>NC_048595.1:359926452-360672191 GCF_003668045.3 Cricetulus griseus | reverse complement strand
CATGTGAAGCAAGCTTGTTTCTAATTTGAACTAATAAAAAAATTCAAAAAACAATTGGTACACACAAGCACTAAATGTGGTATTTTGGTTATTTTTGTATTGTTGTGATAAAACACCATGATCATGGTATTTATAAAAGAAGGCATTTAATTTGGGCTTTATGGTTTCAGAGGGCTAGTGTATATGACCATCATGGCAGGCAACATGGCAGCAGGCAAGCAGGCAATGTGCTGGCACAGCAGCTGAGAGTTCGTGCTTTGCGTCCAACCACAAAGCAGAGAGTCAACTAAGAATGCCATAGGCTTCTGAGACCTCAAAGTCTGCTTCTAGTGACACCCCTCCTCCAGCGAGACCACACCTCCTAATCCTTCCCAAATAGCTCTACCAACCAAGGACCACATTCAAACAACTCAAACTCACTCAAACCACAACACATGGTAACATTGTAAAATGAAATTGTGACTTTTTAAAGCAGTGTAAGCTTATTAAAATGTCAAGATTTAAGAAACTGTTTGGTGGTTAAATGGCTAGTAAAAGTAGGAAGTATTGGGTTTCAATTCCCATAACCCATATTAAATTAACTGAAGTGGGTAGCATGTTATCAATAATCCCTGTATAGTGAGTTCCTGAAAATTTTCAGGCCAGATATCTTGATGTTCACAGTGCAGCAGCAAAAAAATAAGAGAGCCTGCCTCCAACAAGGTGGGAGGCAGGGGTTAACACTGAAACAATGAAGGCTATTTTCTGACATCCATGCACCTGCACTCTCTCTCTCTCTCTCTCTCTCTCTCTCTCTCTCTCTCTCTCTCTCTCTCTCTCTCTCTCTCTCTCATTCCTCCCTTACACACACACATCACAAATATATCATACATGCACATGGCATACAGACATCACACAAGCACACAATGTTGTGGGAATAGCTAGGAGTACAGTAAATACCTAGCAAGAACAAAGATGTTTTTAAAAGCCAGACGTGTTAAATCCCTGTTTTGGGGAGATGATGGCAAGTTGAACCTTGGGCTTATTGGCAGCCAGCCTAGTTTAGTGAGTTTCACACCAATGAGAAACTCTCTCTCAAAGAAAAAAAAATATTACCTGAGAAACACACAGCAGAGGGTTCCACAGTCATGAGTGCATTCCTGTATGAGTAGGTGAGTGTGTGCGCACACACACCACACACACACACACACACACACACACACACACACACACACACACACACACACACGTTCAAGGCTGGAAGTTTCATGAGTTACAGAACACCTTCCTAGCCATTCGAGTTCTAAATTTAACCATCCTCCAAAGCCACTAAAACAAAAACAAAAGCAACCAGTATCAAATTTCATAGATTATATTGCAGTTCTAGGCTGAACTTTCTCCACTCCAATTTCAATAGTGTTTTAAAATAATTGCAGGCCTAAATCTAAATTTCACATCTCAGTTTTACTCTTTTTTGTGCTGTTTTCAAGAAAGTTTTTCAAAAATCAGTCTGTGTGAGTCCATTTTATGTTAAAGTCCATTGGAGACATTATTTTTGTTGTTGTTGTTGCCAGCAAGGAAGGCAAAATGCCCATTACATAATCCCAGAAGGGAGGAGCCCCCCAACGGCAGGTGAACCATACTTTGTGGAAGTGTTCCTGGGATCCTGCCCAGTTTGGTGGGTATGGGACCTAAACCTTTAAGTCTTGAGTTCCTGTTTAAACCATTTCCTGTCTGAAAAAAAAAAAAAAGTACGAAGGTAAGGAATGTTCTAACAGTTGATGCACCTTCTCCCAGTCAAGTATGTTCTGCATCTATTAGCCTCCTTCTGGTCACTTTTCTGTAGTCTTCTTCCTGCTTTATTTTCCCCTGTTTCTCCAATATTTGCTGTTTCTCTTGATGTTTCTGAGATGATTTCACTTGGGCAATGGGTTCATTCCCTTTCCTTCTCTTCTATTTTCCCTGAGTTCAGTTAGTCTTTTCATACCTTGCCTTACGTCTACTTCCTTTTATATTATTTTCATGATTTTAAGTTTTGTATGGTTATGGCAAAGAACATAGTTAACCTTCTCTTCCAGTATTTGGAAGCAAAGCAATGATTTTACTCCGGAGTTATAATTTCTGGACCTTTTGTATATTGTTGGATCTCTTTCTCCCCTTTCTGGTTTATTTCACCCTTTTAAGTTCATAGCACCAACATAATTACATTTAAGCCCTTAAGTGTGTTACTTGCATTATGAAAATTTATCTTCCTGGATGTGCATCACAGCAGATTTGGAAAGGACGGGTATGGTGCCCAGTGCTTAGGGATGTGGCCTTCAACTAGTACTGCAACTTTTGTGTCACCCTCAGTTCCAGTCACAACCCCAAACAGCATTTTGTCTCCTGGGAGTTGAACTGAGGTTCCCTGCCACCTGTGTCCCTCTCTTAATGGCATTCCAGTTGACAATTCCAGCTAGGAGTCTAAGTCCCTCTTCCCAATATACTGTCCTTGTCCCCTCCTCTCCACCTTGGTAAACTAAATATGCATTCTTATGTTATCAGTAAAGATGCACCTAAATTCAGCATATTACAATATCAGGAATACTCTGTTCCCCGCGTGATGATTTTGGTATTTGGTTCTTTTTATTGTTCACACAAATGGAGCAGAATGAACCTCAAACTTGTGAGGCTGCATAAAAATGGTTTAAGGTAAATCGTAAACACACGTAAGTTAATATTTGTTTGTGACAAATTCAACAAAACTTGTAATCTTAAAAAAAAAAGCAACAAACCTTTTAGGAGCTAGAGATAGGGTTCCATGGCAGAGCTCACACTCAGTATACCACACAGGGTCTTGGGTTCAAGCCCCAGGAATCCAAACAAAGGAAGAAATAGTAATCTTGGAAAACTAGGAAAACAGAGGAATCCCTCGGTTTGATAATGACTAAACAGTGGAGAAAAGGAACAAAGTTTAATTTGGGTCTTGATGTTTCTGCACATTAAATCTGAAGATGTAAAATATGGAACTATTAATTAAATTTGATGGATTAAGGGAAAAAGACACCCTATAATGTACATGCCAGCACACCAGAGCTCAACTACTGTGATGCTCCCAACAGTCTTTCTGCTATAGTGCTTTTGTGAATGAAATGTCTTCATTAAACCCATCACTATGAACAATGATTATATGCTAATAACATTATTGTTATACATACAAGATGACTTAATCACGCTAATTATTAGGTATTTCTAGAAGTTTGCAGGTGATACAAGACATATGTTAACAGTTAAAATCCATAGCAAACATCCCATAAATGCCAGTTGGCTGAGGACTTTGATGTCTCAGTGTGATGGGGAATGTTCTTCTTTATATATGTCTCCTATTGGTTAATGAATAAAACACTGATTGGCTGATTGGCCAGATAGAAAGTGACATAGATAGGCAGAAACTACTACTAGATAACCATAGATGTCTGCACGCCTGTATACACAGGCAGAAAGTGATGTAGCTGGGCAGAAGTAGGGACAAACAGGAAATTGTTCTCTTCTCTGTGGAGACACTGAGCAGTCACCATGAAGCAGGCAAAGGAGTCGAAGGTCCAGCTTTCCCCAGTAAGCCAAGACCATGTGAAGATACATAGAAATGGGTTAATAATTAAAACAGAGCTAGCCAACGGCCAGAAGATTTATAATTAATATAGCATCTGTGTGCTTCTTTGGGGCAGAGAAGGGTGGCAGGACATTTGTGGTTACATCAGTATACATCAGAAAATATGTTATACCCAGTTTGACAACAAATACTAAAGACTAAACCATATCCTACTAAAATTATAAGTCCTAAGTTACTTTCCATGCTGGAGTTTTTTGAGGATATAACAGAAATGTGTACTTGAAAACTGGAGCATTATTTAGCTACTAAATAGTAATGATTTAAAAAACAAACACAACATTATAACATCAGAGATTTTTAGAAATATCACTGAAAAGAAAAAGATTTTAGCTTTTAAAAACAAAAAGCAGAACTCTGGCATTGAGGAATAGCCAAGTAATACAGGATCATTAATTTAAAAAACTAATTTGCTATGCTGTGGCCTTCTCATACTACAAAAGAAACAAAGTTATTTTTAAAGACTTGTATTTACCATCCAATAGTAAATTCAGAGTAGTAAGAGAAGTAATACTAACACTGAAAGCTCTGATATTATAAACAGGTGGCTTCCTAGTGATTTGTCATTAAGTGTCACATCAGCATGTAAATTTTCTATTTAATAAGATTTTTTGATAATTCCATGAGTCTTTTTACAACTCACATCTTTCCAGAAATTTTTTCTTTTCATTTTTGTGATAATAAGCAATCCAATATAAGACTCTATAATTCTATCCATTATCCTTCCAAAGTCTAAGTTATAAAATGACACATGTTGGACAGTCAAATTACCCAGTTGGCCTTCCAAGGGCGGTGGAGAAACTCCAGCAGGGGGATGTTATAGCAATTAAACAATTGCAGGGAGTAACAGTTTTGCAGCTAGCTCAGCTTTTCAGATGTAGGCCGGCAGTTATCTCTGCTGTCCATGGCCAAAACAGATTGTAGGGGGTGGCAAGGGGAAGAATAGGAGAAGTGTAAGAGGAAGGGATCTGCAAACAGTGCTGGACTTCTGCCTAGGACTTAGCAGTGACCTTCTTAGATAAAAATCAGAGCCCCAGTGCTGCCTCTGGCTTCCCTGAACTACTGAAAGCTCCTCAGACACAAAGCAAGCCTCTTGTTACTGAGTCTAGAATTGCACGCCTTCACGCACAAGCTTGTTATTTGTCGATCATTATAAACTTGAACTCTGTCAAGAGGAATGCAGAGAATTGTAAATCTCACTAATCAAATGTGTTCTGGTTACTGCTTGTTCTATCAAGGAATCTAGGACCTCACACTAAGCAAATTACATGCTCTTCTTCATTTTATCTCAAAGTAGAGCTCCAGCAATGACAGATTAACAGACAATGTTGGTTGTAGCTCTCTGTCCTGGCAGGAAACTAATTTCACTGTCTTAGGGGCAATCTCAGTTTCTCCAGCAGGCTGTGAACTTGACCATCCTGGCAGCAGTTCCTTGACCCCTCAGCATTCTTCATGTTGTAAATAATTAGTCCATGAAATCCGTGACTTGTGTTTTTGGGGAAAATAAAATGTTGAGACTAGAATTCCTAGGCTACTGGATACATGATAGCAAGCTGTGCTGGGTTACTCTTAATAGTTGATATTTTACCAAATAATAGAAATAAAACAAATGTAGGATTCCCGTTTGTAAAAGAGTCACTTTTCCTCCCTCTTTCTCATTCTCTGACACATATATACATGGGCACACACATATAGGAAAGTATTGGCAGAATGTAATACAGCTTTAAATTATAAAAGACAGTTTCCTTGTGGTACAACTGAGCCCACTGATTTGTTTATAACTGACTGGAGAAAATCTAACACATTTTACTCTTTACTCTGAAGTGTATATTTATGACATTATATTAAAAAAAGACATTATCTTTGAAGGAATAATTCAGTCCATCTGGTGGCTAAGAATTGCATCTGATCCAGACCCCTGAACATGGATGTCAATAAGGAGGCCTCTGCACTCCAGGGAGCCTCTGGTGGTGGATTAGTATTTTTCCCTGGTGCAAGAAGGGACTTTGAGAGTCCATCCCACGTGAAGGGTTACACTCTGGCCCTGGACACATGGGGAAGGGCCCAGGACCAGCATAGGAAGACTTGGTGGACTTTGCAGAGCCCCCATTGAGGGCCCTACCCTGCCTTGGGAGTGGTGGGTGGATGGGGTGGGGGATAGGCTGGGGGTGGGGGAGGAGGGTTGGAGGTGAGGGGAGGGAGAGGGAGAAGGGACTTGAAATAAGCTTGTTCCCTAACTAGAACTAATAAAATAAAATTAAAAAAAAAAAAGAATTGCATCTTAATCTCCCAGCATTAGAATTGACATTTGTTTCAATTTTTCACAAACTTAGCTCATTTTTTTATTCTTATATTTTTCTAACATTTATATAAAGTGGTGATTAGGAGTAATACCCTATCAAAACAGAGTGAGCCCTGTTTCTTTGGCTGGATTTACATATTATTCTGTTGCCCTTGGCCAAGGCACCAGAGGAATACCAATAGGAAAATGCACATGACTAAGCATTTTAAGTTCTTCACACAATGTTCTTGGCTAAGAACCCAGCTAAAGGGACTTTTTGAAAACTATTTTTGCATGCGGGCACACACATGCAGAGAACCCACAGGAAGATGCAAAGAAACTGATACAGCACTTCAAAAGAAGTACGAGTAAATTCTTGAGAACATACTACCACTCAATACAACAAATCATATTCTGTAAGTATAAGTGTAAAATTGTTTCCTGTGGGTCATGCAGTGCTTGAGGATCATCACAGTTTTCAACATAGATGCCAGGACATTCTGTCCTCTATCTAAGCAGTAAGTTTTCACCTTAGCCAGCCAAGTGTAGAGGAATGGGGTGACAGTATGTAGCCACTAAAGGTAAAGGGATAAATAAGGCCAGGTAGCTCCATTACAATCAGCATTCCTGGACCTGGTGGACTTTAGTATTCTCTTTAGGCTTTAGTTTGATAGTCTGCGGTTTTAAAAAAAAGAATCCAGTACCACTATCAAAACTGTGAGCCATCAGTCTTTCAAGAATTATACTGTTTGTTGTATTTCTTCTTAGATGGCTAAGATCAACATTTACATGCTCTGTCTTACAGTAGGATTAGTTGTGCGTGGAGTACCTTGACAAGACCAAACTAATTTGTAATAAAATGATTTTGGAGTGGGGCTATGGTTCAGTGGGTGGAGTGCTTGTGCTTGCTGTGCAAGCATGAAGACTTGAGGTGATCATGAAGTGGGATTTTAGGTAGGTGAAATGAGATTTCATGAGACCACTGTGGAGGCACTCCTCACCTTCTACATAAAGATAGGGCATGGTGGCACACGTATGCGACCCCAGAGACTGAGGAAAGAGAGAGAGCTTTGGGTTTTATAAGAGACTTTGTCACCAAAAGAAGGTGGAAAAACAATTGGGGAAGATATCCCTAAGTCAACTTCTGGCCTGAACATGCACCATTGGTAAACAGGACCCATGCCACCCCGCAACACACACAGAGAAGTTTACTCATACTATGGTAGCATTCTATACTACTTTAAAATGACTCACAATGGGAGCAGAAGCTTGTCATTTGTCGATAAATTTATTTTTTTAGCCTTTGCGAATTTTGAAGACTTTTCTGAATTTATCTTTCTTCATGTCTGAAATTTTCATACAAGTCTATGACACCAGGAGCCATAACTGTATGCTACAAATTAAGCTGGCTCTAGAATTAATATTGAATTAGTAAGGGTTCACATGGATTTGCTCACAGTTCTGTAAAGCTCCTAAATACTGAAGTCTGTCCCTTGATAACCTCAGTACGCTGAGAATGGAATGATTCTGTGACATTTTTGAACTACTCTCACACAAGTATACCATGAGAAATTAAGGTTCATTTAGCTCTGTTTGTTCATGCTATATCTTCTAACACTTTGTCTGACTTTGTAATAATCAGGCCCCAGTCTATAAGCTGAATTATTTACTTACAAACATCCTGAACCAAAAATATTAAAGAATAATGAAGCCAAGAATAGTTAATATTCTATAACAGGCAATTTTCCTGGATATCAAGAGTCACTTACTTCCTGTCCTACAGAAAGTACATTTGTAAACATCTGTTCATAAGATAGGAAACAGCTATATTTGAGGTACTTCAAAACAACAGCTTAGGCATAAGAAGACTTTCTACCCTTTATGGGCACATTCCAGGGAAGTGAGTTATGATCTCATTTCATCAATGAAGAAACAAAGTCTGCCATTAAATTATTTTTCCTACATCACAGTCTTGAAGTGGCAGAAGCTATATTTGAATTTTAGCAGCTCAGATTTCTTACCTATTAGTGACCAGTGTTCACTCTGAAGCTTTCAGTCTGTCTCCTAGGAGTCACACCTCAGGTGTATCCTCTCATGCTCTTAAAATGTTTGCATAATGTGGAAGGCTTAAAATTCCCCTTCCCTGAGAACACAGCACAGTTCTGGTGAGCACCTCCAGTTCAAGCAACATCAGCCAAGTTCCCTGGGCATGGATAACTATGGCTGTCTCCCTTCCAGTCTATCCACTAAGCAATTCCTCATCAGACATGATTTCCTCAGTCACTTTACGCACATCGAAAGACCACAACACACCCCAAAATTTAAAATCCTGTATATGAGGAGATTTGAATGGTGCACTTACACTTCCTTCAGTAAAAGGAAATACATTTCCCCTTCCCTTTCAATAAGCCTCCTGTGGAAAGGTTTGCAAATTGAAGACAGAGTGGCAGTATCTACCACTTAGTCCTTTAATAGCAGGACTGAAAGTGAAGAGCTGAAAGATCTCTGTTAGTGCACATGAAAATTATGAAAAGTATGGGAGGCAATCAAAAGTAGCAGTCTTTACTGTACATTTTCATTAGTATCTATTAATGGCTTGCTCAGAAAGAAAAAAAAAACATCAAAAGGAAGTGCATACTACAACAAAGATATCCAGGTCAGTCTGTCTTGCTGTAGTTTCTGCAAAACTGAAAGAAAATGTTGTTTCCAGGAAACAATTTACCTCTAATAGATCTTTTATGACACATGTTTAGTTACTGATTTTTAACATGTCTTTTTCAAATGAACTTATTTATGATTTGTATGCACTGTGTGCTGGAGGGAGGCAGAGCAAGCTATCGTGAACTCGTTGATTCTTTTCCTTCCTGTTAATTCAGGGGTTGAACTCAGATCATAGGCTTAGTGACAAGTGCCCTTATCCACCAAGCAGTTTCAACAGCCCTGTGCATCCCAATTTAATAAAATTATTGGGGGACTTTCATTAATTTACTGTGTATGAAATTGTTAAGATAACAACAGCATTTTTGCCATGTGTTTCACTTTCTCAAAGTACTGCATCCATGCTGATGAAAGAAATAAATGTTGTCTTTTTTTTAGCATTTCCTTTACTTTTAGCAACTCCTAAAGTCCATACAAAAATTACAGGCTAGAGTCTTCATCCATTAGCTGATGGAAACAGAAGCAGACACCCACAGCTAAGCACTGAACTGGAATCCAGTTGCAGACAGGGAGGAGTGATGAGCACAGGGGTCAAGACCAGACTGGAGAAACCCACAGAAACAGCTGACCTGAACAATGGGGAGCTCATGGACCCCAAACTGATAGCTGGAAGGCCAGCATGGGACTGATCCAGACCCCCTGAACGTAGGTGTCAGTGAGGAGGCCTCGGCAATCTATGAGACCTCTGGTAGTAGATCAGTATTTATCCCTAGCAAAAGAATGGACTTTGGGAGCCCATTCCACATAAGGGTTACTCTCTCAGTCTAGACACACGGGGAAGGCCTAGGCCCTGTCCCAAGTGATCTGACAGTCTTTGAAGATCCCCCATGGAAGGCCTCACTCTCTCTGGGGAGCAGAAAGAGGATGGGACAGGGGGTCCTTGGGGGAACAAGGGAGAAGGGGAGGGAGAGGGAACTGGGATTGACATGTAAAACAAAATTGTGTCTAATTTAAATAAAAATAAAAAATTACAGCGTCTATTCATCTAGGAGATTAATGGTAAAATGTGCCTGAAAATGTGTTCAGCACAACTGCAGTTTATCCTGACTCAGGACAGCCAGAGAATAAAGAAAGGATGAGCACTCAGATGCAAGAACAGAAAGGTGGATGTCAGGACAGCCATGCATGTTCTAACCCAGAACACCTACTAGGGAACATGCAGAACATGCTAAGAACAGGGCAGGCGGAGGACTTAGACATTGGTAGGTGGTCTCTTAGTCCAAAAGTCTCACCCTGTGTCTGGAAAGAGAAGGTGGCAGCTGCAAGTTTTTGCAAACACTGCCAGCATTTACACTCAGACAAGAGTTAAGGTTTTGCCTCCTTTCTAAGCCTGAGCTAGGGAGGAAAGCTTTGCCAATTTTCTAGGGTCTGAGGTCTGTGACCATATCCTTGTCAACAATACACCTCCACTCAGGACTTCACCTGCTCCTTACACATCATTCAAGTCTCCCTTGGCTCCCCAGAGGGTTCAATTCTGTAGCTTTCAGAGCAACTAGACCGTCCAATTGGTGTTTTAGTTGTGTAATCCTATACATAGACACAGACATACCTTGAAGCACTTCCCCTTTGAAACTGAAGTCTAACAGAAGATCATGTGACACCTGTGTTGGCATAAGTACAAAAAAGAACCTGAGACAACACTTTTTTTATGAATCCATAACATTGATCAACATATTATTTGATGACTCAGTTATTTCAGTGTTAAGAAATAGAACGTGGACTTAGTCATCTAATTTCTAGAGAGTTGTACTTGCTCTGTGCCTGGGAACCTACAGGTGGAAGATTCCTGCTATTTTGATGGCATTCTGTTTTTATCCAAGTGATATTTTAGTTACACACTGAGGAATTACAGTTAAGAATTAGTTTGATATGACTTAATTGTCACTACTTCTGGGAAGTCTCAAATGCTAAGATTATTTATTTTGGCCTCTGAAGTACAATCACAATTATAGGTCTGAGCTCTGACATGATCTATGATTGGAGTATGTGGCTGGAATTTCCTTGCCTAATATTACTGGCTATCCAAGACAGTCAATGATGAGTTATTATTAAGATTACATATATATATATATATATATATATATATATATATATATATTACTATGGGAGAATCAGAAACCTGAGTATTTATTATATACAGCAGGAAAGGAGTTGTTTAAACACACACACACACACACACACACACATATATAGTTTATGTGGGCTGCATTCAATTTATTAAAAGTATTAAATGGCTCCCCAATAAGAAATAATAATTGAGAAGCAAAAAAGCTAAAAACAGCTTTTGTATAATATGTAACAAAAATTTTCTATACATACACTTAATATGTCTTGTGCTTTGGTTTTTCAAAGTAGAAAATAGGCCAACAAATGAACAAATCTTTCAAAATGAGTACTAGCGCATTGTTATTTCAAAATTATTGAGCAGAAGAGTTACAGACAATGATACTACTAATGAAAGGCTTGATTTGGAAAGAAATGTCAGCAATTGCCACGGCAGGAACAGAAAGGAAATGAGAACACTGATGGGGAAAGAATTCATGAGGCACATGTGGGTAGATGTTTGAAGAGATCTGACAGCATTGTTTGCTGATACCACTGGAAGCTCAAAACTATAGCCTGGATCAAGATTACAAAACATAAAGAACCCTATGCCCAATGACTGCTGTTCCCTAAGTCCCCCACACAGACATAGACACATTTTAAAGCAACTCATCTCCAACATTGAAGTCTAACTAAAGAATATGTAATATTGTGCTCTCATATGTACATATCAGGACACACAAGGACACATTTCATATATTCATAATGTTGATCAGTAGATAATTGATAACTATAGAAAAGTAGTTTCCTTAACGATTACTTCTTTCTAAAACAGCATGATAGTGACTTTTAAGCATAGGAACTAATAAAAATGATTCATTTGTTGTCCCTGCTACTCTGTACTGGTAATGTCTTTCATTACTACAGACAGTGAATAGCATATTATTTTTATATGAATTTTATTTTTTGTGGACTATTTTGCTATATAATCATGTTAATAACTGAAATAGATTTAATTCAGGCTATTAAAAATAAAATTTAGATGTTTAATGTGATCTGTTTGAAAATCCCTAATAATTTCAAATTTATTTAAATTATTTTATTAGATTTAGTTGGAAATATTTAATTCTTTACTTCTTAGAACTCATTATGATTTTTAGGAAACTATAATTTTCTAAATGAGAAAAATCTATCATTATGATAATACATGAATATACCCCCTGTCTCATGATTTACAAAAATGATCTTAAATAAATCATTTGATAGTCTCAATAATCTTTCAGGGACTTATTAATATCTAAAACCAGAAAGCTATTATGAATTTAATAACAGTACGCTAATTTACACTACCACAGCATTCGCTTTTTAATTGAAAATAGATTCTTCTCTCATACAATACATCCCAAACACAGTTTCCCCTCTCTCCACTCCTCCCATCGCCTCTCTCCCTCCCCAGATCCACTTCACCTCTGACTCCCTTCAGAAAGGAGCCTCCAAGAGACAAAAACCAAATGTGACAAAACAAGTTATAGTTAAGACAAGGCAGAAGCTGTCATAATGAGGCTGAACAAGGCAACTCAATTGGAGGAAAAGAGTTTCAAGAGCAGAAAAAACAGTCAGAGACACACCCACTTTCACTGTTAGGAGTCCCACAAAACACCAAGGTAACAGCCTGTAAGGACTCAGGCATTATGCTGGCCTGCCCCTGTCACCTGGCAGAGTGCACTCCGGCAGTGCCCTAGTCAGCCCTAGTCAGCCGAGGGTTCAGTGGTTGTATAGTCTGCACCCAGGTGCAAATGACACCTATAAAAGACAGACCCCTGCCAACTTACCCTCTTTCCCGCTCTTCCCCTGGGGCAAACAAGACTTTTCCTGTCTCCCTCTTCTCCTGTCCTTTCTCTGTCTCTGTGTCACTTTACCTTATTTTCTTACCTCCCCGTCAACAAAACTTTCAATATGAGTCACATCTACAGGTCTTTGTTTCCCCATCTGCTGCTGTCCATCACCCCACCCCAGGATCGAGATCCTCTCAGTCCCAGTGCAGGAAGGGGAATCTGCCGCAGTGGTCCCAACACATACGGCATTATCCCTAACAGCCATGGCAGGCATATATACAGCGGACCTGGTGTGAAGCCATCACCTCAACATTCTTAGTTGGGAAGTTAAGCTGCCAGGCTAAAATTACAGAAAATACCCAGGCACTGATCAAATATATCTAGGTACTCAGATATGTTTACTTAGGTACTAGTATGTCTTACACCATTTACCGCATGCCTCCAATCTCATACAGAAATTTCCAGAGAGGTTTTCTATACAGCAAAAAGGGAGCCCCTTCCTCTTAGTAACCTCTGGTCTCAAGATTCAGGGAGACAGCAACAATGTTCTAAGAGTTGCACATACAGAAATCACTGAAGGCCTCATTTCTCCTACTAGGAAAATTAAGAACCTTTCTCTTTTTATCCATCTTGTTGTTATAAAGGACCCAACCATAATAATTTAACTTTTATTGCTGGAAATTGTTCACAGCAATGCCTCACTGCTTCTGTGTTAATATAGTCATAATTGTGAATTACAGAGAGAAGGGGATGTGAGTTATTTACTTTCGTTGTTGGAACCAAGAATAGTTCCATGATTTTTGTCATCTGGAAGTATCTGGGAATTCAAAGCAACACAAAAGAATATTTCTTTTCAGGCAAGTTCCCCTGGGCCATGTGTCAGTACACATAATAATCATGGTGACACTCCACAGTGCTATTCAAACACTTTCTTGGCAGCAGCAGCAAGAAACAAGGCCACTGCCCTTTGGCCAGCAAGACCAGAGTGTCTCTTCCAGTCATCAGTCCAGATGGAGGAGTGACTCGCTAAGCCATAGGGAATGCTAATGGAACAGACTTACAGAATTCAGAAATGAACAAGAAACTAATGCGTGAGCTCACTATCTTTTTAAATGCAGAAATAAAAGTCACTAAACCATAACCCTGCTTTTCACTTATCATACTGAGCGTATTAAAATACTCTGGTGGGAAAAGTGATCTTTGCACAGCATCAGGGAGATGGACCTAGCACATTATATCACGGGGAACATTAATGATTTTCTGGAGGATCTTGGTAAGTATACATGAATCAGTCAGCAATTTAAATGGAAAGCTAAATATAGTGGGTTGTGTATCCTTCTGTGAAGAGGACACAGCAAATTGTTGTTAAGTTGGTGCCTTTTGTTCTAAAATGGAACTCGCACCCACAGTCAGGTGTGTTGTTTGCATTAGACTGCAAATCCCAGCACGTTGCCATCTACGCACTAAACAGGTAATATCGAATCTTTCAGGGTTAACACAGTCAGCTGTAGTTCTCAGAAAATGTTGCAAAATGTCCTAAGTTTCAGAACATGCCAACACCCCTTCATCCTAGGCAGCAAACACAATTAATTTACCTGAACTTTACTTGCTAATGCTGTAGTGGCAGATTGCTTTCAAACTTAATACCCTTTTCCAGTGTCACTGTGAAGGCCTGATGTACATACTACAAGACTCGCCCCAATTTTTTTCCTTAGATAATCAACATTATCCCTCCACATATCTGCCTTGAACTGAAATAGACTGAAGACTCAAAGGGATCCAGAGTAATGGCTAATTATAGACTTTGCTGTATGTGGTTTTATTATCACATATTTTAGTATTAAATGTAAAACCCAGGAAGATTATGCTCCTTAAGAATAAAAGGCAATAAATACAAACAGCTTAAACTTATGATAAATTATAAATATAGAAGTCTATTATATAACCAAATAAATTATTACCTTGAGAAATTTCATTTTCCCATTCATTCATTTGCTCCTAGTTATTAATTCCTGCTTTGTTAAGGAAACTTTACTGAAGGGCAAGGAAGTTGACAGATGTGACCACACTTCCACACAATCTAGTTTAGCTTGAAAGCAATTTCTGCCCACCACTGCTTCTTCGAAGAACTGTTTTACATCTCTGCTAAGCAAATCAGTTTGTTTATTTCTACAGTGAATTTCCTACAGTAAGAATTTAATCATGGCCTAACATATTAAAAGAGTATTTCCCTTTTAAATTGACAAATGTACAACATTAAAATACAGCTCAGAAATCAGTGATATTGGGTAATGCCCTATCATATATAGACAGTAGAAATAAGAAAACATACATTTTCAAGCATTCGTATCCCCAGGTTGGTTCTCCCTTGCCCATGGAGTCTTGATTGCTTTATAAAGGAAAACAGAAGAGATTCCTAAATTTCAGGATCTGTTCACAGAAATCATACAGGGAATGATAAAGGAAGCTTCTGTAATTACCCAGAAACAGTGGGGACTGGAAATAGGATGGTAGAGAAGGTAGAATGTGTCAGCATGGAACTAATAAGAAAAGGCTGTTAGTGGAAGAATTACAGCCTCCCCTCCACCCCATTCACAGTTAAGCTATTAAGCCCTACCTGGGTTCTACTGTGGAGGGGCTTTGAAATTAGTTTAAGCTTTCTCCATAGTTGACATAAATTACGAAGGCTTTAGAATCATCCTGGTTAACCAAATTGAATCACAGGAGTCCACAGATACCAAAGATGCTATGTGGCTACAGTCAGAGGGATATAGAAGAGACACTAGTTATAGAGGAGATGAGGCCAGAGAGAAGGGATCCATGAGCCAAAGAACACAGCCAGTCTTACCATGTGTAGATGACACTTAGTTACCAAAAGAGAAAGAGACCAGAGTCGCCCCCACACACACTTGCACTGGATAACACTTCTGAAGTCAGTCAACAATCTCAATAAAGGAAGCAGGCTGTGTCCTTGTCCTCTATTAAGGGATGTTGACTTACTGCACCTGGATTTCAGGCCAATGAGGGTTAGGTTGGTCTTCAGAGAAGGAAATCCTATTTGTCACAAACAAGAGTTTGTGCTACAATCCTAACACAGTTGTATTTACAATTGGATAGAGCAGCAATACAAATCCAACAGCAGTAGGATCATAATGGAGAGTACTAAGGGAAAGAAGCATTTGAATGGCTCATAAAACTGAGTTTACTGGCTCAGAGGGCTCTATGCTGAGCTGAGGGATAACTTTGAGAGGAGACAAAGCAACACTCATTTTGAATATCCCAAGCTTGAGATGTCTGTAAGTTTTGCAGTTGATAGTACGAAACACACATTTGGAGTTCAGTGAGGATGAGAGGCGTAAGATACATAGGCTGTGTCAGGACCATAAAAATTACATATGATAAAGTAGAGTTGCAATGTGCTTCAAGCAATACTGATGAAGAGAGAAAGCCTTCAGAATGCATTTGCGTGTCAGGAAAGCCTTGAATGTTAAGAATGGGAAGCAGAGGCTATACTAGAAAAGACTAAATTATAAGGGGAAAAATCTTGGCATCTTCATCCAAGAACAAGTACATGGGACTATCTTTAGAGATGGAGTCTTTAATGATGTAATAAAATTGGAAGGAGGTCATTAGTTAGCTCAGCATCCCAGTAAGTAATCAATGTCCTTGTAAGAAATGAGAGTGAAGGATAGACTTGCACATAGTGAGCATGCCTCACCAATGTGACAACACAGACCAGCACAATGCTTCTAGAAGCCAAAGAACAACAGGATAGTCTACAGTCTAACAGAGACCAGGGGAGGGGCATGAGGCTGATTCACTTTCACAGTCTCAGAGGAAAACAGTTTTGCTAGTACACCTAGAACTGAACTTCTGACTTCCAGATTGTCAGACTCAATTGCTGTTGTTTAAGCAACCCAGTGATGGGTACTTTGTGATAGCAGCCTTCACAAATTAATTTACACACAGCGTAGGAAACTTGGCCAGTGACAGAGCCGGTCAGTAGTATTTTGAGCATGATGGCCTTCACCCATGCTATAATAAATGAAAGACATAAAAATATGACAATGAAAGATAATCTTTTCACCCAATTACAGCAGTAATCATAATTTTATGAAACAGAAAGCAACCATTCATTATTAAGCATAAATTGACTTACAAACCAAATCCTTTTATTACAGGATCTGTGACAAAATGTATTGAGATTCAATTGGTATAAATAACTATTAATCCTGTATGAAAAATTATGGGAAGAAAACTAGTGATATTCTTAACTATGAAGCCATTTATGCATAGTGGTCTTTGTGTTTATCCAAGTAATGTTTTATTTAACTTATAACAGTTAAAAATGTCAAACTGTCAACAATCCAAATGGCAAAAATTCAAAATTTGAGCTGAAAGTCTGTGAACACGGCAGGCATCTAACCCTTTCCAACTTGAAAAGGAACATGCCTTCTGCTATAAGCAGAAATTGATACATAATTAGGCCTCATGCAAGGAATGTGTTTAAGGTTGACACTATATATTATAATAAATTCTCAAGTCCATTATAAAGCATGAAAAAGAACCCAGAGGGAAAATACTCTCATAAATTGGAGCAACTCTGAATTTTATCAACAATTTGCAACAAGCTCTAGAATGGAAGTTGCCACCTTAATGTACTGTGCTAAATGCACCGTGGACTGACTCAAAGCAACAGAAACTATGAAGAGTCCTGTTAGATTCTGAATCACCATGATTCATAGAGACCCAGAAAATACCTAGTTAGAAGCTGAAATTAATGCAGAGCTATCTCTGACAGGCCTAAGGCTTTAAATATCATCTATATGCTGATGGCTCCCAAGGCTTTCATCTCAGCTCCACAATCCTGTGGAGCTCTGGCTCATCTAGCCAACTACCTACCTCTCCTTGCCTCTTGGTATTTATTTATCTGACTTCTTGAAGTTCATGCCCCAGAATAGATTTGTTAGTTCTCCTGTTATTCCTATCCAATCCCACCTAGCCATTCTAGTTCTTAGTCATCCCCACCTCTGTAAATGAGATCTTCAGCATTGTAGGCCTAGGGGATAGAAAATTCACAGAAGGTTCAAGTTAAGTTGCTTTCCCTTGCACACCACAAAAATACACCAGGCAGATTCTGTTCAGTCCACTCCCCTGAAAGCTGTTCCTTGAAGCATTCCCATGAACTCTACTAATGCCAGTTACCGTTCCATCTCTGCAACTGAATGTCTAGATTGGTGCAGTAGAGCCAGCAACTCCAAATCCTGGTTCGGGGAATCAATTGAACCCATAAAGTCATAAAAACAGGTCGGGCAATAGGGTGATACTTTATCTAAAAACATAAATAAATAACAAAAAAATTAAATTCTGCAATATTGTTTTGCTTGGTTACCTTAAGTCCTTGTCCTAACTCCAAGTCATTGTCCCCACTCTGTTTTCCATGGAGTAGGGGGTTTTCTTAATTTTTAAACACACAATTTGCATCAAAAGTTGAAATGGCTTCCTTGTGAACTTGTTTGGTGGTTTTAACAAAGAAGTGCAGCTATTCATATACCCTTGACCAAAGAAGGGTACCCCTTAACTTGGGAGGCTCTGGTCTTTGAGTGTCAATAGCTTGGGGATAGGGGACACACAGAGGGGGTGCAAGGATAAGACATCCATGACCAAGTGAATACCGATGATTAGCAGGGTGACAGATGTCACATACAATTGCCCTCACATGTGCATTTGTGTCCTGTGACTCACAATCATGGCCATCATTGTGCTCATCACTTACTCGTAGTAGGTCAGATTCTGTTGGATGTGATAAGACTGTCTTCTTCTTTTGCTTAACTTTTCTGTCCTCCAATATTTCTCCAAATTCTAACTATGCTGTAACATGTCTTCCTGGAATGACTGGAGCAATTCTTTCACCCTGTATGGAGTCTCATCTTCACCCATGTACAGCTTTCCTCCCAGCCCTTCCTGAATGTCCCAGTCACATATAACTTAACCAAGCAGCCTTCTCCTCTGCTACCACTGCCTTCCAATTTACTGTTTCAATGCCCCATGGGTTTTTTTTTGTATTAACACCATTCTCTGTTACTACAAATATTAATTATTGATTTTAATGATTTTATGATACTTATCATTTGTTTGCCCAGTAAGTCAATGTAACATAGAAACATGGCTTCTTTTTCACTTTCCATAAAATATGAGTGTTTTATTCTTTTCATATGAACATTGAGTCACTGATATTTAAAGCCATTTTTCTACTGAAAATTATGTGTTCTTAAAAGAGTATGACCTTCTTTCTAAACTAGTGGGATCTGCTACCCCTCACTAGGACAGTCAGTCTTAAGTGTGAAAAGAATTATTCATTGCTCACTGACCCCTAATGGAAGAAGAGCTTTTCTTGAACTTTAGAAAATATAACTTTCAATTTTTCAGAACTTTATAATGAACAAAATTTATGTTTTGCACAGTATTGTTAGTAATATTCACCTCTAGCCAATGAAAAGGCTGGAAAGAACTTTTTGTGAGGGTGTGTCTAGACCAATGTTGGCTCAGTTCCAAGTTGGGTTAAAGCCAAGTGAAGGTTGAACTTGAGTTGGTCCCTACCCATCTACACTTCACAGACTCAAGGTAATAAATAAATAAGCTCCTTCCACTTGGCCAGCCCACATCAGCCTTTTATCATTGTAGTTTTCCAGCCTAACCAAACCACACTGAGATTCCTTAACCTACACAATGACCTCGTTTAAATATAAGCAGAAATTGAGAACTGATTTATCTGACAGCAATTTGGTTTGAGTCCTAGTATTTGCTATATTGATTTATGTTCACAATATAAGTGTCATGACAGACTTTTACTGCTTCTTCTGGACACAAAGTGCCACTTTAGTTGCCCATATGCTGAGTTACCTCTGCACAACTGCACTGAAATGACTAGGTCATTCCATGGGATTCAAGCTCAGCAAAATTTAGCCAGTCCAATGATAGTGTTGACCTTCATAGATGAATCTTAAGCAAAAGCTCAATGCTTGTTCAGGTAGAGAAGACAAATATTTCACTTGCATTATCAAGAAGATAATACTGAAAAGCTTCACTGGGCCCCTATAGTTTATATTGAAATACCAAGCGTTACAAGCTGCATACTTGAACATTTTGAAGATGTTGAAACAACAACAACAACAACAACAACAACAGAGTTCTCTTTTCAAAGATAAAAGACAGTTTATTCTGGAGTCAAAAATGAGAAACCATGGCCTGGAATCTTGAATTTAAGTTTCCACAAATTCAATGTTCCAACATGGCAATAGTTTCTTGCAAGTTTTTATGCAGTAACAGATGAAAGAAAGACATAAACCAAGGTATTTTTAAAATGCATTGGTTGAAGCTCAGGTAGGTTTGACACAGCAAAGCAAAGTTATCTGCTAAAGGCCTCAGATGCTGCATGGTGGCATTCTTAGTCTTTGACTTGGTGGAAGCTAGGGTCATTTGCACACTCCAAAAGGGATTTTTCTTGATTGTCAGAAGGATATTAGGTTAAGCACAGAGATAAGAAACAAATGGCTATTAGTAGAACTGAAAATAATTCAACACAAACTAATTTGGGGCCTGCAACATTCCTTCCCTTATATAATTCTTTACAAAAGTATGGAATTTTGTGGGGAGGAGGACTTCATTTCAAATGTAATGTATTTGTATGAACAACTAATTTTCACCAAAACCCCTTACCTACTTGGTGTAACTCATACAAGAGAATAGTATTATTACCATTTGGACATTGATAAACTGAGAGGGGAAGTAACCAGCTTGGACTGATAAACCAATATGTGTTAATTTGAAAGCGTACCGAGTTTCATTCACAGTCAGGGATGCCCCATTTAATAATCTATTCCCTCCCCATTGTTCACAAAAGCAAACACTTTGGGTTCTAGATGATGGTCCATAACTTCAGTAACACAGTCATTTTTCAAAGATGTTGCCCACATCAATTACAACAAAATATGTTGCTGAAACTGACATCCACAGGGACCTAGCCCTCAAAAAATGCTATGAAGTCATATTTTCGAGTCACTGACATTTTTGTTTGGCTGCTCAGTTGCTCATTGAGTCATGCCTGCATATTTGCTTAGGTTAACAAGGATATTCTTCTTTATTCTCTGGTCTGAGGAAAAGACACATTACAACTTAGATATACACCAGTTTGAACCCAAGAGTTAGCCCATGAATATGAGATGTAAGTCAGTCTGTTAGCAAAAGTCTAACAGAAAAACATGTTAACTCAAACTTTCAGAGTTTCTTTTTTAGGTAGACTTAGCATTAAGCTTTCACTTGATTATGAAGTTTACATAATGTAACTTTGTACCATGTTGACCAGTGTTCAATGATAAATATTTTTCCTGAAGCCAAATCTAGATGAGCACACTGTTCACATGGTGCCTTGCAAAGCACATAGGTCTGGGTACCAATTTTGCCTCTGTAATGGCATCATATCTGAGAAGACATCTCCATGCTTTCCACCATTTATGCTTGTGCTTTCTGCATCTGTAATCTCTAGAGAGTCACCACCCCCATTCTAGTCTAGAAAACCTTCAGAGTTAAATGCCATACACAACTGTGTCTGATCCTCCCAAGGGAGTGGGTCACTATAAGCACTATGAGTGTTCTTAATTCATGTAAGAAGTCAAAGGATAGTTTGCCATTGCAAACAGAATATTTTCTTTTGATTGAAATACATAATGCTTAGGTCTCCACTGGCATAATCTCAGTCCCGGGTTTTCACTACATATAGACTAAAAGGCAAGTCACAGCTGTGGAGACTACAGTACATTAAGCCTGATATAATGTAAAACACAAGAACAAGAATGACAGAAAATTCCATGTTCTAGAAAGTGAGTGTTCCATACTGTCATGTCAATACAGTTGAGTTTGGGTATTGGGAAAACACGACTTTATATTTCCTTTATTTGTGTACCTACTGGTTACCCCCCATAAGACTCTAATAAGACAATTCAAACCCATTTTCACATAGAGGTCCCTTGCTTAACTCAGTAAGTAAAAAGCAAAACAAAACCCGAAAACAAACAAAAAAAGGCAAGGAGGGTGAATGTAATCAGAATTCATTATGTACAGGTGTGAAAAAACTAAGTTTTTAAAAAAGATGTGAAAATTTAACTGTCTGTATTTGAGAATAGGAAAGAGATATGTAGGAGGAGAAGGTCAATAGGAAACTTTACAGGGGCATCAAATAGGA
The DNA here is from genome assembly GCF_003668045.3 of Cricetulus griseus. Taxonomy (NCBI): domain Eukaryota; kingdom Metazoa; phylum Chordata; class Mammalia; order Rodentia; family Cricetidae; genus Cricetulus; species Cricetulus griseus. The sequence continues at coordinate 360,650,445 of NC_048595.1, read as the reverse complement.
CCAGAGTACACTACATACAAGTATAAAATCACCATAATGAAATCCATTCATCTGTACAGCTATATATTCTAATGAAAGTGATTTTGAAAACCGGTCATGATGACATACACCTTTAATATCTGCACTCAGGGGCCCAAGACAGGAGGTTTTCTATTTGAGGCTAGCCTGATCTATACAATGAGTGTCAGGGTAGCCAGGGCTATATGATGAGAACTTATCTAAAAGGATAAACGTCTCAGATTATAAAAATGAAAATGATTTTACAAAATAGGCATTAGAAAGTGGATGAACTTGCTTGATTAGGTTCTTTCAATAAATTATTACTCATGCTTTATATTTGGAATCTTATTTTTCATAGGAACAAGAAACTGTCAGGCATAGTCACTAATTACTTTCAATAACAATACCAAGCATGTTTGTCTTTCTCAAAGATCCTTAAAGAGCTAGCGCCCCAAATAAGCAGAACTATGCCAAGATACTCAGAATCCCAACTATGCACACTCCTGCCTTTCCAATGTTTCTGCATCAAGTAAACTTAAATATAAAGACAAATTATTCACTAATACCATAGCTGGAAAAAGTAGAAACTAAATTGCTCACTAAGACTACAGTGCTATTTCTAAGAATAAAAAATTCAAACTTCTTAAATTTCCTAAGTGTCAACTGACAACAGCTTAAGTTCATGACTCCATTTATCTACAGCCACAGACGTCCTCTCCCTATGGTGACATCCATTTCTTGAATGTATGCTTTTCCTGCTTCACTTTGACAATGCCAATGAGATATATGGATAGTTCAAAATGCCCTCTGTGACATTTTCTAAGAAGATTCACCAATGTCAAGACTCCTTCATTAAAATTTGTTTTGCTTCAGTTATTTTTATTTTAATGTCAAGGCAGCATTCATATACCAATTATCCTCCTTCAAGTAGCATGTGTAAGTAATGAAATCAAAGCTTAAGTTGCTTCTTCAACACAACTATGTGGTATAGAAATTCTATTATTGAACTTTAAGTTGAAATGTTTCTAAAGGTCACAGAATAATGTTTTTGAAGGCCACTTATGAGAGTTTCAAGTCAACCTCATGCTTCCCTCAAAATGATAAGAAAAAGAATGCCATGAGAAACAAAACTTCTGTGGCATACAGAATCTAGGAATAAAACAGGAACTGAGGGTCTGGCCAAACTTGGGTCTGTTCAGGTATTCAAATAGATGTCTTTGTTATTTATGCATTAATTTGAGCTTTTTGTTTCATGCAATTAATTGCCCCTGTTTTGAGTTTAAATCTTGTCTGTACAATTCTACAAAGATAACTGTCTTAATTACTTTTGTATTGCTGTGATAATGTAGCATGATGCTTTACTGGGGCCTTACAGTTTCAAAGGAAGAGTCCATGTCCCCCATGTCAAGAGAATCACAGCAGGAAGGCAGACATGGTCCTGGAGAAGTAACCAAGGGTTTAAATATTGAGACACAATCACCAGGTAGAGAGAGGGAGACAGACACACAGAGAAAGAACACACTTATGGGGAAAGTTAGTTGGAGAGGTGGGGGGCTTTTGAAACCTCAAAGCCCATCTGCAGTGACACACCTCCTCCACCAAGGTCATACTCCCTCATCTTTCCCAAAGAGTTCTACAAACTGGGACCAAGCAATCAAACATATGGGCTTATGGGTGCTATTCTTCCACAAACAACTACATTCTACTTCCTGGCCACCATAGACTTAAGATCATATAATAATGAAAAATGTACTTAGTTCAATTTAAAAATAACCCAAGGTCTTTTGCAGTTTTAACAGTTCCAAACCCAATATCTCTTCTGAGACTCAAGGCAATCTCTTAATTGTAAACTCCTTCAAAATCAAAGTGCCAATTACATACCTCCAACACACAACAATAAAGAATATAAATTACTATGTTAAAAAGGAGTAACGAGGCATGTTGAAGAAATAACAAACAAAATTGCATACTTCCCATTCAGGTGGACTTCATGGAATTGGACTTCAAGGACTTAGAAGATGGTGCCTACTAATCCCTTACCTCCAGTTCTGTCCACTTCTCCCTATTAACAGCAGCCAAGGTGGGGGAATTAGGATTAAATTTTTGATGTAACAATAGTACAGCTGTCTAACTTCCTATGACCCATCAGAATCCCATGAATTTTGCTCTCTGTTCCCTTGCCTCTCAACATCTTCACTCACACCTTATCAGATTTAGTAACTTCTTTAAGTCTTAATCCTTGCTGTTCATAAATTATCTCAAGAGAACTGTATTTTAAATATATGGACACTTGTGTTTTTAAAATGAATACATATTTTCAATAAAAGATCACGTAATTTCCTGTTTAATACTCAACTTTCATCTTAGTTTTTGTTTCTAAAAACAATACAATCATTTTAATTATTTATAGAGGACTTGAGTCTTAAGAGAATCATTGACTTCTGATTGCCTGCATGCCTTTCACTATTTTTTTAAAAAGGCTCTTGCTATGTAGTGTAGGCTGTCCTTGAATCACCATTTCTCACCTCAGCCTTCTCAGCTCTGGGATTTGTCTATGAGGTTTACCTATCCTGTAAATACTATCTTTAGTGAGTTGAATGAACTACCCTAAAATTTCAAATGTACATACTGATGCTCAAACATATTTAGTGTTGTCCCAATGTCCGATTTGTGATGAGTGTGAAGGACCAAGCACCCTGAATCTCCTTTATTCCACTCTAATGAATCACTTCCATTTCAGTCAACCAAGGTGAAGATAGTCCATTGAGGCAGGAAACAGGACCCAAGAGAGTCTAAAAATACCTAAACTTCGCTAAATTTTTGAAACTGGAGTCCCTTCAAAGCCTTGGACTTTTTGAAAAAAAAAAAAAGAAAACAAAGTTCTAGAGACATCAGCAAGAGTTGATGACAAAATAATAAATAGAAACATGTCTTAGAGCTTTTGTGGGAATCATATTTCAAGACCTGTTTCATATAATGTGTCAAAAGATGTGAGAGTTGTACAAGCTAATCATGAGACTATGGCACCTTATTCCTTATGTGAGGGACATCTAGGTATCTTATCTATGAGAGGGACAGGGCTCTCTGGACATACAAGGCAGAAAATGTTTAAGTAGCAAGTTCAAAGGAATGCAAGCAGAACCATGCCTGAGGAGGTGACAAGGACTTATGTCTCAGACCTCTAGTTCAGTATGCCTCTATTTCCAGCAGACTGTTAGTGAAACCATTTCCAAAGAGATGAACATTATGGTTTCTAACTTCACTCCACTTCCAAATTTCTGGGTAGGCTGGCAGCAGCTTCCTTATCCCTTCTACACAAGGTCTGTCATGTCTCTGCTTGCCTCCTCCTGGGAGTGGCTAACTTGGTACAACCATATTCTCATAAATATTTAATATCATTGTCTCCTTTCTATTAAAATATTCACTATATTTGAAAAGACATTTTATGGTTTCCTTCAATCACTTTTCTTTTGTCAAGATACATTTGACTTTGGTATTTTTCTCTCTTTTTTTTTTGTTAGGAAGAAAATTATTTTACATGTCAATCCCAGGTCCTTCTCTCTCCCCTCTTCCCCTGCCCCCCAAATAACGCCCTACCCATCCCATACCCTTTCTGCTCCCCAGGAAGGGTGAGGCCTTCCATGGGGGGGTCTTCAAAGTATTTCCTATTCTTTGGGATAGGGCCTAGGCCAACCTCCTTGTGTCTAGGCTCAGGGAGTATCCCTCTATGTGAAATGGGCTCCCAAAGTCCATTCCTATGGTAGCGATAAGTACTGATCCACTTCAAGAGCCCCCATAGATTTCCAAAGTCTCATCACAGACACCCACATTCAGGGGGTCTGGATCAGTCCCATGCTGGTTTCCCAGCTATCAGTCTGGGGACCAGGAGTTTTCCCTTGTTCAGGTCATCTGTTTCTATGGGTTTCACCAACCTATGGACCCGTTTGCTCATCAGTCCTCCTTCTTTGCATCTGGATTTCAGTTCCTCAAGGACTTGAAAACAGTTTCTTTCATTCCTCTTTCCCATCTTGGTCTTGGCACACTGAAAAGGGGTTTCCATTGCCTCTGCTGTACAAACATGCTGAGTTTAACCAGCTAGTGGTTTCTTGACCTCTCAGTGCAGGAGTCTTCTAAGAAATTAAATTTCACAACTGTGGTGTACCTCTGGATGGTTCCTACATGAAGACACAGTTCACACATTCTTTGGCACTGCTGTTAAAAGGACCTTAGCCACCATTTCTTGTGGCCTCTTGTACCAGCATCCCTGCTTCCTTTAAATGGCACAACCTCCTCCCTCTGCCTGCAAGGAAATGACACTTGTTCACATTCTCTCCCATTCACTACCCACCATGCTATTAAAAATCATAGCTGCAATATTATTTTCTCTATCATATAAATACATTTCTGGTTTCCTTAAGATGTCTTATTCTTGCTCTCACCAAATTCCAAGTCAAGTTATTGGCTTTGATTCCTCTTGCTCAGTTTCTCACTGTATGCTTATTTCAAAGCCCCAGTCACATGTCAGACATGACACCGTTCTCTGCATTCACTTACAGTGACTCCATGTTTATTACTCACTCCTGGAAGTAAATTCCTCTGGCATCTGCTATGGCTGGGTCCTTGGTACCATTCCAACCGCCTTCACCCAAGATTTACAAGGTACTTCATACCATAATCCCCCTACACCTTATCTATGTGTTTTCCATGTAGGCCCTGCAGATTTATTAGTGTTTACTTATGATTCAAGAACAGACACAGAGACTTGGATAGATTTTTTTTGTGTGTTGACAATCATGCACTCATCTGTTATTGTTTTCTGGGTTCCTTGTAATGCACAATACTATAATAAGAATAGAAAAAATGGCTCATAGCCTTAGTTCTTGATTAATATGTATGCAATGGGAAATATGAGACATTTCCCAAATGTTTCCCATAGAAAACCAAGTTCTCAAATATTAGTGAGCAAGTTTAGCATACTGGAAGCTGATCCAGAACAAGGAAGACTTTACCCCCTGAACTTCCAGTGAGTTATACTTTAAATTTCATAGAAAGGGGAGAGTGAACAAATCCCCCTAAACTGTTTGGCTGGAGATTTAACTTTCTTTTTCACACTGATTGAGTGAGGTTACGCATATGTCTATTGTGTGTTTATGAATGGAGTGTGTGTGTGTGTGTGTGTGTGTGTGTATGCTTGTGTATGGATGGATTGTGTATGTGGGTATGTGTGAATAGATGGACATGCATATATGGATGGATGAATGTGTGTATGCATGTATAAATGGATGGATATGTGTACATGAGCATGGGTGTCTGTATGTGTATACACACACATTTGTGTGTGTATGAATGTATTGTGGTGCCTACACATGTTGAAGAAACTGATGTCTGGGAAGTCAGTTGTAACAAACTATAAAATGAAGGCCAGCATCTGTCAGTAAAGTCTGTTAGTATTTTCTCCTTTGCTTTGCATAAATTGGCTTTATATGCTCTACATCCTTTATCGTCTGTGTTCCTTTCAGTCTAAACACTGCTTATTTGTTGCTGTTGCTCCCTTCAAAGCTGGCCACACTTGACTGGTGCCACCCACTTCAAAGCATCTTAACAGTACAGCATCCTTTACCAGGCATGTGAAAATAGTCCCTTACAAGTACTGCTTGGAGCTAGACAGACATCTCAGTTGGGAAGCTGTAAACACAAGCACATTACTGTGCTGTGACAGAGGGTTAAGGAAAATACCTAGAATCACCATAATAAAGGTTTTGCAAATATATGTGTGAGACTGACATCACCTTAAATGGCTTCATGCATGCTCATGTGAGATTTAGACTCAAAATCAGAGGACTTTGATCACGGTCTCCTTTGCACCTCACTGCCCACTCTGCTAAATGTTCCAAGGATGCATCTTCACAAGATTAGGTGCAAACACTGCAAACATGTCACATACACAGTGCGTGCACAGCACACACAAAATATACCCATAGCACATGTCAAACATATACCACATACACAGTATATCCATAGTACATACCACATGCACCACATGCTACATAATACACACCATATAACCATACACACAACACACACATAGTATATCCACAGTTTGCAACACACATATACACCACAAATACAACATACCCACAATACATGCCACACAAGCAACACTAACACACTTACTGACCTAACAGTCCTTCAAATGGCCAAGTGTGATGGAATTGGACAGGGTACTAAGGCACAATGACTGTGACAGGGTTAAAGTGAGCATGAGCCTAGCCGGTGGAACATTGTAAAACCCTGCCTCAAAAACTAAAGGAAAAATAAAAAGGTAAAGTCTTGAAGGAAAAAATAGTTCAAAACTGATTCTCAGTATGCCATCTTTCCTTTACCTGGTCTTCCACGGAATTTAAGGGTGGAGATGGCTGTGGCCCTGACATGCTATTTATTATTTAGCATTCTTAAAAATCAAATGAGCAAGAAGAAGCTCTGATGATCAGAAGCAATCTGCACTCCCACCATGGGCTGCAATTAATATATTTTAAATTTCTGAGTATGTTCATATGATGGCAGAGTAGGAAATCTGAGCATCACAAACAGATGGTGTAAGCATTCTGGCTTAGGTAAGGATATACAAATGACATTATCCAAAATACCCCAGCTTCTTAATGCTTCACAAGTAGCTGGGACTCTCTAATCCCCTCTACTTATCTCAGTTAGAGTCATAACCCTTCTCCATTAACTACTGGTGCCATCTGTTGGTACTAATGGAATGGCATCCAAACTGGCAGGGGTTTGGATCTTCACAGAAGGAAACCCATGGGAGTCATCTTAGCATTGGAAGCTTGGAAATATCATCTCTGAAGTTCTCCCTGGCTTGACCTCTCTAGATCCCACATGCTGTGTGCCCTGTTGGGATTTTCTGTCAGGGAGCAGCTTCCAGTTTATCTTGAGTTAAGGACAAATGTGGAGTACCTTGTGATGTTTTTGTTCTATTTTCCAAAAACTGCCTAAAGTAATGTACTAAAGGCATTTTTTAACATGAACCCACAGAAACAGCTGACCTGAACAAGGGGGAGCTCATTGACCCCGGACTGATAGCTGGGAAACCAGCATAGGACTGTTCCAGACCTCCTGAACATGGGTGTCAGTTAGGAGGACTGGGCAATCTATGGGGACTCTGATAGTGGATCAGTATTTATCTCTAGTGTACAAATGGATTTTAGAGCCCACTCCACATAGAGGGGATACTCTCTCAGCCTAGACACACGGGGGAGGGCCTAGGCCCTGCTCCAAAGGATATGACAGACTTTGAAGATCCCCCATGGAAGGCCTTACCCTCCTTGGGGAGCAGAAAGGGGATGGGATAGGTGGTCATGGATGGCAGGGGAGGAGGGGAGGAGAGGGAACTGTAATTGACATGTAAAACAAGATTGTTTCTAATTTAAATTAAAAAACATATAAAAGAGTCTCTGTTGACTTTTGATGTGATAGAAATTGATGTTTCAAGCACTTGCCTCATCTTCATAACACTGGATTTGGGATTGTTAGCCAAATAAAGCCTTTCTCCCTTAGGATGTTTCTGTCAGGATGTTTTATCACTGCAACAGGAAACTAAGCCAAGGCAGACAGAAATCTAAAACCTTTAACAAATATTTTTTGAAAACAGAAATGTACTCTAGCAATATTCACTGTGGATACAGCATATACAAAAATGGCCAGATGCCCTGAGTTGTTGGAGCATAAATGAAAGTAAAAATATTTAACCCACAAAAGAAAACTACTATGAATAAAAATACTCTTTTTGTTTGTCTCTAACTTCTAGTCTTTATCAAAAAGATAAAGACTTATTGTAAGTCATATCTTCATTCTACCAAATTGTTCCGTTTAGTTTCGTTGTTGGCATGAAGAGTAGAAGAGTATTATCCCAAAGACTAAACAACCAGAATCTACCCATATAAACCATGGAAAAGTGACAGAAAAAGGTCAGTGGCTACAATTATAAGCAAGTGTGACCTGCCAGAGATACAAGGGAACACACAGAATGACAAAATGGGTCCCAGCATGCCTGAGGTGGACCTAACTGATAAGTGAGTTTTTTCAACATGTGTTGATTGAATGGTCTTGCTAAAACTAGCCAGTTTAGCAGCACTGGTACTGTTTCTGGCCTTGCAGTAAGTCAACAGCAGTCCCAGGAGAGGTTCCTGGGTCCTACTGTGTCATTCTGAACTATAGCAACTGGTGGATTCTGGGGGAGGGGCTGTCATTGTCCTCAGTGCTGTACCCAAAGCTGAGCTGACCAGCTCCACAGAAAGGTTCAAACTCATGGAAACACAGGGGGACCTGGTTATACTTAGTGGGTTTCAAAGCAAAACAAAAAGATATGAATGTGAGAAAGGAACTTGTGGGTGAGGGGATAGGACATGGATGGGAGGGAGACAGGACATAGAGGAGAGTGAAAGGCCTTATATATGTACATAAAAGTGTCAACAAACAAATCTAACCAACTGGTGTGTGCTTCTCCAGGGAAGGCTATTCTCTCCTGATTTCAGCATTCCTTAGTTGCCTACAGTTGTTTTTGGAGGGCTGAGGCTGCCTCAGCTTACTGTTGTCCACATCAGCATTCTCTTTTTCTTTCTCTCAATATTTTATTTGTTAGCATCTTTTTTTCAGCCATGCTGATAAAGCATTTAAGAGTCCATGGATTTGAAAGACAGTAAGGGGGAGCATATTGGAAGGTATGAAAGATGGAAATGGAAGGCAGAAGTGATATAACTGTCTTACAATTTCAAGAAAATGAAATAACTGAAAATAATAGTTTTAAAAATAAAAATTCAATAAAATTATTTTTAAGGGCTGGAAAAATGACTCAGTGGTTAAGAGCATTTGCTGTTCTTCCAGATGACCAAGACTTAGTTTCCAGCACTCACATAAAGGATCACAACCTTCTGTAACTCTAGTTCTGGGGGGATCTGACACCCTCTTTTGTGGGCACGAAGCAGGTATGAAATATACAAGCAACACATTCATAATACATAAAATAAATCAATAACCATTTAAATTATTTTTAAATATTAGTTTTTTGAAATAATGGTTAGTTTTATAATTCATAGATTATGCCTCAATAAAGCCCTTTAAGAGACTGAACATATTAAATGTTTACCCTGGAACTACCTGTGGATATAAACAAATTGAATTTGAATTAATATTATGAGCATATTCTTTCTACCTCAATTATTAGCATGTCTGGGAGTACATATACAAGAGTGTGATTGGTTCTCTCAAAGACTGAATATAGAACAAATAAATCACAAGGACCCCGTGCAGGTGCAATCCAGGACAGCTGACAGAAGCCATTTGATCACAGGGCAGTCAGTGCAAGCTCAACACAGGGACAACAACCATGCCACTCAGCTCTGTGGTTGCATGTTCCATCAGCCAATCTGCTTCCCCAGAAACATGCAGCAGAGCTTGGCTTCCTACTTTGTGTGACTACAGATTCAGGGAGGACTGCTGTTGTGGCCTACTGACTACTTCATTTAAAGATTTTAATTGCATTGTCTTCAGAATGAACACAGTGCTATGCATGATATTTAGTAATGAGGGGAGAGGTAAAACATAAACTTACAGGTAAAGAGATTTGCATAATTCATTGAGAGTTCAGGAAACACCATCATATTAGCAAGGTACACACTGCTAATTACAAAATTATATTCCATCTGCTAGCACAAATTGTGTAGTCAGGGTATTTAAGTCTCAACAAGTTGTCAAGTGGTTGAACCTTGGAATGTGTTTTCATTTTTGCTATACTCTCTGACTTTGTTTCTAGTGGCTGCCACTGTGTAATTAATGTACTTTCTTTAGAATCGTACATGCAGGAAGAGGAACAATATCTCAGGTATAGCAAGCTGTTTAACCACACATTCCACCCCAAAAAGTACACTGAGCCATGCTTTGTTTGCTTTTGTTTCTTTGGTACAGCTCAAAAAAATAAAAACAAAAATGTACTAAACTCATGCAAATTGAAAAATAAAGGTATGGGAAGAGCTTACAGAGTTTATAAACACACATTTGTAAAACATGAGATAGCACTGGCGACTTTGTTCTGAGTCTCCAGAAGACTGATTTTCTTCCATGTGTTCCAGGCTCTGACTGTTTTTGCTAACCTTGGAATCCATTTGATCTGTTTTTAGAGGTCAGGTAGCAGATATATATTGAATACAACCAGAGTTAATTTGCAAAAGTATCTGCAAAGCACCAGAAAAATTAACTGCTGATCACTAAGCTCCCAAATTGGGTCATGAAGAGCAAATCCCTCAAGGCTGACTTGGTGTCACTGCTAGATTTATGAAAGTGGGAAGAACTAGGAAATTGGGTAAAAAACAATGTGCTTGGCCTCCAATCAAAAAAGGCTGGTAATGGCACCCTGGGATGCCCTTCTAACTCCCATCATTTGTGATTACATTTCAAGACCTCTCCAGGTGTCAACAGCTCTGGTTAAGCCAAAAGGAGACACCAGCCACTCTCCTTCAGCTTCAAGGAACAGGTAATCAGCTCTGTATCAAAGCTTTGAACAGTTTGATTAACACCAGCCTCTTCCAGAACATAATGCTACAACATCAGCCAACTGTGGGTCTGTGTTCAGGTTTCCAATAGTAATAATAGATTCTGTAGTTAAGGGACAGTTAGCAGGTAAAGGTGCATGCCACCATGTAGGGGAACCTGTAGCCACGCCTACTTAGGGGCTGGCTACAAGTGTGTCTGACCATGCCTGCAAGGGCGTGGTCAGGGTGATATAGAGTGAGAGGCGGTCAGGTGGCTGGGCATTTTCAGTTTTCCTTTCGGCTTGCTGTACAGAATGCTCCACGCCAGCTGGCTAGGTCGCTCTGTAAGTAAGGCTTTTCCCTATTATTTTTTCCCTATTATTTTCCCTTGTATTTCTACCTGGCTCCGTATTGGTAATTTCCCACTCAACCTGGCAACCTAAGTCCAATCATCCAAACCCACAAAACAGGAGAGAATCAACTCCTACACACTGTCCTCCACCTCCACAAGGGCTCCATTCTGTGTGCATATCACACACATGCACACACATGTGTACCCAATTATATGCACACAAGCACATGTGCACACATACACATAGGCACTAAATAAATGTAACTAAACATTTTCTGTAAAACCTGCAGTTGAAGTCATAATGAAAAAGAAGAAAACACTATATGTAATGGCTCATACAGGTATATGCCCAATAATAATTTTGGCATTGACATTGTACTCATTGTTTCATTGATTAGAAGTTCTCTCATAACCTCTAACTAAGTTTCCTCTCAAATTTGGGATTTAGATAGAGGTCTATCACTAACTGGATGATAATAATGATCTTTAAAAAAATCTGTTTTGGAAAATGAGTGAATCCTAATGTCATGAAGCCAATTCCTTGCTTCAGGAAATCACAGGAATTATATGGAGATAGCATGTTTAGGTAGGCGGGCACAGAGTAATTTTCCCTATAACTACTTACCAATGATCTACTTAACAGAACAAATAAGAATGCTAAAGCTATGATTTGGCAAGTTACAAACCAATGATTTTGAATAAGGCAAATAAAGTCTTTCTTTGAATCAATGAACATTAGCTCTGTTCCCACCATCTATCTGAGGGAAGGTAGAATATACAAAACAATCAATAAGCACAACAAAAAGGACAAGGAAATGATGGAACAGACCTTTCTGGTGCCTGAAATGACAGTTGCTCTCCACAAGCCCTTCACAAAAACATCCTGCCCACTCCCCGTGCAGGTACCTTGAGATCGCCTGGCTGGTGACATGACTGCATAGGGTGACATTTTTCATTCAGAAGTTTTTCAATCACCACTCCCTGACATTTCAAGCATGTCAAATTAAAAGCTATGAATCTGTAACTCACATCACTTACCTTTCAAGCATAACTTGATTTTTTTTATTTTAATGTATCACTGGTCTCCAAATCAAATAGGCTATGGTATGATCCAATTGTTAGGAGAAAAAAAATGCCAGTTACAATGAACAGAATGCTAATTTACCTTATTTTTATAGTCAAAGGAGACTTTTTATATAATTGTTCCCTGTTGATTTCTCACCTTTGGTCTGTAGATGTCATTTCTTTTTGATATCTACTTTTGTGTGCTTTGCTTTGCTTATCTTTTTATATATCTGCCAGCCTCCATTCAATCACCATTCCCTAGGAGTTAACTTCAGTAAATTAATGTCATTTGAATTCCATCTCAGTATAGTTTGCTCCTTGGGCATCTTTAAAAAACACAGTAATAGCTTCTCCTCTAATTCTGCTTCCTGCTGTTGTCATGCCAGACTATATCTTTGCTCCTGGCATTGTACAATGTGTAGTGAGACATTGTAGCCCTCCTCCTAGTAGCCCCTACAGGTGTGCCTGGACACGCCCATGAGGGCGTGGTCAGGGGAGGTAGAAGATGACGTGGAGAGAATTCTTAAGAGGCCAAGAACATGTAGATGCCCCTTCTCTCTGGTCATGCTAGCTTGCGGCCTCTGGGCACCTCTGGCTTGCGTTTGGGCTGGTGTTTATCTGAATAAAGAAATCCTAGCCTTACGGACTACGGATCATCTTTGAGCACACGCAATAGACATGCACCTTAGTCCAGGCACCTTAGTCCACACTTCACTTACTCACTGGTGGAAGAGTTCCTGACCATTTATCCCAAATGGCCCTTTAGCAACATTTTGAGCCATGAGAGAATATATCATACATTGCAGTATACTGGAGGACACAGAGGAACAAACTAAATCTCACTACATTGTGCTCCTTAAAATTCCTAAGGAGATAGTTAGCACAATGCTGTAGCTGCGCTTGCTTTGTTGTTATTACTATAATGAAATACTTGAGCTGGCTCACATGTTCCTGTGCAGATAGCATGATCCCAGTGTAGTTAATGCTCAAAGATGATGAAGTCCTTGAAAGGTTCAACTTAGTAGGAGAACCGCAGTAAAGAGGGGCATGCCCTCCATAGACTTTGGTCATTTCCTGTGGGATTCTGGCTAGTTCTGCAAAGAGGACTATTGCCGGAGCCTCACCCTGCCCCTGCCCTGCTGTCTTGTGTCATCATTAGTGATTTAAGAAATTGCTCTACCATGGCCTTCTACAATGATAGAAGAAGGGAGGGTTTTGCACATATTTGAGTTAACACCAGCACCATGCCTTTAAACCTCTAAAAGTATGAGTTAAATGCATTTTTTATTTCACTAGTGGCCTGGCTCAGGTGTTTTGTTGTAGCAACAAAAAGCTAACTAATGCAGATTGCCTGTCACATTTAGTCTTGTTTTATTTTTTAAACTGAAACTTAATAGGATCATCAAACAGGAAGTCAAGTTTCTATGCAAGTTTTGTTGTCTTTTTCATGACTTCAAGGTTACATATTTATGCTTATTCTCTTTGGACTCTTCTATAACAATGATATGTTTGTTTACTCCTAAAACAAATACAGATTTTTTTTTTTACTGTGAACAATTTTATTTCTCTCCAAGAAGAACTGCTTATATTTCAATTACATACTAAGGAGTAGATGTCTACACTCAAACATTGAAGTCTGTGTTTTACCCTCTTTAATGAATCCCTTACATTCTTGAGAATACCTAAGCCATATGAAAAGCTATAGCATTAAGTTACTAAAAAGTAATTCAAGCACGCTCACTGACAAAGACTTACCCTATCATATTTATTCTGAATAAGCTTTTTTTTAAAAATAGAAATAGTAATCAGACTCAATACTTTTTTTTAAATCTAGTAAAATACAGTGCTAAGACCCATGTCTCATACTTCTAAAATAAAATGGACAAGACGGTGTTGAAGGTCTGTTTAAGCTCTAAAATTTTTATGAGCCTATAAAAATCACCCAAATAGAAACTTCAGCGGAAAAAGGGCAATTTCCTTGTCTCCATTTTTTGGACAAATTTCCTAGATAGGAGTCTTCAGTTGTGCATTCACCTTCATGCCTTACCTTAGACAACCACACAGAGGCCAGCTGAAGAATTAGACATCTGTCTCTACAGAGTGAGATACTTAAAAATGAAAGAAGCAAGCTGGCACAGAAGAATGAGATCCACATGCAGTTCATGTCAGCAAAATCTCCACAACAGAAAAGAAGCAATTCAGTGAGAAGGGAGACAGAAAGATGAGACAGAAACTATATGATATGATAAACCATATCCAAATTTCTGAGGTGGTAATCTCAGTTTAATATATATAGTTTTTTGAATATTCCTTATTATATCACTTAAGAAAATGCTGATAACTTACAATTAAACCAGTTTTCCCCTGAGACAAACTTGAGTATCTTCAAATATTCTCGAGGGATCCCACTGTGCCTTTTGAAAATACAGAAGATTTTATTTGGAGTCAATTAAAAACTTTCATTATCACAATTAAAACATGGGAGAAGAGGGACCAGAGAGATGACTCAATCATTAGAAGTACATACTGCTCTGGTTCCTAATCCCCATGGATGATGGTTCAGAACCTGGTAACTCTAGCTCTAGGGCATCTGATGCCCTCCTCTGACAGAAATCTCATTCATGTGCCCAGCCCATCCATACCCACATACACATAATTAAAAATAAAGCCTATAAAAACAAAAGACAGGAAATCATATAATCACTAGGATGTGTATAATAAAGAGAGATAACAACAAATCTGTCCAGCACATGAAACAGAGATTCAGTATTGGTGAGAATATATAATAACACAGCCATTGAAAAAGCAGCTTTTTGGTTGCTTAAAAGCTAAATATGCACTGAGTATGCCCAGAAATCACACTTCCATCAGTCACATCCATGAAATGTTTATCTTTACAAAGGCATGTGAGCAAATTTCTATAGAAATATTATTCACTTATTAGTTTCCAAACAGCAATATTGCAAATGTTCATTTGGTGGTAAGTAGGTAAACATGAACTTATTCCACCAACAGAATGCTATCCAGCACTTGAAGGGAAGTGAAAGGAGTGACTAATTTCCAAATAGAAGGACCCAGAGGCAATAGTAAGAAGAAAAGATCAGAGGCAGATGTCTTCATTTTTGTGAAACTTCTGGAAAAGCAAAGTCAGAGAGTCAAAAGTTAGATTAGTTGCTTTTAATGGCTGAGAGTAAACTGAAAGGCTTTGCTTACAAATGACTTAAGGGAATAGTGCAGAGTGATGAGGATGTTCTAAAACAGGACTCACATAGGGTATCAGCCTGAGAATGAGAGACTACAGGCTCCAAAGATCTACTTCAAATATGACAACCATAGTTGGTAAGAACTGTTTTTTAATGAAAATATTAAAATTACCTACAAATGGTCTAAAGGGTCCACAACTAGTGAAGATACATTTGCTTAGAGAAATGATTCACTCCAAAAGAAGCACCTCAATATCTTGCCTCTGCCTCTAGGGTCCAGAGGCAAAAGGGGTGAATAGACAGAGGGACCCAGAGTTATACTGAGGGGACTGATTTTTTTTAAACAGAGCATGGCAAGGTTAAGTGCATGGGAGAACTCAATGGAGACATCCTTGATCTGTGCACTTAAGTCAAGACCAGAATAAATGAAATGTCATCAAGACTAGTGAAACAGTTATATGGAGACTCAAAAAGAGAGACAGCTATGAAGATACTTCCTGTGCCCAGGACTGTACACAAAGCCTCAGATCTAGTCAGATGAGGAAAAAGCAGCTCAATAGAGACTCAAGGAAGAAAGAGCTCCAGTACTCCTTGCCAGAGCTACAGTTTTGAGCATCAACCATGAGGTGTTCATAGAGGCGGGAGGCAGTAGATAAACTGACCATAGGAGCTTAACAGAAAAAAATGAATATCATAAAAAGAGTTCTGTTAATACACAAGCGAAGTGTTGTGGCACACCCAGAACATGGGAGGTGCCAAAAGAGGGATCAGGAGCTTAAGTCACCCTTGTCTATAGAGACAGTTTGAGACCAGTATAGGATATGTGAAACCTTGTCTCATGAGACTACAACACAAAACAAAGAAGCAGACAGCAGCCCATGCTAACAATAAGAGTGACACTCCATATCCAGAGATGAAGTAGTATGTTATCTGAAATGTCTACTTTTCAATGAAGCTAGTTAAAAGGTATCAGAGAAATATTAAAATATGGGTTAGATAGAGGAACAAAATGCAAACACTACTGGCCTCTTCATAAATGTCCCAAATGGCACTTTTAGCAGTCTCTCGTCAAACTGAAATTTTGTGGTAGAAAAGGACAATAATCAGAATGAAAATTTAATCAGAAAACATTGATAGCAGACTGGAGCTAACAGAATAAACCTCGATAGACTTGAGAGTAGACTATCACATGATATAAAACCTAAATGATGGAGATAAAAGAGATTGGAGAAAATTGAACAAAATATCAAAACAATATGGGACACCAGTCAGTATCCACAAGGGAGAGTGTGACAGAGCAGGGAGAAAAAGTCAAACACCCAATGACCATAACTTCCACAATTCAGTGAGAAGCCATAGCTCACACATCCAAAAAGCTCAAAAAGCTGCAAGGAGAAATAAACAAACAGATCAAGACAGGCACATTATATTCAAAAGTTGAAAGAGAAAACAATGGTCCAACAAAGCAATACCAAGAAAATGGACAATTGTTAAACAGAAAAGCACCTAGGACAATGTGGTGAAATATTCCAAGTTAACACACCTACAACTAATACATTGTTCCTCAAATACACAAAGCAAAAACAGACCTGAAAAGAAACAAGGACAATTCAGCAGCAGGGATTGGTTACTAACCAATAACAAATTGGTAACTATCAGTAACTGAAAAAGAGTAAATACAATACTTGAAGTAGGAGATAAAAGCACTTGACATGGCTTTTTATTGATGGAATGGAATTGAAAGCCAAGAAACAGAACAGTGTAGCAAAGATTGACATGCTCTATAATATTTCTTGTAGGTTGTGGAATTTCTCTGGCAGTTCATTCTGAATCCATGGCTTTCTTCAAAGCTTTTCTTTGAAGGACTTTATTCTACTCATTGTTTTAAAACATTCATTTTGATAGAAAGGTCTTCCTTTCTTTACTGTGGGACATCTTTATGGTTCTGGAACTTAGAATGAAATGTTCATTTTCTTCTTGAGTATTGTTCAAGGATATAGGTCAAGAATCTGTCAGGTTGACTTCAGTAATTGTTTACAAGCACAATAATATCCCTATTGTAGTCTTGAGAAGATCGGTATACATCTTGTTCCTATTATTGTGGCACATTCAAAAACTTGTTGAAGCTTGCATTAGCTGTGAGCCCGGGCACTCCTAAAAGAATGGTCCCAGCCAGTACTCACAGGCAGAGCCTTGTGAGATCTGGTTCAAATTTAAGTTGATCAAATCAGGCTCATGCCTCTGACACATGCGACGCAACCCCATGTCAGCTATCCTGATCCCATTTGTCCTCTTCTGTGACTCTTGGAACTTTGGTCATAGTGAGACACATCTATTTTAAAGGGACAATGCATTCACAAGGAGAGAACATACCTGGGTGGACATAACAGCACATCCCTGCGGCAGCTGTCTTTAGTATCAGCCATCTGAGCAGAGGCAAAAGCATGCACTCAGGTAAGAAGCCCCTGTCCTAACTTCATGCAGGAGTTTCCAAACTCATTTCAGCACCTTGGACAGTGTGACTTCCCTGTGAGCAAAAGCTGCACCTACATGCTCTTTTCCCCCCTCAGACTGTAAGTTAATTATGAATTCTGCCATCTTACTCTTGAGTAAGTGACAAGTCAGGGCTCTCCATATGATTCTCTGTCCCTGCAAATGCATACTCACAATGTGGAAGACACTCTAAAAGGAGGAACGTGATGGGGCAGCAGACAGAATGGATCTTAACATGAAATGACTCAAAAATTATGTGCACAGTGACAAGAGGTTTAAAGGATGAATCATCCTAATCATCATCCTAAAACCATCGTTCAGTAACTTATGGCAGCAGATGCAGAGGTCCACAGCTAAGCACTGGGCCAAGCTCCCAGAGTCCAGTTGAAGACAGAGAGGGGGGATTATATCAGCAAAGGGTCAAGATCATGATGGGAAAACCTGCACAGACAACTGACATAAGCTATTGGGAGCTCATCGACTTTGGACTGACAGCAGGGGAATCTGCATAGGACCAAACTAGGCCCTGTGAATGTAGGTGACAGTTCTGTGGCTTGGGCAGTCTGTGGGGCCACTGGAAGTGGGAACAGGATTTATCCCTAGTATATGAACTGACTTTTTGGAGCCCATTCCCTATGGAGGGATACCATGCTCAAAGTTGATACATGGGGGAGAGCCTTGGTTCTGCCTCAACTTGATATGCCACACTTTGGTGACTCACCATGGGAGGCCTTACCCTTTCTGAGGAGTGGATGGGGAGATTGGGTGGGAGTGGGAGGAGAGGAGGAAAGGGGAACTGTTCTCGATATGTAAAATGAAAAAAAAACTTTTAAATAAATAAAAAAATTAAAATTAAAAAGAATTTTAAAAATGAAGAACCACAGGGGATTATAATGTTTAAGAAAACTTGGAAGAAATGAAACAAAGATATGAAATGAAATGAACTAGAAAAGGAAAATAAGGTGAGGGCGAGTGATGAAAATCTAGAGGAAGATGTTCCTATTTTTGTAGCTCACAGCATATATCAGATTCCACAGTACACCAGGTGAGTTAAGAGGTATTAGAAGACATTTCTTTCAGCCAACAGGAGATCATGTCATACTGCAGGCAGGAGTTGAAAGATCAATAAAAAATAAGCTAGAGACAGATTTTACAGAAGTCCTTTAAAGGCATTCCTTGGTAAGTGCAAGGAAAGAATAGTGAGAAAGTAAAATGAAGTACTCTGGCTATGAGATTAGAGTAAAGATAGGATTTGGCTACATGTTTCAGCAGGAACCTGCAACTTTAAGAAGGAGACTGGCTTCAATTTTGAGAAAAAGGAAAGAACTGATCCAAAGTTCAAATATATTAAAAAAATGACTTGGGGTATGGTTCAATGTTTCTTTTAAGAAGGGGCCACCAATAAGTGAAAAGTGATGAGAAAAACAGAGAAACTGAAGTCCTAACAGAGGAAACACAGCTTAGGAATCTGGGGCAGGAGGGTACTAGACCATGAAAACATGAAGCCCAGGGGCTGGTGCTGGAGCAGAAGACTGGAGCCCTGGGAGGTGGGACTGGAATAGCAAAGTGATCGAAGGGCAAAGTGGAGTGAACAGGGGAAATGAGTCCAGGGATTAGATTCTGTGACAAGGACAACAACAACAATAACAACCAGGAATCAGCTGTGACAGAAGAGGATGAATATCACCATTCCTGAAAAGTTGCTTTGGATAAAAATGTATTTCTAGTATTGACTTCTACAGCACTCTAAATTACAAAACAGCTCTTTTCCAAATTTCCCTCAGTTTTTCAATCAGAGCTCAATACCTTAATTAAATGCACACATTTAATATCCTATATCCGGGGAATTCTGGGACCTTGTCTTACTGTACCACCACAGGCCAGTCTATCCATTATATGCAGAAGAGGGTGTGATGAAAACCTATCTCGGACTACTCACCTTTGAACATGTTATGAGGGTCCTTTTCATCTTGCCTTGCATGCATCCTTCCTAGGAAACTCATGGTCCCACCAGGGCAGTTCCTGTCCTGGTTCCTTTATGACTTCTTTGGTATGTATGGTAGATCTCTCTCCCATTTATGTTACATCATAAATCAAAATTATTCCATAAATTTTAATTTTCTACAAATACTTTCAAATTCCTCAGACCTTCCATACATCAATGGCTTAGCCCTCTGTTGGTACCCATGATTAGACAGGAAAAAATAAAAAAAAAAATTAAGCACATATAAATTTTTAACTTGTTTATAAACTGGTTGTAGAATATCTTAATATCTAACTCCTGCCAAATTCAACCCTACTCCTGCCCCAGGATAACTGTACACACAACTGTATCTGAAAATATCATTGCCTTCACATCTCCTTCCATTTGGAATAAAGACATCTAATAGAGTAGAAGATAATCCTGTGTGAAGGAGAACAGTGTGTTTCCACATCCAAGTAGATAGTGGTTATAACAGACACTTCATGTCCTCAGGAATGAGGGAAATAAAATTTTAGATAGCAAGAAAATGCAGACTTGTGGCAGGGTAGATGTCTAAATGGCTGAGCTATGTGAACAGTTAAGCAGGGGGAGATAGGGAACAGTTAAGCAGGTAGAGCAGTGCAGCCCCCATCCATGAGCTTTTCTTCCTGTGATGGTTCCCATCCTCAAACACAACCTGGCCAGCCTGTATCAACTCTACTGCCTGGAAAAGTAGAATATTGTTAATCAAAGGGTATGAGGTCCAATGCCCAAGTTTGAGAGACACTTCTGAGACACTATAAAGTGTCTCATATTGGCAAGCAGCTGGAGTGCGACCACTTGGAGCAGATCTATTTATCAAAAAGCACAGGGATTGGGTTTAAGGCTTGCACATTGGTGCTGAATGGAGCATGAAGAAGGAGTAGAGGAGGTCGCATAAATACTAAGCAATGACCTTCCATTTGGGAGTTAGAGGCAATTCCTCACACAGGCTTTTATACATTCAGAATTTATTTCTCAGGGTTCCAAGGTGTGGGTGGATTGTACCATGAATGAATGATATTATAATCTGGAAAACCATGACAGAAGCAACTAAATAAAACAAAACCCATAGCTACATGCAAAAAGGAAAAAAGAAAAAAGAAAAGAAATCAGTCACTACCTGAGACAGATGGCAGTTTTAGAAGTCCTGTCATTTAAGAGTTCATGGCTTCTTTAACTTTAAAAATACTACCCTAAAATGCTTAAATTTACCTTAAAACTTTTCCATTTACAAATGTTTACCTTGATTTTTCCACTTATAAATGCATACTGAGTATTTGAAAATATGAAGAGAAAAAAATGTTTACAGCTCTCAATAACCAGAGCACTTGGCAATGAAACAATTAAGCATCACCTGGGCCAATAACTACAATGAAATTCTGCTGAGAGCTGAGTAAAGATGCCTCAAACAATGAGTATGGGGGCCTCCCAAATCAGCTGGCCTCAGAATAAAACAAACTTGAGAAACAATTTCATCTTATGGCTATGGAAGCAAATAATTAATACACAATTTCTACCAGTTAAACTTGATGCTGAGTCTTTTTAACATTACTAATTAGGTGTTGTGAGGGTGGGGGTGTGTATGTGCACATAACACACACGCATACATGTGGGAGTTTGAGCACTGCCTTCAGGGGCTGGATCTCTGCTTATATCACATGGATCCCAGGGATCTAACTCAGGTCATTATTTGAAAGTGCCTTCAACTACTAAGCCATCCGGTTTCCCCTACTGCAGACTCCCATGTGCCCAAGTTGTTTTCACATAATTTTATTGTTATTTGTTTATTTAGTGTAGAGTTCTACACCTTTAGCCTCAGAACAACACTGTTGGAAATCAGGGTAGCTCTGCACAATGCTGCAGAGATTATTTCTAATTAATTATTAACATTATGATATTTGTAAACACCACCCCCCAAATTGACCATTAAAAGGCCATCTATTGATTTCCTTCATCAAGTAACTGTTTATGAACAGTACATTCATTTATAAAACTGCTCCTAAAAAAAAAAACCTGTCGTTTCTTATTTCTCTTTCACACCTATTTGGCTTCTCAATCCTCTAGCAAACCCACTACGGAATGGCTGCATGGTGGTGTTGTGAAACTGGAAGAGTCCTTAGAGACCATCTTATCTAACCCTCGCTTTATAGACCAGGATGCAAGGCCGGGAGAACTGATATAAATTGGATGGAGGATTAATCTGCTTAAGAAAAGTAATACCTTGTAAGAAGACATCAGTAAAATCTAATGTAAAGAACTGGTCTCCAAAGTCTTTGATTTTAATGAGAAAAGATAATAGCATCTCTTTTTTGGTCAAATGAATTAGCTTCAGGTTTATTAAAGTTTTAATATATTCTCTCAACTTTAGGTTGGTGAAGGTAGATCAGAAGTCGCAATTCCTTTTCCTTCCTGTCCTTCTAGGAGACTGATAGCACAAGTCTACACAGGAACATCTCTTCTCCTTATCCTATAATTAATGCACTTGCCTCTAGAAGGAGCCATATCCCCAAATCTTCAGTCTATTATCTCATAGTAAAGAATTCAGCTGCTTAGAACCTTAGTAACAATTAATGTTTGGTATTTCATCATATGGCTGCCAATCTTTTATTTCTGTTATAATTATAATTCCATTTTTAAATTAAAAATGCCAAAAGGAATAGCATTTGTCAAATGAATGTCAGGCCATCTAGTAAAGAACAAGGTATCTTCATTCTTTATTACCTCTTCAGGGACCTTAGATTACCTTCCAGCCATTCCTTCCTTGATTATAAATTCCACTTAGACCACAAATATACTCTTCAGGCAAAGGTCAGAAAACATGCATATTAACAATAAATGTAACTAAACAGAACCACAGCTCTCCACTCTCTTCCCAGTAAACACAAATTTGGAACAAGTCTAGTATTTTTATACCTCATTCATCCATTCATTCATCCAACCATCCATCCATCTACTTATTCATGTTTTCTTTGACATTGTTTTGATTTATTACCATGTTGAGTATCACGCCCAAGGCCTTTTTCTTTTTAGCCAAAGGTTGAATCACAAACTTACACCCCCAGCTACTATATTTCATAACAATAATAGTATCCTTCATCTCTACTTATTTGAGTAGACTTCCAGTACTAGATGATCTTCTCCATCAAAGGTGGGATAGCTGCGAAGTTAGAGAGACACTGTGCTGCATGAAAATCATGTAACCCAATAGTCCTTTCTCTGGAACAATTTCATTTCCATTCCCACCCAGGAGACATTGTGTTTGTCAAAGCCATAGAGAGAATTATTAGTCATGGATTCGCTAATGGCTCTGGCTCAAGCTATCAGTTACACACAACGGAAATAATTTCCAAGAACCCAGGATGTAAAGTGTCAAGGGAAGAACAATGATCCAAATCATTTCAATTGAACACCACTGTCTTCAAGTGGCTCTGGATTCTTACATGATCTTGTTGGCAAAGCTGGGCACATCCAAAATCTACTCAAATGATCTATACTTAGGAAAGTAACAAATGGTTCAAATGGTTTGGGAAGTTTGAAAGCACTGGCCATATCACACTTGGGCCACCGTTAAGTATTAGTATACATCTGACAGCCCCCAAAGGATATCATTTACTTAAATAATAGACTCCCCATTACAGCATCTTGTCTCTAATGCAGTTGTCACTATTTTCAATGGGTGTCAGTATTACATACAAAGTGTCAGCAAAAACTCCAGTGCTCAGTTGATGTGGAAATTTCTATATGAACCAAACAAATGGATTATAGAACCTCCATGGCACCTGGATGTGTGAAAGGAGTGATACTGCAAGTATCATTCTGTAAAATCATTTAACTATCTATCCCCCCCATAGAGATTTGAACCTTATTCTTGAGGATACATGTTACCTCAAAAAAGGACAGCATCCAAGGCCCGCCAGGAAAAAGACAGTATGATGAAAATCCTAAAGAAGTTTGTAAGCGAAAAGGTGAACCATAACAGAGGAGAATCCTACAGTTGACATTTTCTCACATACACAGAATAAGATGAAAAAAAAAAATCTAAGGCAGTGCCAGTGTGAGACACTGAAACAACGAATATACTTTAGGCCTGGGAATGGATTCTCCTCATGGAGAAATCAGACTCCAATTTCCTTCACATCATCCAGTTGCTTTAGCCAGGTATGGAATAAGGAAAAAAATAATTTAGCAAACAATTCTTGGAAACAATTGTGAAAGAGAAAGGAAAATCATAAGTGACTCATAACATCAATGTTGGCTTTATTATGTGCATAAATTATACACAGTCACAGGCTGTCTTTTCTCATCACTAATTATATTAAGGGTTACTGAAGGTTTACTTAATGAAGGCAATCGCCTGAGTGTAGACAGTTATGCAGAACCATGAGCACATCCTCAGCAATTAGCAATTTTTCAGGTTGTCATACAGACTGGGTTTGTGTCCTTGATTTTTCATGCAGATATGTAGTTGTGCATATAGACGCATTGTTGGAGTTATTCTTTTAAAGTAAGCACAAAAGGTGTTCCTGTGTATAACTAATGACTAACAAGACTGGAGTTATGCATCCCAGCCCTCAAACTACATGCTCACACCTCAGACAGATGGAGGAAAGGGCTGTACCTATCAAACGTTATATAAAAGGTGGCATGAGTTGATGACAGGTAAGAAAGCAAAGAGGAGACTTCTTCAGACAGTCCATTAGCAATCACTAAGGCAGGACAGGAAGAGAAAGAAAATTAAGGGGACAGGGAAAGCAAAAGAAGCCATGTTGAATCCTTTCATAAGCTGAGAGTCAAAAATTCCAGCACAAGTGACAAGCCTGGCTGTGAAGACAGTTGAAATATAAAAAATAAACAAATCTCTTCAAAAACATAGGTATCAGGAGCCGGACAGATAACTCAGCAGTTAAGGGTGTATACTGCTGCTACAGAACTGCAGTTTGATTCCCAGCACCCATCAGGCTGCTCACAAAGGCCTGTACTCCAGTCTCGGGGGATTTGATGGCCTCCACAGGCACCTGGACACATATGTACAGGGCCAACACATGTGCACTCATACACACACACACACACACACACACACACACACACAGAGAGAGAGACACACACACACACACACAATGTAAAACCAAAAAAAAATCCAGATTATTGACACAGAAATATTTCTTTCACATATTTTCTAACATATATCAGAAAGAGAGATGGTTTCTAATAAAAGTTTTAAAACAGCAATGAACCATACTTAAGACCTAAGCCCACATGACTTTCACATATGGCTGTAGTCTCTTCCCAGATATTTTCAGACAGCCTCAATAAGAGAAGTAAGCCTTTGCTTGTATCAAAAACATCAAAACTACCTGGCAGGTCTTAACCTATGCTGGCTTTTCCTTATCCACTCTGAAGCTACCGTGTTTGCATCAGGAACAAACTCATGATGTAATTTGCCAAAAAGGAAAAGATTCTTTAGTGTCCTTTGAGATGGAACTTTCAGAAGCCACCAGAAACTGTGGCTACTATAAGACCCTTGAATCAGGACTTCCCCTGTGGTACTCTGGGGGTGCTTATTCCTTACCTAAGAGTCTTTCTATTTCTCCCATGCTTAAAGTCTATGCTTAAAATTATTTTAAGAAATTTCAATTCTGCTTCATACCAGTTCATCCTGGATTTATTTTCTATGGTGAAGTATTTGGCTTCACTTGAAGGGAGGTCTTTGAGAACAACAAGCAGCAGTGTGTAGCAGTAGCAGTGTGTTTCTCTACTTCCACTACTACTGACAACTTCCAAACACACACACACACACACACACACACACACACACACACACACACACACACACACACACACCAAGTTTTCTATCTTTAAGACTCCACAGCTATTCATCATCTTTAGATGATAGAATGAATGTTGGAATGAATCAGGTCAATAGGTGATAAGAGAATGAATGGTAAGCCCAATCAATCCTGCTGATCAATGAAGTAATAAAGAGCCAGGACCACACAGCCACACAGCACAAAGTACAGTGATCATAACTTCTATCCATCCTTCCCTAAATGCTTTCTACATGACAAATGATGGGTTCGGGTGCTGAGAGGAGATACCTTCTAAGTTCATTCAAGGCACAGGCTTTGGGAGAAGGTAAGCTGTGCTTGCTTCCTAAAATATGTGGAATGGATAAAAACTTTAATTGATTTAAGGTTATAGCAGATGTGATGACCACATCTCACTCTCACATTTATTCTAATGTACAATAATAGAAACAGCTCCAGTTAGAGAATAAGATAAACCACACCCCAGGCTCCCTTTAGCTTTAGCCATTTAAAATTAGAAGAGGTAGTTAATCTCTTTTAGCATCTACTCCCTTCTTAGAACAAGAATAAAGGGCATTTCTCCCCAACTCACAAGGTAATTGAAAGTGTTCATTTAAGTAATATAAGACAATTTATATGGTTAAAAATGATAAAGCTGGTCACTGATTTCATTGCTTTCCCAGCAACCTTTTTCTTTATGGTACATAATATAATCACAGCTTTCTCTCTCACAAGGCTTAGGGCAATCGCTGCTTGCTTTTCTTGGTGAATATTAAATTTTAGAAGCTTCACTGATGAGATTTGAGAAACCATTTCTTAAGAGTGAAAAAAAAAAGATGTGAAGTTTGGAAAACATTTCTTTTAGCATAGTTCCACACACTGAAAAGAGTTACATCACTTTGGGAAAAGGCCATCTTCAACAACTGTCCTGTGAAAACTGGACCTTGTGCTCAACAGTGAACTTAAACACTTAGCCTGCATTCCATAAAAGCAAAACTTTAGTGTAAGACCTAAAACTATGGAATGAGTATAAGAAAATAATAAATTCCTAAAGATATTTTTATAAGCAATGTTTTTTTTTCCACATAGGATTCTCCCCAGTTATAAAAATCTATTATAAATATTGTTGGTAAGGATATGGAAAACAACAACTCTCCTATGTATTGGTGTCTTGCCTGGGAACCTGTAACAGTAGCCACACCCTGTTGGGTGTAGTTTCAAGTGCATGGAAGCTGAAAGGGGGAAGTGTAAGGCTTGGTCACCATCACATGCTCTCTTTCTCTTGGGTCAGCAAATCAGATCAGGAGGGCAGAGAAGCGTTCCCACAGTTCTTTAATATTATCTGTGTAATTGTTCCCCAATAAACACACTTTATCATTTATCTTGGGCCTAGTGAAATCTTTACACCCTCACCTTCACTCCTACATTGTGAAAGTATAAAATATTATAGCAAAAGTGATGGTAGATGTTAACTATTGACTTATCAGGATCTAGGGTATCCTAGGACACAGTTTCAGGCACAGGTGTGAGAGATTAGTCAGGTGAGCATTCTGTGGTGATAATCCTAAGTAAATAATATGAAGAAGACCTGTCCACCCTGGCTGGCACTATTCCTCTGACTGGATTCTGACTGTAACAAGGAGAAATTGAGTTGAGCAAAAGCATTTATAGATGCAACGTGACCTGCTACTTCAAGCTTCTGCTGCCTTGATATCCCTATCATTATGGATTATGACCTCAAGCTGTGAGCAAAAATAAACCAGTTCTCTCCTAAGTTGTTTTTGGTTGGGATATTTTATTAGATCAACAGGGAAAACAACTAAAACAGCAACTACAGAAAACATTACAGAGAATCCAGGAGAAAAACAACATTAAACACACAGCCCTCATAGGATCAAAGGTTCCATCCACATCTGGGATATATCTAGCATATAGCTAGAGAGCATGAGGTCAGCATGTAGAAGAGACATCTGTCCACTGGTGTTGGTTGCAGCACTATTTAAAATACCCAGCCCACAAAAGCAACGCATGCATCTGTGAGAAATAAAGTAAACTTCACATTTTATGCACATGCAATGGAGTATGATTCTACCATAAAGAATAATGAAACCCTGTCATTCATGGCTAACTAAGAGAATTGGAGTACACTGAGTAAAACAAAAGAAGGCAGTTACATCAACCTGACTGAATTTAGAATCATCATGGAAACACACTGGTTGGTGTGTCTATGAGGGTGTTCCCTGAGAAGAGTCACTGATGAAGAGACACTTATCCTAAGTGCTAGTGTTAGAATTAAGTACAGGGTCTCAAGTAGACCACCGCTCAACAAGGCAAAGCTTCACATCTAACCAAGATGATATATGCAGAAGATCAAGAGAACCAGAGCGGGAAGCACACTTGGTGTTAATTCTAAGGCAGGTAGTCACTGTCCTTTCCCCAGTGGCTGGGATCAGACCCCAAAGTCATTAAGTTTTAAAACGATCAGTGCAAAGGAAGTAAATAAAGAGAGGGAATAGCCTGCCATATAGGTCATTCAATTTCCAGAATATAGCAGGGCCTTTGTGCAAATAAAAGTTTTTATCAGTGGGGGGATTAAAACATTTGCATAAAAATCTTACAAGGTGAAGGAGATAAAAAGATTTAAATTCCTTGTGTTGTAGACATGGGTTTTACAGCAGCATTTGATAGCAAAGACTAATATTGAATGTTCTTGCATGGGTGATGCTATCCCAAGGGCTGGAGTCTTAGTCTGAATAAAAAGTAGAAAAGGAGCTAAATATCAGCATTCATTTCTGCATCCTGACTGAATATAATGTGACCCGTTGCTCCATTGTCCTGTCACCACAGCTTCCCAACAGTGTCAGGTAGGCTTTACCCCCAAACTTTTAGTGAAAATTTAAGGGAACCCCATTGGAAAGCCCTGCTGCTTAAGGTTCAGTCCACCATGTCTGGACAGCTCTCTGAGCTCAGAGGAAAATGGATGACTCCCTTCCCCTAGCAGGGCTTGCTACTCTCTGCCGGGCCTCATCTGGAAGCTGTCCCTGAGCCTGGATGCCATACTTATCTTTCCTGCAACCTTTGACACAGTTCAGCACAAATGCCCTCCTCCTGCTGCCTACATGACATGTAGGCGCTGTGCACCCATCTGTATGATGGGACTATGCTGCCAAGTGCAAATGAAGTGTACAATGAGCACCCAGTAGATGATGTCCCAGCTGCTGTGCCTGTCTTATATATTCCCCTCTTCTGTCATAAAGTTGAGCTATTCCCACTAAAGCTGACTTATGGAAGGCTATTGCCATCATACTCACAGCCATACAAAGCTCTGGAAGCAACCCCTGTTCCTTTTGTCCTTGCAGACTGGTAGCCAAGGGACCATGAGGAAAAGGGAGACCCCACAGAACCCTTAGTCCCTTAAATTGCTTTATTCTGGTACTTTGTCACAAATAGAAAAGTAACTAATGTACTTGGGAATGGAATGTTGCTGAGGTAGATTAAGGAAGAAGAGTGAAGAGAAAGCAGGGTGGGCAGATGTAACCAATATATGCTGTGTGCATGCATTGCAATTTCACACAATTTACCCCTTGACCAGTACAGTGAATACATGTTAACAGTAACATGTGCTGGTGATTTGATGTGCGTGGTGATTTGAGTGAGTATGGCCCCCATAAGCTCGTATGTTTGAATCACTGTGTCCCATTTGATGGAACTGTGAACCACAAATTAAATATTTTCTGAGTTGCCTTGGTCATGGTGTTTTGTCATAGCAACTGAAAAGTAACTAAGACATGTTTGTCAAGTATCTGATACCTACCAGGTGGTGGAATGTATCAGTGATGAAAAGTACTGTCATTGGTTCTCAGCCCTTTGGCTAAGATCACAAGAATTATCTGTTCTTATCAGTTTAATAAAGAGTGTGGTCTTCCTGGAGCACGAGGCAGAGAACAATTATAAAGAATATTATAACAAGTCAACAAATTACATATTATGTTCCCAGAAGGTAATCATGTCTTCTAAAGGAGAGAAGAATGTGACAGAGAGGGAATGCAGTCTGAAGAAGGTGTGTCTAACATGATTCTGATCAGAGAGTTAGAGGAGGTGAGGAAGCCAGCCAAAAGGTAGCAACAATTCTAACTGATGCAACAAATGCAATGTTCCTTGACACTTGAATTGTTTTGTTTGTCTAAATTCTACATCATTGTGGCTGCACTGAAGTTTCATTAATGTGCATATATATGTATCATATAACTCCCTGCTTGGTAGTCAGCCCTACAGATGTGCTCTCAACCAGTCACATCTACATCGAGAGGAGCCAACTATCTGAACTTCCTTTACTGAATCCTGTGGCAACATAAGCCTACATTTAGATGTAATAATAATTCAGGTATTGTCAGAGTGAAGACATTGGGTTGGAATCTGTGCAAACTCTTGTTCTTTTGCTCTCCTGTGTGTCAAGGTTTAAATCTGGGGCTGGCCCAGGCCAAGCATCTGTTCTAGCCCTGAGTTACACTTGAAACCCCTAGCATCTTGACATTTTATTTGTGCTCCAAATTGAGATAGTGAAATAGACCAAAAGCCAGTAGGTGTCAACTCTGAGAATACACATATGCATATTTTAGTTCATGCATACCTATTTTACTGGTTTTCATACAGGCATACCTCAGGAATAAAAAATATTAAGTTTCAATTATCTTTTACAAAATTGATATATGCTATTAAATTGTGTAATAGTGCATATTATCATAAGAAGCAAAGATAATTATGTTTCTACAAAAAATTCTCTCAAAATGCAGTAGCATAGGTATGGTTGTTATCTACTTCCTTTTTTCTACTGCAATTTCATGTTTTTATTACCCTAAATGTATAAACTGAGATGACAGAAATTACCATTTCTATTTGTCTATCATTATTACTCATAGAGTTACAGTATTATCCATCTGATGGTTACCTGGTTACAGTTGCAAAAATATCTATTGGACTGCAGGAGGAAACCTTTAAAGAGACCCATTCCAATTGTCAAACATATAAAGTAGGTCACAAGTTGGAAGCCTGCCTTGACTTCTCTTTTCCTAATATTCAAAGCATAAAGTATAATAAGATTGCTTAGGCTGGAGAGTGACTTTACCACTTTGGCTGTTTTCTCCAGAACAGGAATGTCTCATTAACAGGAAAACCAACATGCAGATCAATAAGGGAGAGTGAAAACAACAAAGAAAATAGTATCTGAAAGTTTGATGGGAACATGTCATTCCAGAAACACTATTATACAGTATCAATAGTATTCGAAAATATTACAGGAACATATCATTCCAGATACAGGGCACAAAACTTAAGGTGGCGGCTTATATGATATTTTTCATAACAAGTTATTCTCTTGTTTTAAACATCCAAAATATTTTAAGGCAAATGAGTTATTACTCAATGATAAAGTCTCTGTGTATCACCCAACAATACATATTTTTTAATTCTCTTGGCTCCAGAAGAGCAGAGAGGGCAGTCATGGCTGCTTCTCACAGGCTCACTGTATTGGCACTTTAATGCACACAGTTGAAGAATGGATGCTTATCTCACAGAAATCAAAGTGAAGATAAATATAAACATGGATTCATTTTGCAGATAATTCTGTGAACTCAGAAATATGAGAGAAGTAACTTGATTTAATGGCAGAATTGTTGATGTGGTCCAAAATCATAAAGAAACAAATCCTAAATTAGTTTTGGTATACAGTTACAATTCACAACAATTCATTCTGTGTATGTATTACATTATTCAACATTCTGAATCTGGTGCATAGAACAGAGAACTGCATGACAGAAATTCTGTTCATCTTAAAGCACCATCTAAAATACCTGACATGAAATTACTTACTCAAGTAACTGGTACTAAATTTAACTACGCCTTAGCAATTTTTATCCAGATAATTTGAAAACAAACCCTATGTGCTGATGATCATGTTTAATGTGTTGCTTTCATATTGTGCAATTTTTTTTCTTTTTAAATAGAGGAAAAAACAACCTTTTAGTCACTATCTATGTATATACATCTGTACTTACAAAATTCTTATGAAATAGAGAAAGTGTAGTAATTTCATTTGTATCTATGCTTACTATTTTATAAAAATTAATGCTTCTCAACAAAAGAAACTACTCACATAACCCAGCTTATGTTTTGTTTTTAAATATAAAATACTTAAGTCTCACAACTGTACCAGCCAATATGCTTAAGAACATGATTAATTTTAATACTTACATAGTATTCCATCCTATGGAATTTATCTGCCCTGATAAATTCCATATGTGAATGATCTTTATTTCCTCTCTACTTAGTTCCCTTCCCATCTTTTTTTAAAATTTTTTATTAGTTCAAATTAGGAACAAGCTTGCTTCACATGTCAATCCCTTCTCCTTTTCCCTCCCCTCCTCCCATTCCTCCCTGCCACCCCTGACCTACTCTCCACCCCATCCACCCTCCACTCCCCAAGCAGGGTAGGGCCCTCGACAGGGGCTCCCCAAAGTCCACCACATCATCCTGGGCCAGGCCTAGTCCCTCCCCTATGTGTCCAGGCCAAGAGTGCATCCCTTCACATGGGATGGGTTCTCAAAGTCCCTTCTTACACCAGGGAAAAATACTAATCCATACTAATCCACTACCATGGGCCCCCTAGAGTTCGGAGGCCTCCTAATTGACATCCATGTTCAGGGGTCTGGATCGTCCTGTGCTGGCCTCCCAGACAGCAGTCTGGGGTCCATGTGCTCCCCCTTTTACAGGCCAGCTGTTTCTGGGGGTTTCACCAGCCTGGTACTGACCCCTTCGATCTTCATTCCTCCCTCTCTGCAACTAAGTTCCAGAGTTCAGTTTAGTGTGTATCTGTGGGTGTCTGCCTCTACTTCCATCAGCCACTGGATGAGGGCTCGAGGATGGCAAAAAAAGTAGTCATCAGTTTCATTATAGGGGAAGGGCGTTTAGTTTATCCTCTCTACCATTGCCTAGATTGTCATTTCGTGTGATCCTTGTAGGTCTCTGGAAATCTCCCTAGTGCCAGAACTCTCCTCGGACCTATAATGGCTCCCTCTAATATGGTATCTCTCATCCTGTTCTCCTCTATTCTTCCCCCAACTCAATATTTCTGCTCCTCCATTTCCTCCTCTCCTTCTCCTCTCATTCTGGAAGCTCCCTCTCCCCTACCCTCATGTTCCCAATTAGCTCAGGAGTTCCTGCCACTTCCCATTCCTGGGGTCCATGCATTTTTCTCTTAGAGTCCTTCTTGTTTCCTAGTTTCTTCAGTGAAGAGGATTGTAGGCTGGTAATCCTTTGCTCTATGTCTAAAATTCATATATAATTGAGTACATACCATGTTTGTCTTTTTGTGACTGGGTTACCTCACTCAGGATGGTTTCTTCTAGTTCCATCCATTTGCCTGCGAATTTCAAGATTCCATTGCTTTTTTTCTGCTGAGTAGTACTCCATTGTATAAATGTACCACATAACCCAGACCCCTTCTCCGTGGCTTCTCCTTTTTCATTTCCATTACAAAGTGGTGGAAAGAGGTAGTACCTGTGAAATTGGGTTCTAGAAGCTTTGCTTTACATTCATTTGGTTTTATTTATGTATGTAGGTTTATTGGTTTATTTTAATCATTCCACTTCCCTCACAAGGTTATGAGAAATCACTATTAGGGCACCTGGTTTATATATAATTATAGAAGGGCTTAGAGAGACTGAGGGATTATGCAGGGTCATGATAGTAGTGGGCAACAAAGCAGAATTAAACTCAGGAGGTTCAATGTTCACATTCACAGCCCTGAAATATAACACACACACACACACACACACACACACACACACACACACACACACACACACACAGTAACTTCAACCAATGGAACTGTTAGGAAGCTAATTTTAAAACCAAACTGATGCACACTTCTGAATTATTTTAGGTAAATATTTAAAGTGTAACAGTGTCCCACTTTGGCTTTTTTCTTCTTAGACCCAGTTTTGTTTGCTGTATTTAAAAAATACTTTATTTATTTTCACCATAATCAAATAGTAATAGTCCTCAACTACTCTCAGATGTCAGTGGTAAGGAGTGTACCTCAGTGGCTATGAGAACACCTATGGACAGTGAGCTTTCTCAAGTGCCTAGATTCCCGCTGTGAGCAACACTCTCCTCTGGAGCTCCTGTCCTGGTTCCTGGAGCTCAGGAAGCTGATGACACTTGAATGGCTCCTGGGCTCATGTGCAAGTGGCACTTTCATCCAAATGGAACATAAAACCATAATTCAAAGAACTTATTACACTGCAGGAACTGCTTGAATGTCTGAAAAATCAACTGCTCTCACTTCGTTAGATCATATTAACTGGAATAACTATTAGTATCTTCCTCCTTGTCTAGGCATAGACATATTATTTAAATCCAATCAATAATCACTGTGTAGAAAACTCATAATTTATTACACTCTTTGGCATCGGCACCTCTGATTAACATTCAAATGATGGGTTTTCAGACTAGTGCTTAAAAACCTGCCAACAAGAAGAAACATTTATCACTGATAAGCTTTCAGACTAGTTTTCACATACTGAACAAAATATATTTCTAGCTCTACAACTTTATCAACAAGAAAAGTCTTTACTTGGTCTACTTTTCTTCTTGCTATTGGTAGTTCATAGAATAAAAGCCTTTGTTTTCTCAGTTATACTTTATGTGTATGATAAATAGTTAAATATTTGCATACACTGTAGGTTGATTAACACAGCCAAACTGGAGAAATCTTACTATGTCACATTTTTCTTTAGTAAGAGCACAACAGATAGACTCTCTTAGCCATTTGAGATATTCTCTGTTACTAACAGTAGTAGTCATGCTGTTCAACTGATATCCAGAGTTTGTTCATTTGTAAAGTTAAAGTTTGTCTGTGCCCTAGGGCCCAAATTTCCCCCACATCCTCTAGTCTTCCTGGCCCCTGGCAACAATCATTTTATTCTGTATTTATACTTATACCCTTCTCCAGATTGCACAAAGAAAAGAGTTCAGATGGGGTTTGGGTTTCTGGTGTATCTCCACCTCCCTCCAATAGGGAAGAAATGTAGGCATGAGGTAGAGAATGAGCTCTGGTGTCTGGGTGACTTCATCTGTTGCATGCTGCCTTTGGGACTTGAGACAGGGTCCCTCATAGAATCAGAAACTCATCTTTTCTACTAGGTTCGTTTTGCAACAATCCCTCAGATTCTTCCTGTCTCTGCAATGCAATGCTAGGGTTACCAGTGCACAGTTGCTACTTGTCCAACTGTTTATGCTGGTGCTGGTTCAAAGTCAGAGCCTCACATTTGAAAAAACGAGCACTCTTACCCACTGAGCCGTATTCCCAACCCCAGATTATTTGTCTTAGCTTAATGTCTTTTACTTTTATCCATGTTATTTGAAATATGAAGGACTTTGTTTTCTTTTTAAAGAGGTGAATAAATATTAAATTGTGTGCCTGTGTGTTTGTATGTTGCAATAGAGACCTACCAGGAAACATGTGCTAACTAGCACGATGGTGGCAAGTCTATTTAGGAGGTAACTAACTATTCTCTTGATTAGATTTGAAGTCTCCTCCACAGGACTGAATTTTCTGTTTGATACTATAAGCATGACCAAAAACTATAGCTTAGAAGTCATAGGCCCTAGGGGAGAACCTATGGATACTGTTTTTCTAAATGATCACATTGTCAAACTGCCTTTAAACATTCATGTTTATATTCATATGTTGCTATTGCTCTAACATTGAGCAAAGAATGCTGTGGCATCTTGCCTTGCCAGTGAACTTGTAATCGTGGCCATACACTTTGGGCATGGTTTCAGGTGCAGACATGACCCCTTATAAGGTAGAGGAGGGGCTAGCTCAAGCTCTCTCTCTCTTCATCAGAAAAGCAGAAACTGCATCTTCTGGAGCAGGAAGACCGTGGTGGTTATTTACTCCTATCTGTATAAGTGCTCCCCTAGTAAATACCTAATGATCATTCATCTTGGGTCTGCTGGACTCATTTAAACCCTGCATTCAAGAGAATCTTCTTATTGCAATGGTATTTGTTACTCACACAAGGCCTGCACAACCCCCAGCCAGTTAAAAATTCCAGAATGGTGAGGAGGAGGAGCATCCCATCTCCAGTGAAGAAGCTATTGGCAGATGGTGACTGACACAGGAGGGAAATTCATTTTCCTTAGAAGTGTGTCCATGGCTAGGTTCACCACCCTCCAGTGGAGGAACCCAAACTTGCATGCATACGGATAGCAATTAATTGCAATTAATTTAAAAGGAGGACATTAAGTTGGAGGGAGGATGAGATGGGTAGTTCTTGGGAGAGTTGGAGGAAGGGTAGTGGAGGATAGATATAACTGAGGTCCATTATATACATGCTTGATAATTTGAAAAGAACAAAATTTAAAACCTGTGTGTATGCATCTATGCATCTCTGCCAAGTTTCCATTATTCATTTGCCC
This sequence comes from Cricetulus griseus, assembly GCF_003668045.3. Classification (NCBI taxonomy): domain Eukaryota; kingdom Metazoa; phylum Chordata; class Mammalia; order Rodentia; family Cricetidae; genus Cricetulus; species Cricetulus griseus. The sequence goes on along the minus strand of NC_048595.1, from coordinate 360,614,506 downwards.
ATTATGAACCCTGGATGGTTGTTTCCATATTGTACATATTACTAAAAATACCACAGAAATCATGGCACTGTAAATATTTCTTCAATTATTAACCCTTTTCCTTTTGGTTAGATACCAAGTAGTTGATCTACTGTAGTATAAAATACAAATACAATGGCTTTTATTTTTTTTGAAGAACTGACATATGATTATTACATATTGGACCTATCAGTTTATCATCACAACACTGTACAGTGGTCCTCTTGTATTCACACTGTTGCCAATAATTATTATTTTATTCTTTGATAATAGGCATTGTCATCAGGTGTGAAGAAATATGTTACTGTAGTTCTGATTTATATCCCTTTGATGATGAACAGTGTTGATCACTGTTTGACAAACCTGTGAGCCATTTATATGTGTTCTCTGAGAAAAACAAGAATGTCTATTCATTCATTTCTTTTAGTTGGGTTAGTTGTGAAGTAAAATTTTGAGTTTTATACTTCTTTTTTCTTTTCTTTTTCTTTTTTCTTTAAATTCAAAACAATCTTGTTTTACATGTCAATCCCAGTTCCCTTCCCTTCCCCTCCTCCCCTGCAACCCACTGACCCCCTTCCCTATCCCCTTTCTGCTCCCCAGGGAGGGTGAGGCCTTCCATGGGAGATCTTCAAGGTCTGTCATCATTTGGAGCAGAGCGAAGGCCCTCCCCCTTGTGTCTAGGCTGAGAGAGTATCCCCTCTATGTGGAGAAGGCTCCCAAAGTCCATTTGTGTACTAGGAATACCGATCCCCTACAGGAGGCCCCAAAACTGCTCCTCATTCAGGGGGTCTGGGTGGTCCTATACTGATTTCCCAGCTATCAGTCTAGGGTCCATGAGCAACCTCTTGTTCAGGTCAGCTGTTTCTGTGGGTTTCTTGGCCTGGTCTTGACCCCTTTGCTCATCACTCCTCCCTCTCAGCAACTGGATTCCAGGAGTTCAGCTCAGTGTTTAGCTGTGGCTGTGTACTTCTGCTATACTTGAATATTTTCCCCCATTAAATATTTGGTATGCAAAAACTCCCTCACATTACCTTAAGGAAAGAGTGAATCCATCTATAACAATGCAGCTTCTTTGCATCAAAGATATGCAGTGGTGTTGGACATTTGGAGTGTATCTGCTCTCCCAAGTGAATCAGATTCAGTCAAGTCAAATTATAGACAGTGAACAACTAAACCAAATCCATTATTGCAAAGCTCTTGTTTCCTGGCTTCAAGTGCTATGGGTTTTGCCTTATTCAGTCAGAAACTCACTAAACTGAAAAATCCTGACATCCCTCATCTTTGTCAAAGCCTTAAAAACATTACAGTCAATGTCTTGAAGTCACTTAAGCCTCTGGCTCCATGAACTTAGCTTGCAAGCTTTCCACAAATGACAGTTGATTGCTGATAGGAGGATGTGACAAATGGATGAATTAAAAATTTCTCATACGATATGAATACATTGCCTATTATCAGCATTATGGACAATTAGAATTTAAGTTTGAAAGAGAGGTATGGAACATGAAATTTGAAAACTCATTGTCTTCTCTAAGAAATACAAATGTTGCCCTTTTTCTGTAGTTTACAAAGGATGAATAAAAAGCATTTAAAGATGTACTATGAATTAAATATTATCATAAAACTGATTATAATTATAGAACATTTAGAAACCATTTAGCAGTTTAATAAAAGCTTTTAAAAATTCATTTTAGTAGACTGCATGGTAATAGATAATTTCTTGCACATATTTCTTTTTTTCTGATTTTTTTTTTTCGAGATAGGGTTTCCTTATGTAGCTTTGGAGACTGTCCTGGAACTAGCTCTTGTAGACCAGCCAGGTCTTGAACTCACAGAGATCTGCCTGCTTCTGCCTCCCAAGTGCTGGGATTAAAAGGTGTGTGTGACCTATGCCCAGCTTCTTGCACATATTTCTAATGTAGGATATGCAATTTAGAGTGAATCCTTTATTTCTACAGACCACCGTTAGGTGAGGCTTGTAATACTGAAGGTTCTATGCTCCTATTTATTCACAAATTATTTTGTCTATGTGTTAGTATGTACATTGTCACAAGCACACCTCGCTAGAACATGACCTTACATCTGGAACTGGAATGGGACTCTACAGAGGACTATAAGGACCAGGTCTAGTAATGTTGTTCAATGGACTGACCACACATCTGTAGCATGGCCCCTCCACATATTCAAAAACATGTCGTCATAAGGCCCAATGCTATATCACAACCATTATTCGCTATTGTAACTCTTGGTACTTCAATATCTTCCCCAAGCCCTCTTCCCCACCATTTCTATATTTACACTGTCATGCTTTAAAAAAAAATGGTTATTACCTTGACTCTACAATTTTGACTCTGTAGCCCTTTCCTTTTCTACTGTCATGATTAAACACCATGACCAAAGCAGCTTATAAATGGAAGGGTTTTTTTGTTTGTTTGTTTTTGTTTTTGTTTTTGTTTTTTTGCTTATGGCTCCAGAAAGACAGGAGTACATGACCACCATCATGAGAAAGCATGGCAGCAGGCAGGCATGGCACTAGAAATTGCTGAAAGCTCATAGCTTGAAACACTAGCAGGAAGCAGAGAGTACACTGGAAATGCTCTGTGGTTTTGAAACCCAAAACCCATCCCATTGACACACTTCCTCAATTAAGGCAACTTTTTCGGTTGTTGTTGTTGTTTTGTTTCTTGAAACAGGGATTCTCTGTGTAACAGTGTCCTGGTTGTCTTGGAACTCACTCTGTAGAGCAGGCTAGCCTCCAACTCACAGAGATCCTGCCTCTGACTCTGTACTTTGGTGTATATGTTTGTTTTACTGGTTGATAAATAAAGCACTGTTGGCCAATAGGGAAGCAAGTTAGGTGGGACTAGGAGAGAAGAAGGATTCTGGGAAATGTAGGAAAGGGAGGAGTCACCATGTGATTCTGAGAAGAGAGGCATCCTTAATAAGACAAATCTTTATAAAATATATAGATTAATGGTTATGGTTGATACTTACGACAGAGTTAGCAGATAAGAAATTCTAGTCATTGGCCAGCAGCATTGTAACTAATGTTAATCTCTGTGTGTTATTTGGGGGCCCTAACTTGGCGGCAGAACTCAGGCAGCAGGCAGAAAGAGTTACGGTTACACAATAGTGGAGTTTTTAGAAACAAAAGACTATTAAGATCAGATTCTAAACTTCCACAAAGTACTGAAACGCACTTATTCAATAAAAAAAGCCTGTATAAATAAAAGGTTATTGCTAATAAAATAATCCCAGAAGGAGTCACAATTTGACCTAGAAATAATAAAATAATTATTGTAAGGTATTAGACATGTAATGCAATAATAAAGATATTTGATATCTTTGCCAGCATATTCAAGGCTAACAATATTCAGAAACTAAAATTATCAAGTTCCTAATTAAATTAGTTCATAAATTTAATTTTCATGGTGGTTGGAAGGATATCTCCATATACTTATTCATTTGTTAATGGTTATTTTATCACAATAGAATCTTAAGAAATGATCTCCTCTTTGTCATGCCTTAAGAAAAACATGTTTTCAAAGCAGGGTGCATTTGGCAGACTTTTGAAATTGAAAGCAAGTTCTTAGTGAACTGTGGTGGCAGTATAAGAAATAGGAAATAAGATTGTTTTCTATAATATAAAAATTTGCTTTTAGGACAAGAAATTAACATCTTTTTATACCTGCCCAACCTAGTAAGACTTTTATGCAGATGTTTTCATCCTGTCCAGCCAGTAACAGAAAGGCCCATTGCTCTCTAGTCTGGGATTTTGATGGCCTACAGCAGTGACCCCCTTGCCCTTCTCCATTTCCTAAGCTCCAATTCTTTTCAGACCAGTCAACTGAATATGATTGGGGGACCTGTGGGGGTGGTGGGAGAGCAAATGGGGAAAAGGCACAATTACCAATTGCATTTCCTGCCTTCGTGCATGTTTGCTCTTCATGAACACACCCTCTTCATCAAGAGTAAAGTTTGACTTGTCTGGACACCTCTGACTGGGGATTTCTTTCTTTGCTTGTTTGTTTTGTTTTGTTTGGTGGTGGTGGGGAGGGGATTCTGAGGCAGGGTTTCTCTGTGGCTTTGGAGGCTGTCCTGGAACTAGCTCTTGCAGACCAGGCTGGTCTCAAACTCACAGAGAGTTTGAGACCAGCCTCTGCCTCCCAAGTGCTGGGATTAGATTTCTTTGCAACTGAACTTGTAACAGTGGAAACAATCACAAACCCACTAATTTTTGTTACCCTCCCACTCTTGTGCCCTTGGCCTCCTGGCTGTTGCAGCTGCACCTGGTTCTCTTCTCTCCCCTCTCTTTTCCCCTCCCCCTCTACCCATATGGCCCAGGTCAGCCTGGTTATGTCCACTCTGCACTCCCTTGTGGTGATATCTTGTTTATACTGTAACAAATAAAGCTTGCCTGAAGATCACAGGGTAGAGCTAGCCACTAGTTAACTATAGAGGTCTGGAGGTCTGTGCAGATAGAAAGTGATATGGGTGGGCAGAGAGAGGAATAGAAGGCAGAAAGAGAACTCGGAATCTTGTGGCTCAGAAATTAGCAAAGTAAGAGCTGTCAATAAGGACAGAGTTACAGGTGGGGTATGATGAAGCGAGAGAAAGTTGGGAAGAGACAAATTGCATGGTTGCTCTTAAAGGAGGCAAGACAGCTCTGCAATCCTGCATGATTTCCAAACAGGGAACAGCCCTGACTACTGGATCAGTGTCTCCATATAGCCTCAGTTTACTCTTTAATGTCATTATACACAAGTAAAATTTATGCCCTTTCTTTCTTTCTCTCTCTGATCTTTCAGCATTTGCCACAATATCTGGATGTGGGTTTTTATTATTAAAATTATTTAGAACTCATGTTACATGCTCCTAGATATCCCTGCCTGGAACTATACTTTCCTACATATATACACTAACTTTCTCCTCCACCATACCTAGGAGCAGACATATCCGTCCTTTCCTTTTATTTCTTTTTTTTTTATTCACCCAGGTGCTGTTCCATCTTCAAATTGCACAAGTTGTCAAAAGGAGAGTTTTGTTAAATGTTAGTCTAAAAATTTATCCAGTTCTGAATATCGTAAGGTTTTAAAGAAATGCAACTGCATAATACTAGAAATGGCTGGTACTATTAATATCTCTGTCAAAACTAACCTATATCCATCAAATAGTTCCACCCTAAACAACACTTTAAGAAAAGATCATTTCTGTGTCATAAGTTTGAACAAGAGTTTTCAAAGATGGTCACATTAAGTAAACTTTTAAAAAATTAATTTATTTTAAATCTTGTAACAAAAAACAAAAAATATCATTGAAAAACATGTGCTCAGATGGTCCTTGAGCTGTGATTGTTTTCATAAAATTATCAACTTCAATTTAATTAATTGGGCTTACCCCTTGCCACTCCTGCCACCACCTACACTAGGGACACTTGATTAAGGGAATTCTCAATTGGCCATTGCATCATCCTTCTTCAACAGAATGAACTGCTCCAACATAATATGTGCAGAGAACACTGAAGTCACAGTTTCTTGTAGGATCCACAATGCAACTGTAGAATGGCAAACAGCACAGGAGTGGAGAAAGCACTGTGAGTAGAGTATCCAAGTAAGAATGGCTTCTTGTGAGACATCACTGGCAGTTTCCTCTTTGACACCAACTCCGCCCATATTTAGTGACATTTTAATATTAGAGATGTTGATGTTTTCTAATCCGGAAGCAAGAGAATGAACTGAAAAAAAACCACACAGTAATAGTTCCTAAGAATAACTTGAATCATGGGTTTACATTAAAGTAAGCCAAGGTAGTGTGTGCATGTGAGATCTCCAATCAGAGTACACCAATGAAATCACACAGTGCTCTCTCTCTCTCTCTCTCTCTCTCTCTCTCTCTCTCTCTCTCTCTCTCTCTCTCTCTCCCCCCCCCCTGTGTGTGTGTGTGTGTGTGTGTGTGTGTGTGTGTGTGTGTGTTGTGTGTGGTGGTGGTGGTGGTGGTGGTGGCGGTGGTGGTGGTGGTGAGTCTGGGGCCTTCTGGGAACCCAGTCCAAGCATCTGAGGTCCATTGCTCAGCAGCTGTAAAATGAGCAAATTACTCCAGCTGACTACTTCATGGCTGGAGTGGGGGCAGTGAAACTGACATTAAAAAGTTGTAGTTCCATTTCATACACATTGTTATGAATGCCATCAAGCTATAGCATACAGTAGGTTACTTGATAAAAAACTGAGCCCCTGAGATGCCGGTATAGTTCTTTCTACATTTCCACAACACAGAAAACTACAGTTTTTTTTAGGATTTCCTGTGAGAGAAAAGCAAAGGAGGTCACTAGAGGGTTTGTTTTCTTTTCAGTTGCTGCAATTCTGGTTTACTGCCCATGCTTTATAGGACAGTCCATGTAAGTATGCTTGCTTCTTTCCTGTTTTAACATTCCAGAAAGGCATGGATTTATTCTCATACTGAGTGGAGGATGCTGTTTTTCTCTCTGTAACTTATAATGACATGAAACTGGGAAGAGAAAAAGATGTGTATTTAGGAACCAGCTGAGTGATGAGAGAACAGGTAACTAAGACCTTGGGCCTTTTCAGCATCACCTTGTCTGGTTCCCAAAGCATCACCTACATGTGTTCCCATTTTACAAGTAGTGTTTCCCACTTTATGCAAACAAAAATACAGACATGTATCATATTTTTCCTTTCACAATAATAAAGAATCACATGTGCTTCGAGTAAAGAAACAACTTTCAAAGATATGACAGCTTCACTAAACTTTTCATGTAATACCTATCGTATAGTAAACAGTTTAAATGAGATACCCATGTGTCATCAAATGATAAAGACAAGACTTAAATCCCAAATGTAAGCCTTAGGGGGATAAAGACATGTATACAAATTGTGACCTTAGGAAAGAGAATGTCCTACCTTCCTCTGTCTGCAGTTCACACACTGCCCATGCTCCCGGCATCCCGGTGCATAGGTGCTTCCTTTTAGAAAAAAAGCAATGTCTCAAGTCAGCACATTCGGCTCATCCTTAAGCAATAAGCACTTTAAGGAAAGTACAGACTAAGGAAGGAATCATTTCCAATGCACAATCTTCAGGGAAGAAGATTTTAAAGAGTATTCATACATGGGATCATTTGAACAACTAGAAATTACAAAATGAGGGGGAAAAATGTGAGACTAAGTTGAAGGAATATATTTGGGTAAAAATAAAAGTGCGGTGTAATGAAATTGCAGAATGGAACTAATTGTGCCTCATCATAGGAATTGCTCTCTTTCACATCTGAGTTGTAGAGAAGAGCTTGCTGCTTGGCACTTTCCTGTGGGTTACAAAACAAAGAGAGCACTTGAGATGCTTAGCTACTCTTTTGTGATGTAAAGGAAGAAATTCTACACTTCAAATGGAGAGAAAGTGACTTCTCAGAAACCAGTAAGGAGCTCAGAAGCCTGCCTGAAAAGGAGGTCAAATATCTTCCAGGTGATGACAAACAGGAAGTCTGGGTCCAGAATAGAGTGAACATAGTTTAGGCATTTCTCAGAAGGGTTGCCTTTTCTACCCACTAAACAACAGAAAGGAAAGGACAAGAAGTATCTCTAGGTGATTTTAACTGCCTATATTTATCTCTATAACTATTGGTATATTGACCAATCGTAGATATAATTTTGCAATGTGCAAAAACTTAAAAAGATACACATGTCACTGTACTAGAAAAGAATTTTTTGTGGCTTCAGAGATTTTTCTAAAGCTGTTTTAATGTTGTACAAAGACAAATAGAGGAGAAAGCAAGGCCTTCACTTGAGGCTCTTAGTCTTGTTAATGAAAGAAATTACAAAGAGAACCAAAAAGAAGCTCAAGGATAATTATCAGACTTTAAAAGAAAAAAAAAATTGCCAGGGCAGGCAAGCTGCAAGACATCAGCAACATCCTGGAGGGAGAGAACTGAGGAGAAAAGAAGAAAACAAGTCCAAGCCATGTAGAGCTGGAATGGATGTCAGGGACAAGGTGGATAGGCAGCCACATGGTGGAGAGAGGCTGCAGGGAAAGTCTGAGAAAGCACAAAATGTTAAAGAAAGCACAGGTAGAGAAGAGATCAAAGAAAGAAAAGGAAAACTCGGGCTTTTCTGAATAATTCGGAAAACTAGATAGGCTTACAGTCCTGTTAAGCTACTGCACTAGAGGCAGAGACTCTTCAAAGGAAAAAAACATTACAGCATCCACTAACGGACTAATTATTCTGCCCATCTCTTTAGCATTGAATAAAGTGAGTCTACCCTTCTAGGAGTGGTCCAGGAACTAAGGGAAGGATAAGGTCCAATTGAAATGTTAGGCTCAATGTCATCTTAACCTAGGGACTTTGCATTAACAAGACCAATAGAAACTATAGCAAATAGTTAAGTAGGTGCTTTTTTTTTTAATGAGTCAAAATTAACTTGGACTATTGCTGCTTTACAATGAATCTATTCTTTTCTCTGCAGTTTCAATCTTTTATCTAGGCTGTATTTTGTTGTTACTGGGAGTTCTGCAATGGCCTCAAGTCAAAAGCCATCAAGGACCCAGTTGGCATCATTGAGCCAATTTAATTCTTCACTATCAGGGAGTCAACTGACTATTGACAAAGTAGGCAGGTCTTTTGTTCACAACTTCTTACAACAGAACATGAGACAGTGTAATGGCCACGTTTGACAGTTCACCCAGCTGGCCTGAGCATGCGAAAGTGCTTCTAGTCATCTCATTTCAGAGAGAGTTTGAACTGATGGTTGTTTAAGTAACTGGGAGGATTCACAAGATGACATCATTTTACAAAGGCCTAATTCAGGGAGGAAGTAGATCACTGGTGGCACATCCTCATGGCTTCTATTTTACTTGCTTCCTCATCCTGTGCTCTGCTTCCTGGTTGTCACTTTCTTCTCCTTACATGGCTTCTCCCTCCACATGTTATCACAGTCCCAATATAATCTGTCGTTCCTTGAGCCCAGAATCAACTGACCTAAGGACTCTTCACTGAACTCTCTGAAATGAAGAGTCAAACACATCTTATCCCCTGTATTTATGCCTGCCACTACAGCTATTTTGTCACCACCACAACAGAAAATAACTATTACAGAGGAAATTTGTTTAGAAAGAATGTGGTGTTGTCAGTTTGGGTCTACAAATTGGATAGTTCACAAGCCCTTAATTGGAAGCATAGAAAAAAGGATTGAGCTACCAAGTGTTGGTTTAGTGGTGAGATTTTTTTTTCTGACAACACTTCTAAACCAAAATTATTGTTTTTTATTTAATCTTTTCTCATATAGCATATCTGACTTCAGTTTCTCCTTCCTCTTCTCCTCCCTATCTCCCCTCTCTCCCCATCTACTACTGTTTCCCTTCAGAAAAGAGCAAGCCTTACAAGTATATCAACAAAACATGGTATATCAAGTTGCAATAAAACTAGGCACCTCCCTTCATGTTTAGGCTGAATGAGGCAACCTAGTGAGTGGGAAAGAATCCTAAAAACAGGTAAAAAAAAGTCAGATACAGACCCCCCCCACTCTTGGGAGTCCCACAAGATGACCAAGCTTCACAACCATAACATATATGCAGAGGGACTAGGTCAGCTAAACCAGAATTATTAGTGAGAAGTTCAAGATTAAGGGGGGAATCAATGCAAATTCATGTGAGTATGCTGCTCCCATTCAAGAAAAATGAAGCTTTAATGATTCATAAGTGATTATCTAGTCACCGGAAAAACTATCAACAAAGCATAATAACTAAATGAAGTAACCTCTGTCTTCTACAGAAGTATATAGTTTGATTAGTGTAAGTACTGAGTATTTGAGTGTCATTTGAATGCCAAGTACAAGGTGGATATAAAACGGTATACTTAGTTTTCCTTCTTAATGAACTAATCCACTAGGTTTCAGAGTTCAAGTGGGTTTACAGAGAATCTACTTGATACGACACATATGTCATAGTCCAAGTTTGATTAAGGATGCTGGATACTGCTGAAAGCAGGCAGAATTACTAAAGGGATTCAAATATTTAAAGCAATATTACAGATGGAAAAGTTCTGAGAAACACGAACTGATGAAAACACCATCATTTACTCAAGAAAAATACAGAAATGACATTTGGTATGTGACTAGAAATGGGAAATAGGTTTATTGTGTCAACTAACTTGTAGTCAGATAAGAAACTTGTCTTCCAGGTGCCTACCCAATCCACTCTGTTTGTAATCCTATTTTCAAACAGCCACCGACATTGCCAACAGAAACATATATGCACGGAGTTTGTGATTCCTGGTGAGGACAGAGTCTTTCAATGTAAGTAGGTGGATGCCGTTTATCTGGAACTGTGGTGGGATGGAAAGAAGGCTATAGGCTTGATAGGGAGAAACCAATGAGGACCCTGTGTATTCTGTTCAATGCCTTTGTGTAACTGTAGGCTCTCCAGTCTCTATCTCTTTTTAGTTTTCTTCGTTTCATTCCTGTGGTTTTCATATTCTACTCCTTCAAATCATGGGTCACTCTGAAAAGACTTTATTATAGAAATGATCAAAACTTTTCATTAGCTTATCTGTTCATTGAACAAACTTTAAAGGAATGCCTATCTATTATCTATCAATTTATCCATCTACTTATCTACCAACCTACCTATGCAATGTATTGTATCTATATCTAAGCAATATATAAGTACATTTTCAATTCAGTGCATCTTATTCTCATTTTCTTTCCATTGCATTTCAGATATAAATTCAGTTTTGTATATAGTTTTATTTGCAGAAAATGAGGGGAAAAGGTCCTTATCATATTTCTATAGTGCTACTATTACTGTGTCATGCTCAGTGCTGTCACAGTTACCAAGAAGCTCTTAGGTGTGGTAGAATATTATTTTAAGGTGTGTGACTTTTGTTTTGACTGCATTTGTTTAACTCTGTGGAACTTTGATTCTTTGTCTGTTTAAAACACTTGGTGGTCCTACTAAAGAGCTGAACAGCCAATAATAAGGCAGAAGCAAGGATAGACAGGGCTGGCAGACAGAGATTATAAATAGAAGGAGAAACAAGGAAAGAGAATGAGAGAATAAGGATAAAAGGATGTCAGGGACCAGGCACCCAGACACCTGGCCACCTAGCCACCAAGCCAAGTCGCCATGCATCCAGCCACAGAATAAGAAGTAAAGTAAGATTTACAGAAGAAAAAGATAAACTCCCAGGGGAAAAGGTAGACAGTTTAAGATAACAAAAGCTGGCTACAAACAAAACAAGCTAAGGCCAGATATTTTTAACTAAGAATAAGCCACCTGTGTGATTTATTTGGGTACTTGGTGGCAGGCCCCCTCAAAAAAGACTAAAAAACCAAAAGAACCAATGAGTAAAAAAACAACAATAATACTTAGGTAAATGAACATGGAAATGAAGTAAATTTTTTAAGACTTCAGCACTGATAGTTCTAGATTTGCAGAGCCTAGTTTGCTCAGGTTGGGGAGGGGGAGGCAGTTGAAGGTAAAACTCACAGATCAAATGTAGGAATGAATTCACAAAATGGGTGGCCATGAGTGGCACATGGTTTAAGAGCAGATTTCAGAATACTATATTCAGTCCAAGGGTATTGCTTAGTGCTAAAGTGCAAAGTGTCCATCCCTAGCATTGGGAGTCAAAATAAGGAACACCATGCAGCCTAAATCACCCTGGAATTCTGACTAAAGATCAAAAAACAATGTACATATTTCAATGTTATTTATTTTGACATAACTTCTTATGTAACCAAGCTGGTTTCAAACTCATCACCATGTTGCTGACTTTGGTCCCGAACTTCAGCTCTTACTGTTTCTGACACCAAATTGCTGGGATCAGAGGCATGTGCAGGAGACCAAGTTTCTGCAGTGCTGAGGAATCAAACTGAGGGCTTCACATAGGTGAGCAAATGCTCTACAAACTGAGATACATTCTGCCTTTGATATTACTGTCTCAGTGACTAAAAATGTCCTCAATTCTGAATCAGTTTTGTGCCATTTGTTATCACCTAGTCACAGAGTTCTTAATCACAAGGTCTGAAAGCTCCTTAGTCATTAATTGTACTTTATTTTCAGGTGCAGTTTTCCGATGTTCTTCTCGACTACAACTCAGGAGCTTAGAGCTTTTTCTATGAAATGCTTGATTCCAATTAATACTAAACCTACTCTCCTTGCATGTATATTAACATATTACCTGTAAAAGATGTTAAGCTTATAAAACTTTTCTCAACATTATCTCATTATCTTTAGGAAACAACACAAAACTTGGTCCTCAATTATTTATTGACACTGAAAACACATCTCCCTGTCTCTACTGGTTGTACTTTTGATTCTTTCTTACCCTTGGGTTCTAAATAATCTCAACACTTAAACCTATGACAGAAATGCATCATGGTTGTTATTGTCTAGAAATGAGAGTTAATATGAGCATGTGGTATGATGAACAAATGGAGCTTTGAGTACAAGTACCTAGAACTCCAATGTAAAATGAGTATATTCAGAGAACACACAGTTATATAAACTCCAAATTTATAAAAGAAAAGTATATACCATCTTTTATAAACCCATGTACTTAAGATTCCTTTTGTGTTGTTTCAGTCAACACTGCTTAAAATGTGAGAGAACACTGTAAATTAATTCTATTTTAGTCAAAGATTCTGTAGTTCCCACACATAACTCCTAGATTTCATCAGAGAGCTCCGCTGTCATTAGTGTATCTTCTAACAAGTGACCGAGACCCACAGACAGTGAACTTGAACCATAAGTACATGAAAAATAAGTCAGAGATGAAAAGATAACAATGCAATGAGATACATGAAGATGTGAGACTACAGGCATAAGAAATAGGGGAGGAAGGCAAAAGGTAGTTGTGGGGCAAGGGAAAGCACAGACAAGGAAAAGCTTATATGAAGATATGGAGTTATTTTCAATCAGTAGTTTTGTCCCTATATCACCATCAACACTTGTCATAGAATTCTGGTTGTCACAAGTGTCATGGGTAGTAAGTGGGTTGTAACAACATCCATCTGGTATAGTTTAAGGCTCGTTGCTAAACACACATTATTCAGAAGGCTGCTGTCCATAGCAGAGGGTCATCTGGATTGAAAACCAATAGTGCCAGTGTTAAACGACAACCACAACAACACTGCCTTAACAAATGGCAAGAGTGTAAAGAGTGGCAGCTGAGAAGCACTGTAATAAATATGTGGAATATGCAATAAAAACTGCACAAACTCTGATAGCTGTATAAGAGAAATGAATAAAAAGACAGCAAACACATATGTGAAGAAGATGAATTTAGAAATAATCCATGATGTTAGGATGAAAATAATGCCACAGACCAGCATGGGACCTATAGAAAAGGATGGTATGGGAAAACGCAAGAAATAGCAAGGTGAAAATTCAACAGGCTTGTCCATAGTCAGCCATGAGTGTAGGCATTTAGTCTGTGGACGTGAAACAGTGGCCACAGCCCTTTGGTGTGGCTTCAGGTGGACAGAAGCAGGAACAGAGGAGCTTCAGGCATGGCTTGTCTTTGCATGCTCTTTCTGTTGGGTCATTGGATCCAGTAGGAAGAGCAGGGAAACGCTCCAGTGGTTCTTTGTATTTTTCTGTGTAATTGTCCCCAATAAACAGCAATTTATCATTTATCTTGGGTCTAGTGATATAATTACATCCTTGCCTTCACATGAGGAGTAGGAAAAGGGGAGGGTCCAAGAAGTGATCTCCCCTATTTTTTCTTCTACAGTTGAGTAATCAGATACTTACCAGTCATGTCCAGGAGAGGACTTGGTTTGGAGAGAAAAATAGTACTTGCAGTTATTAACTTGGAGTTTATAAAATAGGAAGGTGTAGTTTTTAGAAAGGGCTGAGCAAACTTTAATAAAACCAGGGATGACTATATATGAGTGTCAGGAGATATAAAGGGGTGCTGAGTCTTGAGGTCTTGGGGGCAGCCCCGTTGAACACACAAGTTTAAAAGTGAGGCAGAGAAGAGAGTGGTGGCAAGGGAAAAATGGAAGGAGTAGCTAGAGTTGTATGCAGAAAACAAGGGGAAGACTATATGTTGTCCTCAAACAGGAAATTCTTTTAGGAAAGAAGAATAACAAGGTATAGTCTAAGACAATAAACACATCCACAGATGGCACTTCCATACTTCTCAAATAATTTACAGATGGAAATTAGTCTTTTCAAATGTAAGTCAAAACCTAGTATCTTTTCTAATACAAGTTCTTCCTTTCAGGTTAACCTCAGTCTTAGTTTATTTTAAGAATACTTGATCTTGGCTTCTATTGCACATGGTCAAAGACTTTCTAAGCACTTCTGACTCTTCATGAAACAAAACACCTGCGATTCTCACCAGGCAGAGATAATGAAGGAATAATAATTGCAACAGGAAATATAAATGATAGTTTTGAGTAAACCAACAATTATATATCTACACAATAATCTTAATTATAGAGTCATTTACATAATATAATTACTACTGGCCACAACATTAAGATACATGTTAGAGCTGTGTGCCTAATTCCTTAAACAAATTGGTTTGCACACACCTGTTAGGAAGGCTGACCCTGCCAGCTACCTGTGATGTTACTAATTACTTGTGAGATTTCTGCTGACCTAGCAGGAATGGGTTAGCATCCCCATGATCACCACTGGAATTAAATCTCACAATACAGTAAGACATAGACAAGCTGTGTGCAAAGGAGAGTCCTGAAGCAGTATGCAATAATTCTCTACAGGTGAGTACCAGCCTGTTCGCCCTGGGTACCTGGGTATAGCAAATGGCCCGATTGAAACTTTCTACCAGAGTCACAGTATAAAATCAGACAACATTCGAATTATCTCCTGCTCCAAAAGAGAAACTGAGTGGGATGATATATTTTATCTTAACACAAGGAAATGTCATACTTTCTTACTAGGCATTCAAAAGATTACATTACATATATCCCCTGTATGTGACACCTGGGGCACATATTTTTGGCTGATATTTACTAGAAAACAATAGATGGCAGCAACATTATAGGGATTTGCCCAGGTACTGATGATTGCCCTGGAACCTCAGTATGTAATATTCCATATGTGATCAAAAGTAATTTACCAGTCAGGTCTGGTGGTACATATTTATAACCACAGCTATTCAGAATGCTGAGATATGCAGACCACAAGTTCAAGGCCTGCCTTGCTACAGAGTGAGGTTAAGGAAAGATGGAGTGACTTAGCAAAATAAAAAAACAAAAACAGACTACAAAAGTAGCTTAGTGTAGAACACCTGCCTAGCATGTATGGGTTTCTACACCTGTTCCACAGTATTGTCAACAACAATACACATTGTTTAGAAGAATGTATACATATACCAGTAATATCTAAGTGGACTTACAAAAATACAAGGATGTCTACTCTGCATAGTGAGCATATTCAGACTAAAAAGATTCCACAAACTGATAGTAGAAGAATATTTCTTTGAGTAAATACAGGGGAAAATAAAACTTTTCTTTCTTAGTAATACTTCTTATATTTGTAAATATGAAACATATCTGGAACTATGTGTCTTGGTTAGTTTATATTTATAATAAATTTAATTGTTTACTACCAAGTAGTTGACTCTAATACCACAACTCTAATACCATATATGGTGGAACACAATCCAGGAATGAATTTGTGTGAGAATTTTGAGTGCTTATGGGAAAACTCCAAGAAAACAAGACAAGAATCGTGTGACCTCAGTTACTTGAAAACACAGAATTGTTCTTGGAATGGTCTGTGCTCTTCCCAGGTGTAGCTGATAGGAAGGAATTTACTTCAGATGACTCATGATTTCTTGCTGCTGTCATTCAATTAAAATTCTAAGCTATCCTTTACATTCCTCTATTGAAAAATTGTTTTTGCCATGTATTCCATATCCTTGTGATTGTACACAGCTTGGACCCATGAGAACTTCAGTCATGATTTCTCTTAGTAGTTAGTTGTCTGATGCTCTTAATAAAGTTAGCTATTACATGAGACTTCAGTCTGCCTCACTTATTAGCTCCATTCTCCCAGGTCCCATCACCTCTAGAGCAAGGTAGGTGTGTGTGTGTGTGTGTGTGTGTGTGTGTGTGTGTGCGCGCTTGTGTGCATGCATGTGTATGTGTATGTGTTCTGGTTAGTATTTTGTCATCCTGACACAGGCCACAGTCATCTGAGAAAAGGACCCTCAATTAAAAACATACTTCTATCAGATTTTCTTGTAGGAACGTTTGTACTGTAGGCAATGCCATCCCTGAGTTGGTAGTCCTGGGTAGTCTTAGAAAGGAGCTTGGGCAAGGCATGAGGAGCTAGTCAGTCGATAAGCAACATCCCTCCATAGTCTCTGCTTCAGTTCATCCCTTCTCATTCTTGTGGTGAGTCTATGCCCTTCCATTCATGATGTATTATAATCTCTAGGATAAAACCTTTGACCCCAAGTTGCTTTTGGTTGTGGCATTCATCATAGCAGTAGAAAACAAATGAGGATATTACACAAGTCATATAACATGTATAAAAGGTGAGCCATCTTGTACTCAAAGGCAGGATGTTAGTCTGTTTCCTGTCATCATAGCAAGCCCACAAGGACAAAGGGCTATTCTGGGCTCAAAGTTTTGGAGATACCAGTCTCTGGTTAGTAGAACTGCTTCTGAGTAGATAGTAAGGCACCATGTCTTGGTGGCTGTGGGTGGCACAGCAGCACCACCCACTTGATGGTTGGGATACAAAGTAGGAAGAAGGATCTGGGTCTTATTTCCCCTTTAGGGACATGATTCTAATGGCCTAATTTCATCTGATAGGTTCTCTCCTAAAAGATTCACATGTCTCTCCAGTGCCCTCAGCAGTGACTGAGCCTTTATCTCATGTTCCTTTGGGGGCTGTTGTAGATCCAGACTACAGCAGGCAGCACTGAAACACCTGAGTAGTCAATGTTCCAGAAAATGTACTGACTGCAGATATCAGAAATGGTCTCTCCTCTTGGGAGAGGTTAGGAATACAACCAACATGGGAGTCTTCACTTGGAGACATGAATTTAAGGTACACAGAGGGCTACAGAGATGCTCCTAAGGAAAAGCTCCTGCTGTCTGCAGAGAACATTGGATTCAGTTCCCAGCACCCACATGGCATCTTACACCCTTCTGTAATTCTACTTCCAGGGGATCTGCTGCCTTTTGTGCTTGAAGTGCATATACATACATGCAGGCATGTACTTTAGTTTCTAGTGGTTCAGCTTGTCATGATAGTATATCTATGCTAATATTTTAATTAACTAGTTTATAACTACTTTAATCCTTAGTGAGAAATCCACAGATACATCAGGGAGACTCAAGACACTTAAGTATTATTTGAAGAGAAATTCAATAAATAGAATGTTAAACTTCCAAGTCAGAATGCAAAGTCCAATGAAAAATGAAAAATCCATCCAGAATAATTAAATGCCCTAGTGTTCAAACTGTAGCAGAAAAGGTTTCATTTTCTCCTAACCTTACTCTCTTATAAGCCACATCTTAAACCTCAATTCATAATCCAAAAAAATAATAAAATTCAACTTACAACCATTTTTTCAAAATGTAAATTTTACCAGTTCTATTGATTCTTAGCATAACCTATGTTATCCCTGACACAGATGCTTTTGCATTGAATGGTACTTAGCCATGAATAGTATTGTCACTTGTTTTTCTGTAAAGCTGCTCTTCGTAAAGTACTCAGAGAGAATGAATGCACACTTCTGAAGTTTAGGGACAACCATGCCCTGGACAACAAGTTTCTAATTTCTTTGCCTCAGAAAACCATGCAGGATCCATTTAGTAACCTGAAAATCTGTGGAAATCCCACAGAGTGACAACATTCAGAGCTCCAGGCAAAATAACTGTGTTTCCCTCACCATAATTGAGTGACACACTTAGGTCAAAGCCCAGAGTCACAGTCTCTGCTTCCTCACTGCAACATAAGCAGTTTGAAGGAAATAACTCGACTCCTCCTAATAGTCCTAAAACACCATGACAGCAAAAGAGTTAGGATTTTAAGATTTGAGGAAGGAGAAGGAAGAGGACGTAGCTTTAATAACACACCATCGAAGGGCTAATCCACTTTTAATCAACAGAAGAGGCCGCCATCACAGTTTGATAGGTTATCAATGTCAAGAAAAGTAACTCAAATATTTAAAGAGAACCTGTTTTAATGATCCTGTTTTATTGAACAAATTAACTCCTTTAAGCAATAATAGAACATTCTACATGATTTAAGCATGGATAGCCCCAAAATTGTACTAAGTGCATTAAAGTACTTATGAAGAAGCAAGAATACAATGATGGACAGATATTGCATGTACTTACACTCCTATTTCCTATTTCCTAACAGAAGACATGGGAATTTAGTTTGAAGTTATGGGTTGAGAGGAAGTCTCCATCTCTACAGAGCTTGACTTGGAACCATTAAGACCTGAACCAACCCCACGCCCACCCTATTGCCAAAATGCTGGACATGAGGGTGCACTTGTAGTTTCAACACTGGGAAGGTGGAGACAGAAGGACCCTGGAGTTCCCTGTTCAGCCTACACTAATTGGTGAGCTTTAGAACAAGGAGATAGCTTTCCTGAGGATGACATCTAAGGTTGTCCTTTAGTCTCCACACTCTCATACCCCCATGCTGCCACACTCATGCCCAGGTGTACACAGATACAACTAATGCACATACATAAAAATGTTGAAGTTGTATATGTGTACTTGTGAATAGTTTTCCTTAAATGATACAAAACCTGTCATGCCTAGAGACAATACAATATTCATAGTGACACCTTTTGTTTCCATATTGTTTTTGTTGGTTTGCTTTCCATATACTATTTTGGCATATGATAGGATTACTGGTTTGTAGCACCATACCTAGATGAATAAAATGTTTTCAATGAAAAGGGATACAATTATCCATTACTTCAATTAAAATCTTGATAGAAACACACTGAAATGTGTACTAAAGACTTGAGGTAAGGGGCTTAAAAATCCATGGACTTGTTCCTCGGTAGTAAAGCTCAATTTTTGAGCTCCTGTGATTCCTACATGAACATCCTGTTTGGAAAATAAGTGAATGACCAAGAACCATACAGTAAATAAAAACACAAACAACACTCCAAAGGGCTTCATGGGGGAGGGGTGGGAATTGTTTAGGGGATAAGGAGCTTTCTGAGTATGAGCCCAGAATTCACAAGAACTGCATAGAAGCCAGGTGGGCATGGCTGCCTACCTGGTATCCTTGCAGAAATCTGGCTAGCTTACTTGACTGAATCAGCAAGCTCCAAGTTCAAGTGACAAATCCTGCACCAGTGTATAAGGCGGAAAGTAATTGAAATACACACACACACACACACACACACACACACACACACACACACACACACACACACCAGGCATATGCTAAGTTAAAACCTTCCTTGTTGCATTTGGAGTGTTGCATTTTGGGTGTTGAGGGCTTTCTTCTGGGTATTTTTTTTCCTGCTTGCTTCTTGTACATCCATTGTGATCTAGTGATTGGAAAGAGCATGTTTCAGATTGGGACCTGCTTCTGTGGCTCTCGGTGACATAGCGACCAAGAGTATGTGTTTGATGCAGCAGTGTGATTCTTTTTTATTTTTTTCCTTTGTTTGTTTGTTTGTTTTCTTTTCCCTTTTTTATTATTAATTCAAGTTAGGGAACAAGCTTGTTTCACATATAAGTCCCCTCTCCCTCTCCCTCCCCTCACCCCCATCCCACCTCCAACCTACCCCACCCCATCCACCCACCACTCTCCAGGCAGGGTAGGGCCCCCAACAGGGGCTCCACAAAGTCCACCAAATCTTCCTGTGCTGGGCCTAGGCCCCTCCCCATGTGTCCAGAGACAGAGTGCATCCCTTCATGTGGGATGGGCTCTCAAAGTCCCCCCCACACACACACCAGGGAAAAATGCCAGTCCACCTCCAGAGGCTCCCCAGAGTGCAGGGGCCTCCCCATTGGCATTCATGATCAGGGGGCTGGATAGTCCCTCACTAGCCTCCCAGACAGCGTCTGGGGTCGATATGCTTTCCCTTTTTCAGGCCAACTGTTTCTGTGGGTTTCTCCAACCTGGTACAGACCCCTTCGTTCTTCATTCCTCCCTCTCTTCAACTAGGTTCCAGATTTCAGCTCAGTGTATTTCTGTGGACGTCTGTCTCTGCTTCCATCAGCCACTGGATGAGGGCTCTATTGTAGCATAGAGAGTAGTCATCAATCTCATTCTAGGGGAAGGGCTTCTAGGCTATCCTCTCCTCCACTGCCCGGACAGTCAGATCATGTCATCCTTGTAGGACTCTGGAGATCTTCCTAGTTCCAGATCTCTTCTCGGACCTATAGTGGCTCCCTCTGATATGGTATCTCTCATCCTGCTCTCTCTCCTCTATTCTTCCCCCTACTCAGACCTCCTGAAACTGAGAAGCTTCTGTAAGGCAAAGGACACAGTCAGTAAGACAAAACGACCACCCACAGAATGGGAAAAGATCTTCACCAATCCCACATCTGAAAGAGGACTGATTTCCAAAATATACAAGGAGCTCAAGAAGCTAGCCACCAAAACACCAAACAATGAAATTAAAAAGTGGGGTGCAGAACTAAACAGAGATTTTTCAACAGAGGAATCTGAAATGGCTGAAAGACACTTAAGAAAGTGCTCAAAATCCTTGGCCATCAGAGAAATGCAACTCAAAACAACTCTGAGATACCACCTCACACCTGTCAGAATGGCTAAAATCAAAAATACCAATGACAACCTATGCTGGAGAGGATGCGGAGAAGAAGGAACACTCCTCCATTGCTGGTGGGAGTGTGAACTTGTAAGACCACTCTGGAAATCAGTATGGCGGTTGCTCAGAAAAATGGGAATCAATCTACCTCAAGATCCAGCCATTCCTCTCTTGGGTATATACCCAAATAGTGCATGTTCATACAACAAGGACATATGTTCAACCATGTTCATAGCAGCATTGTTTGTAATAGCCAGAACCTGGAAGCAACCTAGATGCCCCTCAACTGAAGAATGGAAAGAGAAAATGTGGTACATTTATACAATGGAGTACTACTCAGCAGAAAAAAGCAATGGAATCTTGAAATTTGCAGGCAAATGGATGGAACTAGAAGAAACCATCCTGAATGAGGTAACCCAATCACAAAAAGACAAACATGGTATGTACTCACTCATATATGATTTTTAGACATAGAGCAAAGGTTTACCAGCCTATAATCCTCTTCACCAAAGAAAGTAGGAATCATGAAGGACTCTAAGGGATAAATAGACCCCAGGAATGGGAAGTGGCATGAACTCCCTAGCTAATTGAGAGCATGAGGGTAGGGGAGAGGGTGCTGCCACAATAAGAGCACAGGAAGAAGAGTAGAAGAGAGGAAATGGAGGAGCAGCAGTGTGATTCTTAGACAGCTAAAAGTTTCATTTTCTTTGCTTTTCACTGAGCAAGTGCCCTTCCAATTTTACATGTAAATACAGCGTCCAAGGTAATAGCTGGGCTTGCTGTACCAAGCAGGCCTGTTTAGTAACATTCTGAATTCACAGTTTGATTTTTTGCTTGGTGACACAGATGACTAGAAGGACAGATGAAGGCCCAAGGAGAAGGCCTACCATAGGACTAAGACAGAATCAAAGCCAGAAACGAGCAGATAGGTGTCAGGCTTATTCCACACATGAATGGAAAGCAGAAGGTGGGCTGCAGAAATGTTGGACCCCTTGTAGACATTGCCAGCTCTACAGTGCTTGCACCTGCTGCCCTCATCACCAGGGGACAGATGACTGTGTGAGCTGCCTCAGTCCCCTTGGTAAATCATATCAGCCATACTTCTTGAAACTTTCAACTGAATCAGCTTCCACTTCACCTTTTTTTTAAACAATCTTATTTTACATTCCCTCTCCCTCCCATCCTCCTGCTCCCCCATCTTCTCCCTTTCACCCCCCCCCCAATCCTCTCCTCAGAGAAGGTGAGGTTCCATGGGGAATCCACAAAGTCTGTCACATCATTTGAGGCAGTTCCAAGGCCCTCCCCTTTGTATGTAGGCTGAGCAACGTATCCCTCCATAGGGAATGGGCTCCAATAAGCCAGTTCATGCACTAGGGATAAATACTGGTTCCACTGCCAGCGGTCCCATACACTGCCCAGGCCACCCAACTGACACCCACGTTCAGGGAGCCTGGTTTGGTCTTATGAAGGTTCCCCAGCTGTCTGTCTGGAGTCAGTGAGCTCCCACTTGCTCGGGTCAGCTGTTTGTGTTCTTTTCCCCATCATGGTCTTTTTCTTCATTTCTAAAGTTCCTTGAAATTATTTGCTGACACTGCTTCCCAATAGCAAGGGTTACATAATTAGAACAATGCAAAGACCCCACCCTCTTCTCTGCTTAAGCATGTGCTGACCACTGATAACTGAGAGCTCAACAACTAGATAGAATCTAAAAATATCTAAGAAACAAACACCTCAGCACATCTATGAAGAAGCTTATAGACTGGGTTTCTGGAACTGTAAAACATTTCTAGAGCTGGAAATGTGAGTGGTGCTGTTCTACTGAGCTCCCGCATTATTTAAAAGGGAGAAAGGGAACTGAGAATCAGCATCCATCTTAATATTATTGCATAACTTTAGAGTGTGAACAGTTTTGCTAGGAAGAATAGGAGGACCTAACATAACAGAGCATCTCATTCCATACCAGTGGCCATGGTCCTTCACTTTCAATAACTTTTCCCTTCTAAGAATTTAGAAAAAATAATGTTTGTAAGGAGGAAGCCATTAGTCGGGAGCCTCCTAGGCAATGATATTTCCTTGGGAATGATGGCTCCAGGTATCTCCAGCAAACAACACGTGTATTTCAGGTGTCTCATCACAGCACTTTCTCAGGACTTTGTGAGTTCCAGAAAGGCATCTTTCCTGTCACTCCCTGTCTCTTA
Source organism: Cricetulus griseus (assembly GCF_003668045.3). Lineage (NCBI taxonomy): Eukaryota > Metazoa > Chordata > Mammalia > Rodentia > Cricetidae > Cricetulus > Cricetulus griseus. The sequence continues at coordinate 360,591,547 of NC_048595.1, read as the reverse complement.
ATCAAGCAAAACCTCTGATAAGGGACAGGGTGAAAGAGAATGAATTCCTAACCACCGTGCTTCATAACTGAAAATATTCACATGAATAATAGTGTTTATGAGACTAAATACAGCCTAAATATATGTTCAGAATATATGATTGATATAAATTATAGACAAAAGTACATTATATAATGTAATATGTCTTATGTATATATATATATATGTATATATATATATATATAAATGTTATATACAGACACAGGATATCCATATGTAAATACATAAGTAGTATATAATTACATAAAAATTGTAAGGAATATATATATACATATATATGGGTATTAATTATTATCTATTTATTTTTCAGACTCAAATTTAAATAGAAAGTATAGTCAAGAAAGTAAGAGACTGTTCCTTTGATTCACTTCTCCTTTTCAGAAATATGTGATGGGAGGGTTCTGTCTCTGTCTCTCTCCCTCTCCCCCTTCCTTTTTTACACTATTATCAAGAGTGATTTTCCTAAGACACTATCACTTCTCACATTAAACCTCCAGTGATTGCCATGGTAACCAAGCTGTACTGCAAAGTCCACCAAGCTACCTGCCTACCTTTCCAGCCTCAGTTCCTGACAGGCTCAGCCACAGTCTCCACACACTTCATGGGGTGCTACTGTCACCCCAAATACACCACACCCCATCTCCTGTTAGGGTTCTTAGGTATAGAACCTAAGTTTATGTGGAATCCCTAACAAGTGCCACTGCTACCAAGGTCCAAAATCTATTGTCCAACATGCCTGGCCTAAGGCCCTGGGCAGCTTACTGTATTTCTGGAAGCCATGGTTCCTCTCCCACCTGTTCTATGACAGGTCTCTGCTGTCATAGAACAGTCCACTCCTCTCCTGTCACTTACTGTAGTCATACTTCTACTTCCTCAATTACTTCCTGGAAAGCCAGGGTTGGTAGTCATCTAAATTTTCCAGTATCACATGGCCATTTAACACAGAGGAGTGGTCCTACAAAGACTGGGTGTTAAAGGAACAAGAGAAAAATAAATGAAAAGCTTTAAACACACACACACTCAAGCACATAGGCACATTCACACAAACACAGAGGCATGAACACACACACACACACACACACACACACACACACACACACACACACACACACACACGGCCAGATGCAACACAGAGCTAAGAATCCTCTGGAAGAGTCTGAAAATAGTGACAGGAAATAAACACGTTCCCTCCCCTGACATCATATTTTCAACTTTAAGCAATGTCAGCACAAACTTCAGCAGTGCTCGGCTATTTTGCTAAAATTATTTCGTTTTATAATTTTCAAAATTCTTGCATGTGTTATCTAAATACATTTCAAAAATAACCTTGTGATATTCGGATTTAAGCATCTCCATTTTCCAAGAAAGGAAAGTGAAGACCAAAATATGAAGCAGCTAATGAAAATTTAGTCATGTGATCAGGAATCTGTTCTGTGAGAAAGGCCCTACAGCTGCTTCCTGTCATACCACCTACATCTCCTTCCCAATGTTGCATCATAGTGAGCTGAAGTGAGGCAGGGAAAATAACCACAGGCCATGGGAAAAGAAAGCAAGCCTTAGGAGTGAGGGCACAAAACATCATTAGCAACAATCTATTGTGTGTTCACAGGTCACAGATGGAGGCACTGTGCTAAGGACAGAGCAAGGACCACAAAAGAAGACCTGTTGCTATGAGAAGTTGGGATGATGTAAGACCTGTTGCTATGAGAATTAGGGAATGACTTGGAATGAAAGGTATTGAATGAGCAAACCAGTGTTGCTGCTGATGGGGTCTAACCTCCACACTGCTACTCTAGCATCTTGTAATTTGTCAAATCCCCAATACTTCAGTAACAGTTCTATCATACAGAAGACTGTGCAGCCATAGCAACAATAAAACCTAACATTGTACTAGACTTGGGAAGACTTCCATTTATTACACAGGAGATCGTAGACATTCCTTTAAAAAATCCTGGAAGTTTTTAATTATTTCTTTCTTTTTTGAGATTATAATATAATTATATCATTTTTCCCTTCACTTTCCTCCCTCCAAATCATCCTATATGCCTCTTCTCAAACTCTTTCAAATTCATGGCCTCTTTCTTCAGTAATTATTACATGTATATATATTCCTAATAAAACCTGCTAAGTATTTATAATGTCACTTGTATTTTTATTTTCAGGACTGACCATTTGGTATTGGATAATCATAATCCATTGACTGGGGGAAGATAATGTCAATTTGAAAGAGAGCAAGGAGAGGTATTTGGGTTATGTTGTCTGAAAATTAAATAACAGCCTATAATTACAAACTATGATTTTTTTCTACCATTCATATAAGCATCAAAATTTTAAAAGTAAACGCATTCACATCTTCACATGACATTTTAGCATATAAATCAGCACATCCTTGGTGGTATCTACATGCCCAAAATTGGTATGTGACTTCAAAAGCATACTGGAAATCAGTTTGAGAGTTACCAATGAATTTTTGTAAGAAGGTAAGCTCAAAACAGAGTCACAATGAGACTGAGTGGACAGAAAGTGTATGGAAAGTTGCTATCTTTAATTAAGAGTCATAGCTAGCTGAACAGAAGTCCCAACTCCCACCAAGAGCTTTGTTTTCCTCCTTTCAATTACCAGCAGTAAAATAAAAGTAAGAAAGTACTTCAGAGGAAACAATCAGTTTAAGTTGCACGGCTGCTTGGATAGAGTGATTAAATCTCAGGCCTTCCTCTTCCATTATGTTCAGGACATGAACCTTTACAGATTTCCCCCTATCTATACTATGTATATGTTATTGGCCTATAGGTCACTTAACCCTTGCAGTTACAAGACTGAATTTCAAGTGGCTATTACCTTCCTTAAGACTAGACTTAAACCTTAAGAATATTAATTGTAGAGGCAGCCCTGGCATAGAATGCATGGAAGAACAGATTTACTCTGACTATTTGAACACACCACAGGCTATAGATGGAAAAATACAGGATATATGAATTAGGTACTATTTGAGGTTTTGAGTATCCACTGTGCGTGTGTATGTGGGTGGGAGGCAGCTCTTAAAATGCAGCTCTGTGGATCAGGAAACTATTTCAGTCATGGAAAGCCAGATCAGGAAGAGATGGTCTGGAAGATCTGGGATCACACAATGGAAGAAGATGGGTCACACTATCTGTGATTAAAAACACCAACTCTTTTATACCATGTCACACTGACTATTATTATGCCATCATTCTGTACCTGGTCTGTTATTTAGTGGCAATGACAATGAGAAAACAACCCTCTGTCCCAGCAGCTCTTGGTTTGTTGCTTTTCATTGCACTGATGCACAAGGCTTGAGTCATTGTCTACAGGCTGATTAAGGACCAGGCACAGAACATTCTATAATTTTCCTTTTGCTCTGTGAGAAATGGAGTGGACAAATAAGAAGCCATTTGGGGCTATTTTCCCATTTGTGGATTACAGAGATGTTTTTGTATGTCTTGAAAATAAATGGGATATCATCTTAAGATTACTTCACAAATGAGGAAAAGCATACAAAGCTTCCTTTTACTAACTAATGATTGACATGAATTGGATGGTCACATGTTAGTGTGTGGTCTTATTATATTAAACACAGGAAGGCTTAGTTAGAGATGTTATGTAATCAATACAACTACTCTTGATCATAGTCTCTGAATCTGTTCCATGCACTTCCTACTAAAAGCAAACAATGTTATGTGCCTACAGATTAAATAATGAAAATAAGATGATGCTATATATTGAGTCTTGTACTTGCTTAGTTAGAAAACTGTTTTTTGATCCAAGTAGTGGTGATGCATGCCTTCAATCCCAGCACTCAGGAGACATAGACAGACTATCTCCGTGAATCCAAGGCCAGCCTGGTCTACAAATCAAGTTCCAGGACAGTGAGAGCTGTTATATAGAGAAACCTTCCACTGAGAAAACAAAAACAAACAACAAACAAAAAAAGACAAGCAAACAAACAAACAAACAAAAAAAACGTTTTTGAGATAGACTTTCACTCACAGCTAGTGAGATAGTCACTAGCTGTGACTAGTCTAGAATTTTCTCTGTTGAATGGACTGGCCTTGAACTCATAGAAATCCACTTGGCTCTGCCTGTTGAGTGCTGAGACTTTAGGTGTATCCCCCCATGTCTGCTGTCTTGTTTACTACTTAATCTTTTGAAATATACTGGATATAGCTTAATATCATGAAACACTCTTTAAAATAGATGATGTTGGTGTGCCTGAAGCATTCACCATAGGTATTACTAATAATTTTGCACTTTTTATGAAGATTTCACACACACACACACACACACACACACACACACACACACACACACACACACACACACACTTACCATTGAGAATGTGATATTGCCTTTACGGTAGTTTAAACTAGGAAGCAGAAAACTGGGTGTTATATCAATAATGATGCCTCTTTTGCAAGCATCCCACACTATCATGTTGGTGCCTAGAAGTGATGCCAAAACATGAATAAATGAACGTGCTTTGTTCCAACAAAAGATGCACTTTAAACTTCATGTAATTTTCACATACCTTATGATGTTTTTCTTCTCTCAAGTCTTTGTAACTACCCTAAATTTGAAAAATCACTGTATGCTCACAGGCCATAACAAAAGAAAAACAAGGCCACTTACAGCCTCACCTACTTGGCCTCATGAGTATCTCTTGCTCCAGGATCGGTCAACTGTCTCCAACCAGAAACCTCTTCCTTCAAGGAGGAACTATCACAAGTGAATCAGCCATCCCTAATTCTGAAGGATACTTGAATGAATTTGCAGTAGAATGAGTCTCCATGGCTGAAATCAGTGGTTCATTAACATAACAGCTTTTAGACAAGGGTTCTTGTTCAAGTTAGTGATGTTGGCAGGTAGTTCCTAAAGCTTCTGTGGGTTGGGTATCTACAGTTCTATCCTAATGGAGGTCTGTGCCCCACCCCAACCCACGTCTGAACAGCAGAATATAATGAGGAACATGGCTGTACAGTGCAAGGCAGCTAAAGGTCAGCTCTTCCCAAAAGGGCTTTCAGAAACCAGAGTGGCATCAGCCATTCTGTGCTTACAGGAGTAGCTTGGAAGGAATGAGGGGCCTCAGCTGCATGATTAAGGAATGTCTGACCCCAGTCTTCCTTTCTTCAATAAAATGTTGGAATTCCTCAATTGTGCAGCTACCAGGACTACTGAAGAAAAAGTCAAAAGCCATCCCTAACTTGCCATTGTCACTCCAGATACGAGTTTAAGAAACAGCCAGTTGGGCTGGGTGTTGGTGGTGCATGCCTTTAATCCCAGCAGTTGGGAGGCAGAGACAGGCAGATCTCTGAGTTCAAGGCCAGCCTGGTCTACAGAGTGAGTGCCAGGATATGTTCCAAAGCTACACAGAGAAACCCTGTCTCAAAAAAATAAAATTAAATAAACAGCCAGTTAATATAGATGAAACATTACTTAGTATTTTACAAGAATGGAATACTAAGTCAGTCCTTGACCTAGGCCCTCTGCATATATGTTACAGTTGTGTAGCTTGGTCCTCTTGTGGGACTCCTAACAGTGGGTACACGGACTGTCTCTGACTCTTTTACTAGCTTTTGGGACTACTATTCATACTGGGTCACCTTGCCCAGCCTTAATACATGGGAAGGTGCTTAGTCTTACTGCAACTTGATATGCCATGTTTTTTTGATACCCATGGGAGACCTTTCCTTTATTAAACAGAAATGGAAGGTAAGTGGATTGGGGGTGGGAACAGAGGGGATATGGGGAGTGCTGGGAGGAGAGGATACAGGAGAAACGGTGGCCAGGATGTAAAATAAATGAAAAAAATGGATGCTATAACAACTATCATTTTTCAGTATGCCAATAAATTCTAAGCACAGGACACAGGAATGTATTCAAAATCCCAACCTGGTGAGAGAAGTTCCAATATTAAACTCACTGTTCTGATGAAGAAATTAAGGGCCATGTAACTAACGGATAACTGCTATAAATATAACCCTGCAAAGCATAGGTGAGGACTCTTTCTTTCATTTTTTAAGACAAAATCTCACTCTGTAGTTCTGTTTGGTGTGGAACCCCTTCTGCCTCTGCCTCCTAATGGCTGAGGTTAAGGTATGAGCCACCACACCTACGCTCTGTTTTGGATCTTAACCCAAGCCGTTGGAGGCCTGAGCTCAATCTTGATATTTCAATTGCAGATAATAAACTTTAGGGAGGGGTCATTTGAGGAGAGGGTGGTCAAGGAAAGTCTTTCTTAGCAATGGTGATTTAAAGCCAAGCCACAATGATGGAGGGCATCAACAGTGAGAAGAGATAGACATTTCAAATGAAGCAAGTATAACATCTATTTCTGGAGGACGACAATGTTCCTTGTACAAAGGGAAAGCTGATATGCCTGGAAAATAAAAAAACCTTTGGTTAGGAGCTCACAGTTTATCCCATAACAATGAAAGCTATGAAGTCTTCCAAAGAGAGACAGAGCTGTATATATATATAGTGTTGTAATCCTAGCTCTTAGGACATTGAGGCGGGAGTATGACAAGTTTATAGCAAGCCTGGGCTAAATGAAAAAAAAAATAATCAAACAAAAAGATGAACAAGGAAGAGTTACAAATCAGATATTGCTAGGCTGGTGTTTAGATATGAAAGTCTTAAGGTTCCATGGGGATGGACCCCTCCCACATAATCCATAGCTTACAGAACAAGGAATTTCACCTACTGGAATCTGATTACTCAAAGGAATGTGATCTGAGCATTATTTCAGTAGAAAGAGTAAAACAGAGACATGATAGTCTGACTGCCTCAGAGATCATTAACAGATAAAGATCTAAATCTTCTAAGAGTATTATCTTGTTGGAGGATTTCTAGTGAAGAACAAAGACCATTGACATTTTCATTGAGTTAATCCAAATGGATTTGTCAATCATCTGGGAAGGACAATACCCTTCAAGGAAAACTGTCAATTTGGGGACTTTAGAAATAATATAAGGGCCACCTAAAATGGGAGTTGCCACTATAATCTCTTTGGTCATTGTCTACTCTCACCCTGTGAGAGTATTCTGCTTTGCAATGATCCTTTTGTCATTGTCCACCCTCATCCCTTGAAAGTACTTCACTTTAGTCTGCAATAAACTCTGCTTTTATTCTACCCTCTGTCTCCTCCAAATTCTTTTATCAGAGCTCACAGGGTCCAGGCAGCCAAAGAGAGGTCACAGTGAGATCCCAGTGGCAATCTCATTTTAACAAATCAGTGGCTGTACTGATTGGATGATAAGGGCTGGGAAACAAGAATGTAAAGGGGAGACTAAAGGTTGCTGAAGATATTCTTTTTGCTTAAATTTAAGTGAAGGCAGCAGAGAAAAAGGGAGAAAAACTGCCACATCTGCTAAGGAGATAGCTCCCCGGCAACATCCCCTAGCCTAATTCTCTGGGTCACTTGATGGTGGGGACAAATGATGTTGCTTCCCATGAATGCAGTACACTCTTCTAAGGGAGGGACACGTCATCTTACCTTGACCTTCTACCTGTGTCTCAAGGAGCCCTGAAAATGAGTAAGGGGATGAACTGTAACATGGAGAAAATGTTCTTATCCAGCTAGCATACAGGTAATGCCAGTTAAAGTGCTACTAAGGGTATCGAGTTAGTATCATCACAAAATTGGAAAAATTGCAAAACATAAGTCATTATTCCAATTATTTATTTTTAGAAAATGGAATCATCAGAGAATTTATAAATATACTAACTTATTCTAAAACACAATGAATAGACTTTTCCAGTCTAATGGATATCAATAAGCATATTGCATATCTTTTACCAATTGCTATAACACTATGCTATTCTATTATTAAAATGTTTTACAATTTGGTTTAGTTAGCTACATATGTGTGATGTGCTCATAAATACATATAGGTAAACATAAATGTAACTATACCTATGAATCATCTAAATATGCTTCTAGAAAGAGAAACATCTAAAATAATTGTGACAAAGTATGTCAATGTTATCAAGTAAGTGGCTACAGAATAGTTTTCTCACACATAGTCATAATATTATCTCTAGGAGAACAGAAATATTGCTATGTTTTTTGTTTTGTTTTGTTTTGTTTTTAAACGAAGAGTAGTGACTATAGGCTCCTGAGAGGCCAATGGGAGAGTTGGGCATGATCCAAATAAGAGAAAAACCAGGTCTTGGTAATTGACGGACTATGTCCTGTGAAGAAGGGGAACGACAATTACTCTAAGGACCTAGATGATGACTGGATCATCACTGGATTAAGAATGAAATAACAGAAGGGAAAAGGTGGAGACAATAAGAAGATCAGTCATGGGTGTGTAGAGTTCAATATGCCCAGGGGCCATAAAAACTTGAAAGAAATTTAAATTAATGAACATCAATAAACCAAAGTTTTGCAGAGTTTCAGCAAAAACTTAAGTCCAATAAGATAAAAGAAAAAAAAAAAACATTTTACCATTGAGAGAAGAAGGGCCAAAATGGAAGTGATATAGAAAGAGTTGAAACCGCAAGGCTCATTTTGCTTTCCCTCTTCTAGCCATGTATTTACATCTTGGCCACATTTACACATGGGTAGCCTACAGCTTCTTCTTAAAATGAAATCTTTGTTTAAGCATTCTAACTTGTACCTGTATATGAAACTTAATTAGCTATTTATGAAGTTGGAAATTACAAAGGTGAGCATGAAATGAGCGTAATGCCCCCAAGTGTGAATTTAATCAATCTCCAGAGGTGGATGGATTCTCCCTTTGGTCCAGTAGCATTTCTTCATCTGCAGAGGAAGCTGGGACTGTTGCATGAAAACTAAAAGACCCAGAGACTGATATTAGGATTTAAGCTTCAAATTGAAGATCAGAAAGCAAAGCAGCCAGCCACTAGCTCTTATTCTACCTCAGCTTAGACCAAAGGTGCAATCTTCAGACAGCTCCTGACTTCACTGCTCCTCAGATTTACTCAGACTGCTATGCTCTCCTCAATGGGGCTGGAGAATGCTGAAACTGACCACTGAAGACTCTGCTCCTATCTTTTATATCTCTCTTGTGCTGGGATTAAAAGTGTGAGCTCTGTTACTCTTTTAGACTGATTCAATCTCATGCAGTCCTGGGTGGCCTTGAACTCAGAGAGATCCATCTGCCTTTGTCTCCTGAGTCCTGAAATTAAAGGTGTGTGCCACAACTGCCTAATTTCTATAGCTTGAGGCTGACTTTGACTTCTGAATTAACAGGGAAACTTTAATAAATCATAAATAATATATCACCACATGGGTCCTTTGATGAAATCCATTTGACTGATCTTCAAAGATTGATACAATCACTTGCATGCTGGTTTTAACTCTCTCTCTCTCTCTCTCTCTCTCTCTCTCTCTCTCTCTGTGTGTGTGTGTGTGTGTGTGTGTGTGTGTGTGTGTGTGTGTGTGTGTGTGATTCTTAGAATATTCTTTATGTTAATTTTTGAGGCAAAGATTCAATTACCAAAGATGACTGCTCTCACCTTAAGGAGAGTCCAGTTTATTGCTGATTCAACCAATAGAATCAAATGCCTATTTTGTCTTCTCAAGTATTTGGGAAGTGAAGCCCAGTAAAAGTGTTCTATATGGGGAAGTTTTTGCAGTCTCCACTACACACACACACACACACACACACACACACACACACACACACACACAGGCACATACAGTGCCATCCTCCTCAGCTGGAATCCTTTTTTATTTTATGTTTTCTGTTGACTCAATGAAGTCAACAGTCAATAGAAATAGATGAATAGAAGATCTATTTTTGCTAGAAAGGATACTCTCAGATCTCAGAGCATTTCTAAAAGATACAATAGGCCTAGGAGTTTAAGAAAAGAAGAGATAAGTTCCTTAAATAAGACTCTTATTGAACAACTGAGCTAAAGAGGGAGAAAGGCCTCTGCGAAAGCAAGTGGTCTACTTGAAGTTGACAATTTAGGCAACAATGTGTACCCTTCCTGTTGAGAGAACACTTGAGAAGTTTTGAAGGCAGGTCTTGCTAACTCAGCACGCTGCTATACAGATTATCCTTCATTGGCAACAACACACATAATCAAAGGGCAGTTTTTTCATTAAACATGTATTCATTTCAGGTAAAGATTCTCAGGTAATCTGATACCCATTCTGGACAGAAGTGTGGAAATCTTTTTAAGTGTGGAAATCACCTGTCAAAACTCTAAAATGGGCTATAAAAATAACCATGGGCCTTTGGTGGAGATTTCTCCCCTTTATGTGAATATACAACTGGCTGAGTGGGTATCCATTTCTGCTTCCAAAGATGCATGATTCCATAAGCTGTCTTGTTGGAATTCTCCTGAGAGGATCCCCTGCAACCCCTCATTGGCTCTGCAGCCTCTGTGTATCATTGTCAGCACTGGAGACAACAGCTACATTCAACCAGGTGCCTGAAGTGTCTAGACAAAAGGCTGTTAATTTTGTCAGTCCAAACTGAAGTGAATGAACCTTTGTTGGAAACAGTATGTCATATATCCCAGACTGGCTTTGAACTTGCTATGAAACCAGTATGGCCTTGAACACCTAACTTTCTTGCCTGTATCTATTAAGTGGTAGGATTACAAGTATGTGTCCTCATACCCAGCTCCAATGTTCCAAATTTTCATTGGAACGGGAAAACATATAGTTGGCAAGTAATTTTAAAAAATCTTAATAAGGTCCAAACAAGACCATTCTTTAAAGCACAGATGTAGTAAGATACCCACCCCGCTCTCACCTTTAGCACTGACCATGCCCAAGTGTGGTTGGCTCGGTGCTTCCAGTGGGAATGCTGATTCACATTCAGCATAGCTGCATGGCATTCTCTAGTTGCTGAGAGCATCCCACTTTCCTTTTCCTTTAACTAGGTGTCAAGAGTAGAGCACACACTACATGCCATTGTATCTAATCATTGTAATACATTCTACAGATACCCAATGTAAAGGAAATCAGTCATTAACCCTCATTCTAGTATTCATTAAACAAATAATGTGCTGAAGGTGGAGCTTACAGTGTCTCAGGGATTTTGAGTAGAACAGAACACTGGCTAGGTACAACATTGAGGACAGCCTACAGAAACAGACCAACCACTCCACAGGGATATTTAGAAAAGAAATGGACAAATTACCCTCAGTGTTTTAGATCTGTACACAAAAGAACAAAAACCCTAATTTTACAAATTATTTATCTTGCTGTAATGTAATGCAAATCTCCTAACAAACCAGCACTTGGAATAAGAATATTCTGTCAGTGACTTGTCCCCTTGCTTTGGCAAAATACTTGGCAACAGCTACTTAAGAGGGAAAAGAGATTTGGCTCTCAGTTAGAGGACACAAGTCCATCATGGCAGCAGGAGTTTAAAGCAGCTGGTTATACTGCATCCTTAGAAACTAAAGAACACTGAATGCTGTTGTTTGGCTCCCTTACTCCTTTTTATTCAGTTCATGCCTTGAGCCCATAGAATGCTGAGGCCCATCACTCAGGTGAATGTCCTTACCTTCATTAAAGGAATCAAGAAAAGTCCTCAGACAGACCCAGAGACTTATTTCCATGTCGACTGTAAGCCCATGAAGTTGACAACATTAGGCATCACAGAAACAAAAGATGATGTGACCAGTACTCAATGTATTTAGCAAAAATAAATAAGCAATTGAAATAATTAACAAGACATCAGAGAATGTGATCCAGGAAGTAGAAAATCACAACAATTATTTCTTTTCTGAGTCAGAAGAATTTTTAAAGGACTAATACAGTGTCTTAACAATGTGTTTACTGGAGTACTCCTTTCAAAGCATCACTGGCCCACTATCCTACAACTTTTGTATTTTTTAATGAAAACTATGAGGAAAGAACGTGATTTTTGACAGAAACTTTGAACGTATTATTTTAAAAACAATGACTAGAAGATGAGATTTGCTTAAACTAATTTCAAGTTCGTTATCTGAAAAGCATAGAGCTCATCTGATCCATCTAGCATAGTCATGATCTAAGAGAGCCACCTACAGAGGTGTGAAGACAGCTCCCACATCAGAACAGATTCAATGTGTGGTGCTGCCTGACATTCACTATATGAAGATTAATTAAGAATGCTCCCCACAGTGAAGAATGCTACCTAACCAGAGTCAAAGTGACAGGTCCCATTTTTCACTTGGGTCAAGACATGATGACACAGTAACAGATGGTTAACATGAGCCTGATAGAAAGGAGTATCACCCAATTCCCACCTGATGGGAGTATTAAGGCACCTTCACCACGTAGCAGGATGCTTGCCCTAAGCCCTGGCTAGCATCAGATACTACTCAAGTTCAGGTTCCAAATGAGCACACATATGGGTGCAGTTCAATTAGTTTTGGGGACAGATTGTGCTGGCACTAGATAAGTCCATATATTTTGATCTTAATATATTAAACACGTCATTGGTTTAACGTGAAGTCTTGTACTTTAGCTCACATCTAAATAAATATAGGTTGAAATTGTTCCTTTGGAAGTCTGCAGCCTGCCCAATTATCACACAGCTGTTTCCCTTAGCTGTGGCTTTGAGTTAGGAAAGAAGGAAAACTACCTACACACACCTGTTTGGCTCTTTCCTCAAAGTCACTGGAATAGAGGGAAATAACAGTCACACATATTAACATGGGAAATATTTACAATGCTAATTCAAACCCAGTTGAACAGAACTGGCGGCACAGAGAGCTGATGTACTGCTCTGCAGAGCTTAAGCCAGAGGCAGATGTAGCTAGAAATAAATGGGAAATGTCTCAACCAAGGATCTCACAAACAAGAGACAATTTTCTTGCAATTAACATAGAAGAGCTATCTGATGATGACAAAGCCAGAAAGGAAGGGGAGAGAAAACAGCCATAAGTATATGAAGAACTGACATTTGTCAGTGGGGCAGGAATAATTAATTTCCAAGCAGTCATTCAAATGCCCTTAAGGTGCAAACATGGTGTGGAATCCCTACCAGGGTGCCTGGCTGCTCTGCCCAGGGAAATTTCTGCATATGTCTGTGTAGGAAACCAGCACAGTTGAATGCATCACCCAAAACACTTCACACACAATTGGCATTGTCCAAACTTGAGAGAATCAAGTATGAGAAAGAAGTCTCCCCAGTGGGTAATAAGAATGCTGTATTTCTTCATATGCAAAATACACACATATGAAGGCATACAAATACAATACTGCCTGGGATAAGGTATCCAAAACTAAAAGCATATATTTGAGTAGTTAATGCAGGGAGAGGGATTCCATCTTTTCCTTTATCCATATAGTCACATTTTTGCTTTCCCAACATAAATCTATAAAAATCTGCATGGGGCCTATTCTCCAAGAATTTAAACAACCCTCAGCAAGGCGTTGCAACTATCTCCAAGTCAAGTTGAATGTCCTCCTGCTCCAACTTCCACTGTCCTGTTTCCATTTACTCTCACAATGCCCTCAATGTCTCAGAGTAGCAGTGTCTTCTAAACTGTACACAGACTTCAGGGTGACCTATATGATGTCTGCTCACAGTTTCATACACTCTGCCTACCCTGAGAGTAACCAGAGTTTATAACTTGCTCTCAACAACAGAATATGATGAGCACACTCCATCATACAAAATGCACAACAGGGGACTGCACTGTCATCAGATGGTATCTTAGAGAACCTCTTGGGCAGTTTGCTAAAGTCAGAAGCTTTGCTGGGAAAGCATGCAGAGCCAAGAGATGTAGGAAACTTTCAAGAACCACAGGAGACCTCTGGGAGCCATGGGCACATCGCAGTCTTGGACAAACAAGCAGCTGAAAATGACAGGTCGAAAGGAATACTGTCAAGAATCTGAATAAACATGGAGACAAATCTTTTCCATTGGACTTTCAAGAAAACCCAACCCAGCAGACACTGTGAGTATTTCCCCGACACCATGAGCAGAGTAACTGGCTAGGACTCCCAGCTTGTACACTGGGAATGACAAATGTGTTGTTTTAGACCAAATCTAAATTGAAACAAAGCCCCAACACTACTCCCAGTCATGTGGTATGGTCTGAAACATGGTGACAAAATTTGGACAGGACATAGATACTTATAACAACTGTGCTTTTTAATATTTTTTAGGAGTCCACAGCTGAAAAAATTCCCACTCTGTAAAATCCACCATTTGTATATAAACTTTATGCAAAATTGGACAAATGCATGCAGATGCATGTCATCAGGTCAAGGAACAGAATGTTTGATCAGTGCCATCCCCTTCCTCTAGGCATTTGCTTAGACAGTTTTGGTCTAATGCCATCTGCTTTTGGGTGAAGTCCACAAAACATACAGCCTCTCCTGCATCAAAGACAGCATCTAACCCTCATGTTGGTTGCTTCTGTGTGTTGGTAATTTTGTTTCTGATCTTTCTCTTCAGAGAACATGCTACATAAAATAAAGATGAAAAGGAATTGTCACATTCCTCTGAGTTTTACCAATTGGTGACTTCAGAAACAGGCGGCCTCTAGATCCCTAGCCCCGGCCCCCCCAACCAAAGTGCATGGACCATGGATGAATGGGTTCTCCTGTCTGAGTCCCCGTGTCTACTTACAAAATAACGACCCTCACATTACTTCTGCATTCTCAGCTGCATGCAAATGATCTAACTACATCAGGTCCCAAAGCCTGGCTGAAAAGCAACCTTGGAAATGCACTGTCAATACTCAGAAAGTATTGACATACTCTTCCTGTAGCTCAGAAAGATACTCCAGAGAAAGTGTATGAGAGGATGAATCATGCCCCAGACAGGAACACACAGCACGCAGCAGCCTAGCACATGGGGAGTGTTAAATGTTCAAGCATTTATAGAGTAAAGCAAGATGGAAAAATCTATCGCCTCTGGGAGCCTCCATTTATACACGTTCAAAGCAAAGAGATGAAATTAAGTATTTCTGAAAATTTCCATATGCTTATCTATTTCTCTAATTCCAAAATGTAAGCTGTGACACTAAGTGAACTCATTTACAAGAAATAAACAAAATTGAGATTATTGAACTTGTAACTTTTTTGAAACATAGGCGTGAGATGAATGGATTTATTAGCATAATGTGCAAAAATATTCAGTAGAGGTGAGTGTGCCTTGCATGCCATAAATGAACCTCAGTTTACCCAAGAGAGGAACTCATTAAGCTCGACTGAAGATAGCAAGAAATCATATACACTGTGCACCATGCCAGGCACACCTGGTTACAGTAGAAGCTGGGAAGATCAGATTCCGATTCCAACTTCTACATCAAAAGCCGAGAGTGGAGGTGTCTTGACTGGCCCACCTTGGCAGAGACTTGGCAAGATCAAAGCGATGTCAAAGTTTTATTGTTAAGCATTAGCAAGAGAGCTGACTCCAGCCCCCATCACACAGAGGTGTCAAGCATCTCTTATTCAGTGACTCTGGGAAAACAGAGCTGCACCATGACATGGCTTGTACGTGTGTTTCTTTGTCTAATTTAATCATGTAAGAGCATCTCTATTCTCCAATCTGTTAAGACGCTTGTCAAAATGTCACATAAAGGAAGATGATGAATGAACACTGTATTCTAAAATTATACAAAACAATGCAAAACACTTTCTCTGTTTTTTTTTTTCCTGCCTGCTAAGAACATACAGTGATCTGCAAACCAATGTAAAAAGTTTGGAATTATGCAGGAAGCAAAAAGAAAAGCACAAAGAGAATTGCAACCCTCATTAAAAAAAAAAAAGTCTAGACAAACGATACAGAAGACTTAAAAAGATACAAAAGATGTCAGGAAGGCTGAGAGTGGTTTCATTTCAACATGGTGAGACTTTTGTACAAAACAACATTAAGCTAAATTTATGTTTCATTAGATAAAAGATACTATGTTGCAGTTGTCACTAAAGTGTAGGCCCATCTGATTAAATTAGATGAAGATAATATAAATACTAAAAAGGTGATGATTTGAAGCCTGGAGTGTTTCAATTAAAATCCATGGATGCTATGCAATCTATGGTGTGTGAGATATAAAACAATTTTCACAAGGACAGGGAGAAATAGAGAAAAAGTGTCTCATATTGATATCCCTAATGCCTGCAAGGGGAGATAGTCATCTATCTATCTTGGCTTTAGGGAGCCAAGAAAAATTAATCTCCGTCTCAACCACTTCCCTCTGTCTCCATTTCCTAAGTCAGATCAAAGCCTAAAGCACCTGTTGATCCTTCAGGCTGAACCACATGCTGGAGCCTTACTGTGTGTGTCAAACTCTTCTAAATGTTATAGAAAAACTCCTGTTGCCTATAACTCTCTCATATCCTACTTCATTTCCCAGTGTTCCTTAGGGGTTGGTCAATTGCCTCTATTTCTAACATCACAAAAACCTTAACCTTTCCTTTAGCATCTATCACAAGGCTCCTGGGGCCATGGTTTTCCCAAAGAGCAATTTGTTCACTGTTTAAAGGAAAAGTTTTGACTCAGGATCACCAAGGCCAAGTTTCAACAAAAAGGATATTTATTTACCCCAGGGGACCATAGGTCAGAGAGTAAGAGACAAACAGAGGATGAGGGATAAGGGAAAGGAGAAAAGGGAAGGGGGCAAGGATATTTGTCCTGGAGGGACAAAGGACTGCCTCTGGATAGAAAGGAAACAGATGTGGCATGTAGAAAAATGACGGTTAATAAAGTTAAAAGGTAGAACCCCATTAGGATGAGGTGTTTAATTTTAATTGGACATGTTACTTAGGTGAGCCAAAGGGGGATTTTGATGGCTGGATTTCAATACTTTGATAGTTAGACCTTGGTAGTCAGCCTCAGGAGGAGGAAGTGGACAAATAAGTTAATAGACCTTGGTGGCTAGCTTTAGGAATGTAATCTAATGGTTTTCAGCAAGAGAGGGGAAATGGGAGAGAAGAGCAATGCCTGCCAGAGGTAATACACCATGCTTGAGCTGCCCAGAGTCCCTTCAACTATACTTCCTGATTTAAAACAGAACTATAATTACTAAACATAAGATTGTAATTCTTCTCACATAAAGCCTTCCACCTGAGAGATAAGATTCCCTAAGACGCAGGATGTTTAAAGAGAGGCAAAGAATTCTATCCTACAGGGAAGCTCCTTAATCTCAGGAAATAAACAAAACAATAGTTTCAGGAAGTCCCCAAAACTGGCAAGATCCACTTGACCACTCCTTCCACAACAATACATAAGCAGTATTGCCTGTTGAAAGGCATTCAAGCTCAGCTGCCTAGAGTAGGCTCAAACCAGCAGAGCTTCCTAGAAGAAGCAAAAACCAGGGGAGACACCTGAAAGAGACAGAGAACTGAGTTGCCCAGAAGACGCTCAGACCAACTAAGTTACAGGAAAAGACTCTCCAACATATTGAACTACCTGCAAGTTGTACAGTGTGTTCCAGTTTTCCAGTTCTTGTGAGTTGTCTCCCACCCTAGGATGGGATGTTGCTTTTTTTTGGTGATGCAACTCTCTTTGAACCATTTCTGCCCCCCCCCCAACATCTCACCCTTACTCCTGTAGATAATGCCAAAAAAAAAAAAAATACTTGTTCATGTAGTTTAACTTTAGCCTGTCATTCATTCTCTATCTAGGCTGAGTAGACATTTGCTCACATCTCCCCAGGACTAGTGTCACAAAACAGAATAGCTACCCCCTCTACCTTTGTATTGTTTTTTTTTTTTTCCACTGTCTACATTAAAAATTGAAAATTCCTGTGTCTGGACATGTCCTTCCTGATTACTTGGAAAACAGCCCAGTTTTAAAGTCGGAGTAGTAAGAAAGATGACTCAGAAAGTCAAGACAGAGAAAAAGGGTGGGTGGCAGTCCCCATGCCTGTCTGTGTCACCACAAATCAACTCTGGCATCATTTTTACATAAATCTTTCATTCTATGTACGGAGTCTTTCTCCTGCTGCCTCCTCCACTAGACACACCTGAAATTCAAGGCAGTAAACTGCCAGGGCAGCATTTTCAATACGAAAGAAAAGAGGGTTAGAGTTGAGCCTACACTAGGATTAAAGTTTTGCTTAATAATTCATTTGTCCTCTGTCACGGAACAGTAGTAACACAGCTTATCACTGGATACTGTAACAACTTGAAAAATGTAGAAGAAAAAACAACTTCTCATCACCTGACATTCTGAATGTTTACACAGACATTATTACTCGTCAATTGACTTCAAATATCTCTTGTATTGACTTAAGTCAAAGGGGCGTCGTTGAGAGACACATCCTTCTTACCATTGACAATTTGATGACATTGCTCTTTCGTTTAGTTGGCACAGTGGTACACTGCACATGCAACAGTACTGTTACATAAAATTTTCATATGGAAATATCTAACTGTCCATCCCAAGTTTTTTTTTTATGTTAAGTGCCCTAATGTAATTATTGCCATTTACATAAAAATAAATAACAACAGTACCTAACATTTGCTCAATGCATTCTCCCTACTATAAATGATTCTAAACTGTCATTAGAAATTGCCTTTCAATTTCTCATAACCCTTCAAGGTAGATATTCTTGCCAATGATTTTAATAGATGGAAACACTAGAGGAGAGACAAGTTAAATAAATAAAACACATATCTTACAGCACTCCCATTTATGATTAAAATGAAGCCATTTTTAGCTCTGTGTTTTGGATAATTCTTACATCTTGACACTTCTCTATTCGCCAACAAGTTAGCCAGCAAAGCTTCTCTGGGAGAGCTTTTCCTGTCAGATGGACTGTGTCACTGCATATGTACCAGTGTGGAATAAGAGAGTGTGAATGACATGGTCCCTGGGTCTCAATAAATCCTCAATGATTTTTAGTTGGTATTTTATCAGTAGAAGCTCAAAGCCTGGCCAAGGTGGAGATCTTATAATCCATATGG
The DNA here is from genome assembly GCF_003668045.3 of Cricetulus griseus. Lineage (NCBI taxonomy): Eukaryota > Metazoa > Chordata > Mammalia > Rodentia > Cricetidae > Cricetulus > Cricetulus griseus. The sequence continues at coordinate 360,572,652 of NC_048595.1, read as the reverse complement.
ACTGATTAAACCCATTTCTTCCCCAGTTTCTGGGCCTGTAAATTGAGATTAGCTAAATATCCCCTGAAACCACACCACAGAGTTCAAGGTCAAATCAAACAATGTTTGTAGAGGTACTCAGCAAACTGTATCAACTATACCAACCATCACTTTTTATTAAGTCAACAGGGAGAAAATTGCCTCAACCTCTTAGTCCACAATTACCTCTTCAGACAGCTTCAATGTCCCTGGGCTCCTATGGGCTTACACTGATAAAGCTTTCCATACTTTTTACAGTGAAGTAGGGCAATCTATAAAATAATTTCTGGACCAGTTGATATCTTCTGGAATTTTATAGAGCATGCGCCTATGTTTACGGATGAAGCCCAGTATACTTAGTTTTCCTACTAATCACACTAAGAGGTCATGAAAATGTCCAAATATCTACAGTGTTTTGTTCTTAATTCATCAAGGAATACAGGTCAAGATAAAACAATTTTATAAGATAATTTAAATCAAAAATAGTGCTTACAAATGTCAAGAATTACCATCAGCTATTGCTTATTTACAACTGTTTCCAATGATGCTGAATAAATGAGTATAATTTAAATAATTGTTTTATGAAATTGAGGATATATGCATTACTTTGACATACATTTAAAAATGGCAACATATGAAAAGCTTCATGAATTGAACAGGGATTGTTATGTAAAATAAGATTGTTTTTAATTTAAATAAGAGTTAATTTTTAAAAAATGGCAAAGTAACAGTGAGGAGTCTAGAAATTTTAATTCAGAAACATCGCACTGTCACTATGCTTGATGGTTTAAAACAAAGTCAAGGACTGAAAACATGGCTTAGTAGTTAAAGAAAATGCACTGGTCTTGCAGAGAACACAAATTCGGTTCCTACCACCCATTCCTGGCACCTCACAACCACTACCTGTGACTCCAGGATATCTTTTGCCCTCTACTGACCATGTGGACAACTGCATTCACATAGGCAGGGCTCCTCTTCCGCACCCACACACATGCATATACCTAATTAAAAACAAAAGCCAACAGCTGAATATAGTGGTGCCTGTGTTAAATCCCTGTACTTGGGACAGCAGAGGCTTCTGGATCTCCATGAGTTCCACCTGACATAGATTCAGGACAGCTAAGGATACATAGCAACATCTTGTTTCAAAACAAATAAATACAAATAATAACTTAAAAGAGAGACATAAATAGGACTAAACAGCAATCTTTGAGAGCATGCTTATTTCTTAGTATCAAAATCTTCTACCTTAGCCTGGAGGTGATGCTGAATGTACAGGAAAGTGAAGGCACCATCCCAATCCCAGCAATTATGGCTACATAATAGCATGTGCACAGGGGAAAGTAACAAGAGCCAAGAGCTTAAAAATTTCTAGAGAAAATATTATTGGCTCTCACCAGAGAGAAACAGTAAGTACAATTAGTATTTTCTTTTCTTATTTTGAAGTGAGAAACATATATAAAAGGAGAAATTTCCCTTATGAAAATGGGCACTATTGTTACTGTCATGACTACTATGTACATAGCATCCAAGTTAAAATTATTTACTCATTGTAGAGCTATTTAGCACTTACCTACATAGTAAATGTAATTATACACACATATATAACATTTTTCCCATTACATCAGACTGGCCCCCTGTGTACCTTCTTTTTGTCTCAGCCACTTGAGAGCTAGAACTAAAAATTGTCACTTTTCATAATATTTCCATCATGAAGATTTTCTATACAAATAATCTTAATACCATAAAAAACATTTTAAAACTAAGTCTTCTTAAACTGAGGCATGAAACGCAAATCAACAATTCTGTAACGTTCTTAGCAATTTGCAATGGAAGTTGTAGTCAGTCTGAAAAACCCATCAATTAAATCAAAACATGTTGTTGTCACGAGTAACTGTGACTTCCTGTTATGTGTCCTATAGGGGCACTGAAGGAGTCAGAGAGGGCAACAGGGGCACCCCAAGTACTCCACAATCACAGCCATCCAAACATGGCAGGGCTGCAACAAGGCTGGGGTTCCAATAGCAAGTTCAATATTAGTTTAATTGTAAATTGTACTCTAGCACTTAATTTCATTACATGGGGAGCGTGTGTTTGCTGTGAGTGATGGTTTAATTTACTTTTAAAGAGAATTTGAGAGATTTTTCTTGCAAATCTATCTGAAAACATACAGAAGAAATATGATAGAGGAGTGCCCCTGCTGGGCAAAATTTGTAGAAAATGATAAATAAAGGAAACCCAGTAAAATTGATTGTAGTTGTTCTTACAGAAAAACAATTGCTTCCCTAAGTCTTTAAATAGCTCTATATTCCTCGGGATTATGGTGTGTGTGTGTGTGTGTGTGTGTGTGTGTGTGTGTGTGTGTGTGTGTGTGTGTTTGTTGTTGTTGTTTGTGTTCCTAATGCTCCCTTGCCTGAATTTCTCTCTTGTTTGTAATACTTCCTTCAGGTAGTCACAAAGTGAACTTACTCTAAAGGTGGGGAAATTTATTTTTGAATCCCATTTAGTAACTTAATAGTCTGTGACTATGTGAGTTACATTTTTTTTCTCAGCCTCATCTTAATGTAAACAAGGGTACAGTGCAATCTTCCTCATGCTGGAAAAGATAAGGATTCAGGAATATAAATAGGGAAATTTATATTTTGGCACACTGCTGTTAGCTATTCCTGTCACTATTGAGCAGAGCAACAGTAGTTATGTGGAAATAAAATACCTTACGCTTTTCCTTGCAGATTCAGTGCCTGTCAGTGTCTGTAAGTTCAGACTGGCTGGGAAAAAGAGGACTCTGAATTAACATACATTTGTCTCAGGCCCAGAGGGAAGATGGGAGTGACTCTATCATGCATATGCTCCTCATGAACACATTTTACTAAAGACTATCTCAAAAGAATGCCAAATGCCTTCTTGAAGAGCTCTCTCTGGTCTGTGACTGCTCTCTCTGCATGGTAGGGCAGGGAAGCAAAACAAACAGGGCAGCCTGCAAAGGCTCCTTTGTCAGTCAACCCCGACTGGTTCCTGCTAATCATTTCTTTACAGTAACTGCCTTAATTGCAGACCTTACCTATGAGTAAATGAGCCATTTTGCTTAAGGAAATGGCCTTTAATTAACTACAGAATGCCAGCCAAGTCACAGAAACAAGTATAAGGCAGACTTCTCCATCCTACTCTTTCCCAGGAAGTCAATTCAGGAGGCCTTGCCAGAAGTCAATGCCCTGGAATGCTGCAGCAGATCGCTAAGTTTTTAAAAGAATCCCATACTCATCTCCCTGATGAAAAGGAGATGTCACGGGTCTGCTTCAAAGGCACTGTATATACCACACTGTTTTGGAAATCGATAGCCACCAGGTCCCATATATTCGACCTAGTGAGAATCATTGGGTTGTGCCAGTTCAATTTGAATTACTCAGCAAACAATCAAAAACAGGTGTCCTCTAAAACAAACTAAATCAAACAAGAAAGAATTTGTCAAAAGGATATTTGTATATCTCACTAAATCTTTGGGGGGGGGAATCAAACAATGAAGCTGCCTTTTTTCACTGAACACAAATTCCAATTGTCCTAACTCTTGCTATGAGTCAGTGAATTACACTCAAAGCAGCAAGCTAGGAAAAAGACACACCAAAACTCAGATGTTCCCATCAGTTCACTTGACCACTCCCTGGCCATCAACGCTTCATGGTTAACATGGGCTTGGGGCACTGTACACAGCATGGACCTTAGGGTGGTTGGACAGCCACCACAAAGATGTCTGCCAAAAAACTTCTTGACCCATTCATACTAAGAGTACCAGTTATTTGTCTCATTGCATGGACAATCTGCACTGCATGGACAAACTGCCATGGCAAATGCTTATTGAGGCAAGAAGGGTGCATTTGGACTCATAGTTTTGAGGGTCCAGCATGGCAGGGACATCATGAAGTCAAGAGCTGACCATTTATATCCAGTCCAGGAAGCAAAGGAAGATGGACAATTGTGCTCAACTCCCTGTATCTTTTTTGTTCCAGCAAGCAATTGGGGTCAGTCTTCACAACTCTAGAAAACCAATCGTCCAGTCTTCTGAATCTTAAAAACCCTCACAGATGGGCCTAAGAATTTGTCTCCAATATGATTCTGGATCCTGTCAAGTTGGTAATCAAAATAAACCAGCACACCAAACTAGATATGATATGACATCATTATTAATTCAAAATGCTTCTTGAAAAGACAGGTGTGGTAGCCCATGACTTTATGCCAACACTTGGGATGCAGAAGCAGGCAGATCTCTGTGAGTTTGAGCCAGCTCACTGAGGCCAAACAGTGAGACCCTGTCTCAAAACAAACAAAAAAAGCCAAACAATATACTTTTGAAAAAAAAAAAACAAATTTGGACAACAAAATTTCTTCTAAAACTTAGTTACATACACAGATAATTATAATAATTAAATATATATCATTAATAAAATAAACATTATCTCATTCATTTATGTGCACAGTGTCAAAAAGGTCATATTAGATTAAGTTGATTTCAGAATTATTTCCATCCCATTAGTATTGGTACAATAAGAAAGATGTCACCAAACACTGGCAAAGTTATGAAGAAACTGGAGCCCTCACATTTGTAACATCTTTTCCAAAACATTTTAGTAGCTCATAAAATGTAAAAGCCTAGGTGACTGGAGAGATGGCTCAGCAGTTAAGAGCACTGGCTGCTCTTCCAGGAGTCCTGGTTTCAAGTCCCAGCAACCACATGGTGGCTCACAACCATCTGTGGTGAGGTCTGGTACCCTCTCTGGCATGCAGGCATACATGCAGGCAGAACCCTGTACATATGTATAATAAATAAATAATTAAACCTTTTAAAAATGTAAAAACCTAGATGTCATGTAAACTAGTAATTTACTCATGGGTCATAACACAAGGTAAATAAAAAGCAACAGTCCATACAAAACTGTGATCTTGAATAGTCACAGCATGATCATTCCTGATAGAGAAGAAATGCTTGTATTTACAGTCAGGACTGCTGAGAGACACTCTGAAACAAGCCAGCCTGCCTAGAAGAGGCTCAGACCAACCGAGCTGCCTGCAAGATGTGTGATGAGCTCTGGCTTTCCAGCTTATATGAGTTGTTGCCCATGCTGGGATGGGATTGGTTGATGCAGTGGTCTCTTGAGTCATTTTGCTCCTGTTAAGTAACCTTCACTCACCATCACTGTGAGTGGGACTGTGATGGTATCCTTACTTTGCTCTGTCTTTGGTTCCCTATCTGGGTGACTAGATGTTTGTTCATACCTCTGAGGAATAGTTTCACATAATAGTTAAAGAAACCCAAATGATCTTTGACAGGTAAATGGGTTAATGAAGTAAGATATCTGCTGACAAGGAAATAGAATGTGGGATTAAAAATCAGTAGGATCTGAATGCATGCTTTAAAACAATAAATTAATTAGCCAAAGTGTCATAAAATGTCAGTCCCTATTAATTGCTGTTACCAGTTAATGGCAGCACTGTACATCTACTTCTAAGTTACCTTTTTAAAAACTATTTAATCTTTCCACCCTTCCTATGGAGCAGAAGAGGGATAGAATGAGTTTCGGTGGGGGCAGGGGAGGATTCGAGGGAGAGTGAACTGGGATTGATGTATAAAATAAGATTGTTTCTAATTTAAATAAAAATATTAAATCGTCAACACACAGGAAAAGTTTCTGATGCCAGGCCTTCTGTGCAACCCAGCAAAGCTCCAAGAATGGCGATTTCTCATCTTGGCGCCATCTTAGATGTGGATGTATATTTTCTCACTGGCATTATTAAAGGCAAGTTCTTGGACACTATTCCATGGAGGGCAGAGTTGCTCCTCCCGGTTTGAGCAGAGCTCCCTAAAGAGAGAGTATTTCCACTCTAGATTATTAATTTTAGGAATAAATTGCCTGTGTCTTTTGGCAGGAGGTCAATAGCAGGCCATTCCAAGTCTCTGACAAGCACTTGGAACATGCAGTATTATTTATTAGCTGTACATTCTTTTGTTAATATTTGATCTGAGTGTCATGCTGGCCTGTTTGGGTAGACAGCTTCTCCTCTGTTATGGATGAGCCAGTTTCAGGGACCAGGAAATAGGGCTCACAATATCACCTCTAACAGAAGATCTGAGTGTCCATATTGCACACTGACTTGTTTGTGATTGCCTAAAACAACTCTGGGAAAATCTGATGCTGACCTCTCTGTTGTTTTAACTCTTCACTTGAGTGTAACTTCACCCGGAAGATAACATCCAGTTGTGTTACACTGCACAAGCATCCCCACATGGCTCATTCTATCGACTTGGTGAATGGAGCTATTTAGCCCTGTCTTTCTAAACGTGGAGGATCAGGTGTCAAAAGTGATTATTCTCTTTTGGCCTTATTGGTATAGAGTTGTTCTTTTTTTTTTTCTCACAATAATTAGGACTACTATAGTAGTCCAGCTGGTTCCTAAGGCCAGGCATAGAGCTTGGAAGTCAGAAGCCATCATTATTGAAAAAGGAGAATGCTGATCTCCACATTCCAGTGGCAGCAGGCCACAGAGCAAGCTCAATTAGAGCCCAGGGCTTGAACCTGGATGTGCCCTATATGATTTCATCCAAGTGACAGCAACTTGAACATGATTGATAGCCTGCCTCGGGCATGTTTACCTATGTCATTGATGCATAGTACAGACAACTCTGGTCCAAAACTGATTCTCTACAATAGGAATGTTCCAATAAATTAGAACTGCATTTAACTCAGTGTTCTCCAAGTATGACACACCATCCATAGAAGTGACTCATTCCCAGTGAGGTGTCTAGATTGTCATTAATGACCCCCCTCAGAAATTGCTAGTGGAATTGTCAGCCCCTCCCTATCCCTAGCACACTGGAGCTCAGAACTGAAGGGGAACCTATCTTAGCCTGAACAGAACCTTTGTGGTAGGAAAATATTTCCTTCGGAATATCAACAGAAAGCATGTTGCATGTCTGTTGTGGTATTTAAGACAGGAGATTGTGTACAGAAGTGAAAGCCATTACTAACTCACAGCAAACACTCTCATGTTTCATGTGAATTTCCCCCACAATCTCCTTGAATACAATTTTTAGCAGATAAACTGAGAAATTTTTAATCCTAGGAATTTCTCTCATAAACAAAAATATTAAGCAAAAAATTATAAAATAAAAAGTATTTAATTATATGCCTGATAGAATGTTTTGCATGTGAATTTATAAAAAGTTACTTATATGTATTTTATAAAGTAATGCAATTTTAAAGAAACTTAGTAGATACTCTTTTAAGAAAGCATTTTTATTTAACATACTATTTATGGCTGCTCCCTTGTTCAATAATAAGTTATATGTTGTCCTAGTTATTCCTACCACATATCTGAATGTTGGATGGACAAATGCTAGGCTGACAATATTTTTGCCCTGTTTTTCTGAGGAAAAAATGCTTTCCCTGTTTATTCTCCCTGGAGTTCTATGTGCTCATTTCCTACTTTGAGAAAACCACTCATGAGGAATTGATTTTTATACTCCAAGAGTTCCTGCTTTGTTGTCCTGCCTGAGGCCCTTATCAGTAATTAATTATGACATATTTTCCCAGTGAGTTTGTAAGGGTCGTTAAACTCCTTTTCAAAACTTTGCTCCAGGCATCTCTGTCAGAGCAGACCCAATGACTTATGTACAAGAAAGTATGACATGCTGCTGCATTTTCTCATACTAAAAAAATTGAATCGACATAAAAGATCAACAGCAGTATAAAATCCAAATAAAATTGCACTATTAAATAATCTACAATTATTTACATTTGTATGTATTAGAAAAATGTTAAAAAGAAATTTAATGATATAAAAATACTACTGATATGTTAAATGAGCTAAGACAGGTTAAAATAGTAATCAAGCAAAATAAATATTGTATCTCATTAATTATATTTTCATATAAAACTCATGGAAGAAAACCTTGGTATTTGTGGATTTCCATAGTAGTTAAGAATTACCTTTATCATAGAATCCATAAAACACTAAAATATCACATTTAAAATATTTAATATGATTTCACATGATGAATATTTAACAATGATTTCTTCTGACAAATATGAAAGAATAATGAAAGGCATTAAAACATTTTTCAATCTTTATATGCTAAAAGCTTCCTTCTTGCTTAGCATGCAACACTGAGTTTTCCCAGCCTCTAGTGCCATAGGAACCCCACAATTAGCAGTTATAGAGAAAGGGGCACAAGGAAATCCCAAAAATTCACCCTTAGAATAGAGCTGAGGTCTTCAAACAGAAGAGTGGATACAGAAATGTCTTCAGGAGAAATGTATTCAGAATCTTTTAGAGAAAATCTGTTTTAAGAGGTAAAGGCAAAATACCTCATAGGAAACCGCAGAACACATATAAGTGAGCTGAGAATGGTATGGGAGGGAAAGACTATGTGTCCTTATTTTTCAGAATTAGTGTCTCATAACTGGTACTTGTAGCATTAACTGTCAAGTTCTTACAGCTTGCTATCCTTTTTTGTCCCTCATTTCTAGGTTTGTCCATCATTAGTCTGACCATTCTGACATACCTTAGGATCCTTTACCTCCATACTCAGAACTCCAGAGCTCTACACACGCCCGTCATCCTTGTCTGTGACATGCAGACATCTTGCTCTGAGGTTCTGTCCTATCTTTGTTATAGACTGTATTTTAAACTACAGAGACCCCCACTATGGAGGCTCCTAGCAATGCCTTCCCATCTGAATCCACACCTTGAACAATACTCTGCTCCTAAACAGCTGCTGATCCAGTAAGAAAATATAGGGGCAACCGTGCTTTCATTATTTCTTCTCTATCTATACAAGGCTTGAAACAAGATAGAAAGTTTAAAAGTCAAGAACAAAGTAAGTTTCTTTTTAATTTTGACGTGTGGAAAAATTTCCCTGCTAGTATTATGGAATGCATAATCCTTGCCTTTCTGACTAAATGAATCTAAAGTTCACTGGTCTTTGCAGGTAATCCCTTCTGTACTTGACCTTTCCCAAAGGTGTTTTAATTTCCTTCTCTTCATGGATAATAATTCTGTCATTACTTTCACAAAATGTTTCTCCAAAATACCGTTTGGAGGATGCTTACCAGTGCTCTGTCATGTTCCATACTGTGTTATCGGAGCTACAGCTGCATTTGTAGTATCATTAATCATGTTAAAAGATCATGAAATATGCAAAGCTGGGGAATAGCAATTAAAATAATATCTTACAAAGGCAAAAGATAATCTTATCTTTAAAATAGCTTTCTTCTATACTGTATTGGATAGTTTTCTGTGTCAACTTGACAAAAGTTAAAGTCTCCAGAGGAAGGAGCCACAGTTGAGGAAATGTCTCCATGAGATCCAGCTGTAAGGCATTTTCTCAATTAGTGATCAATGGGGGAGTGACCAGCCCATGATGGGTGGTGCCATCTCTGGGTTGGTGGTCCTGGGTTCTATAAGAAAGCAGGCTGAGCAAGCCATGAGAAGCAAACCAGTAAGCAGCTCCCCTCCATGGCATCTGCATCAGCTCCAGCTTGCTGGATCCTGTCCTGTTTAAGTTCCTGTTCTGAATTCTTTCAGGGATGAACAGCAATGCTGAAATGTAAGCCTAGTTAACCCCTTTCTTTCCCAACTTGCTCTATAGTCATGGTGTTTCATCGCAGCAATTGAAACCCTAAGACATACAGCATACTAAGGTTCTTTAAAATTATAAATGTAGAAGCTATATTTTTTAAAAAGGGAGGCATGATATGTGATGGAACAATGCAAAAGATCAAAATTTATTTTAATTTTACATAAAATTAAGAAAAAAATTTTAATCAGAATTGGAGTTTGTTAGGAGATATATTTAACATGTATTTAAATCACAGGGCTTAACAGGAGGACAATTGTTCAGGGGAAGAGTCAGGGTGAGCCAAGTGTGGACATGGACTTCTCAAGCATGAGTCACCAAAAAAATGAAAAATGCATATACTTTATATATGACTTTTATGGCACATTACATGTCAAGTACACAGCAGAGTGGTTCAGTCAGAGTGAAAGCTCAGAAAATGCCTTTACTATACTGAACTAATTGACTATAAACAAGAGGACTCTTTTTGCTATCTAAGAGACATCAGTGTATTCAACACTGGCCTGATGGTGGATGTCCTTCTGTATATATGTTTCTATTATTAGTTGATGAATAAAACACTGTTTGGCCAATAGTCAGGGAGGAAGGACAGGTGGGGCTATGAGAGGAAGGAGTGAGAACAGAGAGATGCCAGGCTGCCCAAAGAGTAACATTCTGGATTATGGGTAAGTCACAGCCTCATGGAAATACATAGATTAATAGAAATTAATAGAAATGGGTTAACAATTAAGACAGAGCTAGCCCTAGCCATCAGCCAATAGTTTTATAATTAGTATAGCATCTGTGTGTTTATTTGGGGCAAAGCAGCTGTGAGATCAGGCAGGACAAAAACCTCCATTGTAACTGGCCCATAAAATTCTTCTAAACTCAGGAATATAATTTACAAAGTGATATTGGAAGAATAGGTAAAACTAGAATAGCAATAGGGCATCGGTGCCTAAGAGGCTTCACAGTTTTGTGTGCTTTTCTGTATAAATCATTTGGAGTAAATAATATACAAAACTTTGTTTACATTTTAAAACTCATTATATATGCTTTTCATGAAGGCAAACTGAAAATCTGAGAATCAACCTTTGTAATAACAGTCCTGGGCACACAGTAGGAGCCGGTAAATGCTACCTGAAATGCCTTTACATAGAGTAGCATGTGCCCAGAAATCTTCTGTGTGGCCTATTCACTATTGAGTGTGCCTGGATGGTAGCATTCCTTAAAAATTCGTTTATCTAGCCAACATAGTTTGTAAATGCCAAAAAGCACCAAGTAAGACTGTAGGACTCTTCAACTGATTTCTTCTGCCTTATAAAAAAAAAGACACTTGGAATACTTGGGAGATGTGTCGGAGGGAAAGGGTAAAGGCATAACCATGTTATGGTAACGACCAGAGTCTGGATGCCTGGCACCTCTTAATGCCATGTATGTGTGGCAGCCCATCTGTAATCCTAGCCACGTAGGAGACAATTACAGAGGATGCTTGCATCAAATCGGCTATTTAGACTAGAAAAATTGGTTAACTATGGATACAAGTAAGACACTGCTTCAATATCAGAAAAGTTACTAGATAGTTACTTCTGGCCCTCCCACACATACATATATATGCAAACAAACATAGATGTATGTACAACATAGACAGACATGCAAAAAAAATGTAAGTTAAGAAAGCTGCACCTGGATACTAATTTTTGGAAGCATGTGATTATCAAATGATATAGTGGCCAAATAACAGAGATGTTATTTTTAATCAAAAGTGTATTTCCAAGGTATACATAGTATTGCAAAGAGCAAATGTAATATTCATATTTATTGCAAACAAAACACAAAGGCAAATGTTATCAAGTGTGGTGAATACAAATTCGTTTCTAAGAGAGCATGTCAACATCATACCATTTTTTAAATGAAGGCATGCAAATGAAGACCAGAGTGGTTTTCCTCCAGCAGATCACAGGCAGGCAAGCTTTTTCTCTGGCAGTGAAGAATAAACTCCCGCTCTCTCCTTTCCCCACTGGAGAGTGTGCCAGGCCTTCCTCACAACTGCTCCTCTCCACTGTCACACCAGCTGTCAGATGGGACAGACAGCAGATGTGCTGTCTCCTTTTCTATTCAATTTCCTCATTTTCATGGTTTTAACACGAGAGTCTTGGCATTATTGATGGTTGCTTTCCAGTTTCTTGTTTTAAGTTCCCATCCCCAGGATTACATCATCATTTACAGTGTGACCATGAATCTGGTGAGTAAACTTTTTTATTCAGTGAGGAGTCCTAATACTTAGAAATAAAACCTTTCATCCCTCATTCCCCATATCTCTCATTCTCTAACTTGGTTCAGCCCAACTCTTTACATATTCTGAAGTTACAGACTCAAACCAGCAGATAAGGGCAGTGTGATGACAATAAAAACAGTAACACAAATTTCCCCAAACAAGACTCAGTCAGACTGGCTCTGCAGCCATTTTTTTCCTAGTCCTTTTGAAAAGGTTAAATATCTCCATTTCACTTGTATACTGGATTCAGATCACTCTTGTCGACTCAATGACGTTCAGGTAACATCCATTACTGGAGTCATGGTCATTCCCACCATAATAAGACCAGATCTCCTGAGACTTCTGACCCACGTGGCCCCAACCATTGTTGCATTTTAAAATGCATCACATATCTGTCAAGAAGGCAAAACCCAAACCTGAGAATCAACCTTTGTAATCATAGTCCTGATCACACACTAGGAGCCTGGCAAACACTACTGAAGTACACGCTTTGATGGCAATGAAGGTACCACTCTGCTCTTTGTCCAAATGACTGGCATCACACCCTCACCACACACTAAACCCTCATCCTTCCTGACTCCATTGGTAAGGCACACTCAGTTACAGGACAAGAAATAAAGATTAGGTATCTCCAAAATCACCTAGGAGGAGAGACTTGGTAACTGTTGGAAATGAAGCAGGATTCTGAGACAAGAAAACTTATCCATGGGATTTAACTAACCACCTATCATGCTAAACCATCTATTTATGCTAAAAACAAAAGCGGGAAATCCATCAGTTAAATGGCAATCAAGATAGGAAATTGCAGGAAAGAGAAAAATCAATGAACACATTTATGTCAAACAATGCATGACTGCTGTGTTCAAGGACTCATCTTAGAAGCATTTCACTCACGTCTTCCTGTGTGGTAGCAAGCCTGTCACAAATCATGGTGTAGCATGTCTCAATTTATGGTGATAAACTGGAATTTATTTCCATTCAAAGTTCGATACCAGCCTGAGTCTCATTAACAACTTATTCTAATGAAGTCCACTAGATCTCCATTGTGCACATTGCCCTAGTGTCTGCTGCTGCTAGTATAAGGTTTTCAGTGTGTAGGCTGGATGGGTTAATGAACTATTCAACTTACTGCATTCTAATTCAGAACGTATGCCTGCCCTACAAAAGAATGACTTCCCTGCTGCAGGAATGACTGACTTCCAAAGAGAGGGATTAGAAAATGACGTGATGTCATAAAATATCACACTTGAAATTCCCTGTTAATAAATGGGGTTTCTACTCAAATAGCCAATTTTCACAATTACCTACAGAATGGAGGTAAAATTATATTCTTTAAATGAAAAATACAGAGATATATTGTATATGTTATTGTTAATGATAAAAATGAATAAATGGGACTGTAAGGATGGCTGAGCAGCTAAGATATATATATCCTGTGTGTGTGTGTGTGTGTGTGTGTGTGTATAAATAATCTCAGAAGGCTGAAACAGTTCCCAGCATCCAAAATGTAGGTTCATAACTCCAGATCCAGTGGATCCTATAACCTCTTTTGACCTCTAAGGGCACTTGGACAAATGGCACACACTTACACAGACACACCTACATATCCATGAATAAAATGAAAACATAAAAAATAAAGCCTAACTTTTAAAGTAAGCTTTTTTGAAGACATAAGGTTTGGTAGGTATATCATTCATTTGTTTAAACTGTATGGATAAAAGTTATACTTAAGTGAGAAAACAATCCTTAAAATTGTTTAGTACTAAAATCCCCCAATGAACACATGATGGATTGTCTGCATCAGACAATCCCAGGAACGCTCCTGTATTTTCCTTCTGCGCTTCTCACTCCCCCTAAGCAAATACTGCACATCAGAGCACATATCTGCCTTCAGCTTGCTCTATGTCAAGTTCACAGGAAGGCGTTCAATTCCTTCTCATAGTAATCATCTACCATGGAAGATTCTTAGCTTTGCTCCCCGAAGCCAAACAGTAAATTATTTAATTACATAGAAAGAATCAATGTTTAGGTTTTATTTTATTCTTCTCCTCAAAAATTTTGCAAGTAGATGTGTAGCTCAGTGTTACAGGTCCAGCCTAGGATGTTGGGGCTTTGGACTTATCCTCAATAATGAAAACACTGTGTGCATTGGGGGGGTGGGTTTGTAGAAGCTGCTTTATTTACAGCAATGAAGCTTGGCATTAAGGACCATGTTTAAGTTCTCAACATTGATCCAACACTAACTCAGCTTAAAGAGGAATTGCCACTGAACAAAGCCTACAAGTATTTATTTTACACTCAAATTTTCCTCTGTAAGTTCTGATTTCTTCTAACTGCTCCTATGAACACAGTATATTCACATATCTTCTTAAGGAATTACACACCATAATCAGTATAATCACAGGTAACATTTTTATCTTTTCCTCCTAACTTCTCTGGAATATCACAAGTAATTTTTAAATAATTTGTTTTTATTTTTCTTAAAAATACTTTTAATTTTATATACAAACCCCAGTTCCCCCTCCCTTCCCTTCTCCTATCCCCTGCACTTCCTTCCCCCATCCACTCCTCAGAGGGGTTAAGACCTTCCTTGGGGAGTCAACAAAATCTGGCATAACAAGTTGAGGCAGGACCCTCCCTGCTGTATCAAGGCTGAGCAAGTATCCCACCATAGGGAGTGGGCTCCAAAAAGCCAGTTCATGCCCCTGGGATAGGTCCTGGTGGCACTACCAGGGAACCTACACACACACAACAGTCAAGTCACATACCTGTCATCAAGTTTTAATGATTTTTCATTGAATATGTTTGGATCATAGTTTTCTCCTCTCCCAACATCCCTCAAATCCTCACCACTTCCTTACCTACCCAACTTCAACTCTTTTTTTTAAATATCAGTTTATGGTCTTCCGTTTTAAAGACGGGGTAACATCATCATAGACCATTCCTTATACAATGTCTCACAATTTTGTTTCTAAATACTACTTACATGGCTCCAACTGATGTTTATTAATGATTACATTATTGACAGAAAGGATTGGTCATCATTTCCACTTTTACTAGCAAATATTCTTCTGGGTTTTTTGAGACCCCTCCAACAAATAAGCATTGTACTAAATATCCATAGATAGAATATATATATATATATATATATATAATATTCTATATATAGAATATATATATATATATATATATATAAACAATCTGAAGTTTCAGAAGACATGTTCAAATTTTCAAAGGATTCAATACTCTTATTGAACATTTAATATGTCATAGCAATGACATTATATACAAATAGATCATTTGACTAAGGAAAACATAGCAATTCACTTCCTTAACCATTAGGTAGAATAAAATATTAGTATTGTTATACTGGTGTACTTGATAGAATCAAATGAGAATTTGTATTTAAAATTCAGCATTCATAACACATGTATCCAAAGGTAAATGCATAGCCATGGCTTGTTTGAATTTCCTCCTGTGAATTTTGTGTTTATGTTTTACTTAGTTTCCTAGTCTTGTCTATTCTTTTTCTCATCAACATTAAAAAGTGTACTATTAACATTTGTTGCACGATGGCATATATTTCCTCTTGGGTATTTTACACTTTTAACTAAATAAGTTTTTATTTTCATTTTGTGTATGAATGGTTTGCCTGTCTCTATATATGTGCCTGGTCCCTGCAGATGTCAGAAGAGGGCACCAGAATTAGCACTTCAGAGACCACTGTAATCTGCCTTATGAGTGCTGAGAACAGAACCCAGGGGTCAAGAGCACCGAGAACAGCCAGTGCCCTTAACCACTGAACCATCTCTTAGCCCACTTTTCTACTTTTTAATTTAATTTAATTTACTATTGTTCATGCCCCACCGCCTCACATACCACACACTCCTTAGTAATTTGCCTCTTCTGCCTACAAGCCCTCAGCACCATTGCCTTATATCAACTATCTTTCCATACTGTTTCAAATATGCTTATTTTTTCATGTTTATGGCTATAGTATTCCCTTGGGCATGTTTTTCTATATATTGCAAGGCAGTAACTTTAATTTTATTTAAGATGTTGATTCACACAGGCATCATTTAAATGTCCCTCTCTAAGAAACTGAAATACTAACTGGAGAGGAATTAGGACCAGGCTCACATCTGAATCTATGCTAAGCCCTTCGTTATGTCCTACAGAGATTAAGTCTTTCTAGTTCCATCCACTTTATACTGCTGTGGTAACTATGTTTGGTGAAGACGATTCTATCCTTCTTTGAACCTTCAAATACTCGTACATCCATAAGATCTTAAAAGTTACTGTTGGTCTACGAGTAGATGGCACTGGCAGACGGGTGACTCAGGTTACAACTGCCTAAACTTGGGCAGGGTATGTGACTCAGTAGAGTGCTTCTGTAGCCTTCAAGAAACCCTGGATTGAATCCTCAGAAACTCATACACCAAGCATGTTTGTACACACTTGTAACTGTAGCCCTTGTAAAGCAGAGGCAGGGGAATCAGAAATTCAAAGTCAATTTCTTTAGTTAAATAATGAGTTCAATCTCAGACTGGGTTACAGGAGACTATCTCAAAATGACAACTACACAACTGTTTAGCTTTACTTATCCCTTTCAGAGATGGCAATGAGGTGATAACCTGAAATTTCTCTACACAGGACCTTGAGTGGCATGCCTTTTCATACATTGTAAGCTACACGACTGAGTCCCACAATAAAACACTGTATTTGTCATTAGACATATCTTGCTCTTTTAAATTTTCACCTTGCATTTTATATTTTATCACCCAACTAAAGTCGGTGTCTCACAAAGACTTCCAGATCAAATCCAAAGACACTAGGCTAGCTCAACTATGGTGAGGAAGTACCTTGAGTTCCTGGACTGGCATGAACCCCTGCTCCTGCTCTTCCTTAGAATGATCAGAAAACTCAAGAGTGGGATTTTCACTAGCAAACTCATGGAACAGCTCCTACCTAACATTTTCCCATTCTATTATATCAAATCAATCGACTCAGCTCTCCCTGTAGACCTATTCAACCGCATAGTTCCTGAAGTGGGGCTGGGGGAGGGGCACATCTGACAGTATCATTGATCTTTCTTGCCAATGGCATCTCCTTTGGCCTCACTGATAGACTGACATGTAGGAGGCATCCTATACTTATCCATTCAGCGGCCCCCTTTCCTAAACCTTATCCGCTTCCTCTGCAACCTTTCATTTTGTTTATGGAGCAGTGAATATTCATAGTCGCCCCACCTTTGAGCTGTGCTCTGCCACAATGTTTCTGCTGTTACTTGTGTCACTTTCCCACAATGCTTTTTTTGTTTGGTTTGGTTTGGTTTGGTTTTTCGAGACATGGTTTCTCTGTGTAGCTTTGGAGCCTATCCTGGCACTCGCTCTGGAGAGCGGGCTGGCCTCGAACTCACGGCGATCCGCCTGCCTCTGCCTCCTGAGTGCTGGGATTAAAGACGTGTGCCGCCAATGCCCACACATTGTGGCTTTCCCACAATGCTTTTGCTAAACCAGCATCATGGAATAAAACAACTCAAACTCAATGGAAAGCTGAATGAGGCCTGAAGAAACTAGGGTGTGAAGGAGCAGAGAGATAGAGCTCCGGGCAACAAAATATAATCGAACAGAAGAATCTGTCTCATGTTCTACGGCATCACAGCACAATGAAAATCTGCAAAAATTTACTGTTTACTTCAAAATAACTAGAAGAAAGCAGCCTGAATTTATTTCACTAGTAGAAATGCTTATTACCCCATCTACAGATTATATAGGTTAGGTTTCAAGTTATAATACTGCATTTTCTAAACAAATGCCAAAGTTACATGTCAATTACATTTTTTAAATGAAGAATCCTGCTTTATTCCCTAGAATATGCTCAAAAAAAAAAACTATGAGTCTCCATCCAAATTTCTGTAATCATTTGCCATCCTTGATTTACAAGAAACATAGCTTTTGTGGAACTTTTTAAATCTTCAACTTAAATTTTTTTAAAGTAATCTATTTTTATAGTGATGTCATATCTGAGAAGTCAATCAGATTTTGATGACTTTGACAGGGAAAGTTGTAGAATTTTTCCTGTATTGTAATTAACATGTTTTATATGATGATTTCTACTGATTTTCCTTAAACTCTCAAGTATTTATATTTCCACACAATCTTTAATATACAGTGTGATCCACCAAAAAAACTTCCCCGCCAAAAAAAATGAATAGCCATAAAAAAAAAAAACACCAGGAAGGGTGTTTTCCTTTCACCTCCTGAGATGCTTAATTATTATCAACATAGTCTTAAATTTTAGCTTTGCATATAATTGTTGACAGTTTATTAGACACCATTTCCGTATACCAACTATTTGAACCTGAAACCAGCAATAACAATAAATATTAACATATAGTCCAAAAATTCAACTCCATGAAAGTGTTCTTCTCCATATGGAATATGTTGGACTATGTTTTTAAGAAAAGCTGCCTAGATCACAAAGCTGTCTAAGTAATAGCATGAAGTCAAAAACAATTTTAACCATATTTTAGTATTATTTATCTAATAAATACTAACATGATATTATTCTCAAACAATGTAACCATCGATGTTCACCCAAAGAAGCAATTTTCACATACACCCATTAATAAGACACAAATGAAATGCTTCTACCTGTTCTTTGACGGAGGCAAGGATGGCAGAGGTGGTCTCTGTCTCAGAGCCGTCCCCATTGGAGGTGTTTAAGCCTGGACTCAAGGAGCTGGTCTTCTCTGAAGCTGAAGGAGGCTGGTCTGGGACAGGCATAGCTCCTGCAACACAAAAGGACAAGTTCAGACCAGCCAGACATAATCGTAAACAGACACAGCTATGGGGAATACAGTTGGGGGCATGAAAGTTACAAGCTGTCCCAACAAGTATGGTATAATTCCATAACAAGGATAAGAGTAAAGTTAAACAAAATGTCACTCTATATCAACCCCAACCACATCTGAGACAGCATGGGCACAACTCTGTTGTATTTTATCTTGCATGTGGGACAATAAATTATGATAAGGTAGAACAGAGATATTAAGGATGAAAAAAGGAATAAAAACATTGAGTCTAAGGATCTAGTTTATCTAGAGGTTGATATCTGATTTACACAAATGCATGACTCTTTTCTACTGGTATGTTTTCAAGATAATACATTACACATCCCCCTTTATAGGAAAACTAACACAATATAAATTATTATCCATAGCTAAAGGGATGCCAAAAAGAAGCTGGTTGGTCTTGTGAAATACAGAAATAGTTAAGTTCATACCCTGGCAGAGAGCAGACAAAACCTCTTTAAAACCTTCAGGGATCTTTTTGTTCAGTTGATTTTTGTCTGAGTTTAAGAAAGAAATCAGAAACTCAACTCACATTAGCACCAATGAAAAATGGACACACTGGTGCAGGCTAAACAATAGGACTCAACAAAGTTATTTTAGTTCCATTATACTGATCAAATTCACAGAGAATCAAAGTTTAATGGCATGAGGTGGTGGGCCTTTGGTGACTGACTGGGCTATTTAGTAAAAAGCTCTCATGAGTGTGTTGATGCTATGATAAAATGGCCCAGAAGGTCTCCTCCCTCTTCCACCATATGAAAATATTGTGAAAAGTATTATCTATGAACCAGGACATAGGCCCTCACCAGACACTGACTCTGGTGTGCCTTGAACTTGGGCTTCTTGATTCTCTTTAACTCTGAGAAATTATGATGATGATGGCGGTAGTGGTAATGATGATGGTGGTGATGATATATATTTTTGTGCATGTATGGATTTTAACAGGGCTGAGGACTGACCCTTTGCACAGCAGGCAAGCACTCCATCACTGGCAGTGTGAATGGTTTAACACAAAGACTGCTCTGCCAGGTGCATGTCTCCTCTAGCAAGGATCATTAACACAGAAAGCATTAGAAAACTAAGAAAGTTTTCCACATCATCCTAGTAAAAGGTTAAGGATGAATAAAAGTTATTTTCATACCCTCACAACAGTATTACCTGTCCCTCTGGGACCAGTGTTAATCACATATGCAAAAGCATTTTCTATGACCCCACTCTGAGCATCCTAGCTTTGTACTGTGGTAGAATTGCTACACATACTCTTTTTTTTGGGGGGGGGGGAATGTGCCAAGTTGCCTCTAGTGGCTGAAGTGGCTTTTGAAGCTTCTAAATTAAAGTCCACACTGTGAACAATGGCAAGCTGCAGGAACAATGCACATGTTGGAGCCATGGCTACACATACTCTTATTCTATGTAATGTGTTATAATTCTTTAATTATACTGGGTTATTGAAACCTAAGAAAGCCCACTGAAGTTCTATTTTACTCAAAATATATAATAAAAATGTGTCATTCAAACTCCTCACTGTACCTTTCAATCAACCAACTCGGGATCAGGCTAGCATTGGAAATTAAGCTCATTATAAATAGAACACATGTGTGTGTTTAGGAGAAAGATTAACAAAACAGAATTTGAATACACAATAAAGATCAGCACAAATATGACTACAGGAGAGATGCAGTTATAGCTAACATGTTCAAGATGTCTATTCTAAAGGATGAAAACCAACAGAATGGATGCTCCCTAGATGACTTTGGTGGGGTGTTGGTAAGATCATCTGTGACATATATATTTATTTATATCGCTTTCCTATGTGTTCTCCTATTCTGGCAAGTGTCTTGATTATGTAGGACATACACATTTAGGTAAATAAAATGCACCCAGGTAAAGTAGTGAGATCTATGGCCTTGAAATTGGGAGATGTTTCAGAGCGGAAGGAGGCAGGGACAGAGAGGATTAAGAAAGAAAATGACACATCTATCACATCTGAGAAACCCACCTCTGACCTTGATACTTGACCTTCCACCAGTGCCCATACAGGCGGCTTCCACCAGATTACACAGAGCATCTAACTCTGAGAAAGTTGGGACCTTGCATACTTTCAATCATTATTCTAAACTTTATCTGATCCATGTTAATGTTATCCAGGCTATTGTTGGTTTTCTGACAAAGAAATTGTCTAAGGTTTTGAAGTTACTAAGAAGCCTTAGTGGGGCCAGAACTCAGGTTTTCTGTCTTGCCATTCCTATTTTAGTGCCTTTTGATATGTCTATTTCCCACAACCTGTACTACATGAGAAATGCCAGTCTATCAGCAAAACTTTATAAACTGTATTTCTTAAAATTATGACAGTGACCTATTTTAATAAATATGATGTTTAATAGGCACTGAACTAAGGCTTACTCTTTGAAATTTGCTCCAAATAACATAAGAGATACACAGTGCTGTGTATCCAACACCCCCTCCCATCATTCTTCTGCAACCAGAGCAGGAAGCAAATCGAAATATTCAAGGTTTATCCCATCATGCAGAGCAGCCATTACCTGAGGCAACTTTCATGCCTGAATGAAAGGATGCACAGTAACATCTGCACTATAATGTTCATAGACAGTTGTAACTTCACCATTGGTCATGTCTATGCCTGAGAAATAAAGACTGTCAACACTGGCTCCCAAACTTCTTATCTTGTGGCGCGCTAAGAAGAGACAACGGAAATGTAGGAAAGACCTGCCTCAGCAGCAGTATGAAAGTTCTAAACCTCAAAAGAAAGAAACAAAGGGAAGGAGGGGAGAGGAAGGAAGGGAAGGAGGGAGAGAAGAAAGGGAGGAGGGAGGAAGGAAGAAAAGCTTCAGTAAATCTACCTTCCCAAATACAGAAATATATTTACTTTAATGAAAATGTGACTACCTAATTTTTATATAATTTATTCCATATAATCAATAGAGAATTAATGTAGAGGTTTTAATGTTCAGCAATATCCCCTGAATAGTTTCTTATATGCATATCGAGTCCTGTATGATTTAATTGTGTAATTAATACTCAACATCTTATAAACATATATTTCAAAATTGGTTTACCTAATGTTTATGTGTAATATCTGTCTCACTTTGGAATTTATGGCATTTTTTCTTTTCTTTTTTGTTTTGTGTGTTTATTTGTTTTTCGAGACAGGGTTTCTCTGTGTAGCTTTGGAGCCTCTCCTGGAACTCACTCTGGAGACCAGGTTGGCCCCAAACTCACAGAGATCCACCTGCTTCTGCCTCCCAAGTACTATGATTAAAGGTGTGTGCCACCCCTTCCTGACCTTTTTTTTTTTTTTTTTTGGTGTTGGGGGTTTCAATACACAAATTCCTAGAGATAAAAACATGAGAATAAAAGCTACATTTGTTTTTAAGTGTTCAATATCCTGCACCTTTGCACTGTAGCTACTTATATGGGAGAATAAAATGTATTAATGACATGCACAAAGTTGCATGGATGGCTCTAATAATACCCAGGAGTGGAGTCTCGGACTCAATTCTAATCTGCATCCTAAATGAGAGAGTTTGTGAGAAACTGTTACATCTGGACATAATCTGAAGGTGAGTGCAGAGCTGTGTTCTTAGCGACTAGATCTGCCAGGGTGTCCAGACTGGGTAGAACAGACTCTGTCAGGGAGAACGTTGTCTACAAACCTTCAATTGAAACCCCTTCTGCCCATTTTAATGTTAGTCAGCCCTCCGTGTGTATAGAAAAATACCTGAGATAATTAACTTACATAAAAAACTATTTAGCTCACAATTCTTAAAGTTTGAGCCCAAGACTACATGAACCATTAATTTTAGATCTCTGGTAAGAGAGCCACAGTCAAGCATGGCAGAGCTAAGCGCTCTCACTGTTGTTGGAAAATTTTTGGTACACCCACAGAAACAGCTGACTTGAACAAGGGGTAGATCTTGGTCCCCAGACTGATAGCTGGGAAACCAGCATGGGACTGATCCAGACCCCAGGAACATGGGAGTCAGTGAGGAGACCTCAGAAATCTATGGGGCCTCCTGTAGTGGATCAGTACTTATCCCTAGCATAGGAATGGACTTTGGGAGCCCATTCCACATAGAGGGATACTCCCTGAGCCTAGACACACTGGGGTGGGGCTAGGCCCTATCCTAAAGGATATGACAGATTCTGAAGACACCCTATGGAAGGCCTCACTCTCCCTGGGGAGTAGAAAGGGTTTGGGATAGGTAGGGTGTTAGTTGCAGGGCAAGGGAGGAGGGGAGGGACAGGGAACTAGGATTGACATTTAAAACAATCTAGTTTCTAATTCAAATTAAAAAACGGAGAAAAAAAGATGTGTCTGTGCCTTCTGATTGGTTTAATAAATAGAAAAATGACCAACAGTTAGGCAGGAGAGAATAGGAGGGGCTTCTGGGGACATAGAGGAACTGGAGATGAATCTACATGCATGAGTGATGCCTGCAAGACTCTGAAGAAGTCAGACATACAGTGCAGAGCAGACGTAACCGAGCTACATGACAGCAGGTAGATTAATACAAACTGGTTAATTTGAGTTATAAGAGCTAATTGGGAAGAAGCCTAAGCTGAGGCCAACCTTTCATAATTAATAAGTCTCCATGTCATTATTTGCAGGCTGGCAGTCCCACAAAGCAATGTCTTACTACAGCTTACCTCATAAGCTTGGAAGCATGAAGAGAAAGCGGGCCTGATCTAGTCCCCATCAATAACCCACTGACTTCCATTAGGCACCACATGGTAAAAGTTCCACCACATCATGCAAGGACCACCCCAGTGAGCAAAACTTTCACACTTGAACCTTTAGGAAACACTCAGGATCCAACATACAGTATAAAGCAGCCTTCCTTTCCTGGAACCTTCAAACCCACATCAAACCTCTTTGGTCTTTGTTTGCTGCTACGACCCTCATGACTGAAGGCTCAGCCAGAAACCACATCTTCATTTGAATCAGAATGAAAATCAGATGGTTCTGAACACTGCATATCAAGTCTGCATGTTCCCTGTATTTTACTTTTTCCAAATAGTGTATTTTACCTTCTACTTTATTGTCAGTAAGGATGTCTACACACCTTCTGACTGTTCTCATCTCTACCTTGAACCCATGACTTCAACACTATAAAAGCTTATGTTACTCCCCTGGACTCCTCAAACCAGACTAGAACACCCTGGGCTCCCACAATGTAGAAGAGACTCCTCGTGACAATGCCCTCCTGGCTGTATGCTCTAAATCACAAACCCACTGTCATAACAGACTGACAGTTCGCTTCACTTCCATCACTTAGCATCTCATTTACAAGGCACCACTCATACCAAGTTAATACTAAATAATGAAGTACTGAAAGTATTGCCATTTAAATATACATATGGATACAAATTGCTTAATGTTTAAAAGTTTAATATGTTTCAATGTTTGATTTTATATTTTTACCTCAAATCACAATGCTTCAGAGATTTTAAGAATAAACACCCACTTTTTTATGAGAAGTGAGCTGTATAGAATCCATTCTAGTATAGGTTAGCATCAAAACACTAACACTGAACTCCCCCTCCTCTGTGTGATCACGGTGGACACTCAAGCTGACTCTTAAATTTGCAAGTAATATAATTAAGGGGGGGAAGAACACAGTTGCTGTCAGAAGGACTCTGCACCCATAAAATACACATACCCTTCTCTCCTTGAAAAGGGAAATTTAAAAATCACAGCTCATCATAATATAAACAGGATAATAGTTAATCACTGTCAAGCCTGACTAATTAGGACAGGAGGGTGATCTGTCTCGATCTGTGTTCAATATGCTACACCTAGCTAGGGAGCTGACATAGAGCAGCCAGTTAATATCTGCTGAGTTAATGCATGAACTATTAGAGTAAAATCAATAACGGCTGCCTACTAGAGCGTGTAACATGTGCAAAATGGGCTTTTTGTGGGGAGCACTTCGCTGTAAAGAACTTGAGTGATTTATTTTGACTTAGGAATGATTTTCGCAAATCCTAAGGCTAGTTGAAGACTTTTGGCTCAGTGGACACCCAACAGTCTTGAATCCTGGGTATTTCGCCACTAAGGTATAGCCATCAATCAGGAAGGCTTCTGGGACTTGATACACGAAAATAGCAACATGAAAAAAGAATGGGGGGAAAAATGTATGAAACATAAATGCCAGCATTGGACTATATGCAGAATGCAGAACAGCAAGAAGGCAAAGCCAGGAAGTGGAGAAATGGACACTTCCACATAAGAACTTGAAATAAAACATATTATGTCAGAGACACAGCTGCAACTTGTTGGGGCAATGGAATATGTGATGGCAGTAGGGGGAACTCTTGGGTTGAGTGTTGAATTCATTCATACCATAAACAATGGATTAATAGTCTACCTGTGTGCCAGAAACACTAGAACAGTGGGAAGCTAATCACAGCTTGGAGGTCCAACAGACACATTCTGTATCATTGCATGATCATCAAGGAAGATGAAATGAACTGAGTGTCACCACAAACTTAAGGTCTGCTGTATTATTAGTCTTTGGGACATACATTCCATATTCAGCTCAAAGGGAAGAGCGCATGGAGACTATACCAGAGAATGGCAGATGTGCAGCCACATTCTAGAGCAGAGAGGGTTGTGAGAGAGAAAGAGTCCTCCTCTCTTTTCTGAGTGTTGTATAAATCTCTTCCTTTTAAGTGTGAGATCAGTTATTTCCATGTTGTCCAAGTGAATTTGTCAACCATGTATTCAAAAATAGTTTTGCAAAAGCTGACAATGCTCACCCCAAAGCCTATTCTAGTTGAGCTTCCAGCCTGAGATGCCAAGACTAACACCAAAGGCACAGTACAGTCAATGAACAGGGAAAGTTCACAATGAGAGCTGACAGTTTCCTCTGGTGCAATCGTAATCCTAAGAATCCAAGTGTCTCAAAAAATGGCAAAAGAGGGTAGACGGTTGACTGACTAGGGTTAGAAAAGTGCAGTATGACAAAGAAGAAAGGACAAAAACAGAAAGCTTAAGTAAGATGAGAGGACCAGGAATAATGAGCCCGTGGGCTGGGATTTGGGGGACATCAGGATGACTCTCAAAATAGTAAGAAGACAGGAAGTTGGAAGCAGCAATTTGCTTAAAGAGACCCCTGAAGGAGACTTTATAGTGTCAACCCTGAATTTGTTAGTGGTTGTGGGTTTGTAATGTTAGAAAACTACCCATTTGTATCATTCTGTGTATGTCATTACCTAGTGACATGAGTCTGGCATTCTATACAGTGTGGGTTTCCAGTCCATGGCCCACAGAGACTGAAACCCAGACCTTCACACAAGCCTTTTTAAGCAGTATGGCCTCCTGCTTCATTGTCAGTAACCCTTGTCTACAGGTCACTTTGGGAAAGCCAATCTCATTTGAGGCCGGATATGCAAATAATGACCTGGAACTTTATTGTGAGCAGAAACCCCACATCCACATGGTCATTTCCTGTTATCTTCTCCATGGGAACCCCACAGACACCATGCTCAGCAATCTCTTATCTCTTAACAGAACAGTAACAAAAACCACCCCAAGTCACCCATCTTCCTGAGGCTGTACTGCCTCCTCCAAACAAGACCTTTACAATGAGAATCAACTTTCTTTGCCAGTCATCTGGTTATCACACTCTGCTTTCTTTGTTTCACTGAACACCAACACTTGAAAACACAGCCTTTTATTTTATTTGAGACAGAAAGACTATTTTAAATTATTGCTCAATAACACACAAACACTATTCTGTTTCCTTTGATTTCATTAAAAAAAATAGCTTACAGTAGTGTCAGTGAGATGGCTCAAGCAGGTACATGTGTTTGATACTAAGCCTCACAGCCTGTTCAGTCTTGGAACTGATATAAAGTATGAAGACTGACTATGGAAGGTAGTGGTCCTGGCCTGAATTATGTTTCTTTCTCAATTCTTGTCATGCTTTACTTAACCTAGCAGCCCTACACACAGTCTCTTGTGTACAATGCACATCATTTTTTATTATCTATTTTACTTTGTGGGCGTGCGTGCGTGCGTGCGTGCGTGCGTGTGTGTGTGTTATTTGTGAAAATACAGACATATGCATACCACAGAATGTATGTATTCAGAGGAAAATTTCCAGATCATGGTTCTCTCCTTCCACCATATAAGTCCCAAGGATGAATTTCAGGTCATGGGGCACTCTTACCCACACACTCATCATCACAGCGTACCTTATAACATTGAATCTTCCTACATAGCATTCTCCTGGCTGCATTAATCACCAACAAAATGATTACTTTCTCTTTATAAATTCTCCCATTTTTTTCTTTTTTCTTTTTTTCTTTTTGTCCCTTCTGGACAACTCCAGACAATATGAATCATTTCCTCCTCACTGTTTCCTTGATATGTGAGCTCTCCTCTGGCACTGCATTTATCACTGTCAGATCGAACCATCTAACTTCTCCTAGAATTTTTTTTTTAAAAAAAGGTCATTTAATGTATTTTAAATTAGGACAGTACTTGATACGGCTAGGGTCGCTTTCTCCTTTAAGCTATTTGGATGGATTTTTGTGTCACTTGCAACTAAAAGTGCTAGTAAATCAATGATGCACTTAGACTTCTGGAAACACTGTAGATTTACATTTTTATGTCTCCTAATTAGGCCATGGATTCTTTGGACTCAGAAACTATGCCTCATTTATATTTATGACCACAGTGCCTAGAACCGTGCCCTATAAAGTCCTGACATGATTAGTGCTCACTGAATATGTCAAAATGGGAAGAGAGTTAAAACTCACCATCAGCCTTATTTTAAAATGCCAAGGAATTTTATACCCAAAACACCAATTGTTGTATAAATGTCCTATACATTTTCCATGTTTATGAACGTGACAAAGTAATGAGTTTGGACAACACACAAACTATGAAAGTAGTCAAACACTATTTTTTGGCCAGTCACACAGCTGTTTGTGCCCCCAGTTACAAGACGAAGGCTTAAGTGAAAGTAATGATGATAATAAAGCAACATTGCAGGTAAAAATTAGAGATGTCCACCTCTGGAGTCGATAACCGCACTCACCATCCAAAGGACACAAATGCATTTCCCGAGTGAACCAGCTGTGGAGACAATTCTCATTATGACAAAGAAATAAAGCGTGGGATTCTAGAATTAAAAACTAATCACAGTGACAACAGGCTGAATAGAAAATTGGTACAGGAAACATTAAGATTTTGACTGTCTATATATAATGGGAGGTTTTCTGAGGTTAGGTGAATATGATTTTAGCTGAAAAGTGAAAGAAAAGATAGAAAGTCTACCACACAGTGCATGTCACACAGTTATGTCCAGAGCAGCCTGCCACTGCCTCAAGAGTGTTGAGGATTTCCCTTCTCAGCTCCTGCACCAAAAGCCACATCTAATTCTGGAGTCTTTGCAAGATGCCAAACAATCTAGGCTTGACAAGGAAAAGAGCATGCCTTCCAAAGTACTGTCTTTCACCATATTTCAAATAAATATATAGATTTCCATTCTATTCCCATACTCAATAAAGGATTCGCATCATTGAAATCTTGGTTTAAAAAGTATGCCCCACAAAAAGTCGTGCAGCAGCCAGCCCTCAAAAAAATTAACTGCCGTGAATTATCCATTCTGACTGTCACTATCCATTAACTGGAGAGTTCCCCAATGCCGGCCCCACGCTGGCCAGCAACATGCTCTTACTGTGTCACACTGGAAAGTTTCCACCAAAATTACAGCAATTTACCCTTCACGTTGGCCACGAATATACATGAGATTCTTCACGATTTCTCAGGATGAAAGAAGCCACTTGTCCCACATGGCTATCATTGAGCTTCCCAGGTCAGAATTCACACTGTGAGGAAATACTCATTGTCAGAGAGCACACTTATCTCATTCCAACAGAGGAACTGCCAGAGACAGAGCATGGGGTTCCTAACAAAGTTGCACAACTTTAGTTGCTACGGTTGACTTGGAATGTTTTTTTTTCAAAACCCATTCCTTAAAGGGAATGAAATAAAAAAAAAAAAAACTGAAGGGAAATATAGTAGCTGGAAGATAAATTCACACTTATTTTTTACTCAGAGGCTTGAAATGTCTAAATCTTAAGCTACATAATTCATTACTACATCATATAAAGGCAAGAAAAAAATAGTTTTGAGGAAAGTGTTGCCTCTAAACCCTAATTATAAGAAGACTTTTCATTCTTTGAAAATTTCCATATGCCTATATAATGTATTTTAATAGTTTGTTCTCTTTGCTCCCCTTCAAAATTTCTCTCAGGCTCTGTCCATTATGTCTCCCTCCCAATTTTGTGGTCTTTTATACATAACTAATTATTCTAATTCACTAAATCCAATAAGTGTTCCCCTTCTGTTTGTGAATATGGTATCAAAAAAGTTGCAAAATGGGGCAACATTCCTTTTGTGAGTGTGTTTGTGTATGAATAAACATATATCTATCATTAATCCTATCTTTAAAATCTGTTTTCTTTATCTTCCAATTTTTCAATTTGCAAATATCATTATTACTATCAAGCATCAGTTACAGAATTTATTTAAAAATTCCCCTTTTCTCAAAAATAAGAATCTTAGTTATTTGCTCCACTCTTTAGTTCCCTCTAATATATTACTAATTATTATGAGACACAATCTCAATGATCAGGTGAAGAGGGTCATGAGGACCAAGTTCACAAGGATCCTATATGGGATCTATAGCATGGGATAAGGGATAGGACTATATAGGCATGCATTTCCCAACCTAGAGATTCTAGACACCTCCTCATCATTTGGAGCTTTTATGAATATCCATTAAAAATCCCTGATATATTCACTCACCTGGAGGAGGGGGGGAGGGCTTAAATTTCTATTACTAAAGTCATATAACTGTTTCCTCTGATAATCAACTCCCATCCTGAATCTATTTAGAAGACCATCAATAGTTATCTCACTAGCATAAAGGAAGGTATGCTTGAAAGGAACCTATTATGAATGACATAAAATGTTCTTGTCACCCTTAGACTCAGTAAGTTACAAGGCTTTTAAGTATTCTTGGTCCAGAGACTGATGATGAACAACAAATTTGTATCATTTTATATAACATTGTAAACTGCAAACATTAAATTGCAATGTGATGATCAAATACCAACATATTATATCACACTATTTCAGATTCCTATTTATTCATAGACACATACTTATGCTGCCCATAGAAGCATAGGTCTACTTTTTGAGAACAATGTTTCCTTTTTCCACTTATTTCAATTCACTGTTTCCTAAACTAGATTAACATCAGTTGAGAACTTCTGGGAAAATACCAACTATAATGCTGTGTGCTAGTAAGAACTACATACAACTAGGATCTCAACACTGAATGCAAATTTTCATTGCAAGGTTTTCTTGTATAAGGAATTTAGACAAAGGGAGGAAGGTTCTTCCTGAAGCTCTCTGCTGACTGGTGTGCTTTACACAATGTCTAATATGCAGAGAACCAACACCTAAGCCCCTGTTTAATCTTTAAAACATACAGCTTACAGCACTGTTACCTCTTTAAGGATCGGGTGGGATCGATGTTATACATTACAAATATGAATTTATTAATGAATAATAAAATATGCCTTTCACTTCCATATTCATTTTATGTGTTAATGCTTCCAAAATATTCTCTCAGGCTGTTTGGAAGAATGTAGTGATTTTAAAATATGTTGACAAATCCTTTGATATTTTTGTCTTCAGGCTCCAAAACTTAATTCACCTTCCCTGAGAGTAGGCAAGATTTGATGACTCTTTCAAAAAAAAAAGTGGTAGAAGGGTTGATGTGAGATTGTGACAATGAATTATAACAATCATTGTGATTTCTGCCCATGTTGTTTGCATAGAGAACAAGATGTCATGTCGAGAGAAAGCTCAACCATCCCCATGAAGAAGTACATAGAAGCAGAAATCACAACCTCCCCAAACAAAGGCCAAAGACAGATACCTACAAGCCATAGTGGTATAAGAGGGATAGAGTGGCAAGTCTCCCTAGGGCTCTAAGGATGGCAGATTCCTGGATGGAATCCTCACAGACACACAAATCCATTGACATGTACTTAAGTTGCTACCAAACTCCTGGGCCACAGAACTAAAAGATATGAATTAGTTTCTTAGATTATTGGGCAGTGTGTTCTGTACCAACAAATGAACCACAGTGAGATGATTGTCAATCTTCATGTGCTTGAGAGTTCCGTGCCAATGCTAACATTATTGTGATAGCCTTTCAGAGAGACCCATGTGGAACAAACCACAAACAAGCTAAGCAGATACTCATTCCTCACCCTCAAGATCTATTCCAGACAATTGCTTAGAGTTTATGATTTATCATAAGCTCATTCTTCTGTTTGCTTTTCTTTATTGTTTAATTAAAATTTTATTTCCCACTTCTCTCTCCTTTCTCCAATCTTCTTGTTACCTCCCTCAAGCGAAAGTATATAATGTTTTTCTTTAATTATTATTGCTACACCTCTCTCTCACTTTTTTTCTCCAAATACTATCATACAATCTGTGGAGTCCACATAATGATATATATATATATATATATATATATATATATATATATATATATATGATTTTTAGGGATGACCACATAGTATTGGACAACCAATCAAGGGTTGGTCGTATCCTTGGAGAAATAAGTCTTTCTCTGTCAGCAGTTGCTAACTGCTTTTAGCTCTTCATCAAGGGCTGGGACCCCTAACATTTCCCACATCCATGTTGGTATCACAAACTAATCATTTCCCATAGGCAACCATCTTTAGGCATTTCTCAAGGGCATTGATAAACCACTGAGAACAATGGATTAATGATTAGTTGAGTATGAAGATGACTTCACAGGACATTTTATTTGTGTCTGCTTAGAGATTTGAATAAATAGTGCACACATTTACAAAGTAAGTATTATTATCGCTAAGTTTGTGATGCTATTTTTGGAAATCTTGTTAACTTGAATGAATCTAGTCTATAGTTTTTCATAAAATATGCATAGAATAGTGGTCTCTTTTATGTGAACAGTGATAGGGACAAAATGTTTTAATATCCTAAGATGATCTAATCTCATTTGTATACTGTACCTCAATTAAAAAACAGATTCTTATGCATTACAGCTTCAACTGCTCCCCTTGGTGAATGCCCATATTACCCCCTACATTATGAAGCCAAGGCTGGCACTAAGTTTCTAGGATGAATTTTTTGAAAGTATTTTTGTGAGATTTTCTTGGCAGATCCTGTTCACCTCTTATTATATGTTCAAGTTGAATCCAGTCACCAGACACATAAGATCCTTTTCATTTTTTCTATTGGTTCCTTCAGGTTTTGGTCTGAAAGAACTGCTTTCTCTTCCAACACAAGATGGTATGAAATTGTACCCATGTAAAAATCAGGGTTGCTCTTTGTATATTTCTATCTAGGAAAGTAGTTTGTTTAAAAAAATCTTGATATGAGCTGGGTGTGGTGGTGCACGTCTTTCATCCCAGCAATGGGGAGGGAGAAGCAGGCTGATCTCTGTGAGTTCGAGGCTAGCCTGGTCTACAAAGCTACACAGAGAAATCATGTCTGGAAAAACAAACAAAAAACAAAAACAAAAAAAAGTCTTAATATTAGAACTTGCTTTGGCCAATAAATTATTAGTGACTACATGCACCCGTTAATTAATTAATTTACATGTTTTTCTCTTCTGAAGGATAGAATCCAGGGCTAACAGTGAGCTACATCGCCACTCCTTTTGTGGGTTTTTCACTCTGAAACAGTCTACCCAAGTTACTCAAAGTGGTCTTGAACTCACTCTGTAGTCAAAGGCTAAACTTGAATGTGTAACACTGCTGCTTCAGCCTCTTGAGAAGCTATATATAAATTACAAATTATTCTTGATACAAATTATACTAGCAAATTGTTCCATGGGATATGCACTTTTGCAAGTAGACTTAGGAGGCTGGAAAAGCCTGTTTCCTGCACTATATTGTCCCGCTAGCTGTGTAACGGGGGAAAAAGAAGAAAGACAAACAGCTGTGGCTGTCAAAAGCACTGCATACATGGCACCAGCTAGAAGGCAAACCATTTCCAACTGACACTAAGATTGCTATTATTTATCCCATGGTATAAAATTGTCCATCTTGTAAATAAGTATCTGGAAGCTCATCTGTGAGGAGATCACCCTCTGCTCTGCCCTGTCTGAAAAATCCCTCAGTCAAGTACTCAAGAATGAATGCCTATTTGGTTACTGCTGATGACTCTTCATGCTTTTTGTTTGTTTGTTTTGTTTTGCTACTTGATATGTGCTCTTTGCTTGCTACATGCTAGTAAACTCATATGAATCCAAAAGCACGACTTTTTTCCATGTTATGAAACATGGAATCTCATGTCTGCTATCACAGATTTGGCAGAGTACATGTACTTCAAAACCTGGGCATGATCTTCATTCTGTGTTCTGCCTTGCATGTGGGTGGCAGATGTACAACATTTCAAAAGTGACTATGAGAAACCGAGGTTTTACTCAACTCCAGTAGAAACATCACTTGGGATTCCAAACAGCCATTGCCTAGAGAAAGCCAGCAGGGTTTTGAGACTCTTCATTATTCCACCATTCCCAACCCATACAGACTGACACACCATCAGGAGGTCCCAATGTACCTCCTCACAAAGACTGCTAGTAAAAAAAATGGGAATATGAGTTTCTTTTAAAGGCCAATTTCATTCTTCATTTTCCTTTGTTCTCTTTTGCTTTAGGCTTGGAAACCAGTGGCTGCAATTTGTGGCGGACTAAGGAGCTGAAAGTGATCAGGTTTAATTACCATACACTTGGGAAATATACTTGCATACCCGCCTGTAATTGGCAGAACAGGCAATGATCTCTGTTCAAGGATATGTCTGTTCCAAAACTGCTCTCATTATTATACATTAAAAATTATGAATTTCTTCACTGGACATTAGAATTATTATTAAGTAGATTCTAAGTTTAAAAAATCTTTGCTAGATACTAAGCCATCTTACATGTTAAAATATAATCAATAGTTACTGATAAATGAACTATAATCACACATGGTATATTACCCTGAATTTAAGTTGGGATATAAACGATGCATTTGTAGAGGTGAAGACGTGTTTCTAAATAAAACAAGGATGCATTTCTGAAACCTTTATGGAACAAAATTCAGGCCATGTAAGTACCCAGCTCGTAACAGGCAATTAAAACAACACTCCTTTAATGATACACAAACCCTCTACTCAGGCAATAATAAAAGGCAAATTCAAAAGCCATTTACTAAGCATCTTACTGGCAAGCTTGCAGTTAACCAACACTCATAAGTTCTCTCTCTACTCATAACTTTCTGAGACAAAGCTAGCCTTTATGCATCAACATTGTTTTACTCTACTTCATGAAAAACATCCATAAAAGGAAAGCAAATGATTAGGGAAGGTTTTCAAGTATATAATACACAGCTAAGATAACCACATGAAGCTGTTTCTGGGCTCCAGGAAACTAAGAACTCACATTTCTATGGAAGGAATGCTTGTTCACCCTGTGACTCACAGTCTGTGCATGTCTTTGCCACTAAGGTGTGTTTCTTTTCTTATTTGTCCATTTACATTGTTTTTTAAAGATACTGAATTGGCGCCACTTTTTATCGTATCACATCTATGTATCGTTTTAGAATAGATGCCTAGGAAAGTTTTTGCATCTAAGAATCTGAACACGTTAGGTAGAGAGAGCTAATGATATCTTTCTTTTAGAGTACTTCTAGCAGAGGTCCACTTATAAAGAATGACAATTTGCATGCACAGTAGCAAGTATTAATGAGTGATGTTTGGTGTCTTTAACAATGTGATAATTAAAGTGGAATGCAGAGTTGTCTTATGCAGTAAAAACTGGTTTTTTTTTAGGCTGAACAATCCATTACATAAACAGCTGATTCCAGCCACAAAGAATAAAAGTCACTTGCATCCCCTCACGACTTGTGTGTTCTATTTCCTTATAGCACTTACACATTTTCTGTGTCATTACCAATGAAGCCATTCTGACTCTCACGCCAAAGTACAAGCCACTAATGACTCTATTTCATAAAAGGAAAAGATGAGACTCAAGAAAAATAAAATATGTATCATCTCAGCATGTGGCCAACAGCAGTTTAGTATTTTGCACTAAATTTTCGCCTGTTGTGCATCACTACTGATACTTCAGTGTAGTAATTCAGCCTTCCTCACTATGGGTATATATGCTCCTGTTGATGCAGGTGTGCATATACCTGTGTGCATATAGATGGGGACCAAAAGTCATCCTAAGGAAGACCATCCACCTCTTGAGACAGTCCTTATCGCCCCAGTGATCTTCCTGTCTCTGCCTCCCTATCAAAGATATCAAGTCTGTCTCATTATATTGTCTCATTTGGTTTTTTTAACCAGGGTTCTGGGGTCTGGGAATTGAAAGCAGGCCCTTGCACTTGGAAGGCAAACATTTAGCAGACTCAGATATCCCTGAGGGGTCACAAATGTCATAATGCTTTAACATTACAAACCCTACTTTAAAACCATTCTCATACCTTTTAATTTTCAAGTGTTTGTTATTTTTGTTCTATTTTTGCTGGTTTGTTTTGTTGTTGCAGTCTTTTTTTTGTGCTATAGCTAGAAGCAAAAACAAGGCCTTATAGTATCAAGTAAGTACTCTTCAAGGGATCTATGATCATAGACACTTTTTTTTTTTCATCAGAGCTTCATTAAATTGCTCAGTCTGGTCTTGACTCTGTATACCCCAGTCAGGCCTTACACTAGAAATCTATCAGCCCCAATGTCCCATGTAGCTGGAATTACAGGTATGGGCTAAGAGGCCTCTCTCTCTCTCTCTCTCTCTCTCTCTCTCTCTCTCTCTCTCTCTCTCTCTCTGTGTGTGTGTGTGTGTGTGTAAGATGTTCATCATTTTTGAAAAGATAATTAGTAAATGTACCCACTATGCTTATTTTTTTGAGATGCAAACATTGGGAGCATAATATGCATTATAGTTATAGTCACTCTTGAGCACAATAAATCCCTCAAGTATCCTCCATTTCTCTGATACTTTGAATCCTACAGCTGGCACTTGAGCTTTCTTCATCTGCCTCCCTCAGTGCCTGGTAACCTGGGAGCCCAGAAAACCTGCCCCATGTTTGCAAAGTCCATTAAAAATTCCAAGGGCAAATTTCAGCCAAGTTGTTAGAAAGTCAGATTTTCTGTTTTATGTAATCATGTCATAATCTAAATCATTTATGAGTGAAAAGTTTGCTCTAGAATCCTTATTCAAAAAACAATGACAATAATAATAATACTTAGCATTTCAAAGTTAATTTGTTCCTTTAATAGCTGACTTCTTTATGCACTGTATAGTGACTCTGCCTTTGGGGATGTTCCCCCTCTGCCAGCCATCAGGTTTCCCATTTTCTACTTCCTTCTTTCTCTTCATATGTATTATTTTCTGTGCTACCAGGGTTACAATACTGAATAAAATGTCAAATACTATGACACACAGTTGCAATAAAATTACTGAATTACAAGTGTTCTAAAATGTTTACAAAAACTTAAAGCAAACAAGTGTAACACTTAGGAAAAATTGTGGCACTGCTGTTTACCCAAAACAATTGCTTTTCCGTGGAAAGCACTGATATTTCTCTAGGGAACAATGGTGTCTTTGTCATAGTAAAAGTTCCAATAGTTAGTTTCATTAATGAGTTTTTAGTTTCTGTGTCTATCTTGTGGATAAAGTTTCCATATCTCTAAAGATGACTAGTTAACAAAGGTTTCTTGTTTGATTGTTTGTTTGTTTGTTTGTTTGTTTTGGTTTTGGATTTCGAGACAGGGTTTCTCTATGTGCCAGCAGTTTTAATCAATAGCATCATTATTTCTGAAAGGGCAAAGGAACAGCTTTGCCTGGCTTCCAGTGTGAAAACCTCTTTCACCTTCACCTTCTATCAAGGGAGCTAAGCTAGCAAATTCTCAAGGTTAAAGTTTGTTTTTATACAACTGTCCAAGGATCTGAAGGGAATGGTTTGTCAAAACTAATTCACACATTTTTAACTCTCCATTTATCTATGAATTTAAAATCCCTCATTATATAAACACCCTAGATGCTGGCATGAATCCCCGAGTTCAATCTTTAGGATTGTATAAACCAGGTGAATTGGTGCATACCTATAATTCTACTTCTGGAGAGATGGACACGGGAAGATAAGGAGTTAAATTCCATATTCAGCTACATAGCAAGTTCAAGGCCAGTCTGTGATGACTATGCCTCCATTTATATAAAAGAAAATCTAAAAATAAAAATAAACACTGTAAGTCTACAGATTTTGGCTAGAAAAAAAATCCACAAAAATCTAACAACATATCCTTTCTCTTTGTTTCCTGAAAAGTTTCATATCAATCAATTTCTGTGTTTCTAGAAGAAACAGCAATGGAAATTTTGCAATGTGGTTTGGTATACCAGTCCTAGCACTTATCCTAAAGAATATTATATGCACTTAGGTGTCTGTACAAAGGAGGTCAAAGACATGACTATATGCTCAAAGTTTTATTTTTTAAAAAGTTTACATGCATGGGTGTTTTACCTGCAACTATGTTTGCACCTCATATGCAAGCCTGGTTGGAGAGGGCATCAGATCCTGAATGCTAGGAACCAAACTCTAGTCCTCTGGGAGAGCAGTAAATGTGCTTAACCACTGAGCCTTTTCTCCTACTTCAAGGCTCAAAGCTTTAAACTGTATTTAAACCAATGCCTTTCTCAAACCATATAATGGCAGCACTACCCGGACACTTACTGTGCACCAGGCTAAGCTTCTCAACACACTGATTTGTTAACAAACAAGCTGAGGATGTTCTTCCCTTATCACCGCACCCCCAACCTTTTCCAGAGGGCAAAAGAGAACCAGAGAAGTGCCACGGTAGACAATCAGAGGGAAGAGCTGCTGTTCAAACCAGTTGTTCCCTGTCTCTGGACTGTGCTGTAACTCCACGAGAAGCCCTTTAACGCTCAACAACAGCGAAGAAGACAGCTCATTACTCAGAAACAGTCCAGGTCCAGCATGAGTCCTGCTACAGGAAGAAAAGACAAATTCCTACTGTGGAGCAACTGCTGGAGAAAACATACACGTACTCAAAGGATATAGCATTCAGACTTGGGTTAAGAAGAGAGGACGTTACCATCAGGCAGCTCTGCAGCAAGCTTAGTATTTAGGTGTTTTGGTGTCTATACGATGCAGTGATATTTTCTTTATGATCTAACAATAAAGTTTGCCTGAAGATCAGAGTGCAAAGCTAGCCACACTAGTCAGCCATACAGACCAGGCAGTGGTGGAACACACCTTTAATCCCAGCAGCAACACTAGTTAGCCATAGAAGCTGGTGCAGGGCAGGGAGGTGGGCATGCCTTTAATCCCAGGACTAGAGAGGACTTTAAGGTGGGTGGAATACAGGAATACAGTGTATTCAGTCTGCAGTTACACTGAGGACAGGATCACCCCAGACTTGGTAGAGGTGAGAACTCTCAAGGAGTTGGCTGCTTTGCTTCTCTGATCTTCAGCTTGAGCCCCAACATCTGTTTCTGGGACATCTGTCTCTAGGCTTTTATTATTGTGCTACACTATGATATCCAAAAAATCTGTTTAAAAAGACACTCTTGATTAGTTTCATCATGTCACTGGGGCTCTGGGCACCTGTGGTCAGCTGTTTACATCAAGGAAGCCTGAGAACCCCTCCCACAAATGTTTGAAGGGCATATTACCAGAAGCTAGCTATGCTGCCTCCAAATCCACTAACCTCACTTTAATTCACAATTATTCAATTAAATATTTGTAAAATAAGGAAACATAACTGCATCAAAAAAAGAATTTTATTGTTACTAAATGCCTGCTCTGGTGAACCCCCTTTAAGATAAACCATTGAAACACTGTGAAATTAATTACAGAGGAGCCGATGTTAAATGGCAAGGGACACATTATAAACATGGAAATGATTCTCCCATCAGCAGACCTAGGCAGCAGAGATTTAGATTCTTCACTCTCCTTAGAGAAGCAGAAACTGCAAATGAGAGGGGGCAGGGCAGGAATGTTCATGAGACCCACACAGGAGCAGACTCCTATTTCCGTAAATAACCTGGTTGTTACATGGTAAGTGAGCGGAAGGAAACCGGCAGGCAGGGACTTTATGATTCCCTAATTGGAATAACTCATCCTAGCCCACTGCTCTCTATGGCTTGGCTGGAAGAGTTTTTGTTACCAACTAGTGTTTCGGTAATATTTGTGGAACAAGTGACTGACAGAATGAGTAATTACTGACTTGATGTTTAAACCCAGTCTGTGTGTTATGTGATTTTTTTAGTTGATCTTTTCATAGTGTAAGTGTGTATTTTGCCTAGAATCATTTACTTATTGGATCAATTAGTCACTTATTAACTTGATTAACAAACAAATGGCTACTGGCATTTGATGATGTCAGTAATGCCTCCAGAGAAAGTGAAGCCTGGTTTTGAAGGCCCTTTTGTGTTACAGAGACTCTGCTTCTGCTCCCTGGGGAGGGTGTTTGTGCATGACAGCCACAAGAGGCAACACAGACAAGCTGAGTTTATGGAGTGGTAATTACTCTCAGAAGGATGCTAAATTTAAATTGTACAAGTGACTGAATTTCAATTTCGAATAACCAATCTACACATCATCTTATTGGCAAATCATTATCTAATTCCTACGTACCACACATATAATTTGCACAATTGGGAAAAGATGTCTCTCAATTAGCTATTTTAAAAAGTGGTGCAGCTCTCTGAACTCTGAACACAAGATTAAAGCCCTGGTGACACAGTGAAGAGACTGACTAAACTAGGAAGAGGAACAACAACTACAAATTTACTTGCACATTTTATTTTCAAGATGTGATCAAATTTATGATTGAGCCACTACTTAATTGTATGGACACCGAGAGAAGATAAGTAACAAAATAGTAAATTTTGTATATCTAAATTTACACCATCATATGCAAATGCATCACTAAGTCCACTCTGCCTGGGTTCCTATGTGAACCTGGACCAACATTATCACAGCCTGCCCCTCTAAACACAGTGGAGTCTGTCCTGCTTACCTGAGAGACCACCAACAGGACCTACAGACAATTATCTCCACTGTCTATTTTACACTGGAATAAAATATGTGGATTATATTGGCCAGCAAGAAAACTGTCAGCTTTACCTTTAAAATTGGCTACGTTAACGAAAGTGATGGGAAAATTTAGAAAGCTATATTCTACCATCATTAGACAACTAGATAATAAAAGTACAAGGGCTGACATGGATGGAATCTGTCACATAGCCATGTGACTCACTGGCTCATTTTGCTTTTCAGGCAGGGCCTTGTCATATAGTCCTGGCTATCCTTAACTAGCCATCGTCTTGCTCTAGCTGTCCATTTGCAGGGGTCATGGTTGTGTGCCATCATCCCTGGCACATATAAGTGACTTCTAACACACTTAGTTCCTCTCTTGGGCAGGGAGACATGTAGTTTTAAATCTGAAAAGTATTTACTGGTTTGATGAGATGAAATTCCAATCTTCCCTTGTCAATTCTACAGTCCCCTAAAATAATGACAGTCATTCTACACATTTCTTCTCCTCATAGAACAAAGAGTTCAGAAGCACATGAGTGGTCCCTGAGCAGCCCCAGGGAGAGGAAGGACTCTTTGCCGAGATAATATAAGTAAGAGGGTAATGAGGCAGAAAAGAATTAAGTAATATTTTCAAGGTCATACCCTGACTCTGTAATGGAGCGGGGAACAAAACCATAAGTTCGGGCTGTTAGATGCAAACTGTAGTGTCCAGGGGTTGCTTCCAATCTTACCAAAATGAAAGCTCTTGACATCAGGCCCAACACACTCACACACATGCATACACACTCACACAAATACTTGCTAATCTAGGATGCTAGATAACCCCAAATAGGAGCATTTTAAAAGAAAATGAGAGACAACATAAATGTACCCTGCAATCTCTAAATGAAAGCCTAAGATGGGGGACAGCACACAAGTATATGTACACTTTGGTTGCCTTTATTGGTACTTGGCAGTGAATTTGTACATTTATATAGTCCATCTTAAATTATAAGTTGAAAATTCTCAAACTTGCTGAAAACAACTCTGTTCATGAGGCATGGCTTCTGCATGAGCATGGGGAAGGTACTTCTTCCTGTCCTGTTTATTCCTTGGTCTCATGCATGGGTTTGAATCAAACCACAGTTTGCAAGAAAAGGAAAATTGATGAGTTCAGTACAACAGTTTGTAATCTAGAGCAGTGACTTTCTTCTTACTGCTAGTATGAGATCAGGAAGACAGCAATGGAAACGGAAGGAAGGAACCAATCTTAGTCATTACGTTTCTGCCCAGTAACACAAATCAGAGTGATCCTATTAAAATAAGCAACTGACTGAAGTCTTTCTGGTCATTTCATTGCTCTATGGTGACCTAGCCATTTGGTTTATTAGTGTCTAATTTGCTTATGACTCAGCTGATGATGCAAACTTTTGTAAGAGAAAGGCCAACTTATTTTTATTAGTAAATCTTTTTAAAGAATTGCTTTATTTTTAATTAAGTGTGTGTGTGTGAGAGAGAGAGAGGGGTGGGGGAGAGTTCCAGTGCCACGGAGACCACAGGTGTTGGGTCTCCCTGGAGCCAGAGTTTCAGGCAGTTGTGAGCTGCCCAATGTGAGCGCTGGAAATCAATTTGAAGTCTTATATAGGAACAACACAAACTCTCAAACACTGCCCTGGTTTTGTTTGTTTGCCTTTGTTTTGGGTTTGTTGTTGTTGTTGTTAACAACATGACAGAAACTAGAGTTATATGCAAAGAAGAATCTTAATTGAGACAATGTCCCCATAAAACTGGCCTACAGGCAAGCCAGTAGTGCATTTTCCTGATTCCTCTTTGATATGGGGAGACCCAGCCCACTGTGACAACCTTGGGAAAGTGATCTTGGGGTATAAACTGAGCAAGCTATGAGGAACAAGCCTGTCAGGAATGTATATCCTTGGTTTCTGCTTCAGTTCCTGGCATCAGGTTCCTTCCTCAAGTTCCAGCTCTGACTTCTCCCAGTGATGGAGTGTTACTTGAGAGTAAGATAAAACAAACACTTTTCATTGAAAGCCATCAGACTTAATTGCCTGTCACAGTTGGTCAAAGAGTGTTAGAAAAGCTACCATATTGAAGCATGAAGAATGCCTTCCTTGAACAACAGTTCAAGTATTTCCTCACTGCATGAAGAAACACTGTTAAAATGACCTCTTCAGCAATGCACATAGACAGTATGAATGTGAATATCTGTGCTGCAAATTTGCATCCTTTGTTGTATACAGCCTCTCTCCCTGCTCCTTTTAAATGCAACTTAAATGTATCTGCATAGCAATGTATGCATTTCTGGTGGCTTCTAATAGATGGCTTCTAATAGAGTTATCTATGTGAAGCAGACAAGTGCTCCCCCTAAATATCACTGTTCTACTCTCTTGGACCTGAGACTAAGTGGATGGAAACAAATTGGTCACTAGTTAACAGCGAGTCCAGGCTGAACTGTCTGCTTGAACCTAGTGTAATCACAGAGGCATTACAAGTGAACCAAGATGGAGGGAAGGACAGAGGAGTAGACACAACAAGGTTATACTGGTTTTGAAGGCAGAAGGGAGACAGGAGCCAATGAACTCAAACAGCCTTGAGATATCAAAAGCTGCAAGGAAATGGACTTGCTCCTTCAGGCAACAGAAGCAATACAGCTTCACTAACATCAGCCAGGGGAATGCCAGTATCAGAGTGTTAATGACTGAAGAGAGAAGATAGATAATCATCTACATTTTTTTAAACCAATGCGCTCATGGTAAGCTTTCACAGAAGCCAAGGGATACTAACAACCATCTTCCCCCGGCCAGCTGCAGGTGTGGGTGCTTCAGCCCCTGGGTAAACCACAACAGCCTCCTAAATGACTGAACGTGAGCCTGCAGTGGTGGCACCTTGCACCAGTCCCTGCCACTGGTGTCCCTAGGGTTCTGAGTCTCTGCAATCCAGACTGCTGGACATTTTTTTCTTTTACCTTCTTTTCTTTTTTTTCTTTCTCGTCTGCTCCCAAGAGTATCTTATGTGTGCCCCATAAATGACTTTTCCTTCTCTAATTTATTTCTTCATCTGTGGCCAAAGATGCTAAATACAATTGTTAACTCATTCAGACACTTAACCTGACTGCAGAAAGATGCTTGGTTGACTGCCATTAAAATGTATTCTCTGAGTGCCAGACAGCTGAGGAAGTCAGCAACAAAAAAGTTACCAATACAAAGTGTGTATAATGTTGTAGTCCGCACTGTATATTTACAGGTCATGGAAACTTAAACTCGTTTCAGGAAAAGCATCCCAAAAAACACTATTTGATGAGTACCAACTCAGATTGTGAATTTATCAGCATCTATTGGTCCTGAGATGCTGGGAACACTGTGAGGTGTCTCATCAAGAAGATAACTCTCTGACTTTCTCCATCCATTCCTTCTATCCTGTCTCCTTTCTTTCCTTCCTCCCTCCTTTGTCCCTCTCTCCTTTGATCTTTCTCCTTCTTACCTCCCTCCCTTTCTTCCTTTTTTTTTTCTTCTCCCGGCCTGCCTGCCTGCCTTTCCACTTGTTCACTATGGGTTTTGCATTATTTCTTAATAACTAACATTACAACAATCATGGAGAGAGAAGCTTGGGTTTTGTATAAGGCATACAAACCTGACAATAATCTCACAGCATGTGTTTTACTCTGTAATGGGCATTTAGTCATATATGACTTTTTCCAGCTGGATAATATCTGCTTTTATTGGGCATTCAGTATCTTTTCAGCTGATAATGAATGCAGATCTGTGATGGGAAGAAATGGAAAGTATTCCTTACGCATAGAAACAAAAGTTGCAAAGGTGTTGGTATGAGTGGGGCAGAGCCAGTGATAATCACATTGGTGGCATAGGAAAAATGAAATGATTTTCATTTTGAACCAGGAGATTAAGGAGAACCCCAAATAAACCATAGAGGTAGTCTGTCCTGTTCCATCATCTGGTATGGTCTGCATATGGTCTGTATATATGTCCCTAATGGTTTGTGTATGTTCCTAATATTTCATGGTCACTGAGAAGTACCAAAAAGAATAGAAGAGACAAAACTTTCCAGAAGTGAACACAATGAGATAATGTCATCAGAAGTCATCCCCATCAGCTTTTTAAGAGAGGGTAGAAGTGTCACACTGTAGTTTGTATCTCATGTTATATGATTCCATGCACAGCCCTGGGACTCTGCCAGCAAGCCAGGTGTCACCAGATAAATGTAGAGCTGACTAGCATCTTTTCTTTGTAACTCTGCAAGGCTTTGGCATTCTTCTATTGGCAATGGAATATGAACTAAGGCACACACTTATAACTGATTTGCCCCAAATTCTACTTCCCTTCTCTTCTCAAAACAAAGCATGACCTCAAGCATATGCTGAAAAGAAGAGAAACTCTGTGGATGAGGGGTTTTCATGGCCACATGCACTTTACTCAGGAGATGCAGGAAGCTGGTCTATGTCATGCAGCTGTGACCGAAATCATGCCCATTGTCTCCAAGCCCATGCAACATGTGCTTTCAGCTGCAAGCTCAATGAAGGAAGCAAATAGCACCTCTCCCGACCCTTGCTGAGTA
This sequence comes from Cricetulus griseus, assembly GCF_003668045.3. Lineage (NCBI taxonomy): Eukaryota > Metazoa > Chordata > Mammalia > Rodentia > Cricetidae > Cricetulus > Cricetulus griseus. The sequence goes on along the minus strand of NC_048595.1, from coordinate 360,528,174 downwards.
GAACCATCACTTTAAGATCAAAAGCCAGCCGGGCGGTGGTGGCACACGCCTTAAATCCCAGCACTCGGGAGGCAGAGGCAGGCAGATCTCTGTGAGTTTGAGACCAGCCTGGTCTACAAGAGCTAGTTCAGGACAGCCTCCAAAGCCACAGAGAAACCCTGTCTCGACAAACCAAAAAAAAAAAAAAAAAAAAAAAAAAAAATCAAAAGCCACATGTGGAGCTGATCAACTTGTGTAGCACCAGGTCTCTACAGCACCTTAACATCATCCTGACTCAATGTTGTTAATTTTGGTTTTAACTTTATTTCTTTTTTTAAACACTACTTTTGAGACTACAGTATAATTACATTATTTCCTCCTTCCCTTCTCTGCCTCCAAACCCTCCTTATCCTCTCCTGGTTCTCCTTCAAATTCATGGTCTCTAGTTTTGAATAATTAAATAGATCAATGTTTAAAGGCAAGAAAGCCACCAGCTACATATCACCTATTAATTACTAGTGTGCCATGTGATGTCAGGTGTGTGGTGGTAGGCAGGCACATATGTTCATCCGGCTATAGACAGATATTGAATTTCTGCAATGCTATATCCTGCTTCATTAGCACTGTAAACAGGAACAACAACAACAACACACACACACACAAAAAAAAAACACCCACAGAGAGTATATATTATATTACACTCAAGGGATTATTTTTAATGGGAAACCTAAATCTCCCTTCAGCAGAGGGAGTTAGGTAGATGCCTCCATGTGATGTACTGATTTTGTCAGTTATGCTTCAGTCTACTTTTAAGCACATTGAATGTGGATTCTGGAGGCTACATATCAAAGCAAACTACGATAAGGTATATTTGTCCTTGAATCTGTGCTAGTTTTCAAATGACTTTTGAAGGTATCACTAAAGGCTAGGAGGTCAACTTGCTATTTATTTGCAGTCTAATGAGTAACTCTAGAAAGTATGTTGATTGGTCCTGCATTATAGCACCCTTAACTACTCTAAATGTTGACTGAGCCTTTGCTACAATACGCCCTAGGTATTCTGTCTCTTGACTGGCCTGTATTGCAACATCCCCTACCTACTTCTCCTGTTGACTGAGCCCACATTACAGCAACCCCTAGCTATTCCATGTGTTGACTACACCTGTATTACAGCAGCCACTAGCTACTTCATCCTACATTGCTTCAACAGTATTTGCCAAATATAAGGAAAAGACAAAAAAATGTAGAAGTGAACACTATGCAAAATTATCCCAGTTTTATTTGTCAACTAAGACAACACTCCAATCACTTTTTTTTCTAAATCCCTAATAACAATGCAAGGATTTGGATTTGAAATGACAATTTCCTTTACTTCTATTAATAATCCCAAATAAGGTTGGCAGGTCGTGTCATACTAAATTTCCAATACATTACTAATCACATAAAGGCTTTCATTTGAAGCTTTTCACAATTAAGTACAGCAGGCTGCTTACGGATCCTCATTAGTGTGTGGCCTTTGTGACAAGTGCCCTGCACCCTGTTATGGATATAGTTTACTGAAAATGGCAAGGAAGGACATCTAGAGCCCAGAAAGCATCCTTCCTATTCAGGAGGTCAAGAAGAAAACGAGACATGGAGGACCATTAAGGACACAGTCATACAAGGTTCCTATAAGCCAAATCTAGCTAAGCCTGTGTAAGAACTCACATAGTCAGGCTCAGCATGAGATGTTTCGTAACAACAAAAACATCATCCCTATTCCCCAAACCACAGAGTATTCCAACACCCCCCCCCACACCCACACACACACAAACACCCTACAGTTATTCCTGAGAACTAAAAAGAGCTAAAGATCAATCAATCTGAGGCTCCCAAGAGAAGCAGACTCCTATGGCTCCTACAGCCTCTTCAGGACAGAGTCCCACCTCCTCAGGCAGACACTCCTACCTTCACTGTACTGTTCTGTGCAGACTCCTGTTGCTTCAGCTCCCTTGGCTGACACAACAAAGCCAAATTCTCTTACAGGGAAGTGGAAACCATTTGCCTTTTCTCTCTCATGCTACACTCTATACATGAGACCTTTCCCTCCATCAAATCAGTGCATCTCAAACTTCAAAACACAGAATTCTAGGCAGCATGCTCAGAAAATCTAGTTTAGAAGTTCTCGAATTCCTTCATTTCCACCCTGCACCTCACACAAATGCCCAGACACAGAAAGAGAAGTTGAGTCTTAGGGGACAGCTTTGTGAGGATGGCACAGTGTCCTCTAGAGGTCTCCCCTAAAGCTGCTGGTACAAGGTTCCCAACCACATTATCAGAAACCGAGGTGGATAGCATACCAGTGTGCATAATTAACGCCAATAGCAACTTATCAGCAAAATGCACTCTTTTCACTCTTATTGTGACAACTCTATCCTCAAAAGAAGTTAGTTTAATATGGTCTTAGAACACTAAACAAGATATACTGAAGGAGTAAATTGCATACCTTACTAAGATCCTCTAAATTATAGTGTTCTTCTACAGATTGAAATGTCAACTTGTTTTACTAATCATATCATTTTGTATCCATTTGCCTATAGCAATGAAGCAGACACTCAGCTCACCAGACTCAGAGTTATGTAGCAAAGGTTTAAAGATCAAATGGGATATTAACCAGAAATCCTATACAGTCATAAATCTAAATATCCAAAAGTGCTTGCACATACACACAAACACACACTCTCTCTCTCTCTCTCTCTCTCTCTCTCTCTCACACACACACACACACACACACACACACACACACCATGCTGCAGGATATGGCATTCAAATGAAATCATTACATTATAAATAGTTAATAATTATATTTTCAAATCCCAGTAATAAGATGATTTGGCCATTCATAAATATGTATAATCTTTCTGTACCAACACTGTCGACATAATTTGTTTTCCAACCCCACTGATTTTCTCTAGGCAGATGTATCATTTTCCAATTATGAAATTAAACATTCGATTTGAAAATATGTTGGCAGTCTAATTCCAGGTTTAATAACTTTCTGTGTATTTTCAGGAATATACACTTCTAAGTTTCAGGAGGAAACCATAAAATTTAAAATGGCTAATGAATTTCAAAGACTGCAATCAGCCTCTGGGCTAAACTGCTAAGGAGAATGTAAGCTTTTAGGGTTGGGGAAGCCTTTGGAGAGAAAAGCCACAGAGAACTGGAGACCATTGCCTTGGATCCAGACAGACCACAGCAGTGTCATAAACTAAAGCAAAGTACAAGAAATACTGAAACTACAGATCTTAAACTCAGGGATATTAGTCACAGAGTCTGACCGAAACTCTTCCTGCTGTCTCCCTGCACACTACATAAAGCAAACATATTTAGAAGGTGGAAAGACTTGGAGACACCATAGAAGATTCAGGTCTAGTTTGTTACATGTTCTACAAAAGAAAAATCAGGCATTTTAAAATATGGTGAATATATTTTTAATTTTGATAAGGGATTTTCCAAAGCTATGGGGGTTATCCTGAGCTGTGCAAGTGACAACAGTAATGGGAGGAGCTGGCATGCCACCCCACACCCCATCAGAGTCACTTGTGTGTGTGTGTGGGGAAATCCCACTGTCCCCAACTCCATCTAGGTTCCCAAATTGCTCTCCAGTGAAGAGAGCTTAAGACATCAGGTATGAGAGATGCATTTGAATTTTTAATTAGATAGACTGGGTGAAAGGGAGAAAGTGAGAATGAGGAGAGGCAAGAGGAAAAGGGGGAAGGGAAGCAAAAGATAAAGACTACATGTAAATGACAAAGAGGGAGTCACAGGAGCTGGCCCTGAAGGAGCAGAAGGGGCTTCAGTGATCCCCAAGACTCAGGTTTCTTCCTTCTTGTGTTATGAGAGAAGCAACCACAGCCATCTAAAACCAAAAGAAACCACTTCCTTATCTAAGTACATTTGAGATGAATTGTGTCACAACCAAACAACCCTGCTATGAGTCACACGATAGATACATAATGAAAAACTGTGATTTTTAAAAATGAAAAAGTATGATGGGTTTGGTTCCTAGCACACAGGACAGCTTAAGACCATCTGCAACTCCAGTTCCAGGGATTTGATGCCCTCTTCTGGCCACTACTGACTGGTACTGTAGCAATTAAAAATTTTTTAAATAACTCTAAATATCCAAAAATAAATTTTAAAAATTTACTAAGTGTGGGTCTATAAGAGAAGATACAAACATAGACAAGGAACATAATCACAAAAGAACCAGATTATTTAAAATCGATTTTCAGATAAATCAATATTAATATGCCAATGTTGATTCAATATTTTCCACAGACACATGTACAATGTTATATGATGTTGTTTCACAACATGTACTCTTTGAATAATACATTCTCCCAAGATCGATCCCCTTCTATGCTGAAATCATCCATGTGGTCATTTTAGTGGTGTCACAGCCTCTTCTTAGCTGATGCTTATAGCTTATCTCCTGATCTACTGTTCCTCATAGTTAATGTATCTCCAACTTCCCATTAGGGACTACAGAGGATGCTTTGCCAACCTATCCATTTCAGTAAGATAAGTTCTTTGGGAAGGAGGGCTGGTAAAATGGCCCAGTAGGTTAAGGGGTAAACGGACTTGCCACCAGGCCTAATGACCTGAGTTCAATCCCTGGGACCCTCATAGCTAAAGGAGATAAGTGATTCCCATACACACGATCTGCACCCCAAATATATAGTAAAAGATTTCTGAGACTCTCGTTGTGTGACACAAAATGCAGTTCTGATTCCAGGTGCTATTTATAGCCAGACTATGGCACCATATATCCATATTTAACAATGAAGCATGAAGGAAATGCATAAATCTAGATCGAAACAAGAATAGAAACTACATTGCTACGTAGTACTGCATCTGGTTATCAAATAATATTGAGCAGAAGTCCAAGTAGTAGCCTCATTTTTTAACAAAACTAATAAACCTTGTATCTGGTATTATTATTGAAAAACACATATACATACTTGTCCATTGGGATATATTTCAAGTGCATGTCACTTTGTTGATAGAAAACAAAATGCTTTTGATCCATTCTGAAATAGTGATTGGTCACACTGGTGGCCAAGATATACTAGCCATTTACAGTTTCACTTGCAAATGAAAACACTCCGGATTTAAGGAGTATTTGTTTTCATCTACAAAGGGTCAAAGTATATGGTCCCCTCCTCCTTCACTGGCAAATGTCTGGTTAGACATGCTGATTTCTATAGTGTTTCTGGCCCTTCACGAACTTTAAAGACCAAGGAGATGGCATGGATCCACTGGTGAGTGATAGGGGAGGTCCTTCTGTGTATATGTTAGTCTTATTGGTTAATGAATAAAGCACTGTTGGCCAAAAGGGGAGCAAGATAGGTGGAACTAGGAGTCAAGGAGGATTCTGGGAAATGTAGTAAAGAGAAGTCTTGTGATCCAGGCAGGAAGTGACATAGCAGGCAGAGTCAGAATTGCTCCCTTCCTCCTCCTCTCTTCTCTGGAGCCACCATGTGATCTTGGCAAGAGAAGATGCCTTCCTCTGGCGTCCTTATATGGTAAGTCTTTATAAAATATACAGATTAATAGTTATGGTTGATAATTAAGACTGATCTAGCAGCTAAGAAATCCTAGTCATTGGCCAGCAACATTGTACCTGTGTGTTATTTTGGGCACCCACGTGGCTGCAGGGTGCCGGTGGCTTGGTGGAAAAGATTTATCATTACAGGTGAATTTTGGGCAAAGTCTCCTTCCAGAATCTCAGAATCTCAGCAGCAACTCTGAAAGGGAGGGTGGAGTGGGCTTTCTTCTCTGACCAATAGCAAGTGTTCTAGGAAGTAGGGTGGGGTAAAATGACTGCCAGACAAGCACAGCAGCCATTTTTCCTCAGCAAAGCCTCCCAACTTTGAAAATTCTCTTGTAGAACATGCCATCACCCTGGCCCTGGCTCTGTAAACAGCTCCGTGCCTTGTCCTGAGCACTTGGTTAATATACCTGAAGGAGTCTGACATACCCTACTTTTGGAATTCCATGGTCTACTCTATAAACATGTTTCAGTACCTGGCTTGTCGTTATGTGATGGTCCCAGTGTTATTCCGGCCATGGCGGTCAGCCATTACCCTGTTCCTCTTCTTAGTCTCCCCATTCTGTCGGGCCTTATAATAAACTTATATTCTCAGTAATTTCTCTTTTCTTCTTTTTAAACAAAACAATAACACCCAGAATACAAGTTTTCAGAGCCTCAAAAGTGTTTAAATTTTCTTTGAGAATTTCATATATTGGTACTGTATCCCCATCATCTCTTCCCTGCCCTTTAAGAACATAGAGCATGACATTCATGCAGCATTTGTCTTGGACCATGAGCTGTCTCCAGCTTTTCATTTGAGGACCCAAACTCCAAATCCCAAGGTTTCTAGTGAGCAGTATTTCCTAAAGTTGACTAAGATCCCAAATATTGGCCCAGAGGACATCACCAACATCCACAGGGACAAGTTATAGTGAAACATGAGCCCATAAAAGGATATGATGAATACATTTCATGACTTTTCCCAAAATGCATAACTCTAGATTAATCATGAGGGAAAAAAGTGAGACAGACACCAAATGAGAAATATTCCATAAAAAAATGCCTGAATACTACTCCCAACTAAACGTCAAGTTCATCAGAAAGCCAACAGTGGCAGAAGCTGTTGCGGTAAGGAAGAAGAAGCTGAAGCAGACTTGACTGTGAGTACAGTCTCCAGCCAGCCCTTGGTGGATCCTGGACAGATATAGCGTGTTAGGGAAAATGGAGGAGGCTTGGTACCCAGAAGCTTTAGTGGATGACCGTGTGTCCCTATACTGGACTATGCATCATGACTAATGAATTGCATTCCTGAGAGAAGTGAGTATCAGAAGCAACTGAGGGTGAGCCTGTGGGAACTCTACTATCCCCAAAACTCTGTTGTTCTAACATTGTTCTAAATTTAAAACTTAGCTAAAACTTAGTCAAGGCAATAAAAAATATCAATAGTGGATAAATACACCCTTTTACATGTTTTATGAAAGACATAAAGTTCCAGCCAACACCCTCCCCATCTTTCATATGGTCCTTTCTATATGTAAGCATTGGGGACTGAGGCCATATCATGTCATTCATAAGAAAACACATGGATTCTGTATTTAATTAACTATAAAAAAAACCTTCTATAACAGGTTGAGTGCAAAACAATCCTGGAGTTTTGCCACTTATTAAAGACCCTCTCACTGTTTTCTCAATCCGCAATGATCCTACAGTTTTGGTCTTTTTTCTTAACTTAAGGCTTTTCTGATAGCTTACACTGAAACAATAGTTGTCTTTTTACTCTGTTCTCATGTTCTGGGGTCTCATTGCTGCTTAGCTAAATGGTGTTTTGAAGTTAACACAACATACAAGGAAAAGTGTATGCTGTATACATGGCAAGCTCTGTTGACTAAGACTTACTTGGTGGGTGCGATGCAGATGCTTGATGGTGGAGGGGAAAGAAGAGGAGGAGGTGGGGTAAGGAAAACGTGAATGTGGTGGGATCATTTCCCTTACAGCATGGGCTGTGGCATGAGAAAGTGTTAGAACACTAGGGGTTGGTTGACCACTAGATGGAGGTGAGCTCTGTTACTTTTAAAGTATCTACTTTGATTATATGAAGATTTAACAACTGTTGATGTTTAAATAGCAATTCCTTCTTCCTCCCTTTTCTTCATTCCTTCTTCCTCCCCTCCCTCCCTCCCTCCCTCCCTCCCTCCCTCCCTCCCTCCCTTCCTTCCTTCCTTCCTTCCTAGTACCTGGTACCTGCTATGTTTTAGACTTCCCCTTCATGTTGTGTGGCTGGTTTCCTTAATGATAGTTAACATAATTTGCTAAATTATCAGTGAATTTATTTAATAAAACAATGCCATTTCCCCTAGTTAAAATTAGTTCTTGTAAATTTTTAAGATTAAAATACCATGCTGCCCCTGTCTGAACAGTGCTATAACCCTGCTAGCCATTCTGTAAAATGACATTTCTAACCAGCCCTGATCAGGGAAACCTCTGGATTTAGTGTGGCTGAATTAGCACCTTCCATTCGCAACTCAAAAACAGAAGATGCCAGCCAACCGCATTGCAGACAATTCCACCAATGTCACCACAAGCTAAGGAGTCCCCTTGAAAATAGATAGTCACTTCAATGTTGGGGAGAGAGCAGGTCAGATCTGTAGACCCACAGATTGTCTACATATCCTTCCACTTAAATGTCCTCTTCCCTTTAACTACTTTATTTCCCTTTTAGAGGCACTGATTTAACCAAGCACACATCCAGGCTGTTTTCAGGCTAGTGTTGAAGAGAGTGATTATTAAAACATACCTATTACTGATGATCACGACGTGTATGAAAAATACTACCTCACACAACCTTCCCAGCACCAGACAGTAAACACAATGCTTTACCTAGGAGGGAACCAAACAGTAACAGACAGACACAAACTTGTGCCTACCTAACTTGTAAAAGAAAAAAATTCCACTTTCCAATTTCTTATTACCATTTTCTTTTTTCTTTTTTTATTTGTTGAGGCTTTCATACACTAATCATATACTTACACAATTTCTACCCTTTCCTTTCTAATTGCTATCTTAATTATATTATTCTGATCTGCAACATCCTTAAGATGGACAGTTGCTAAAAACAGAGTTTATTAAATAAAGCCAAGGTTTTTTGCAAACTACAAAGAACTAGTCACAGCTAAAGAACTCATTTCCTGCCACAGGTTGTTTTGTGTTCTGTTGTACTTCTACTGTCTTTTGCAGCAATTATTATTATTATTATTATTATTATTATTATTATTGATTTGGAGACTAATTCAGAAAGTCCATAAGCACACCTATAAATGTATATGTGAATACACATGAAGGAATGCTGTAAAATGGAAAGTAATAGTCAAAAGAAAATCTCAACTTTTCCCTACATTGCATTCAATAGCTAATTTACACATAAATTACACATATTTACACATATTTACACTGGCTTTTCAACTGTGAATACAAGTAAAATAAGCATCAGTTCATCATTCTTTTCTATTTCTCCATTCAGCATTATACTCACAATGACACACAATGAATCCCCGTTTTACTTAAAATGCACAGTGAGGTTCCATTGGTCTTAACATACTCATTTTCCAACATCTTTATTTTCAAAATGCTTTCTGTAATGTACAACTTTTAAGCTATTCCTGGGTTTCTAAAAACTGAGACCTGAGATGATGAAGCAACTAGAGCAGACTGTGGTCTGGGCTAGGGAAGGAATGTTCAGAAGCTCAATAGTTAACACAACTGTGCCACTAAATGCTAAATAAAAGAAAAACAAGATACTCTTTTGTAAATTTAGTATATTTAGAACTTGTTTTAAAAGAAGTTGAGGCAAACATCATGACACCCTATAATCCTAGCACTTGGGCCATGGCAGGAAGATCAAGCCTATGAGTTCATCCTTAGGGAGTCCTAAGTCCAGCCTGGGCTATACTTCTGAATGCGCACCAATGAGGACAGGAAAGGCTTGAGAGACTGGCCATGGTAGACCCTTTGTTTAAACTCCATCTAAGAGTATCCTGCACAAAGAATACCCTTCATGTGTATTTTTCGCATCAAATTTTATCCTTTGTCACCTACTACTCAAATATTTAATAATAATTATGTACTACCAGCACAAACTTATTCCCACTAATAGTCCCTAAATCATTCATTTCTGTTTAATGTAACTTTTGCCTTAGGTCTTAGAGTGCTCTCATATAGTGGAAAATACTCAATAACTTATACATACTTTTACCATATTCCAGGATGAGATTTGGGTTTCATTTTCATTTGCATATTAATCCTTATTTTACTGGATTATAATGAATTTCCCAGATATCATATTTATACTTCAGGGAACCCAGTAAATTGCTACTCATAGTCTCTATGTTTAGACACAGGATTCTGAGGAAGGGATTATGGAGACACAGAAATGTACTTTCTGTGTGCTGGTCTCATAGACCCTAAGAGACTCTTTAGAGCATGATCTAAGGGAATCTAAAAGTCAAAGCTGATGCATAGATGGACCAACAAACAATACTTTAATAATCTTCATGCATTATGGAAAGAACTGAACTCAAGGAGAAAGAGTTGGGCAGCGTCTACCTTCATCTCCCTCTTTTAGGTTCCTAATCATCCAGAAAAAAGAAGAATGAGGGGTCTAGGAAGGTTGCACAGACTTCCTGAGTGTGGTTCCCCCATGGAAAGAGAAATCCTGGAAAAAGATCCTCTTCCCCTGCAGCTCTGATAACAGGTGTCTCTTTGCACATACAACGGGCAAGGAGAAACATACAAGGGAAAGGAAACCATGTAACACATGTTTTGGAAAAGATAACTTTAAAAGTATAGGAAATGAAGATAGCACAGCACCTATCACAGGCCAGAGATTCATAGTGGCAGATCTACTGTTTCTTGAAGATGGGAGGCAAACGTGTAAAAAGATACCTAGAAGAAAGACCAGTGGATGTGATAAGGCAGTGTTTTAGGACAAAGGCAGAAGGATTTTCACAGGTAGAATTAAGAGTCCCAAGCATGAACTAACACTAGGACAACATGTCAATGGTTCTTTTCCATTGTTCTCAAAAATTAATTAAATACATACACATATGAATACTCATGTTCATGCAAGGTAAAAAAATACAATATTGACCTTTATTTTTAGTAGTTTAAATTCCTACACAGTCATGCACTACTTAACAGTTATACTGTCAGAAACATGTAAGTTTTCAGTCAATCTTGTCCTAAGACAAATGTCATAAATTATCATTAGGTAATATAATCACATGCAGTCCATCACTGGCCAAAATGTTGTATGTGGTACATGATTTTCTTTCTAAAAATATAATTGAGGAACAATATACGAGAGATTGTAATCAACAGATAGAAACATGTATTCCCATCTATGTAGAAACAACATGCCCTCAGTCACAGGGTCCAGAGAAACCTGAGTTGGAACTAACCTAAATATCCCCCATACCCTGAGGACTAGCTTTCTGATACCAGGTGTATACAGGCTTCCAAAAGAGGGAAGCAACCAGCAGTCCTACCCAGTGCAACAGCTATGAATCACAACAATGACCAGCCTGGCACAATAACCCAAACTGTGCAGTAGTGGCATGTGGCATGAATACTTTGGTTTTATCCAACAGTTTTCTCATTGTATTTAAGATTTAATTGATAAAATAGAAGCTATGTCTGATACTGGAAACCCAGTCAAAACCAAGGACAAGTGAATTTATGGTTCTTGGAGAACCTACAACCACAACTTTAGTAAAACAACATAATCCCTAATTATAATCTAAATTGTCCCGATACCCAAATATACATGGAGTTCTCACAACTCAGCAAGGAAACTTCTCTTTGTGATAGAGGGAGACCATTATGGAAAACCACAGCCAATCAAAACACAGTTCTGGAGATCAGTGCTTAATGGATACATAGACAAAACAATACCCATAGGGCATCCATGGCCTCAAGCTAAGAGGGGGTAGAAGCATGCCTAAAACCCCAGGTTTTCTCATCCTGAGAGCAGCAGAAGTTTGGCTCCCCTACTCCCACTGCTCAGATGCCAGCAGACCTGAGCAGTTAGGTACACATCCAAATGCCGATGTGTCCCAACTGCACATAGCAACTGATAAACTCAAGTACCTCCAAGGCTACAGGGAGTTCCCCTGGCCCTTGATCTCCTAAGTATAAAAATGAAGCACCCTTGAATGTTCTTGCCCCAACAAAAGACATACCATTGCCTGGCCCCAATTAACTATTCTTCCTAGGATTTAACTGTCCCTTACCCCCTTGGAATAAAAGAGCAGTCCAATGACACAGTCTCCCAGTGTTCTTTGGCTGTGCTTGGCCTGGTCTCATTCCTCCCAGGTCCCCTGAACTAAAAGTCAATAAGGATCACTGGTATGAAGAGTAGTTCATCCAGTCTTCTTCACTTGCAGTAATAAAAATGAAATACAGTCACATTTCTATGTATTTCCTATTAATATGTTTAAGTATGTGTTTACTTTGCCATGAAATTCAATGTGGATGAAGAAACAGAAGGGTGATTATCATGCCAGGTATCATGCAGCTTACACAGAGACTTTAAATGGAAAGATCTTAAATAGTAAGGACTGAAGTAAAGAAACTGTTAATATAGATTCTAAAAATAGTTGTTTTTAGAAGCATCCTGCAATGTGAACATCAAATATATAAAAAAAATGCTTGAAATATTTAAGTCCCAGTTTAAAGTGAATAAAATATGAGTCAGTTGCATAATATATGTCCATCAAAATAATTCTAAAGAATTTAACAAGTAGAAAGAGGAATGGAAACATGCTGTGAACATATTTTTAGTAAAAGGGAGAAAAATTGTAAAATCAGATCACACACTTGTGGTTTAAGTAGGATAAAATTCATAAGTATTAGAATTTATCTTGCAGAAGAAATTGGTTTGGCTGAGTGTCCTACTTAGATTTGACTGCCAACTTGATATAACCTAGAGTTAACTAAAAATGGATTGCCCAGATAGGCTGTCCTGTGGGTATATTTCTGAAGGGTTACCTTGACTGTTAATTGATGTATTTCATATCTCGATTTGTTTTCTATGCCTGTCTAAATGAGCTATTGTGTGACCAAAACCAACTTAGAGAGGAAATGATTTTCATCTTATAGCTTAGTGTCCATTATAAAGGGAAGTCAAGACAGGAACTTAAGGCAGGAACCTGGAGGCAGGAACTGAAACAGATCATGAAGGCATGCTACATACTGGATTGCTCTCCATGCCTTTCTCATCCTACTTTCTTATTCAACCCATCATCACCTAGACATGCCACTGCCCTAAATAGGGTAGGTTCTTATATATACATTAACCACCAGTTAAGAAAATGTCTCTGAAGACTTGCCTAAAAGCCAGTCTGATGGTAGTATTCTCTCAGCTACTGTAACCTCTTTTCAGATGACCTTCACTTGGGATAAGGCCCTCCATGGTCTCTGCCCTGACTTCCCTCAAGAACAGACTGTGAAGTGGACATGTAAGCCAAATAAACCCTTTTCTCTCTAGGTTGCTTTTGCTTCAGGTCTCTATCACAGGAATAGAAAGAAGAAAGCTAAAACAAAGTAGGGTGACTTAGATCAGTTTGAATGGTGCTATCCCCTGGGCAGATGGTCTTGTGCTGTACAGGAAAGCTACCTAACAATGATGACAGGTTTGGATTTCATCTTGTAGAACAGGATTTGAATTCAAACGGAAATTGGTTAGTTACTCCCACATGCTCATGCCACTACTACACCAGTGGCAGTGTTTACTGTAGTTCGAGGGTTCCCAGCCAAGCACAATCAATGAATACTTTTACTTTTCTCCCCCAGTATCTTGCACCTTCCAGCACTATGAAGTTTGGTCAGTGGGAATGACGCTTCTATCAGATTAGTAGTATCATGTTCTGCTACTCAGATATATAATATCTTAAGCAAACAGGTCTTACTCTCAAGTTCTGCAGAGCAACAAATGATATTGACAATAACCTATAATATTTGGGGTTCTATGCTACCACACTGGCCAACAATTCAGAGGAAACCCATTCTTGGAACTTGGCTTTTTTTAGCCTGTAGTGTCTAGAAGGGACACTATTGGCCAACTATAGGGTAATTGTATTTTAATTCCACTTTCCTCCCCCACCTCAGTGTGTGTGTGTGTGTGTGTGTGTGTGTGTGTGTGTGTGTGTGTGTGTGTGAGTGAGTGTGTGAGTGAGTGTGTGAGTGTGTGAGTGTGTGTAGAGTATGATAGAATAGCACATAGGCTGAGTCTCCACAAACACAGTTTGGAGTACTCCATCTTCTCTGGAAGGGCATGGACTGTTTTTCTCTCTCACAGTAACCATGGCACACTTCTAAAGCTGTCACAATTCTATTTTAGAAATGCAAAGTGGAAGATGGCCCTCTCAGAAGGGAATTCATCAATTTACATAGTTCCTGGAGATTCTTTCAGATATCTATTAACTTGTTAACACTTTTTAAAGTGAGGCAGCTTCCCAAGATTCTCTCTGTCAGATAAATCATTGAGTTGGTTATAAATAAAGTATTACACCTTAAATCCCTAAGTACCCAACCCAGAAAACTAAGTGCCACTGGTTTTCCAGAGAGACGTTAGATAAATTAATTGATGTTGATAATTCACTTCTTTCCTAACATTAAAAAAATGCACAAGTTAAAAATTGTACAGTTGTAGAAAAGACTCTGACACTAGACAGAAAGAGAAAACATTAACTATGCTAGGATCATCACATGAAGTTTTTAAAAAATAAAATAAAAAGAAAATGCAAAAGAAAGGGTAACTCCTCAAGACCCTTTTCTTCCAAATTTAGCATTTTCCCTCAATAACTGCCATAGATTTACTTTAATATGTCTAAAATTATAAAAGCTACACTAACTGAACTTGTGAGCTCTGGGTAGGTTTTAGGGTAACACCTCTTTAATTTTATTGTACTAAGCAACAACATTTTTCTCCCAATATTCTATGGAGTTTTGGGAAGGAATAAGGTCATGAACATATCTGAAGAATGCATATTGTGTGATAGTGATATTGAGATAGATAGAATCTTGAATTAGTTAGGCAAAAATTCCACAGACAAACCCATGAGGTATACTTATGAGGGATTTGCTTAACTAGGGTGGAAAGACCTATTCTAAAAGTGTTCAGCACCATTCCTTTAAGAAATTCCTCTTCTAAAATGTTATTTCAAAGTATTGTTAGAGTATATCAAAACTGAGGCAGAGTCCTTACTTTTGCAGTTATAGGTGATAGATAGATAGATGGATAGATAGATAGATAGATAGATGATAGATAGGTAGATAGATAGATAGATGACAAATGACAGATTATATAGAGATGCAGCTATTCAAGACTCCAGAGTTCTCCTGTCTATCTATTAAACCTATTCTTATACAATGTCCTTAATTTAATAAACTAAATTCCTATCCAACAAGGTGCTAAGGAAGTTGAGTCCTTCACTAAAATCTGTGAGAGGGATGATGTCCATTAATTTGAAGATAGATCAAATTACAAGTAACCTTACTTAACATTTTATAATTGAAAACATTGAATTCCAGGTTTAACTAACCCAGGATTCATGTTTATAGTGTGAAATGAAAAGTCCAAGCTTGGGTGGCGCATGCCTTTAATCCTAGCACTTGGGAGGCAGAGGCAGGTGGCGAGGCCAGCCTGTTCTCCAGAGCAAGTGCCAGGATAGGCTCCAAAGAAAACAGAGAAACCCTGTCTTGAAAAACCAAAAAAAAAAAAAAAAAAAAAGTCCAAGCTTGGTTGCTCCTCCACATAGATTCTTAGTGATTCAACATTATGACAATGGCACTGACTCAAAGTTTCTTCCCACAGAGAAAACTCTCATACACCCAAGAGTATATTGCTAGTCTTAATTTATGATGTTATATAATGCATTATAGTTTTCTGACTCGATGAGGCAATCATTATGAATGGAAACCAGCAATCCCTACATATTCTGTCCTATGAAAATCCTTATTATTTATGAAATTGCTTTAAATTACTTTGTTCATGTTCACTTGTGTGAAATATTCAGTTCTTGAGTATTTCCTGCCACCCCTGAACACCTTGGAAAATTCTGACTAACACTTGTTTATTAGGATTAATTATTTTATAAAAGACTCATATACTGACTTTTGCCATCCATTAAGCAGCTATAACCAAAGTTTACTCTTGTTTTCCTTTTGAGCTCCAATAAAATTTTATACTTTTCTGCTAGAGTGTTTTTCATGCAACTGTTTAGATTTTACCTGTTTCTTATCAATTTACTCTTCCTTGCAATTGCATTTTATATTTTCTGGCTATGGCTTCTATGTAAAAAAATCTCTGGTTTTCTGTTTTGAGATTTGATATGGGTATTCATATGCGCTTACAGGTTAGTTCTAATAACCTACAGGTTATTGTTCTCGGTGTCTTGAATGCATGATTATAAATTCCTAATCACAGCATGCCTTATGCGCCTTCATTTATGCACCTCTGATGTTTAGGATCATTTGATCTTGAGTGTTAGAGATCATGCAATGAGTTCTACAATTCTAGAACTCAATAGAAATATTTCTAATCGTTTGCTACTGAAAACATTTTTATTGGCCTGTATTAACAAGTTCAACAATTCTGCCTGTATTTTTCTGGTAAGATAATTATTTTTAAACCATACTATGAATTAAAGTTTCTCAAATGCATTTTGATATGATTTGGGAAGACAATAAAGCTTTGTCCTCATGGTATTAACCTACTGTGTTTAATTCATTAGTTTTCTAAAATTCAGTCCTCTTTGTCTTTTTGAAGTCGGACTCATTCTCCTTTGATTAGTGTGAGTACTTAGACTTTTTTTTTCTGAGTTTTGTTTTGATGATGAAAACAGAGACTGATCTGTTTTCATTTACTATTTATTCTCTGTTCATCAGTCATTGCATTTAAAAATGTGATAAAAATGAAATCATCTAAAGCAATATTTATTGACTTATTTAATTTATGTTTTTATTTTGAGACAAGTCTCTATAATTTTACTAAGCTGGTTTCAATTTACTTTAAAGCCAACTTAGACCTTAAACTTCTAATCTTCCTGCATCGGCTTCCCAAGTAACTGGGGTTACAGGCCTCAACTTCCAGTCTATTTCTTCTGAAAACTTGCTGTATAAAGATCTACACTGTACTGAGCATTAGGTACTCACTTTATATGCTGGGAATTTCATCCTGCATTAAAATGCACTGGTAGTGATTTCAACCAATAAAAGCCCTCACTCTACCTGCTTGAGGAAAACTCTCCCTTGGGAATTAATCTCAGAGTTTTCTCCATAAATTTATTTTTATTCTTTTGATTCCTGATATATTTGTACTTATTAACAGGTGAACCTATTTCATTCAGTTCCCACAATTTTCACATATGAGGAAAAAAAAAAAACTGAGCCATGAATCTGATGTAGACAATGGGACAATCTTGCAATATAGAAAATAAAAATCATATGGCAGAGTTAGAAACCTGGACAGGCTAGAGTTGACTGTCATCCACCAAGAACAGGAGGGTCTACCTAATGTCATAGTATGTATAGTAATAGCAATTGTTTTGGAAATAGGATTTTTACTGATGCAATTAGCTAAAGTGAGATCACACTGGAGTAGGATGGACCCCTTCCAACATGGCTGTAGGTGTGGACAAACCAACCCAGAGGACATGAGAACTGGAAAGCCAGCCCCGCCCCTTGCTGCTCACTACATAGGGTGAGCTAGCCAGCTAGAAAGCTCATCCTGGCCCTGGATGAGAGAGAAACCACCTAGACCCAGAGCTAAACCCAAAGTTGCAGGCTCTCCATGATACAAGACAATTACAATATATACGAGAGGAGCTCCCATGAAGGCCCAGTATTAATGATGTAGCCAAAAAAAAAAAAGCCCTCAAACCAGACCAATGGTTCATTGTAATGAAGACTTACTAGTAATGATATATGGATTAAAAGGTATTCTGTGGGAGTCATTCTGTCACGTTACAGCTTCTACAATGAGATTTTTCTTTTCTTTTGTGTTTTTCTACCTTCTTTCTTTTTAAACTTTTATCTTGCTTTATCCTGTGGGCAGAGAAGTTGCAAGGGTGGAGGGCAGATGGGAAGAGACAGGGAGATGAGGGGGGGCTCAAGATACATGATGTGAAATTCACCAAGAATCAATAGAAATTTTTTTAAAGATAGTAGCAAATGGACAAATGCTATAGGAAGACACAGAATCTGAGTTGACACATTTACAAATCAAGGGGCTGCTAGAGGTTGGGCACAGCATGGAAGAATCCTCTTTACAGAGTCTAGAGGGATCATGGCTCTATCAATACCCTGATTTCGTATCTTCAGTCTCCAGAAGCCTGGGGTAAGATACTTCTGTTCTTCAATAGTGCCATTGGCGTTGCTTTGTTCAGGGAGCTACAGAGAAGGTGGTGCGATGGCTCCAAGCCAGGAGAGGAGATAGAGATTCATGATGTCAATGAAGTAAACAAAGAGCCAGATGGTATGACACCAGCAACAGGAAAATGTTGATACTAAGTCAAATGTTATCCCAACTGGGATGAAATCGGGAGGATGTTCTGAGCAGCATGGGAGCCAGAGCAACTGTAAAGGGATGGGTGGAAGGCTACAAAAAGCACAGTCACTTGAGGCATGACTGTGTGCTGAAGTCACCAGCATTGTATCAGAAGTTTTTCATTTCCCTGGGTAATGCTTTGGTTTCTAACTGCTAAACAGACTTGTTAATGTATTTGGAAAACATTGCCTTAAGAACCTAACTCCATGGGCAATAGAGACAGAAACAAAATCTCCTGTGTATCAATGAAAGTTGCTCCTGAAAACACATCTTGGCCATGGGAACACATCCTCACCATGTACTTTCTGTTTGTCCTCTCAATCCATTGCTGCTGAACATTGACATCCAAAACTCCTCTTGGAAAGCACAGCTCTTGTACTGTGGTGTTTTATTTTTCCAACCTCATTTTCTGGTTGATGAGTAGGGAGAAGTCAACTAGTGTGTACTGATCAGCTTCATGAGGCAAGCAAAGAGAAGCAATGCTGCATTCCCTCTGGTCAAACAGGATCAACGACATGGATGCCATGCCAAGGAAGGGGGTGGCTGCATTTAACACTCTACAAATAGAATTAATTGACTTGCTGTCCAAGTCATATGATGGAGCTATTCTAAATCTGGGAATGAAACCAGAATTTCTCCCCATCAATTCTCCTTTCTCTTCACCAGACCAGGCAGTCTCAAAGTTTTTATTCTCAGATGATAATCAATTTAAATGAGGGAACTCCTGCCAAACTCAATGTTCTAATTACATAGTCAGGAAGGACTGATAATAATTATGGCAATGTTCTACACTTATAAACTGTTAGGCAATGCTGATTTAGACACCAGGATCCCATTTCCTCTAAAATATATTCACACACATATTTTAAAAGTCTGAATATGCCTATTAAAATTCATCACTAATAATCACTGTAGCCCAAATTTTAACTATGAAAATTATTTCTCAGTGCTATATTGAGTTTTCTATTTTCAAGTAGTTCAAAAGTACCAATGAAATAAGAAAAGAAATGGGTCCAATGATCCCAGGGTCTCCTAGCATATGAGACAGGAAAAGTCTTGAGGGATCATAGAGCCAGCATGGGACCAACTAGCCCTCTGAATGGGTGAAAGTTGTGTGGCTTGTTCTGCTTGTGGGACCCCTGGCAGTGAGACCCTTTCCCTATGTCTTTTTATGTAAGCGTGAGAACTTGGAGACATTCAAACACAATTACAGCAGGGGTCTAAAAGAAAGCTTATCAAGGACAGAGAATTGCGTGTTCAAGATATTATTCATACTTGACATGGCTTTTTAAAAATCTTCACTTCTTGTTGCCTAGAATTTTGCTTATTCTTTCTTTTAATTATCAAATTCCATGGTTACTTCCACCAATAAAACAGCAATGTCCTGTTGAAAGAAAAAATATTCTAGCAGCTTACAATGCTTCTATTCTCCTCGAATTTCCTCATCCCCTAAGGGAAGCTTGTCTGCCAGATCCCATTCATGGCCAACAAATCCTTGCCAAAATGTCTTGAAATGGTAAACCAACTCATGGATAAATACATAAGCTATATTTATGAAGTAGTAAAAAGCTCACTTTTGCCAAATAAGAACTGCACACAATGATTTATCAGTGACATGTGTCAATGCAAGTTATAAATGCTTTAGGTCTGTAATTTTCCCCTCAGAGAGACATTGAGTTGTTAGTAGAATTTTTAATTAAACAAATACATATGACTTATCATTTGGTAGGCTTGAGTTACTCTGATTCATAGCATAAACATAGCACACTTCACATGAGTCTCTTCAAGGTCAATCTACCTGAATCCCCACCTCTGATATCACCAAATTGATCTTCCCAATTTTTGTTTCATCTACTCTTATAGTTGCTCATTCTGAAGCGCCTCACTCAACAGCTAACTTGGGCTAGTGAGAGCTCACGGACTCTGGACTGACAGCTGGGGAGCCTGCATGGGACCAACTAGCCATCTGAATGAGGGTGAAAGTTGTGTGGCTTGTTTTGCTTGTGGGACCCCTGGCAGTGGGACCAGGGTTTATCCCTGGTGCATGAAGTGGCTTTTTGGAGCCCATTCCCTATGGTGGGACTGTAATTTAAGAAAAGCAGTGAGCAAGAGACAGGGTTCAAGCAGAAGGGTTTTTATTATGGAAAGGGATCATAAAAATGGGAAAGGGAAGGGCAGAGATTGGCCTCCAGAGACATGAGCAGCAGGAGAGAAAAGAAAGAAAAAGAGGGGGATAGAAAGGAAAAAGGGAGAGAGACAGGGGAACAGATGAGGGAGGCAGAGAAAAAGAGGAGATGGAAGGTGGGCAGGGCCCTTTTAAAAGGAAAAGTAGTGAATGTGCACAGGTGTTACTCTTAGTGGCTGCAGCTGAGAGTGTATCCTCTCAGGACCCCAAGGACAAGCCAGTAGAGATACCTGAATACTAACAGGGATACCTTGGTCAGCCTAGATACAGCAAGTTGTTTGGTCCTGCTTCAACTTGATATGGCAGGCTTAGTTGCTCGCCATGGGAGGCCTTAAATCTTTCTGAGGAGTGGATGGGGGTGGGGAGAGGTGAGAGGGAGCAGGAGAAGGGGAGAAAGGGGGAACTGTGGTTGGTACATAAAATGAATAAAAATTTAAAAATAAATAAAGACCCTCACTCATCCTTGACTCCTGTCTTAGTTTTCAGTACCCTATTGGCTATGTTAAACTGGACTCATCCTTAAATCCCAGTGTTAACATCCTAACTCCCAATTACACAGGATGTGATTGTATTTGAAAAGGAAGTTTTGTTCACACTGGAGTAGTGTGAACCTCAATCTTATATAACCTTTGGACACAAACAAGCACTCAGACAAAAGGTCATCTGGAACTGGCCAACTGAACTTGGGAATTCTGTCTCCATTAGGACAGAGACCAAAGACCCAGGTGTTAGTCAGATCCCAAAGCATCTTCAGAGAGGCCCAATCCTTCTGACACCCTGACCTTAAACTTCTGGCCTCTACAACAGTAAGAAGCTCTGCATTTTCCTACACCACCCAGGTACCATATTTTGAAAAGACACCCCAATAAACTTGGGCTATATTCATTGGAACAGCCAATACTATATATCTTATGTACCCATAGAAACAATTTCTGGTAAATGCTTACTTCTAATGGGCTTATTCTTACATATTTTATCATGAGAAAATATTCTGAGAAACAATATTGGTCCCAAATGTATGCACACCGCATACAGCTAAGTCAACTTTACTAGTAAGAACTAATTATAAGGTACCATGATGGTTTTATGTTCTCTGCACTATTGCTGGCCCACAGTGAACCTACTCATCCAAATACTATGGCAGTACCCCTGTCAATCACACAGCAAGCAATATTTACTCTGAATCCCTCCAAGCACTAAAACCAGCATTCATTATTCACAAGCCAGCTTCTCATGTTATTGTCTTTCCCAGGAATAAGCCAATGTGGCAATGGCGTTCTCAAGTTTTATGGATATTCATATTTTATCTTCTGGTTTGTAGAAAATTTAGAAACTGAGCTAACCTTAGGGAGAAAATCAGACTGTGAACCTGAGAAACAATTGCTATTGAGCAAGACACTATGTAATTAGGTACAGAACTGTAGGCAAGGATGCTACAGCCTGTAAGAGATCAGAGCAGCCTAGATCAATGAGCGCTGGCCTGAGCACAAGAGTCTTGCTGTGTGGCTTTGTGTTTCCCTCTTTGGATTGCTTTGTTGTCTATAGATTAATCTCTGTTTGGGATATTAAGTACTCAGAATTCATTAGAAATTTGAAAGCAAACTTAAACGTCTTTGTCCACAAGGACCGTTTTCAATAGAACTGAAAGATGAGAACTTTCAATCAGTAGGGAACAAAGAACTCTCAATAGCAGTCATTGACCAGATTAGACTTTATATTATCTGTCATCCAGCAAATAAGTGATTGATAGGTTATGAAACAAAATTTTTAGGGCACAATGGGATGGGTTTCCCAACGTGCTTGAGTCTACATTTTTGGAGCAGGGGTTTCATCCATTTGGATGATTTTGTGTATTCATAATGGTTCAGAAACTTGTAGTAATGATTAGTAGACTTGATTCAGTAACTCATGTTATTATCCCCATAGATATTAATGCAACAATATAACCCCTTTCAAACACCACTGTGCTCATACTTAGAAATCTCGTATGTCTTCCTATATGTTGATTTCTCCTCATCACAACCTTATGAAATTTGGAAGAAAGAACCACAATACTCTTCAGGGATTAAAAAAGCTTATATTTGTACAGTTGTATTTTAGAGATACCATCCTAGATATCTCCTAGGTGTTGTGAATGAATTAACTTGCACACCAAGGGGAGGAAGTAGACAAAATGAATGGCATATCTATATCTTTCTATATATAATCCTGTTACTCACAGAAGACACATTCCAAGATTCATCAGTGGATGGTGAAACTGTGGCTCATACCAAATTCTAAGTATACTGTTTTCATATATACATGCATACCTATGATAAAATTTGAATTATAAATTAAGCATAACAACAATAATGACTTGGGAAAATTATCACAGTATGCATAAAATTTACACGAAACTTACATATTTATTTCTGGAATTTCCCATTGAGTATGTTTTTAAGAGGGTACTGGATCAGCAGGAACTGGAGTTGCAGACAGTTGTGCATTGCTATGAATGAAGTAGGAATTGAACCCAGGTCCTCTGTAAAAACAGCACATGTTCTTAACCACTGATCCATATCTCTGGTTCCCTCATTGAGTATTTTTTTATTTTTTAGATTCTTTTATTGTTTTTCATGTGTTTTACCATATGTATATATGTGCATTATACATGCAGAGGTCAGAAGTGGGCACTGGGTTCCCTGGGACTGGAGTTACAGATGATTATGCCTTATGAGTGTTGAGAATTGAACTCAGGCCCTCTGCAAAAATAGGAGGTGCTCTTAACCACTGAGACAACTCTCTAGCCCCCACTGAGTATTCTTAGAAAATGGTTGTCCATGGACAACTGAAACTATAAGCAGGGAGATTACTGTACACAGAAGACCAAGAATGACCTGTAAAGGAAGTGACATGTCAGCTGTGCACTGAGATAAGAAGAGGAGTGGCTAAACCAACAGCCAAGGAGACAAAACAGAGAAGGAAGGAATAACTTGCAGCAAGATTCTGAAGTACTGAGAAACCACCCAAGTGAACTGGTGCTGACCAGGCTGTGATTCCAGATTTAATGGTGAAAGCAGGGAGAGGTGGAACACACACACACACACAACACACACACACACACACACACACACACACACACACACACACACACACACACACACGTAGGGGGAGATACCTTGGAACACTCAGCTCTATGTGGGATGACACCATCAAATCCCTCCCCTCAGAGCTCAGGGAACTCTGCTGAAGAGGAGGCAGGAAGAGTGTAAGAATGAGATTGGATGGAAGACACCAGGAGAACAAGTCCTTCTGTCGGTTTGCATGCCCATCTTCGATGTCATGGTTTTTTGTTTTATCTTTTATCTCACTTTGTTAGGTTTGGTTGTTAGCTCTTAGACGCCTGTTCTTTTCTAATGAAAGGCAGAAAGGGAAAGGACTTGTGGGGAGGAGGGAAATGGGGAGGAACTGAGAAGAGTAGAGAGAGGGGGCACTGTATTCAGGATGTATTTTATGAGAAAAGAACCTATTTTCAATAAAAGGGGGAATCCATATAAAAACCAAGCATCTATCAACACACACCATTTTCTTCTTTTGGAACAAACAATCAGAAAGAACTCTCACTAGTGCTGAAGTCTAACGGCAAAAGAAATCATCAGGATCCATGTAAAAAGCTTTAACCAGACTTAAAGTTGCTTCTGCTGGTGAAACTTAAGGGCCAGACTACTGAAGACTAGTAAGGAGTCAATACTACGTTTGTGTTTGATGCAGCCCAGGGTGAGGGCTTTACAGAAAATTTCCCAAACACTGGAGTTCATATGCAACCTGTATTCATCTCATTACTAACTGCAATAAACAGACAAATAAGCCAGGAGAAGAATCATTAAAGATATTGAAATAGGAAATTGAACTGAAAAAAATTATTTGTTTCCAAAACAAAATTCTTTTGATGAACAACAGACACTCTTAAAAGCCACCTCAACTGCAGCAATTGAATGCTCATTGATTATTTTTTGTGAAGAACCTGACTGAGGTCAGGAGGGGACACTAGGTTCCTCTAGTCTTCATACTTCTGCACTGGCCTGTATCTCACGAGAGGAAGAGGACAGTCAGTACTGGGCCCCAGCTAGACCTTCCAAATTGGGCAGGAATAAAAAGAATTAACCTTTGCTATACTTTAAGATATCCCATGACTTAAGATTCACTGGTATCACCACAAGGGCACTGATAAACTGAAAACAAGAATAAAAACTTTCTGTCTGTTACACTGAATTAGATGTAAACATCCACCCCCTAAAATAAAAATTTCCATACTAAATTAACTATTATCCACTTATCTCTAAAAGCAAAGCCTCCTTATTAATTACATTAATAATTTAAATATAAATCCATTTAATTATATTTTAGGTGAAAAATTTTCAAAGGCACAATTATGAAAATAATAATAAACTGTTTTCAAATATTCTCAGGGTAAGTATTTACTAGAATTCAAGAAATTTAAGATTGTTTGATTTAGACTTTAAATTGTAATTATTTTCTTCCTACTATACATTTCAATGCTATTTATTTACAGCACAGCTTTGAGGCTGCAATGTAGAAAGATAACATATAAGGAATAATAAAATTGATACAATACAAAAAGATACAAGTTTCCCCTTCAGTGATGATGAAATGACACTGTGTTGTTAATGTATATTTATATGCAATTTCTTCCAAAGCTCAACTTTGGATACAGACTGAATTTATCAAAAAGAAAAAATGAAAACAAAAAAATGTTTTAATAACTTGTGTTTCTTCCAACCAAGATATTTGTTTATTACATTAACATGTTGTATACTATTTTCATTAAAGTTATTTTCTTATACATTTGTCTAGTTAATCTTGTGATAACTACTAACAGTGCATAAACAATTGTGTAAAAGTAAGTAATGTTTGTTTATAAAAACAGAGGATTTACACAGCTATAAACACTTGTTATTTCAAAGACACAGTCTGAAGTAATCCTTAATAGAAAATAATTTGTCCTAAAGGTTTTATGTTAAAATGAACATTAACACAGTGTGGACCAAACTGTGATTTATAGAAAGCAGTTGTCTTGTATAGTTTAAATGACAAATGATCATGAATTTAATCTACAAAATTAGGGAAAGGAACAGACAGTTTCACTTATGAGTGTGAATGCTCTCTCTGAATGTGAACTAGCTGAAGCTGACTCCTGGTTCTTCAACAGCTCATCTTCCTAGCTAATCTGTCTCTGAGTAACTTAACCTCAATTAGCCTCAATTAGTTTGTTTGTAAACTCTTAACACAGTAAGTGTTTATTTGGAACTTGAACAACAAAAGTATGTGAAGGGAATATTAACAGATCATATGGATTATGACATACATTATGGTCATATGGTCAATTAAAAATAAACATGTTTATATTTCAGTATTTTAATTAAACAATGCACCTTTAACATGTACACTGACTAGATTATCACTAATAAATGTAGGTAAAAGGGCTTCATATGCAGGTTTAAATGACATAGATATAGATTAAAATAATTGTTTAATCCAGAATAATGCAATATTTTAATGTATATGTTTTTAAGGTTTCCATGTATTTATGTATATGTGATATATGCATGCCTACATGAGTTCATGTACAGCACATGAGTGCAGTCCCCTGAGAAGGCAAAACAGCACAGAACCCCCTGCATGTTGTGTTACCGGCAATTGTGAACACAGAGAACTAAACTCAGGGGCCCTGTAAGACCAGCAGGTCTGTTAAGCATTGGGCCATCTCTGCAGTACCATAATGTGCAGGATTTTAAGGAATGATTCTGAAGTGGAGAACAAATTTCAATAGGCACATTTCTTTTTAGTGAAATCCAGCAGATGCTCAGGCTTCCCAAGCTCCTGGGCAGGGATAAAATCTTGTAACATTTTATGCATGACTCTGTGAAACTTTTTCTTAAAAAAAATGATTTCTGAGGGACTGAGCAAAGTGAGAGAAAATATTTAAATAACTTACATTTCTTCAAACAAAGATATCAATGTACTATTACACGCATCTCATAAACTATTTTTTCAGAAATTATTTTGGTATATATTACTCTTGTGGTAACTACTAAGTAGGTATGTATTTTCTCAGACAAAAAATTATGATAGATATTTCTAGAAAATTAAATACTGTATTTTTAATAACTTCTCTTTCTTCAAACCAAAATATTAATTTACTATTATATGCATTTAACAAACTATTTAATTTTAGTGAACTTTACCTCAATACATATTACTGTTGTTGTAAGTACTGAGAAGTCATGTTTGTTTAACATGAGAAAGAGAAAAATTTATGACAGGCATATCTAAGCAATCAGTCGACTGCTTATATTTTCCAAAGGTGTTAATCCAAACTTCTAAGCCAGTACTTTTAAAACAATATATTTTAAACTACTAAAAGGTAGCTTTTTCATAAAACATTAATAAGAGCATTCAAAGCCAAGTGTGAGTTTCCAGTCTTCCATTTTATCTTCATCATTGTTCCCCAAGGAACACGGCTCTATACGCACAACAAGGATTTTCATCACTCATTTTAAGGTGATTACTTCAGTAGGAGGCAAGTAATGGTTCCCCAAGAAACCAGGCTCAGTTTCAATGTAATTAGTATGTTTAAACTTAAAAACAATGCACTCTCTTTTGTAGCATTTTCTTAAACAGAAGAGCATATGATTTTAATCATTATTATTAATAGAAATGATTTGCTAATGATACTGAAAACTAGTTACTCTATCAACTAAAATATGCTGGGGACACAGGTTCTTAGGCCATTAACAAGCCCCTTTAGGTGCAAGCAGAGCTTTCATCTGGTGACTGTGAATTGTTGACAAGCATTAACATCTGGAGATATTGCTGAGATAAACTTTGGACTTTTTAAGTATTTCAGTGGATGCCCTATTTCTTTCTTAATGAATGGCATCATTATAAAACTGCCTGGCTCACTCATGTCTCCATTCAAATATTTCCACAGCAACTGTTCCACCCTCCATTCAGAGTAAGAGTGTGCCTCTGAAGTGTTAAGAGTCTCTGGGGTGAAATGTTCTCTTTCACTGCATCGATTAATCTCTTCACAACATGAGAATACACACAGATCACAACTTACATCTTATTACTCATATATATAGTGATATACAAAATTCATGCTTTGATGTATAATGTTTATACGTATTATGTCATCCCTATCATGATACAAGAAAACTAAAAGTAGTTGAGTATTATGCCATTTTCAACTAACATAATTCTTCATATCCCATTTAAAAACTGAACATTAGTTTGCTTTAAATCACTTTTTGGCTTTATTTTTAAGTTCTCTAAAATGACATCCTATGGAAACCCAATTTCTCTTTCCGCTGTGTATACATTTATTGGGTATTTCAATCATGTCATACACTTTACCTTTGAGGAACAGCATACCTGTTAGATTTCAGTTCTTCTAAAAAGACGCCTATCATATGTCATCTATCTGATTTCCTTTAAAACAGTTCTCCCACCTCCTCTGGCTGTTTCATGCCTTATTCTTACCTCCACTGCCTTGGTTTTCGTTTCTGTGTCTAATTCCTAAAGACATTCTGTGTTGTTTTCATATGCTATTTTTCTTTAATGGTTTCCTTCGTTTCCGTGTGTTATGGTTCTGATTCCTTGCTGGCTACTCTATTCATTATTTCTGTTCCAGGGTGTCAAAGATTATTCAATCTCCTAACTTCTTTTGGGTCACGCCCTCCTGAAAACTATGAGTGTATTTTCTTTTTTTATATTTTTTATTTTTATTTTAGATGCACTCATATTTACATATCCATCCCCCCATCCCCTTGTCCTCCCATCCTCCCATGTTCCCCACCAACCCCCACCTCCTCCTCAGAGATAGTGAGGCCCTCCACAAGGGACCTTCAAAGTCTGTCATATCATTTGGGGGAGGGCATAGGCCCTCCTTGCTGTATCTGCGCTGCAATAGTATCCCTTAATAGGGAATAGGCTCCCAAAGTTCATTTGTGCTCTAGGGATAAACACTAGCTCCACTTTTAGAGGGCCCATAGACTGTCTTGGCCTGCTAGCTGGCACCCACAGAAAGCTTGGTTCGGTCCAATGCTGGTTCCCCAGCTTTAAGACTAGGGAATCTGTGCTCTCACTAGGTCAGGTCAACATTTATTATGAATACAGTGTTCTGCATGCCAGAAGAGGGCACCAGATTTCATTATAGATGGTTGTGAGTCACCATGTGGTTGCTGGGAATTGAACTCAGGACCTCTGGAAGAGCAGCCAGTGCTCTTAACCTCTGAGCCATCTCTCCAGCCCGAGTGTATTTTCTAAACAGTTATCTCCTATGCCTTTTGTTAAGATGTCTCTTACATCATTTCAATTTATTGCTTTATCTTCAATACATTGACTGTCTCTGGGACAACTTGTACATATTTTGACAGACTTAATAGAAAATTGTATATATTTGTTCGATAGTATAGTGAGTCACCCTTTGTCAGGATTTGTTCTAGTCTACAGAATGGGCATATGATATGGATAATGACAATAAAACAGTATCCCGACAGCATGGAAAGTAACAGATACTGTGCCAGCTGAGGTATCATACATGATGGGACATGAGTTTGAAAACATTCCTTGCTTTATTCTCTCATGCAAAACACAAACAGCAGAGCTACATTCCAACTGTGACAAAAAATTCACTTTCTTATATGTCACCTCTTGTCAAATTACAGAGCTTGTCATTTCAGAACCGAGGGTCGCCTAGAGTGGCTATCTATGACTTCATATCTACTGAATGAATGCTTCTTTGACACCTGTATAGTTTCTTTGAGAGATAACATCAACTAAAGGGGTCAGTAAGATGATGTAATAAGATTGAGTATGGCTAAATGTTGCCATATCATAGACACTGAGTAAGTATTTCTTCACTGCAATATAAATCTTCATGGAAGAGCATGCATTAATGGTTTTTCTGTTCTAATTTAGGTTAATTCTGAGATGAACTGGAGGCAAGGGTACTCTGGTACATTGAGGTTGAAAGACACCAGTGTGGCCTATCCAAGGAATTATATGTGATTCAATGTGCTTCATGGCATAAATGTTGGGCGATTGTCTCCTCCAAACCTCCTTTAAATGTAATGTAACCAGCACTGTGATCATGGAATCATGTGATACATATGAAGGATATCTTCAAGCCTCTGAACCAGTTGGCACTAGTACTAAAGAGAGACAAGCCAAGGGAAAAAAAAAAAAAAAAAACACCTCTAATGTACTCCTCCAAACACAAGACATTTTCTGTGTCCCATCCTGTGTCTGGGTAACAAGTGACAGAGGGAAGCAGGTTATACTTCATGACATTGATGAAGTTTTTGTGGGCTCCTGAACATGTCAAATAGTGACTGATAAAAAAAAGGAGCCAATTAAAATAATTAGGCAAAGACAGCTATTATTTAAGCAAAATGTTAGCACCTTCTTATAATATTTTTGAATAATTGGAATCCTGAATATCCTCTTTTTAAATGGAGTATATATCTAAAGACCAAAGACAAAGCAGTGGACCCCTAATAAGTCTTATTTGTCACCCATGCAAACATGGTACGATTTCTCTCTCCTACATTCAGTATTGTCTGAAAACACTGCAGCTAACAACCCACAGCATGAAATCTTGTAATGAGGAGGTGCAGACGGCGTTCCTTGACTATTCCTGAGGATGCTCTTTACATCCACCTGTGATAAAGAAAGAATAGATTCAAGAATCTCATCTCCTACAGGAATAATATGAGGCTTAGACACGTTTGGGCTGTTCTTCCATAATTATCATTCACAATTGTATCTCCCTAAATGAACACATTCATTTGTTGTTGTTGTTCCTTGTGTGAAATAGCATGCTGGCAGAATGTCCTGCTAGCCGACAGGTACCAGTTAAGCCTGGTGTTTCTGTGTAAGCATGCACAGTGGTTTTATTTCCCGAGCCAACATAGAACAAATGTATTAATGAGCAAATTCTTCATCACCTAGGGTGAGTAACAGCTATGGCTACATTTACAAAGGGCACACAGCATCAGACTGACAGTACAGCTGCTTTGGAATTAAAAGACAACAACAAAAAGGGCTTTTCCTGAATAGTGAACAGCTTAACTGAGTAGGAACAGAAAGTGTAAAGCCAAGATTAGGATTTCTTTCTTATGATAATCCAACAACTACAGTTTCCATTTTTACAATGCAACCATGATTGGCACCCTCCAGGTGTGCAATGGAGACTCCATAGGTAGCAATCAAGTGTCTTTTCTTTTGGCATCTGCTTAGAAGTACTTAGCTGTTTTGTAATGTGCTATGCTGGAAAAAAATCTTTGATGTTTACTATACAGGTGCTAGTATTAAAATAGCCCAAACTTATATATTGATTTATATGTGTGTATTAGCCATTAAATAAATGATAAGCAACCTACAATCCATAGCAAGGAGGAAACAGAATAGATTTTATGGGTGGACTTGAGGTTGAGGTGGGGGAAGCAGGAACAGGAAGATCAGGAGGAGTGGAGGGGAGATAGGACTGAGGAAGCGAATGTGGGGAGAGACAACTGGGATTGAGGGGCATTTAAGAGATGGTATGGAAACCTAAAGAAAGGGAAACTTCCTAAAATTCATGGAGGTGATCCTAATGAAATCTCATAATGGGGGAAAGGCAGTCCCAGATGGACATTTCTTGTTATCAAATGAGGCTTCCAGTACCAGGACTGGTTGCATTCAACTGAGTTGTTGGACAGGATTTCCCAGGGAAATCCCACCACAACTCAAGCTACTGATAAGACAATGGTTCAACCTCTGCACACTGACATCTGAGCCCCACTACAGAGGACCATATCTATACAACTCATTGAAAACAGAGAAGGTGAGTTGGTGCCTACATGAAGCCTTCACTACTATGTCTAGGTGTCTACAGTTCTGGAAGGCCACAAATCCTTTGAACTACAATCTGTCCCACCTGTAAGATATGCTAAGGCAATGGTGGCACAAAACTTACAGGAGTAGCCAAACCAATATATGATTTTATTAAGGTTCACTCCATGAGATGGAACCAGCACTTGACACTGCTTAGGTGACCAAAAAACCAGAGACTAGATATACCAGAGACCCAGGGTAAAACCAAACACTACTGGTCCAAAAACATATTAATAAAATGACTCTTAATGACATTCTGCTAAACTCACAGACCAGTGCTTTAGTCAGTCACCATCAGAGAAGCTTCCTCCTTCAGCAGAAGGGAACAGATGCAAAGACCCCCAGCCAGACATTACAGGGAGAGGGAGAGAGGGAAGGAGAGACACAGGGAGAGGAAGAGAGGGAGATGAAAAGGGAGACAGAGGGAGAGAGAGAAAGAGGGGCAGAGGGAGAGAGGGGGACATAGAGGGAGAGAGAAAGGAAGGAAGAGAGAGGGAGAAAGAGCAAGGGGAAAAGGAGTAAGAAGGGGAGAGAGGGAAAGGAAGAGAGACAGAGACAGAGAGAAATAGAGAGAGAATGTGTGTGTCATTGAACACACAGCTGTAAATGGGATGTCTCCACCAAATTCCTCCCCTCTGAGCTCAGGTAACCCCATGGAAGATGAGGTATAAAGATTGTTAGAGCCAGTGGGCATTGTAAGAGTATGTAGAGAACAGGTCCTCTGAATCAGCTGAGCAAGGCTCATATGAACTCACAGAGAGACTGAAGCAGCATGCACAGGGCTGGCAGGGGCCTGCACAAGGGCCTCTGTGCATACATTATGGTTTTCAGCTTAGTATTTTTAATGGAATTCCTGAATGTGTTAACATGTGAATCTCTGATGCTTTTTCCTGTTCTTAGTGCTCTTTTCCTTTGGGGGGGTTGCCTAGTCCAACCTCGATGTGATGGTTTTTGTTTTATCTTGTATTTTGTTTGTCATATTGGTTGTTATCTCTTAGAACCTTGTTCAGATGAGAGACAGAAAGAAAATGGGTCCAGAGGGGATGGGAGAAGAACTGGAAGAAATAAATGGAGGGGAACTGTAAACAGGATATATTGTATGAGACAAGAATCTATTTTCTATAAAAATTAAAATAGCACTGTCTTGGTATCAAAGGAAGTGTAATCCTAAAACATCAAATAAATCAATAGGAATCAGCTTGAGTCAGTAGCCAAGAATTATATATTGTTATAGTGATTAAAAAACAATTCCATGATTAATTATATACCCTATAAAATTTGAAAAATATCACACTTAGGATACTCTGGGAATATGAATAATTTTCTGTAGACTTCTGTAATTCCATGTGTTTATCACAGTATATATACTTTATTTATTGCAAGGTGTTACAAAATTTATCAGCTCACACAGAATTAAATTATAATATTAGTAATAGTGCAGATATCTATGATATGGATATACATTGATTTCTTTTTGTTAAAAAAAGTTTCCATAAAATATATTCTGGTCACAGTATCCACTCCCCAAACTCCCCTTTTATCTTCCCCACCCAATTCCATGCCTCACAAATGCACAAACCAGAATTAATTAAAAATAGAAAAGAAATACACACAAAAAAACCCATAAAATCTCAAAAACAGAAACCTTAATATACAAACAAAAGATCAGTAAGACAAAAAGTGCCTGAACAAAATAATATAAGAAAAAAAATCTGTAAAATTATCATTGAGTTCCTGTTGGGTACCTACTGCAGGGCATGGGACCTACTTTTAAGTGTACTTGATATGCTCAGTCTGACTATGAAAGAAACTAACTTTTTCTTTGTAAGCAGTAGTCAATTAGAGATAGCTCCTTGATTAGGGATGGAAGCCCATGCCCCCTTCCCCTTGAAACACTGGGAGTCCAAATGGCTTGACCCCTGTGTGAGTTCACATGTGTATCAGTCCTACAGTATCTGGAAGATCTACCCTGACTTAAACTGATTTCTTTAACAATTTCCTGTTGTTACCTACTCATTTTTTCCTTTGACCATGAGCAGCACTGTATTGAACATTAATCATCTTAGCACTAGTATATTGTAATTTATGCCACTTTTTTCTACAAACTTCAACAGTCTATAAACAGTTTCCAATTTTTCCCATTTGGAAAGCTATATTTCTCTTTTATTTTTTACTCATTTTTCCCTACTCCTATCTAGTCAGTAAAATTTTTTTTAAAAAAATAGGTATTATACAAATTCCAGGTACTGGTATTGTCTTTGTTTTGAAAACCCACATGACTTTTCTACCCTTCGAGAGCCCTCATGCATTCCAGAAAATATATACAAAGTCTGAGTAGGGCACTTCAAAGAAGTTGCTATTACTAGGATTAATTTATGTTTAGTAAAATATTACCTACTAGCACAAAGATGACACACTTCTACACAGCTGGTAAAATAGTCTATTCTTACAAAAAGTCTGCTAACAGCGATTGCTTTTATGGGTAAAGAATGAATTTAGGGGAGGGAATAATAAAACAGGTGGTGTGAAAGAGAAATACTGATGAAGAAATTTGAATGAGGAGGGATAAGAGGGGGAGCTAGGAAGAGCAACTAACATTAAACCTGTTCAGGAGTAGTTGACCAACATATAATGGACTCCAGAGTATTTTTGTATGCTTTTACTGGCTACAGTTTGGTGGGGTTTGGTAGTGGTGATGTTTTATTTTTTTCTTGGTTTTTGGATAGGTTTGTTGTTGTATTGGGTTTTTTTTGTTTGTTTGTTTTATCTTTTGAGAAAGAACTTAAACTTCGGTGAGTCAGAAGGGGTGAGGATCCGGAAGGATTTGGGGGAGGGGAAGAATATAATCAAAACTTCTGAGTTTGAAAATTGCTTTAAATAATAAAAGATATATGGGGGATAATGCTCCTCCCAGAAGACATAGGTTGCTAAGCAAAAATACTAATTCTGGGTACAGAATTTCTTCCTCCAAGTTTTAGTTAAGGGGTTCCCCAAAACAACAGAGTCTATTGTCATTGTTCTTTGTTGGCAACAAGAACTTGGAGATGAGACTATATTGCAGAAGATACCATAAAACTTGCTCACAAAACATGAAGAAATCAAGCTTCTACAGAGCTAGAACCTTCCTCCATATTGGGCAGCTCTCATAGTGACAGAAGGCACATTGCAGGATGCTGAAGAAGAGTCATCCACAGTCTTACCCAGATGAAAATGCTAAATGCTATAGTAATGACTGTCTTTAAAAGATCTGTGCATTTTTGCAATAGTGGCATGATGTTATGGAGATAGCAACCTCTTCCTGGTTGGATTTATGGTCTTCTCCACAGGTAGAAGTCAGGACTGTAGTTACTATAAACCTGGTCAAGAACCTCTGACTGAGTCCATAAGATCCTTGGAGGTCCCTACTACTATTATTTTGCTAAAGGGCCACCATATTAAATTGCCTTTTTAATAATATATAACCATAAGATCAGTACAGCTCTGAGCACTCATCAATGACAAATCTTTGGACAACAGTTAATGCAATCAAATAACAATAGGAGCCAATTACCAAAATCAACATTATTCTAATAACAAAATAAATTTCTAAAGTAACCTTAAGGTATTCAAAGGTATTCTCAAATTAATCTATATTTAATAAGGTAGAATACCTTCCATCAACATTTGCTGGATGCTGTTTTGTCACCCTGACTCCTCTCCAATGTTGATTCTTGGGTCTTCTCTTGTCTGATGGTACATTCCTGGGTGAGCGGAGCAGTCTTAGCATCTAGGCTCCCTCACCTACAACATGTCTGTCCTGAATATACTTATCTCAGCGGGTGTTTGGGAGATGTGCTCATAAAATACTTAGAGGCATCTCTAACATAATGAACACAAGTGCTACCTGCCATTATGATCCTGAAGATTATCATTAAGATGTTATCCTAAACAAAGAGGCAGTCACTCCTCTCACCCTAGCTTTATAAAGTAACTGGGGTGGAATGGGGAGGGGCAGGGAAAGCAGTAATTACCTTTAAGTTCTCAGGTCAGGGGTGATATTTTTTTATGTTGTTTTCTTATTTTCAACCTCTAGATAACTATGCATTAACTTATAATAAAACAAGCATTTGAGACACTTATATTCTATCCTTTGTCTTATGATAATAGTATGTGTGCAAATTTAAATACTATCCAACCAGAATTTGTTCTGTTGAGAATCAATTCTGTCCTGCCCCCAACCTTTGCTTCTATCATGTTAGTGATTTTAAAACGTGTTCTGTTTCTATGCTTTCCAGTCACTACTTCCACATCTCTGGATAACACACCTAGATCAAGGATACTTACTGTATCCAGTTAGACACTGCCTGCTGTCTTCCTACTTACATAAATCAAAATGCAGTTTTTCTAAGCTCACCTATTTTCCACCCGCCTCCCAAGTTTTGTTATTCACTAAGTCCATGCATTTCTCAGTTTTTATTTTTTAATATACATGAGCTTATTTTTCCTGTCATCAATGCTGCTCAACATTACTTCACCAGGTGTAGCAGAGCCCAGAAAAATAGTATTAATGTATGTACCAGGTATGAGATGTGGCAGGACTAACTGCCACATATTTGCTAACTACTATAGCCCAAGAATTGTGAACTGAAAGAGCATAACATTGAGTTTGTAAAGCTATCTCCAAAATATTGGATTTCCATTCTGAACTTGATCTGTCAGGTGCACAAGCTTAGCTATAGGAGTGGAGGTGCACTGTACTATGCACACCATTACTAATGTGTACAAGCTTAGCTACAGGAGTGTCAGTGCACTGGTCCTATCCACCATTCCCAGTGTGCACATGCTTGGCTATAGGAGTGGAGGTGCACCAGTACTGTTCACACCATTCCCAGAGCCAAATGCCCAAAAAGAATGCATGGCATGGTTGTACTCTCCAACAAAGGTTAAAACAGACAGTGCTATTGCAATTTCTAAGCACAGAGACTAACTTTCACCATTCATTAATGTGTTTGAGTAAGATGTGGACCTCTTCCCAGCAGTGGCTCTCACCCTCCTATTCCATGTCAGTACCAAAGAAACATGGGGAAGAGCATATCAGTCACATCGGCTGTCCTTCAACAAGTTGCATCAGACACACCCTGGCTGCAAC
This sequence comes from Cricetulus griseus, assembly GCF_003668045.3. NCBI lineage: Eukaryota > Metazoa > Chordata > Mammalia > Rodentia > Cricetidae > Cricetulus > Cricetulus griseus. The sequence continues at coordinate 360,491,766 of NC_048595.1, read as the reverse complement.
AAAACATATGGGGAATATGGATGGGAGTCATAAGCAGTGAGGTCAAAATAAATCCAACCCCTCCCTCCAAAGTGCTTCTTCCTCTTAAATGTCTAAAAGCACATTGCCCCAACTGGAGCACACTGATTAAACTTCAAAACATTGAAAATATGATGCAGATTTAAAGTCACAGGACCCTTTCTAACCATACTTCATTCATATATTGCCAAATAGCTAATGAACACCCACCAGCTGCCACATGATGTCTGAGGAGTGCACGCTCTCCCACCCCGTCAGCAGCACAGACAGACTGCTGCCCACACTCACGGTCTAGATAGGGTGCAGGGATACAAACAGGCGATTACGACCTAGTAAAATCTGAACTGAGATCAGTCATTACTCAAACTAGCCCTAGCTCCCATGGGGAGTTCTTCCACTTGGAACCAGATCCTCTCAGGGCTTTTCTGTAACTCTGGGTCTTCAAACAGTTTAATGCCAACTGTTCTGTGGTATTTTCCATAGCTGCCAGAACTTGAAGTCTGTTACAACTAGATGGTTTCTATTCTAATTCTTCCTCTTCCAGCTGGTCTGTCGACCACCTCGGATGCACCTGCTTCTGTTTTTCTCCAACTCTCTACCAGAGACACAGACACGAAAAAATATAAATTATAGTCACTCAAAAGACATATGTAGCAAAATTTTTGCATTTGCTTAACCATGGTAACACTACTCTATGCCTGATCATGAGCATTTCTTTTTTTAGCAAAATCAGCTACTTTTTCAAGAACTGCTTTTTTTATTTTATTCACTGTATATGGGTGTTCATCCTGCATTGGTGTTGGGAGTCCAACATGTGTACCTGATATATAGAGAAGCTAGAAGTGGACATTGAGTCACCAGGGACTAGACTGATAGACAGTTGTGACCCACCATGTGTGTGCCCAGAACTGAACTTGGGTCCTCTGGAAGAACAACTAATGCTCTTCTTAGCTGCTGAGCCATATCCCAAGCCCAAGATCAACTATTAAATTTCATCATTCATACCCCCATGCTTTATGTGGCTATAGGAAATTACATGTGTTTCCATGTGCAATTATTTTTGTATGTGTAGAAATGAGTGTATCACTTTTATGTAAGTCATAGTAATGTGTCAGGTAAGACTTGGTGCAACTTATGTTTATATATTTGAGACAAGATTATGAATACCCACAATATGCAAGATACACAAAATAATTCCAAATAGCAGTGCATCAGGGTAAGGCAGCATTTTTCCCCATATGATATGCATGAAAACATGAAGAAGCTTATGATTTTCAGAGGTGTGCCAGCTTCAACCTCCAGGTAAGGCACCTAAGTCTTTCACTCCACGAGACTCAGCACAAGGGACATCATCCACAATATGTCAATCTAATACAAGGAGTTCTTTAAAAAATAATATTGGTTAAGGTTTAAGTAAGAGAATAGACTAGGAGGTGCTTCCATGTGACCTGGGAAAAGAAATTCAAACAAGAAAAAAAAAAACAGCACTCTTCTATAGAGAGTTTCAGTAGTTCACAAAATTAATAAAAGGTCAGAGGGGAAATGAGGAGAAAATGACAGGTGACTTATCAAAAGAGAAGGAAGGCAAAGCAGAGGCTACATAGCTTTCTGGTGAGCAGAAAAACAGAAGCCTCATCCAAAAATTAGACCAGGAAGCTCTGGAGGAAGCCGACTACATTACACACTGAGGACAAGCTTGTAGCCCAGATGCAGGTGTGAAAATACAGGAAAATGGATGCTGGCAGAAAAGGCCGGAATTCAGTCAGTGAAATGCAAGTGGAAAGAGAGCCCACCGTCAGGTGCCAGAGTTGAACCTCATCCACAAAGGACTAACTTGGAAGTTGGTAAGACTTAGCCCTAGGTCATCAAGTGGCTCAATATACAGAGCTACTTATCCCATTGTGCATTTTGGTAGCATCCAAACACCTGTGAAATTCCAGTAGAAACCTTTCTATATACAATGATATTGTTCCATGGGGTGATCAGTACTGACAAGGTGTAGGACATATGATGGTACATCTTCTACAGGCAGAGATGCCAAGGCTGTGGTTGCTTCCTCCACTTGTGATCCATATAGGAGATTATGACCCAGCTAGAACCTTTGCCGATATGATCGGGGAAGCTTGGGGATAGTAACACCCTTGCTAATCCTGAGACTACAAAGCAGACTGTGGCCAACAGAGGACATTGACATGCGAAGGAGGGAACTGACTACTATGAAAACAGCTCAGATTCACAGCAGACACTCGTCCAACACAGGCTCAAAACCAGAATAGAGCACCAGAGGCATGTGGAATTTGCTGGTGGTTAAAACATATCACAAGCAAGAAGACCAGGGTTCAGATTTCCCCACACCAAGTTAAAATGTGGTAAGAATGGACAGCAGGGTTCTTGGTCTGTAATTCACTAAAGAGATACATTTAGCATTATACTAAATTGTAAATGGTTGTGAAATGTGTGAATGCCTGTGTTTCCCAGAGTCTTATGGGGAACCTGGATGCTCTCATAATCAAGTTTTTTTCATCATGGCTATCTTATATTAACACCTTTTGGAATACTGAAACATCGCATTCTATATCTGCATTCACTAATGTCAGCACATCATTCTATATTAGTGATGTCACACTGTACATATCATGACAGTGCATTGGAGATGATTTCTGAAATCGAATGTGTGTAGTACATAAGTCAGTGGAATGCTGAGTACCATTACTTAGAATTAGAGGCTCATTGGCCCATTTAAAAATACAGACACATGATCAAGATTTAATAAACAATCTCTGCTCTTGTGTGCCACGACTGGAGGCTAACAAGCATAAATCTCACACATGACAATGAAAAATATGTTAGTTTTGAAACTTGGATGTCATAACAGCAAAAAGAATCACTGAGTCAGATAGCATCACAGGACTCCAGATATTCAGTATCACTTCCTCATTGACCCCAATCACCAGCCATTCAGAAAGCTTAGAGCTCTATTCTCTATTAGGACATATGGATGAGTCCCAGCTAATAGAAGTCTCACATTTTAGTTAGGTAGAACTGAAAAGCAACTGTAAACATAATGATATCTTGCCAAACAAACAGGACAAAGAATAATGACTCACTGGATGGAAAGCATGGCAATGGTCAACAGACTGCAGCCAAAACAATACTGTAACAGGAGGAAAACTTTGTATGGCCTTTCATTTTAATAGCACATCATAAGCTGTGTTACCAAATGTAACCAAATTGACCTTAATGATTTAGGAAATGTGCCAAAGAAAGTGTCAGTGCCTGAGCAATAATGTACAACCTGACAACACATTTCATTCTAAACAGGAAGGAATACCCATTCCCTTACCAACTTGGTATTTTAAATATAAGGAGTTACACATAAGATAGCATACATCCCTCTTGTATTTTATATTTCTTAATATATGTTAGTTTTTACTTCTTTTGAGAGAGGGCCACTTATAGCCGAGCTAGCCTTGAACTCACTATGTAGCCAAGGATGGGCATGGATTCCTGATTCTTGCCTCTATCTCCCACATGCTGGAGTGTGCCACCATATCTAGCTCATCTTCCCTAATGTATTAGACAACCCATTTCCAGTGTCTCCTGAGCCAATTTTCCTTGTTGCTATGTATGCTTCTGAGCATTTACTAATGTTGCCATCTGAGCAATCGTGTTAATTTAAGCTAAATTGCCATGATTATGACATAAGCTTAAAGAGTAATTAAGTATAACTATGACACAGACTTTGACAAACAAAGGCCTTCATTAAAAATGGGTACAAAGTTTTGGATGGTGTTCATATTTTTATCAAGGATTTGCTATAGTAAATTAATTTTTTCAGCTTAATCCTGAAAATCAATCTTATAACTGTAAGTAAATGTCAAACCTTTGCCTGAAGCAATGTTTTGAAAATTAAATGTGCATTGAATTGAATGTTTTAATGTGGATTACTACTTTTAACAAATGTTGATTTCTAAATTAAAAATGATCATATTTTCCATTCACCATAAAACATAATTTGCAATTATATCAATTGTGTCATGTCAGAAAAACCATTAACTTGAAAAACAACTTTGTTTCTAATGCTTATTGTGAGACAAGAGTAATTTGGAAACCAACCAAATTGTTGGTGTGCCTGTGCGTGCCTGGGCATTTATATACAGGTATTTTACTGATTAAAATTAAAAGCACCACACCGCTTAAGTTTGTTAATTAAGTATTGTCATACCACCTTAAATGAAAGCTTAAAATCAGAGAAAATTAGTCAGCACTTCACTTTAGCACAGACAAAAATATTTTTAATGAAAGACAAACTTTATGACATGTGACACAAAAGATGCTAGTGCTATGACAATCATTTATATTTTGTGCAGATCATCTGAACTTTAGTATAATGTATACAATGTTACATATGTTCCTAATATTGTAAGCCTTAGGAGGTCATCTTAAAAATGAAATGTTTGTGTTTAAAAAGCAATATTCTAAAGTTATGCAGATTTTACAGTGAGCCAACACATTCTGCCTTGGTTTCTTAGTGGTCCACTCCCCTTGGGTCTATGTGAGATCAGAAGGAGAAAGAGACACATGGACTCATAGCACTCACCATGCAAACCTTCTCACAAAACTTCTAGCCCAGTTCAGTTTGCCCATAGCCTTCCAACTGCAGCCCCATATTCTGTTCATAGCAACACAGGTTGGATCATAAAGAATGGGTAGACTATTAAAATGGAGAAAGTAGTTCAGTTCTGCTGTGGAAACTTAACTCCAGATTATTGTATCAGGGGACATTGAAACTGTGGATGGTAAGGGACACTGAAAGTGTGAGGGGAACTATTTTCTGCCCATCCTGGTCTCCCCAGTGGAATGCTCATGTCTAACACTACTTATACACTTACACACCATGGGTTGAACTTTTGTGGATCTTCATCAAGAAAGTGTCTGTACATGGATAACACTCAGCTGCATATGAAGTCCCCATGCATAACTGAAGATGTTTCCAAGGCTCCAAACATTTCCATTTGTGCACTGCAAATCTATATCTACAATTTTTTTTGGCTACATAGCATCCAACGGATGACTTCATTGCTTATAAAGTGATAAAAAAAAAAAGGAATTAACCTTATAACCTATTCTCACTTTGAAATTTAAAGTAAAGTGGAGCAATAGGCTATGCATTTCCTATTTTTAATCTTATGTGAATCTGGTTAACAAGACCCTAGCACACTGAATTCCGCTGCTTTTTTTTTTTAATTTCCTGGTTGGCTGTGCAGGCTTCTCATAGGTACTGATCAATAGGTTAGCTATCCTTGGCTGAAAAGCAGGAACTGGACATCCTGGATTAGAAATACCAGCAGGAGGAAAAAGACAGGCATTTTTACATGTAATGATCTTTAAAGTATTGTATTAAACTGTCATTTCCTATGAACTTCAAGTGTTGCTACCATTCAATGAAGTGATTTAGACTACCATGCCTGCCAAATGATCACGAAGCTCCTTGTCAAATGGAAGGGCTATCGACGAAAATCCAGAGGAGTGAAAGCCTTGCCTCTGTGTGGCTTATCTTCTATGCATCATTGTAGGGGGAGCTTAAAGACCAGAGCTAGTGGGTAAAGATCCTCTTTACTTGGAGTGGATCATGTCACCCTTCCTGAGACTGCCATGTTGATAACAGTCTCATTGTTGGAGGAGTTTAAAGACAGAGTTAGTGGGCAAGGATTGTTCTTTATGTGGTGTGGATCATGCTGCTGCCGTTCCAGAGAATGCCAAGTTAATAACACTATGGTAGTTATTTGAGGGACAAACCTCTGATTTCATCTGACTCTCATTGTTCTTGCCTCATTTGCAAACCCTACTATCCTAATCCTCATTTTAGCTTTCAGATTAAACAGAAGACTGTGAAAATACACACTTGTTAAGAAGGCAGTCTGAAAATGCATTTTCCTTGAAAGATCTAGCTGGAAAAGTATCCTCAGCCTGACACAGCTTGGTCCATCTTATCTTACAAGCTTCCTACTCCACACTCCTCTTAAGAAAGACTGAATTTCACCAGCAATTACTCCTGCTCTATCTCACTGTCAATGGTCATGACTTTTGCATTGAATTGACTGAATCTAGCACTGGTGTTTTCAATGGTGGACATCCAAGCAGGTCATGCAATTGAACAGCTCAAGTGGATATAAAGTTAAGAAAGGAAAGTAACAGCAGTGTGGAGCATTTTGTTTGATGATGAAGAAACAGAGGTCCTTTCCTTGGGCTGATGTATTTGAGCATGTGAGAACCAGTACTGTGGTACTCTCTGTTATACAGCAAGGGGACTGGGCCTTGGAGCAAACCACCTCTTAGCAGAAGGCAGCATGAAGCCCATCATAGAAAAGTTATTGGAATCCTGCTCATAGATCCTGAAGCCCACAGTAACAGTAAAATTTCAGACATGTCAAGCAACATATTCCTATGATAAATTAATGTTACAAGGCTTCCTGTTTATGGGACAAAAATATCCTGAATCACTACTATTTTATAATGCAAGATATACACAGACACACAGACAGACAGACAGACACACACACACACACACACACACACACAGCACCACCACCACCAATAACAACAATTCTGTGGATATATAGTCACATATATAGAATAACATTCATATTACATTCTTTAAGAATACTTTGAAAGACTAATTTGTCTCATCCACCAGATCATGCAAAATTTTCACAATCAGAACTAATCTGTTCATTTTTCATTTTATAAAACTTAGCAACCCTCTGCCCCTTCCACTTGTTATAAAAAATGAATTAAATTATTTCTGTCCTTAATGGGATTTTGCATAAACTGAAACATACATCCTCTTATCTCCTAGCAACTGGAACAGTGATATATATATATATATATATTATATATATGTGTGTGTGTGTGTGTGTGTGTGTGTGTGTGTGTGTGTTGTGTAAACCTTTTTTGCCAGCATTCACTTTATAAAATAGTCTACATCTGGTTTTGATCAAGGATTTTAATAAGTATTTTAACTAAAAATCAACAAGACCTTACAATAAAGCCACAATTTTCACTGGTTACTGTAATCAGTGAGGGTCACATTTATTCACTGATCCAAGGAAATCCTACAAGAACATGCATAGTTATTTGGACTTATAATCAAATATAGAATGAGATAATTGCTAATAGAATAGAATTTCCATTGAGGACATTTTTTTCCTCTATGCTTGATAATGTATCTTGTATTTATTTTCTGAGAAACTAATTTTGATTCTTTGTGAATGTGTTTTGCCTGCATGTATGTATGCATGTATGTAAACTACACACAAGCAGTGCCCACAGAAGCCAGAGAAGGGCATCAGACCCCTGAAACTGGAGTTACAGGAAGGTGGTGAAACATCATGGAGGTGTTGGCAAATGAACCTCAATGAACCTTGGCCTTCTTCAAGAGTAGCCAGTTTCTTTACTGCTGAGCCTTCCTTCCAGACCCCTGGCCTCTTCTTCTCCCTTATATATATTTCATGTACTTCTACATGTACTAATAGTATATTACGACATTTTGACATGAAAGCCAAATGATTAGGGCTCATTAAAGTTGCTGCTGACACATTTTAACTTGTGACAAAGTTGATATTTAATAGGCATTGAATTGAATGCCTACAGAGAGTAATTAGGGAATCCCACGTAATGGGAAGAATAGAAAAAAACAAGAAAGGAGATACCATAATAGAGGGAGACATTTTAGGTTTACAGAGAAATGAGGTACTAGGGAAAGGTCTGGAGATCTACAAAGATGACACCAGCTAACAATCTAAGCAACAGAGGAAAGGCTACCTTAAATGCCCTCCCCTGATAATGAGATTGATGACTGACTTATATTCCATCCTATAGCCTTCATCCAGCAGCTGGTGGAAGTAGAAGCAGACACCCATAATTAATCACTGAACTGAACTAGAATCCAGCTGCAGAGAAGGACGAGTGATGAGCAAACGGGTCCAGACCAGGCTGGTGAAACCCACAGAAACAGCTGATCTGAACAAGGGGGAGCTCTTGACCCCCAGACTGATAGCTGGGATACCAGCATGGGACTGATCCAGACACCAAAAATGTGGGTTTCAGTGAGGAGACCTGGGAAATCTACAGGACCTCCTGTAGTAGTTCAGCACTTATCCCTAACATAGGTGTGGTCTTTGGGAGCCCATTCCACAAATAGGGATACTCCTTGAGCCAAGACACATTCGGGTTGGCCTAGGCCCTATCTCAAAGGATATTATAGACTCTGATGACCCCCTATGGAAGGCCTCACCCTCCCTGAGGTGCAGAAAGGATATGTAATAGGTAGGGTTTTAGTTGGGGGGAGGGTGGGTGGGAGGGGAGAAGGGAGGGAGAAGGAACTGGGATTGACATGTAAAACAACCTTGTTTCTAATTCAAATAAAAAATCTGAAATAAAAGGAATCCCATGTAAGAATGTGCAGACATCTTTATATCACAGAACCCTGAGTGTTCAGTGGATGTGCACTTAACAAAGGATGTGATGGCTGACAGAAGTTCAAGTCCACATGGGTGGGACACCATGAAGGCATGGAGACATTTATACTCTGATGCTGATTACTAATTTACAGAGTGCTATTATACAATATGGATATTATACAAAATAGAGATACTTCTACAATTTACCTTAAACTTTCTATCAGTGACAACTGCAAGCATGCATGTGGAGGAAACTTACATAGAACACAAAATAGATTAAGAAAGCAACTTTTATCCAGTGGAAAAGAAAACCCACCCAGCAAGTGATGGGCACCTGCTAGTTAGAGGTATGTTGTTTGTGATCACATACAAGCTGAAGGTTTCAATAAGCAAATGACAACAATCATGGGAGCCAAGCTCCACTCTCACACTACACCAGACCACACAGTCTTCCCAATGCAAAGTTGGCCTGCCTGACTGCATAAAAAAATGCCAAAGGAACTATTATACAAATAGCTCCATATATCTGGCTGTGAGGTCACAATATAAATTATGCTTAGGACTTCTAAATAAGATAAATGAGTCCATATTTCCATCATCAAGATCAATGGGAATCCAGGTATTATTGAACACGGTAGATGTGTATTATAGACATAAGAGCTTTTAGAAGAATTTGCTTTTAAGCTCTCTTCTCAACTTACAGAAATTCAGGAATGCCAGGGTTGTACTTGCTAAAAGGATTCCACCTGAAACTTCTACACAAACAAACAAAAAAATCCTATGAAATGAAGACTCATGAAGACAGGGAAAATATTACCAGGAGTGGCATGTGGATCAATAAGATGGTTTAGTGGGAAATGCATCTACCTCCAAGTCTGACTCCAATAAATTGCCCTCTGGCTTCCAGACATGGGAGATTGCACCCACATAGATACATAAACACACAAACATAGTAAGTGAAAATATAATAGGATATTATATTTGAAAAAGTGACATGTATCCAGATGTAGAAATTGCATAAAAATAACCATGGATGAAATCAACATGAAAAGTATATTTAAATTAATTTAAACACATTTAGAAATACAGCAAAAAACCCACTAAGATTAAATGTTAATTAAAATGAATGTTAGCATACAACCTTCATTGATTCTTTGTAACTCACTCTCCAGTGTGAACTGGTAAGGTAACTGGAATCACTAAGGCTACTTTCACCATCCATCACATGAACAGGAACCAGTGCTTGCAAGAAGATACCATCCTACAAATTCTATTTTAACTAATTGACCATCATTAAGAATTTTATCTTAGGAAAAGCTAAGTATAGAGCAGTTATTCTTCTCACTACACAACCCACATCAAATGTACTAAGCTTCTGTTTCTTTTTCAATCTGCTCTGTTAAATTGTACCACACTGAAACTGGCAAGCAATAGTATTTAGAGATAGTGCTGGATGAAGCAAGTATGATTTTTAAGTAAAATGACCTAGACAATCAATTTGTCAGTTTAATGGTATGAGGAATCGAGCTCCCTACGGAATGGACATCTCAGCAAATGTCCAGAGCAGTGCTCATTTTCAGGAGCACAGCTGAAGAGATGACCCCAACACCCTCGCTACCAGAATATGTGGACTATCTTGTATCAGAAGGACAGAGAGCATGGCTATACCACAAGTCTTCATGCTGCCAATGGGGTATGTGAGGGACATGGTGAGCTCTGTGATGGGTGGGGGTGAAGGCAACATTCTATTGTCCCCTGATGCCAGCTAAACTGCAAAGTCCATGGACCAGAGTTTAAGTAAAACTTCACAAAATACAGAGAGGTTCTCTGGGATATCTGTCACAATGGAGGGCCTGTTGCTGTCTGGGTGAGCTCCTAAGGCCCTTTCCTTCTCTTATCCAAGGAGGAAGGAGAGGAAGAGAGAAGGAGGGAGAGAGGAGATGAGAGAGAAAAAACATACAGACAGACAGACCAGAAACCTACAGTCTCCTCATCCCCTAAGCCAAGTCTGGGTTGAGAAAGGGAAAGGAGACAGGGAGTGGTGTTTTGATTTACATCACAGACTCTCTAAATCAAACAATGCATGAAAGTCCTGAGCTTATTAAACTCTGACCAGTTACACTATCTGAAATAGGGTTTCTGTGCTCTGTGTCTGTACAGGGAAAGCAGTCATGGAGCCTACAACTCTGCTGAAAGAGGAGGTGGAGAGAGGCAGAGCCCCAGGAGCCAGAGAGCTGAGTCCATCACATCAGCTGGATGCAACTCAATCAGGGCTCTGGATTCCCGTTAAAGGGCAGTGGAAGCCCATTTTTTGCCCTAAAGGGAAACATGATTATAAAATAGTAAAATCAATGCTTGGCTATTGTCCAAAAAGAGTATTGGAGTCTATGAAGAAAATTACAACTCCAATAAGAAGTCTTTCTGGGGTGTTTCAAGTTTTGATTAAGGGAAGATATGTGTTACAGGGAAGTGGTGTGTATCATTTCTCTTCAATCTAATATTAAGCCTATGTTATGTTTCCTTTCAGAGAAGAGTTGGGTCATTAACTTGGAAGATGATTGCGGCTCTTTAATATATCCTTATAGTTTCTAATATGAAAAGCAATTAGCAGTATTTATACAGGTGTGAAAGAAGAAGAGATGGACAGAAAGAAGGATGTACAGTGATTACAGTCTAGATGTTATTGGGAGGATTTTAACATGAATGAAGGAAAATCATAAATTCATTAAAGTTCAGAACACATAGCTGGGAAATAAAGGAATTTAATTTGACCAATCTGAACTCCTAACCTCTGCACCCTGCTGCAGTGAAGTAGTAAAAAAATATTGAAATGCACATGCTTAACAGAATAAAAGAACTCACCAAGACAAAAGAGCAGAGTACACACCCACAGACAGAAAATCCAAATGCCATCCAAAATTAACCCTTAAATCTAAGTAATGTACACAATGAAATTAACCAGGTGTTCAGTCATTGAACATTGTCCTCTACCAGCAGGGAACTGTGGTCATGATGGTAAAGGGGTGGGGGAGGGGTGAAAAAAAGGGCATGAACTGTCACAAGGATCTATTCTGTCCCCTTTGAGTACAAACGACCTGTACTGCCATTCTTCCCCCTTTGACCGGTGGTTCCTTCTAGACAGGTGCTATGAGTTAGTCCATGAAGTCCCTAGGTCTACATATATGAACCGTGGTAATCTAGTATTATTTAATTGGCAGGATGATATCAGGTCTTGGAACTATGGAAGAATAAAAGGGTATAGAATTGAAACGAAATAAAAAAAAAACATCTTTATAAATATCTTTTCCTTTAAGGATTTGTTTTATTTTAAATGATGTGTATGTATGCATCTGCAGGTGGATATGTCCACATGCGTGCCATTGCCTGCAGAGGACAGCAGAATGTATGAGATCATCTGGGACTAGTGTTAAAGGTGGTCTGAGGTGACCTGATGCTAATGCTATGAGCCAAACCTAGCTTCCTGTTAAAAGTAAGATGTTTAAAGGCAGTCAGTCTCCATCCAGACTTTAAAGCTCACAATGGGAAAATAAACATTGCACAACTGTAGGGAATGATTTCTCTGACACAAGAAAAGAAGGATCTAGGTTGGTGGCTTTCTTCCTCTCAGCTCAGTGGGTCATGGGCAGCAGCGAGTCTTATTCTCTATCTAGACCTTTACAAAGATCTGCTGAAGAATGAGGGTCCCAGGAGTGTTAGGAGAAAACTAATTCCAGTACAGGACAATCAACATAAGCTAGGGCAGCTGGAGGCTATAAATCCTCCCCCATCTCAGCCAGGGTTAGGTAGCTTCCCTGTGTGACTGCTGAAGCAACCATTGTCATGCACATTGAGTCTGGCTAAGTCCAAGCCAAAGAAAATATTTCTACCTCTGTGACACTGTCCTCTTCACCAATGTCATGGCAGTGGTCTTGAAACACTCCAGGAACCATCTCAGCAAATGTCTGACCTGATCATGCCACCTCAGGATTGACTGGGAAGGGAAAGACACTCAGGAGAGCAAAAGATGGATGGAAAGGGCCAACACTCCTAATAGAGTCTAACGGAGCAGAATGCAACCTATGTAGTTGACTTAGTCTCAGTGAGGCAAACTCAGTGCCCTCAGCCACTGCTTTCCCCAGATGCCACACCCCAATTCTGCTTTAGAAGCATAGTTACAGTGACTCATATCTCAGTTTGTTCTCTGTACATTACCTCAGCTCTGCAGCTGCCCAATGCAAAACCTGAGGAAATCACAGATTCTCTGTTATTTGTTTGCTTCGACTCTGTGGTGGTTTGCATGAAAACAGCCCCCATATGGAGTGCTACAATTAGGAGTTGTGACCTAGTGAGAGGAACTGTGTCACTGGCGGTGTGCTTTGTTTTGAGGTTTTGAGTGCTCAAGCCAGGCCAATGTCATTCTCTTCCTGTTGCCTACAGATCAAAAGGTATAACTCTCAGCTGCCTTTCCAGTACCATGTCTACCTGCATGCTGCCATGCTTCCCACCATGAAGATAATGGGCTAATCTTCTGAACTATAAGCCAGCCACAGTTAAATGTTTTCCTTTATGAGAAATGCTATGGTCATTGTGTCTCCTCTCATCAGTAGAAACCCAAAATAAGACAGAAGTAAATATGAAATTTGATGTAGACTAATCTGCCAGTAATTGTTACTGATTTGGTACATGCATTACAGGGAATTAGGAATTAGGAAAACCCTTTCTGGGGATACAACCTATGACATTTATGATTCCATCATGCTAAAGGGTCAAGAATGTCAATCTGAGGTCCAAAGTTGCCTTGACTCATAAAACAACTGCTCTCATCTTCACTTCACTATAACCAATAAGACGGAGCTTAAAAGAAAATGGTAACAAACAGTAAGTTCATGCAAATGAATAAAAAGAAAATACTTTATTTCTAAAACACTAGTTACATTACATTACTTTCTTTTGTCTATTGTGCTCACAGATTGTATTTAATTCTGTTAAATTAGTTCAGAGGAAGTTCTACTCTTATGAGACTCTCTTGGCCAGTACCCTAGCTAAAGGATTTTCTTCCTGCAAGAAGAGTTACTACAAATCAGATGCTCTTTTCACTTTGGTCTATAATACATTTAAAACTGTGAAATGAGGTCCTTCAAACTTGAGGAATTATAGGATGTAGGTTTTGAAGCAAAGAAATATCAGATTCATCCAATTGGCTAATTCACTATAGCCTCATGGGGCCAGAATTACTCCCACTATGGAACTGATTCTGAATAGGAAGGGAGGCTTCCAGAGGCATGCACAAACCTGACACCAACAGCCGAACTGCTAATGTCTACAGCAGTCCCTCACAATGTCTATGTTATAAAATAAATCATGTATCTGTAACATTCTTAGTGAGCTTATTATTATCCAAACATTTTAACCAGTTATCAAAACAACACCTCCTTGTTTTCCAGCTGGCTTTTACCTGCAAGATATGCTGTAAAGACGGGGGGATTAAATTCCCTTTGTCAGAACATAAGTTGTAGCTGAGAGCACACAAGCTAAAATAGTTACTGCTCAAGCTGCAAACACTAGCAATAGATTGTTGGAAGAGAAAAGAAAGGGACAGAATGAATTGAAATGTGAAAAAAAGTTAATGTAATAAATTATCACTTGTAGAATGAAGCTGTATGGCTGCTCACTAGAAAAGTTAACATTTTGTAGTGTTAAAGTTTCTACATCGAAATTCTAGAAAATTTATTTAAATCGCTCACAAAAACTTAAACATGAATTTCAACCAACACTTTACTTCAGACCCTCTATATGTGAACTGCTGGCTAGTTAATTATTTTGGAACCTCATTGCTAGCTGCTTAACTTTTTATATATGATTTACCACATCCCATTATGCATCACTGAGGAATCATTTCCTAAGCTAAATGTCAATGTCAATGACCTAATATCAGCATAAGGGACACTGAAATTCACATTGCAATGTCAATTAGTAATACTGACATTTCTATTTAATTGAGAAAATTAAAAGTCTAAAGTCATTCTAATTTAATTTACTGCTGTGTTATTTTAACCATCAATTTAGCAATGCATATGCTGGAACTATTTTTTAACAACCCATTACAGGAGTACAACTGTCCCCAAATAAGCAAAGAGTACACTCATCTTCAAACTGACATTTAATATCCCACAAATAGATAATGCAAAGATCAGTGTAGGAAACCATTCCTGACACATGCAATTTTTTCACTTACTATGATTTTGGATTTTGGTGTGTGTGTCATGAAAAGTGTTATAGTCTTACTTGAGGCCTGTTCTTTTCTGAAAAGAAATGGATAGGGAGTGAATCTAGGGGAAAGGGGAGAAGGAAAGGGGAGCTGGGAGGAGAGGAGGGAGAAGGAAACTGTGGTGGGGATTTTTTATGAGAGAAGAATCTATTTTCAATTAAAACAAAAAAAGGGTGTAATAGTCAATCAGGAATTTTCTTGACACAAATCTATCCCAAGGTATTATTAGTATTTTAATTTGATCCAGAGAATGTAGAAGCTCCCGCTTAAAAAACACACTAGAAGCCAGCCCAAATCATAAGCACAGAATTTCAAGGCTGAAGTGAATAAAGAAATATCAGTTTTTGTAAAATGATCACGTGCTCATCTAGCATGTAGTGTATTTTTGTTATGAAAGTTATTGTTATATGTTTTCTTTATTTGATAAATACTTCACAAAGCAGAACAATGCTCTCATGTCAGTAAGTGTTCAAGAAAGCCATTATTCATAATAGTATTTAAAAGTCTTCTAGGCCATTATGCATCATACTAGTATCAAGCTGCCTAGTAGTACTTCATCGTTAACTCTATGGGAGC
This sequence comes from Cricetulus griseus, assembly GCF_003668045.3. Classification (NCBI taxonomy): domain Eukaryota; kingdom Metazoa; phylum Chordata; class Mammalia; order Rodentia; family Cricetidae; genus Cricetulus; species Cricetulus griseus. The sequence goes on along the minus strand of NC_048595.1, from coordinate 360,476,442 downwards.
ATGATGAATGGGCATGTATGAAAACTTTCATGCACATAGTGAGATATACAAGTCAAGGTTCAGTATAAACACAGAAAACATGTTCTTAATATAAAATCATTAGGCAGAGATGTTCTCATATTCAAATGTTTTAATCAATGAAATAGCAATTGACCAAAAAATGGTGCTATATTGTGGGGTTTGAAAAATATGCAAAAGTACGGGGACAGAGTATGCAGCTAACAATAGCAAAGTATGTTATTTTTAGTTTCTCAAAATAGGTAATGAGCTCTGCAATAAAATGTGAAATTGAATAAGTTACAAATACATCCATAACCATATAACACCCATCTAATAATAAATGTAAGCTGTATAGATAATATGCCAAAGGTAGTGATCAAGAAACACTTTGAAAGGAACTCCAGCGAATCCAAAGTAGTGAAGAAGGTGCTGAGAAATACAAGAGCAGAAGAAAAAATGTTGTGTGACCCTCAAATCACATGGCTCCACACTGAGCAAGTCCTCTTCTGGCTTCCCTGTTAATATGAAGAACTGCATTCTGTAGAATGTAGATTCTTTGGACCTTAAGGTATCCCAGGGAGCTGGAGCTCTCAGTCAGGCAAACACTTATAATAGGAAATGATTAACACTTACAGCATGTGTTGTGGCCAGCCTGTTGAAGATCAGCATACTGTATGAGACAGTAATTACAAACAGGCCCTGTTCAACATCAAATGCCAGGCAAGGATGTCTAGAGTGGTAACATTTTGCTAAACATGATAGCTTCAAAAATAATAAGTACAGGGACTAATGCAGGATGACCCATTCATCAAGAAGACACAAGAAGAAACTACTAGTAGTGCATTACCTAACATACGAAGACACTGGGTTCCATCTCTCCCAGGGTACTGAGACAAAATTCAAATCTGTACAGAAAATAAAATGTATATACATAAAGGAAGAAAAGGGAAAAATCCAGTGTCTGTTATGGGATTCAACACTCCTTTCTATTGGAGAAAAGTTAAGATACAGAAGTGAAGAAGTATAATTCACATTTATGAACAAAGAATACAAACTAAATTATATTAATAAATGAAAAACCACCTTGATCTGAATAATAAAAATCATTCAAATCAGGAATCAAAGGGAATGTTGTCAATAAAAGTTTGAATGGCATAAATCACAGGCATAATAATGATGAAAGGTCTGAGTGAAGATATTTAGTGGTGTATATGTGGCGAGGGGAGTCAGTCTCACTACTAGCTTAAAAAATGAATTAGAAATTCACACTATTAAAAATAAATGGAAAGGACACATTGTTTGGAAGAAAATACACAAATTATTCACAAACAATGCATTAGATCTTAAAGCCTCTCAAGGAATCTATTAAAATTACTAGAAGAACAAGGTTGCAGGACAAGTCTCAATACAAAAAAGGTATGTTTTAAATACATACTAATAATTAGCAACTATAAATTGAAATGAATCAAGATTATTTATAACCTTAAACCACATGAGATGTTTAAGGATAGATGTAACTGTAAGACTTAGAAAAGGAAAGTTCTAAAACAACCATCTAAAAAAAAAAACTTAAAAGAGTATGTTCACATGCATGACTGACTGTGCTGGATTCAAAGACTTTATGTTGACTGTTCAGAAATCCTTTACAAATGGCTCTTCCTCATATTCAATAGATCCTGGTCAAAATTCTTGTAGGCATCTCCACATAAATGGAACAGATGATAGTAAATCACATGTAAGAGTATCTTTAAGGTTTGAAAAGAAAAACAAACAAGAAATTGGGGTGAAAATCAGCAATTTGATCTCCTCAAAAGACCCCATTGCAAACTTAAGTGAGTCTAGATTCCATGGCCTTGATGTAAGACAAGATATGTAGAATAAGGGTCCAATGGAATTTCAGAAATATATACATTCATACAAGAGGGTCAGTTGCTTTTTGGTCATAGTCTCTCCCAGCATACTGAAATGTATACCCAACAACTGATGGCAGATTTATCATCTATGTGAACGAATTATGAGAATGCACAGAAGACTCTCACACTATAGACAACCAGCTTCCAGGTACAAATACTTAGTCATCCAAATGGCAGAAGTCCTTAAAAATTCAAGTTACAAGTTAAGAGTTTTCAAATATAGAACTCAAAACACAGAAATCAGGAAAAAAGAAAACCTTAATAAAGCATCAAAGGCACTGAGTGAAGATATATCCAAACACCCATGACATGAAATAATATATCCAGGATAGCGATACAGAAAAAAAAAATCTCCCTACTGTAAGGTTTACGAAGGATGACTCATTTAAAATATTGGCGAAGGATCCTGATGGACATCATAGGAGGACAAATGTGCATCACAGACAGGACATAAAAAATGTGTTCAATACCAGTGTCCATTAGAGATGGACTGAAAAACCACAATGAAATACCACAGCCCATCAACTAGCATGAATGAAAGTATAAAGAAACTACTCTGTGATTTGAAAAGTACGGAGAAATTAGAACCCTTTAACATGCTCAAAACTTGAGCATGTACAGGGAGTTTGGTAGGATGTGATGCATTAGGAAAGATTAAGGAAGCTCTTCCTCAAAACAAACAATTAAAATTGGGATGAGCTACAGCTCAGTGGTACAGCAACTGCTTGGCATTTACACATCCCAGGTTCAAGTCCCAGGACCACACAGAGAGATAAACTATACCCCATTTCCAGCATGCAGTCAAGAAAAAAAAAAAAAAAAACATCGGTATCTGTGAGGAAATATTTTTTACAATTTATTCATAGTAGCTATACACCAGTTACAATACAAAGGCACATTACCAGTAAGTGGATAAGTGTGATACATTCACACACTGACTATAAATCAGATATTTTTAAGGCCCTTATTGATGTTCACTACAAAAAGCTGTGCATTGTAATCTCCAATGCATTTTGCTGGGTGATAGGAAGACACCACAGAAAAGCTCAACGGCGTAACTCCATGCACATCCAACTCTGGAAAAGACAAATAAATCATGGGGACAAAAGTCAGATAGGGTCCCCATGTTTGTGGAGGTTAAAGGTGACTACCATAGAAAGGAGCATGTTTATTTTAGCTTACAGTTCATAGTCAGTCACTGAGAAATGCCAAAGCAGGAACTTCAAGCAGAAATCATGTTTCCCCAAACTTGCACAGCTACATTTCTTACACATGCCAGGCAACTGTGCTTAGGGATGCTCCCACCCTCAGTAGGTGGGTCACACGCATGTCACACCGTTCATTTAGTTTTATCACCGAAGAAAATCATTGCTTCATACAGATTTGTATGTCCCTTCATTAAAGAACACCATGAGGTTTCAAGTTTAGGGAAATTGTGAATAGAGCACATACAAAAATTCATTTACAAGTTTATGTGTAAATATGTACTTAAATTCCTAAAACATACAATTGTACTGAAGAGGTGTATGCTGGATCATGTGATATGCATATACATGTACATATACATATATGTATCTATATATAATAATTTTTAAATGTCGAGCTATTTTTCCAGGAAAACTGCAAGGTTTCTAGTTCTAAGTCTCTTCAGATCATGTTAATAATAGTTGGTATCATTTATTTGAATCATTCTATGAAATGTATAAATTGAAATTCATTAAGGTTTTAATTATCAGTTCCCTAACAGTTAAGTTACCTTTTACATCTCGTGTCTGCTATTCATGTTGATGTATTTGTCATATGATGTAAGACTTTTCCTGGGGAGAATTTAACAAATGACCATTCACCCTGGTTAGGCAAAAACAACAAACCAAGGACAAAATTCCACCCAAATCCAGGCTGGTGACCCAGGGACTTTGTTGGGATTCGTTACAGGAACATGGTAAACCAAAGGCAGCTTCATTATTGGAAAGGCCAAACATTCATGGGCAGTGATCCACAAAAAGCTACATCCATTGAGCATTCTGCCCAACTTGTAAGCAGTTCGACCAGGGATTCTCCTCTCAGCGATTGTTGTTAGCTGAATTTTATAATCTTGGGCCCTTGTCAAGCTTGTCAGTATCTGAGCTTTCCAAAGCCTGTAACTTTCCTTAGCTTTGTAAGTCATAAGAACTGCCTTCATCTCTCCAAGAGGGAATGTTTCAGTTCAAAGGGAAGAACATAAAACACCTGATTCACTCACTTGTTATCATCATCATCATCCCTGTTGTTAAATTTTGAGACAGGTTCTTATGTGACAGACGCTGGCCTTAAACTCACAATCCTGCATCAGCCTCCTAAGTGCTTCAAATAGTGGCATGTACCACCACAATAATCTTTAGACATAGTTTCACTGTATTTTTTCCTTACCCATGAGCTTAGACAGTTCTTCCTGTAGTGGATACAGGTCCCTTTTTGAGCAGATGATAAGCAAACGTTGCCAGATGATATGCAATTTATCTTTTCATTTTTATTAATACAGAACTCACAGGAAAAAGTTAACTGCTAAAGTCTGTTTATCAGCATCCATATTCAAGGACCTTGCATTGGAGGCTAGTCTAGTACATTTTTACATACCTAAGGTTGGAATATTTCCTACAATACCCATTATTTGTGATTATATGTATGAGAGTTTTTGTAATTTTGTCAAATTTAAATTGAGGGGTTTCCTTTTTCATTTTAAATGTGTCTCTCCACCTGATCAAGACCATTTGTTATTACATTTATTGTGCCAGCAACTTCACAAAACTCAACTGAATATATTCATGCAGAGCTCTAACTAGAGTCTTTATTCTGTTCCCCTGGTCTGTTTCCTTCAGATACTACTGTGTCCTGATTGTTGCACATGGTTAAGAAACTTAGCATTAGCTTCTAGGATTCCTCAAACCTAATCTACTTTAAAAACAGTATAGTTAGTTTTCCTTTTCCATAGAATGAGGATTTTCGGTATTGACATTTTTTTCCATCTTTTTTTATTTGAATTAGAAACGAGATTGTTTTACATGTCACTCCCAGTTCCCATTCCCTCCTGTCTTCCCCTACCACCCACCCCAACTAAAACCCTACCTATGACATATCCTTTCTGCTCCCCAGGGAGGGTGAGGCCTTCCATAGGGGGTTCTCAGAGTCTATCATATCCTTTGGGATAGGACCTAGGCCCACCCCTGTGTGTCTTGGCTCAGGGAGTATCCCTGTATGTGGACTGGGCTCCCAAAGTCCACACCTATGCTAGGGATAAGTGCTGAACTACCACAGGAGGTCCTGTAGATTTCCGAGGTCTCCTCATTGAAACCCACGTTCCTGGGGTCTGGACCAGTCCCATGCTGGTTTCCCAGCTACCAGTCTAGGGACCTATTGCACCCTGTTGTTCAGGTCAGCTGTTTCTGTGGGTTTCACCAGTATTGGCATCTTTAAAGGTTCCTACAAAGATCTGGTGAGAATTGCATCAGACCTGTAGATAAGATGGATGGCATAGACTATGTCATCTAACAGTCCACAAACAAAGGTCTGTTGGTCCCTCTGTTGTAAAAAATATCATGAAATTCTTTTATAGGCATTTGTGATTTTTCAGCATATAGTTTACTCAGCATATGTCCACATATTTCTGTTGGAAAACTAATAAGTTAGTTTAAAATTTTGGTTTCTAATTGTTCCCTCATGGTAACTTACATATCATTAGGGTTGTGTATATGAGCCTGCATTTATGGTCAAGCTCTTCGTAAAAACTACTTGTAGTATTCTACATGGACCAGTATATCCTCTGTGAGGGCTTTGTTTCTTTCAACTCAATCTGCTTAGATGAATTTTCTTCTCTTATTGCACTGATTATAACTGTAGCACTGTTGGTAAGCACTGTTGAGAGTAAATGTATTTACTATATTTCAGTCTGATGGAAAAACATACATGTATGTCAGTTGATCTTTGCTAAGTAAAACAGTAAGTCTTTTGCATATGGCTTTCCCCCCAAATTATAGTTTCTTTTATTCATTTTTATCATGAACAGGCCTTGGTTTTTTGAAAATGCTATTTACTCCATCTGATAAGATTATGTGACTTTCCCTCATAAGACAGATAATAATATATGCACTATACTAACAAGTTTTTTTTCTTAGTTTTTAACCTTGACCCAACTTTGAAATATGGAACACAGACAAGACGGTCATGGTAAATTATTTCTTTCATACATTTCTGGATTTGATTGGGTAATTTTTGAAACTTTCTTACATATTATCAAAATGAGTTATCCTGGCCTGCAGTTTTTCCACATTCATCTATAATAATGTAGCTTTATGAAATTAGCTGGCAAGCACTTTCTCTCTTCCATTTTCCACACAAAGGAAGATATTATATAAATTGCTGCTATTTCCACTTTAAATGTGTCTCATAAATCTTCATAGGAACAGTCTCATCTAGGAAGTTTTAAATTATGGGTTCAATGTCAATAACATCTTTAGGATTATTCAGACCATCTATTTAATTACAACCTAGTGTAGGTAGTTTATGATACTTGGGGGTTTGTTATATTTTATTTATCTAATTTGTCAGATCAACACATGTAGCTGTCCATGGTACCTCATTTTATTGTCTACATGGTAGTAATAACATTTCTTATTTGCTTTCTGATATTGGTGATTTTGTAAGACCCTCAGAAAGCTGAGGCTTCCAGAATCTTAGCCCAGGACGGCGGCCACCCCAAACACAGAATGGAGGCGAAAGCTTGATGCAAACTGCACGAGGCTTTATTGTAGTTTAACGAGCTAACCCCATGTTAGCTCGGGTCTTTCACCCACCCGCCATGGCGAGAAAAGACCCGAGCTAACATGGGGTTAGCTCGTTAAACTACAATAAAGCCTCGTGCAGTTTGCATCAAGCTTTCGCCTCCATTCTGTGTTTGGGGTGGCCGCCGTCCTGGGCTAAGATTCTGGAAGCCTCAGCTTTCTGAGGGTCTTACAATTTCTGTCTCCTAATGTTAGAAATCTTAATTTTATTGTTCAGTCTGGATTTCAAATGCCCCCTCCACAAATCATCATTGGGAAGGACAGTCTCCAGCATGTGGCACAATTAGGGTAGTGGAACAGAAGTAGGGCTTAGTGGAAGGCATTCCGCCCCTCCTGTCCTTTCTCTGTCAAGCCAACATGAGCTCAGCACATATGTTGCCCTTGACTTTCTTCATCATTATATTCTGCCTGAACTAGTCCCAGCACAATTTAGTCAAATGACAATGGACTGAACCCTATGAACTGGTGAGAAAAAAATCAAACATCTCACCTTGATACTTTTCATGTGTTTGTCACACTGACAGAGGTCTAATATAATCCTAAAGATGCAAATATGTTATCATTCGCTAACATTTATCTCTGTGAAATACTATAGCATTCTTGTTGCTTTAGGGTTTATCTGGGATATGTCTTCTTTTGCATTTTATATTAACAGCATTTGGGGCTAAAGGGTTCATTCCCAAAAGTGTCTCTCTGTTTTGTGCTCACGAAATTTTGACATGATGCATTTAATTTTCAAATGGCTCAGCATATTTTGTTTACTTCTCATGTGCATTCCTCTTGGATCCACAGATCTATCAGAAGTGTGATATTTTTCAAAAGTATGAAGGTGTCATCCCTCTTCAGATGGAAAAAATAAAATGATCTGGACCATTGGAAAACAGAATGAAGTATTCTGTGAATGGAAAACTTTCAAATACTCAATTTATAGAAAACTTAGAAGAAAGTGAAGAACATATTGAAACTACGTCCATCTCAGCTTCTTCAACATCTCACAGAAAACTCTGGAAAGAGGGGAGTAGGTTTATCATGTGAAATCTCAGAACTGCAGAGGAGTGCTTCCCCTTATTGATAAGAAGTATTTATTTCATCAGAATGAATATTGATGAGGAAGTAAACACAAAGACTCTCTGCCTCCCACTGGGTACAGATACCATTGATTGATTCTGCAAAATCACAATGCCTCCCTTCATTCTAAGAAATGAAATAGCATCACTGAACAGATACAAACTAACAACAAGAAATGACTCACCCAAACTTTTATTTCCATACAGCGAACATTATGCAAATTAAAATTCAAGCAAAGAAATAAAACCCAAAAAAGAAAGTCCTTTCACCTAAAAACAGAGATACATTATGTCTTGGTTTGTTGAAATTCTTTTAATTTCCCTTACTTCCTAATAATCTAATAGTAAATCACTTTCTTTAAAGTCCTGGAATAGACTTGTTTGAATCAATACATTTTAGTTACACCATATTTCTGTTTACGAAGAGTAGCCATACTGGCCATAAAAATGCAGGGACAGATATCCCAGGGAGCTGACAACTTATGCAGTGTGTGTGTGTGTGTGTGTGTGTGTGTGTGTGTGTGTGTGTGTGTGTGTGTGTGTGTGTGTGTTTCAGGGCTACAAGAAGAAATCATTCCAATAGCAAAACATCCACATCCAAGGATGGGCCATGTTGAGGTCTAAAGCTCTAGGCAGGGGAACTCATGGAAAGATTGTAAGCAGCAATAAGTGGGGCTGGCACAGAGCCTAATTATTTGCATAGAAAACGGAAGAGGATTATCTCTCGGAATAGTCAGGGAACCAGCAGAACCTGACCTGTTAACTTGTTTTCTATTTGTAAATTTTAGTTAAGCCACCTTTATTCACAGGGTGCCAATTTTCTTAGTGTTAAAGTAGGGATTTGGCAATAAAGAAAACTGCAAATTTTAAACATCTGCAAACTCTCTTCCAGGTATATATATTATGTCATTCATTATGTACTAGATAACTAGTTTCAACATCATGGGAGAAAGTGGTAAAGGAAGAGGAATAGCAAAGAACTTGAATTAAAGTACCTGAGACCACAATGAAATAAGTGTTTAAGGTAGGTGCTACTCTACCCAAGTTGATCAATGAACAGTGTATATATGTAGCAAATTACTATAAGAATGTATGATTATGACTGTTGGGAATAAAAACAAAAAATGCTAGGTTCATAATATTTTTATTATTGTAATTATTATTATTATTATTGTTATTATTATTATTATTACCTGTTTTTATGTTTTATTACTTGTATAGGGAAACAAGCCACTGATTTGAAATTTGTGTTATCCATTAGGGAAGGATTACTGAAAAGTTGATAGAACAATGTAAGCGGAAATGCTTTGCAAATTATAAACACAGACTGGCATAGAATTGCCACTGGTTACATGAAGTATGTGAAGGCAGAATTAGGAAGGATGTCTTGCAGACAGAAGTCAAGGTTATGTCAAATTTGAACAATTCTGAACATCATCCAGTGTGGACATCTGCAATCTGCATAGGTTTTGAGTTGTACATAACAACACGGGATCTTTTTTTTTTTTTTTTTTTTTTTTCAGAGTGAGCATCTTCAGAGAATGGTCAGATCTTTGGCACATGGACCTTAAATATTTTTGCACCCCCCACCTCATGTCACAGACTTTTGAGTTTCTTTTTTTCTTCTATAGAACAGAAACTAGTCCTGTTTCTTGTTTTCTACGTCCACAGGGAGGTAGGGATTGGAACTTTGGTTCATCTTTGGAGAACAATTTCAGGTCTGAAAACTAGCAGGTGCACAGTTCTGGTGTCCTTGTGTTTCCAGCCACTGCAACAGTCACTCCTCTATTGCAAAACTTCAGCCTGTAGCCTGACCACAGGTGCAAGGGCTGGTTTCCTGACTCCAGTCTCCCACTGTGCTGGGACTATCAATCTATACAGAGCTTATATCAAATAACACGGAACATCCCTGAATTTCATCTCCTTCATATCTTCATGCTCCCTTCCTGGAGAATTGGCCCTTTCCAGTATTTCAAAAGAGCAACAGCAATTACCAGTTTTCTGATAATATAATTCTCCCAGCTGCAATAGCCTACAATCCCTAGGGTTGACTTCTATGTTTTGTGGTATTTTTCTCCTTTTCCTAAATCTACATGTTTGGATTCCCCTGCCTATCCTTCAAAGGTCTGAAATGCACCATTTCTCTGACAGATGTTTTACACTCTGGAATACTGGTTTTGACACCTTGGTGGGGATTGGAGTCACCAGGCAATTTAGTGAAGTGACAAGTCCAGACTGTCCATGATTCAGGGTAAGGATTGGGATGTGTACTAGTATCTAAAAGGTACCCCCGGGACTGGAGGTAACATGATTCAGCTGCCACAGAAAGCAATGCTAACTGACTCTGTGCTTTAGGATGAAGGCCAGTTTCACTCAACTCATGTCCACTTTGAAGTTTGTCCTTTTTGTGTCAAGTACTCTGTGAAAATATAAGCAATAAGTACTGTATTGATCCCCTAAGAGAATGTTTTGGAGGAGTTTGGAGAATGTAGGTTAAAAATGATCAAAATATATTGTATGGATAATCAAAAAATTAATACTTGAAAACTATAACAGGGATCATGACTTTTTAAACCCAGGGCACCTTGCTATATGAGATGAAATGTTTACAAAATTAGCATTCTGTAATAGCCTACCAATGAGAATAAGCAGACATAGGAAAATATTATAGGCTTATTAGGAATGAATGTTTGTTAAAAATGCCTTTATTATAATTAAATTATATGATTATCAAACCTACAGTAGAAATGACCTAAGATCTAAAAGCCCAGGTATTTGTGGATTTCTTTAGAAACTACTTTTCACTATATATACCTCTCATACCAAGCAGCCATTAACAAACATTAAAGCATGTTTTCAGGTTATCTGTATTGTATTAGTTACTTGTCTTGTTGATGCAACAAACCAGCAGAAGCAACTTAAGTAAGGGTAGGTTTATCTTGGTTCACAGTTACAGGGTCTAATCTATCTCTGTTTGACAAGTCATGGCAAAAGGGGAATGAGGCAGCTGGCCATGCAACCCACATGTAGCAAGCAAAGAAAAATTAATTTCAGTGCTCTTTGTTTTTTTTTGTTTTTTTTTTTTTTGGTTGTTGTTTTTTGGATTTTGTTGTTGTTGTTTTCGAGACTGGGTTTCTCTGTGGCTTTGGAGGCTGTCCTGGAACTAGATCTTGTGGACCAGGCTGGCCTCGAACTCACAGAGATCTGCCTGCCTCTGCCTCCCGAATGCTTGGATTAAAGGTGTGTGCCACCAACGCCCAGCTCCCACATTCTCTGTTTTACACAATTCAAAATCTCAGCCCCACACTGAAGGTGGATCTTTGCATCTCAATTAATCTAATCAAAATAATCCCTCACAGATGTGATCCCAGAGTCCGTCAAGTTGACCATGTTAATTTCTACAAGCATTAACACAACACACTGTGTCTGAGGCATTATGCTAGTGTCAGGAATATACTATTTCAATTCATCTGCAAGTCCATACACCCAGTGACATTCCTTCTGTTTTGGACTTGGCACACCCACTGTACAAACTGTTCAGTTCTCACAACAATACAAAGATTATCTGGACTCTTCACAATGTGCGCACCTGTCACCCTCCCCTCCCTTACCAGCTTTAGTCACTTTTTCACTCATAGCAGTCCCTCAATCAATTATGAACACTATAGCTAGGCATGTAAGAGCCCCTCATGATCAGCAGGTAATTAATTTCAGATGAAAAAACAAACAAGCAAACCACAGCCCCCTTGATCATTATACATAAGCTTGTCTCTATTTTTAATGTGGACTTCTAGATTTAGGCCATAGGTTGATTAAATCAGTAAAAAACGGTTTTGACCACACATACATACTCTCCCAGGTACAAACATAAATGTTCAAAGGACAATGCTATGTAGTCTATAGACTACAGGGTGAGAGGTAACACAAGTGGAGACACAGCAGACTAAAAGGAAATTGGACAGAGGCAAGGAGAGGGAAGGTGATGGCAGGGAAGGGCTCCCTAGGTAGAGATATTTCTGACAAGTCGACATAATTTTTTCAGGTACTACTGTTGTAATGACTTCATGACCGAGGCTGCTGATCTATAAACCTAGAGACTGGCCTCAAGTGGCACAGGATGTAACATCAGGCTCTGCAATCCTGTGACTTGACACCTTCCAGGCACAAGAAACCTTTACAGTGACCAGATGCTCCAACAGTGTCCTCTCATGTCCCTTTACGAAGATCACCTTTCCCCAGCAGTGAGCGGCTGCTCCCTTTTCAATCCAGTAAGACTTAGTAGTAAATATTTAAACATGAGAGACACTGTGTTTCTGACTATCGCTATACTGTTTACAGGATACCACATTGGCTGATTTTGAGATAATGATAATAATCTATTTTTCAATTATGGTCCAAATTTTCACAACCTGAAAAAAGTATCTCTCATTGTCCATGCAAAAGTTACTGACCAATTTTTGGCATAAGACATCATATAAAGGACATGGCATCAGGAACATAGGGATCATTTGAAGGAAGGAGCCAGCTCTGAATGCTTCCATTGAAGAAGTAAGACACACAATCATCTCTCACCCTTGATGGACTGAATCTAAACAGACATGCTAGCAACAAATGCATAGTTCTAGATGAATTTAGAAAAACAAATATACCAGAACTGCATGGAAAGTCATAGCTTGGTATTAATGAATGTGGATAAAATGTAGTAGGCAGCTTGAGCAACAGAAGCATAAAGCAAACTAGCCAATGGTCAGATGTTGCAGGGTATTTGATCACACTGTGTGAAAATATGTCATTTCACCTTGCCTGCAAGATGCCTTCTGATTGATTAATAAAGGCCTCAATGGCCAACATCTAGGCAGGAGAAAATAAGTGGGACCTCTGGGGAAAGAGAGGAACTCGGGAAGAATTTGAGGCATGTGGAATTAAGCCAGTGAGGTGTTGAGCAAGTCACACTTACAGGATGGGGAAGAGGAAAAGAGCCATGTGGCAGAATGCAGATTCATAGAAATGTGTTAATTTAAGTTGGGAACAAGTCTAAGCTAAGACCAAACTTTCATAATTAATAAGAAGTCTCCATGTCATTATTTGGGGGCTGGTGGTTCAAAGAGCTCAGCTACAGTAAGAGATTCGCCAACAGTTACCCCAGGCTACTACTACCTGAAGTGCATTCTCTGGTCCAACTGTGTGAGAACTACCCACGAACTCAGAACACAAAATTTGGTTCTATCACCTCCAGAATCAGACGTCACAGGTTTCAAAGATATATTGTGCACACCCAGATTTAAGAAGCAGTTTCCATGGCTTATTATCATTGAGGGTTGACACTCAAATCTAGAATAGACTGACACCTCCCACCAAGGCCCCATATACACAGTTATGACACCCATCAGTTGGGCCAGCTCATGACGAGCTTGAGCCTCTGAAACTATCAAGAATATCCCAAGACTCTGAATGTTTGGTTTATCATGTGTTATCAATACAGTGGCCCTAGTCAAATTTGGTTTTCAGCATTTGAAACTGATAATCTGAGTAATATAGGATATACCTAAAGTACACCACAAACTGTGGATCACCAAGAAGAAAAATCAATAGAAATTACACTTCAAATGACTTGCCTAAAATAGGATTTTGGGCTGATATTAAATGTTAATAGACTACTAAAATAACTTTCCTTATTTTTATTTCTCTTGCTAACGTAACTACTAGAAAGGCAAAATTACCTCTGTGAAATTCCTACTAGAAACTTCTGCTTTACAGTCAAGCAGGAACCTGTAAGATAATTCTCTTTACACATGTGGAACACTGCTGAGTAGTAGAAATACCAACCTAGCCAGAGAACAGGATTAGGACTAAGCGTGAATCCTGCTGCATAAACCAAATAAAAAAGGAACCATTCTTCCCTCAAACACAGGTAAATAGTGTAATCACCAAGAGAGACTCATCATGTCCACACACTCATGAAAGGTTACCTTGCCTATCTTATAAAAACATCTAAAAAAAAATGCCAATGGCATGAGAGAGCCATGTTTAACTATGGAACAAAACCACTGTATTGTGAAACATTCCTAATCCATCCTCTGCTTGACTCCTCTGGTGAACTCAACATCATTGACTGTGTGAAGAAAGAGTGCTCCAAATGCCAAGGGAACACACTCCTGCAGATGCCATTTAATTACTCTTGCCAAATATCCTCATCTATTCACTGTGCTAAAACTAAACAACTTCCTGCCAGCTTGTTCCATTTTGCAAGGAAGGAAAACAAATAAATAAAATCTCCCTGTTTCTACAACCCTGACCTCAACAAATTACCAAACAGACTGACAACAGTGTTTAACAGGAAATAGAAGAAGTATCACTATGATGTTATGTATGATCTTTAACACAAATTGTCACCTTCACAGAATCTGGAGTCACCTAGAAGACAGGACTCTGAACATGACTGTGAAGGTTTATCTAGTTTAGGTTCATTGAGGTGGCAAGATTCACCAGAATGGTGGGCAGCATCACTCAATGGGCTGCAGTCTGTAGAAAGGACAAAGTGAACTGAGCATCAGCATCCACCACTCTCTACTTCCTGGCTGTGATACCATGTGATCAGCGGCCTCACATCCTGCCACCATAATGGACCTCTCACTCAGACCTGTGAAACAAAATTAATCATCTCTCCTGTAATTTGCCTTTGCCAGAAATAGACTATGATCTGAGCAAATAATTACCTTGCATTTATCACAGTTAAAACCATATACTTTGGCTCATATCTCAGTAATTCTAAGAACTTTATCTTCCAGATGTGCATAAGAAATGCTAACTGATGTATGTTAAGACACTAGCTTGATGGCATCTGAAAAGTACTGACACATTTACTAAGTGTTTTAAAGGTAATGGAATTTAGCTTTCTAATTACCTTTCTTGCATTCTCTGTCCCTCCTTAAACTCTTCCCAGTCTTTACTCACAACAATTTGACCTTCAGGTCAAGTGTTTTGTTCTGTTTCCACATGCAAAACAAGAACATGTAGAAGTTGTAACTTGACCTATTTCCAAATTAAGAATTATCAGTAGTCCAAAATGGTGAAAGCACTGCTCTCCTTAAGATAATAACTTGGGTTCAAATGAAATCCCTATTCTTACCACACTCAAGCAGTTTCTGAGACTGCAGCTTTCCTGTCTGTGAGTGGGGGCATGGACATGCAGCTTCCTTCCAACTTCCAACTTTTCCACATCCCATACTTTTCATGTAAATGGAAGGGAGGGAGTGTGCCGTGTTTTAGCCAAATAAAGCCCGTATCTACTCAAATAAACGCCTAGGTGATCTTTAAGAACAAGCATCTTTACAGATGGTTTAATACCTATTTCTAAGATGCTTTCATGGTAGCTCAAAAAACTTTCTATAAAAATTATAAAACCATTTATCTTGAATACATTATGAAGGTCCCCTAAGAAAGGAATGTGAGAATGAAACACATGCACAACATTCCTTGACAGATTCTGATGTGCACTTGCAGATCCCATTTAAACGGAGGCGATGTCCAGAGGTTACCTCACTCATTCTGGAATTTGGAGAATGTGTCCTGTGTAAACCAGCTCAGACCAGAATGTCTGTCTTACCTTGTTTATAATCACAGAAACAAGTAATTCCATACAGCACTTGGTTTAATTTACCTGAGTCTTTCACAGAAGCCAGGCATCTTCTATTGTCAGATTTTAGAAGAATGAAGGGTCGAAAAATAAATAAATGAAACAATCAACTACTGCTTTAAAAAAAATTAACCAGTACATTTCCCCCAGAGAACCACTTGTAATTATAATATTTTTCTATAAGTTTGAGTATTCTACTTGCAAGTACATCCATGTACCACATACATGTCTGGTGCTGTAGGGGTCAGAACAGGGTGTTGGATTCCATGGGACTGGAGTTACAGATGCTTGTGAGCTGAGATATGGGTGCTGGCAATGAACCCAAGTTCTCTGAGAGAGCAGGCAGTGCTCCTAACCACTGAACAAACTCTCCAGTTACAGGAAAGTACCTTTTACTCCTAAACTTCATCTATGAGAAGTCCTGTTTTGAGTGGGTAATCCAATTAGAGTGACCTAATGTGACATGTCAATGGACCTGACTCTCAGGGCATGGACATCTGGGACAGAGAAGGAAACCAGACTTGTGTTCAGAAACTATGTTTAAGTAGAGCAGAGTTTGTCAGCAATGTCTAGACCTGGTTAGCCAGGGTGTCAGTGCCTCTTTAGCACTGTGAAGCTGACTTGCTATAAGGGAAGAAGGGTCTTAATCTAATGTATTTCCAGTGAATGCTGAATGGCCCATCCTAGCACAGGAGGACTTAGTAGATAAGTAGCAAGCATTTGTTTAGTAAAATAAAGACCATCCACTCAATGGTAGCTGCTGTGAATTGATGTAAATCCCACACACTCACAAAATTCCTATAACTCAATGGGAGCTGCTATGAAATGGTATGATTCCTGTACATTCACAAAATTCCTGTGTGGATGTCCTGTTCCCTCAAGACCTCAGAATGTCTTATGTATTTATAAATAGGAGCCATCGTTGCCATGCAGCCACTGAGAACTAAGCCCTTAGAGTGCAGCAGAGGTGGGCTGGCATTCAATACTACCAGTATCCACATGAAAGGTAATGTCACTGGAGGATGACAACAGAGATGAGCGGAATACCACCAAAGACTGATAGGGAACAGGAGAGAGATGTGACATTCCCCTCATGGACCTGGAGGACACCTGGCCCTAGACTTCTGGGCTGCAGACCTGGAAGAGGGCAGTTCATTTCTGCAGCCTTTGTTACAGAAGCCTTAGCAACCAGTACTATAAACCAGACAGTCTACATCTTAATATAAAAAAAAAAAAACTAGAGTTTTTAAAACTCAAATAAAATGAACAGTGGTCCAAAGCTGAGAAAAAGTGTCAAATTATATGTTGTAAAATTTAATATCTAGAGTTTAATGCATAGTGTCTGTTTACTCCTAAAGAAGCAAGCACAGAACAATTAAATTAGTCATGGAAAATTAACAAAAGCCTTTTGAGAATAAAAGAAATAAAACTTTACACAATCTCAGAAAGTAAAAAAATAAGTTGTTGTATTGTGTTCACAAATCATCATGGTTTGTCTAGTGAATAATAATGCAGAAAAAAATAATTCAAAACACATGAGCAAAGGATATACTAAATTCACAAAATTCAAAAAATCAGAACTTCAAAACAGAGTTGGGCACAGGGAAATATTATTTCTTTACCAGTTCTATTTGAAGAACTTGACAATTTTTTTAATCAACTGTATGTCAGACATACACACACAAATAAGAAAAAAAATCTAGAGGAAAAATAAGAAATACACCATATGTTGGCAATGTGAGAAACAATACAAGCACACACATACACTAGTATTTTCAGCATGTCAAAGAACTATTTACCAATTTTTATCTCACATTGTGCAGGTGGCAAAGTTGCTGTATTTTTAAAAGGCTGATTAAAATGCACACAATGCAGAAGCAGACAGTGCACCATCTAAACAAGAAGAGTGACCTTCTAAACAGGAAAAGTAATTTCCCACTATGTGTAGTACCTTTCTGAAAAAATTACTAGCGATTGGCATTGTTGAGAAAAATAAATAAAACATTCCAATAATCACAATCCTGTTAAAACTAGACATTATTTAAAATGCTATAAACATATT
The DNA here is from genome assembly GCF_003668045.3 of Cricetulus griseus. Taxonomy (NCBI): domain Eukaryota; kingdom Metazoa; phylum Chordata; class Mammalia; order Rodentia; family Cricetidae; genus Cricetulus; species Cricetulus griseus. The sequence continues at coordinate 360,458,947 of NC_048595.1, read as the reverse complement.
TAATTCCTACCTTCAACACAGCTTGATATTAATGGAAATCAAGATTCTTCTAATCCTAGGTGGTCTTTCCATTTTTACACATCATTTTCAGACACTGCCTCCACCCAAGGTACAGTTTTGTGCCCTACTCCTTCTACTTATTTAGTTAGAAATGAATCTTAAAACTATTTATTACATTACTTTCTTATATTCAAATATTGCCATGTTTTATGGAGAAAAAATCGCATGCTCCACGAAATTATGTCCTCCAATAAAAATAAGTAAAGATATCCAGCTTTAAATTAACTAGTGCCCTAATCATGCACAACTCAGCTAAAAGTACTTTATTCATTATTACACAATAAACAAAACAGAAGTAAATGGCATTGATATTGTGTGTTTGATAATACTAGTTATGGAAGATAAGCCACCAGCCACATTATGAACCTGGAGCCGTACTGACAAGATATTACAGTTTGGGAATTTGTTTGCAGGGGATGATTCAATTCTCCTACTTTTTTCAGGCAGTGAAAACATCACTTCATGCTGACACAGTGGTCTTCACTGTGAATGAACTTCTGCAGGTGTCCTCAGCCTTGGTCTTCCTTATAGAAATATGACTGTCCTGGGGACTAAAATCAATGGTGGAGACACAGCTGTAAGTCTCTGCTCAGCACACCCCAGGTGGCCTTGCCTGACTACCCTGATCCACTAGGATGTCCTGCTCAGCACACCCCAGGGGGCCCTGTCTCCCCTGCCTCATTAGGATGTCCTGCTCAGCACACCCCAGGGGGCCCTGTCTACCCTACCTCACTAGGATGTCCTGCTCAGCACACCCCAGGTGGCCTTGTCTACCCTGCTCCACTAGGATGTCCTGCTTATGATCCCAATCAGGTCCATGCTCCTAACCTAACACACACATCCATCCTCTGACAACTTTAGTTGTGCCTCCACATGCTCTTGTTGAACAGTTCTACCTTGGATTTAAGAGTATATCCATTCTGACGGTGTCCTTCATTTTTTTCCCCTGTGGCCCAATGTTTGTTTGTTCTCTTCATGAGTCCTCCTCCTCATCTGATCTCTGAGCCCTGCTCCTCATCTTATCCCATGAGGGCTGAAATGTCTCAGTCCCACACCATGCCATTTCATGTACTCTACATGCCATTTCACGTACAGGAATACCTGTTCTGCACTCAGAGCACTGAAACACAAGCCTCATGTATACTTCTGCTTCAAAGACTGGTGATGCTGTGGAAGTAGAATGCCGGGGAAGTGGAACCATGCCTTCTGAGACTGGAGGTTTCATTCTCTTTGTCAAATTGATTCCCATGAGATCTATTTATTTATTTGGTTCTTGAAGACAGGGTTTTTCTGTGTAGCCCTAGCTGTCCTGGAACTTGCTCTGTAGATTGGGCTAGCCTCTAAATCAGAGATATGCCCGCGTCTGCCTCCTGAGTGCTGGGATGAAAGGCAGGCGCCACTATGCCTGACCTACCTGTGAGATCTGGCCTAGACCATAAAAAGTCAATTCTTCAGCAGCTTCTGAAACCACGGGAGGGGGGAAGCTTATTCAATTCCCAGATCACAGTGTTAGCACTCCCATTAGTATGTTGGCACCACTCATAAAGAACATGCCGGTAGTGCACACCTTTAATCCCAGCATTCTGGAGGCAGAGGCAGGTGGATCTCTTGTGAGTTAGAGGCCAGCCTGGTCTACAGAGTGAGTTCGAGGACACACTCCAAAGCAATACAGAGAAATCCTGTCTCTAAAAACCAAGAAAAAAGAACATACTGAAGATAAATATAATAAAGAAGAGAAAAGAATTGTGATATAGAGCAGTGAGCCCTGATAAACATGGGGAGGTGTCAACCTACAACTTTAGAGTTTTTTACTTATGAAGACTCAACCAATTCCATATTTCCAGCTATTCTGACTTCAATTGATTTTTCCCATTTTTTTTCCAAGACTGGGTTTCTCTGTGTAGCTCTAGCTGTCCTGGCACTTGTTCTGTAGACAAGACTGAACTCTAACTCAGAGATCCTCCTGCCTCTGCCTACCAAGTTCTGGGATTAAAGGTGTGCATCACCACCACCACCACCACCACCACCACCACCACCACCAGCAGGTTTTCCAATTTTTAATAAGGGGAGACTCAACTAAGGAGAAAAGTGCCCAGGGAAGTCAGCCCAGAGTCAGAAAAATAGACCTGGATGTATCCAGTGAAGGGTTTAAATCGGTAAATAAACTCCTGTCTACGTGCCTCAGGCTTGGATGGAGGTGGAGGTTCGGGGGACATGTCAGAGCACACAGGAGGCTTTTCACAGCCTTTACCAAGCCCTTACAAACAGCAAACAACTGTGTGTCTGGAAGCACTGAGAAACAGCAAGGAAAGAGAAGAAACTTGTGACTACAGAGGCACAACTCATCCTTGGCCAGCAACTTGGAATGAATTCATCAGAAAACCCGGAGCCTTTGCAGACTGAACAGTCACACACAGCTCAATGGTCACAGGGTTTCCCCAACAGCCAGAACTCCATGCACATGCTTTCAAATACACCAAAGAGCTGAGGAGAAAGGATACAGAAACAGTGACAAGCCAAGCTGATAACACAGATTTCTTTGTACTCCAAGCCTAAAGGCATAAGAACCCTGGAGAAAGGCCTTCATCTCCCCTGTACCAAAACTTCAAGGCAAAGAGGGACATTAGGAACAACAGCCTCTAGTTTTGTACCAATTAAAATTGATGAACATATTTTATCTTGCAAAGAAAAATTAATTCCCCAAAGATATAATTCAAGATACTAGATGGGTGATATAAAAGCTAGCAATGCTCAGCCTCTGGTTGATACAGAAGCAGAGGCTCATATGCATTATTTATGTCAATAAACACCCCTGTCACTTGTAAATAGTAGTTTTTTCCAACTCCACATCTATAATAATAATCACATTGGCAGAACACATTGCATTGAGGAATTAGAATGAAGGCAAATGACATTAATGTATAATGGTATATTTATAAAAATAGTATAAAATTTTATAAAAATTTTTAAAAATTTTTTTTGTTTACTTTGAAATCTTTTACATTACTGAGTGGAAAAGGAGATGACAGTATCCTGAGTGCCAACTCCAGTTCACAGTACACTCCTCATACATTTGCATTTCATTTAATAGTGAACACGAGCTTGAGACATGGAGCACATTTTGCATCACTGGAGATAGATTTATAAAGTACACTGTTATTTATTGTGATAAGGAAGCCTGTGTCAGCTTGACTAGGTTATATACCCCAAATTTGTTCACATACAAGTGCTGAGACAATGCTTTGCCTTGTCCAGGGTTAGTCTATACTGTGTAAAAACAGTAACTTTTCAGTCTGTGCTGTCCCCTAAGATACACAACTTGATAAATAGCTTCTGACTACATCTGCAGGCAGAAGGATGGCATTGCACCTTGATGGACACCCTGTCTAGAAACACCTACATGGCAGAAACAAATAAATAACTTTTTCCTAATAGAGAGGCTGCCACCCTATATATATCAAAGTCAATGGGGACTGTACATATTAGTAACTTATGAGGAGAACCAGATCTAAGAATTTATTGAACACACCAAACAGAAGTTCAAGTTCACCCTGCCTTTATTATGAAGTGGTCATTGATGTGTCCTACTCAAATTGTTTTCTGTCTCTTCTCCCATTTGCCCACATGGACCTGCCATGCACCGCTTTTCCTATCCAGTCATCAATGTAGTTTTGTCCTCCACTGCTACAGCCTGTTCCAACCTCCCCAATACAGCAGCCAGACTGTATGGCAGCAATAGTATCAGCAGCAGAAACTCGGGCTGTAACAGTTATCATATGCCTACAGAAACTCTCTTTGCATCTCTCTCAGCTTCTGTGTCTTGGGCCTATTTCAAACATTTTGAACTCTGTTGTGGTAGGGTTAAATCTTTATAATAATTATGCAGCATGATGGATGGATAGATGGATGGACGGACAGACAGACAGACAGATAGATGGATGTGTGCTAAACAGACAATTGTACTGAATGATGACAGAATGTGACTTGAGAGTTAATAATATTAGAATAAGAGACTTTACATTTGCCTTGAACATCTATTCAGTTGGGCTACTTGATAAACTTTTTCAAAAGCACCTCATGAAGTTATTGTTATTCATGAAATTCTGGAGTCATAAAAAAAACCTGAAGTGTTCATATTATGTTTTTGACACAGCGTATTCATGGCAGGGGTATCCCACAGAAGGAATTCTACTTCAGGATGAAATCTGTGGACATATTTCACCCTACATATTTGACTTCAACTCTTACCTGAATTTTCAGTCTGTTCCTTGCCCTATAGATGTTGCCTTTGTCAATTCCCATGATTATGTCAATTTTTAAAAATAATATTTTTCTGAATATGCACAATACAGAATGCACAGGTACAGAACACAGCCACACATCACACATTTTATTCATGTGTGTACAGCTTCTTGATGTGGTATTTAACTATTCTGGCTGAGTTCTACTACTGTGGTGTCAACAAGAAATACCCTCCATGAGTTCATGTGTTTGAATGTTTAGTTCCCAGAAAGTGTGTAGCTGGTGAAGTTGTACTGTCTATGGGGTGGAGCCTCAATGGAGGAAGTGGATCGATGGGTGACGGTATTGAGGTTTTATAGTCTAGTCCCACTTCTTGCTCACTCTCTGATTCCAAACTGTAGGTGAAATATGACTGGCTATCATGGCCATGACTCCATGCCTTCTACCACCAAGAAGGATGGAGCCTCCTGAGATATACCCAATCATAAATCCCTTCTCTCTTAAGCCGTTTCTTGTCAGGCATTCGGGCACAACAACCCAGGGTACATGAGAAGTCTGTGCTCTTCATGCCTGGAGGAAATGTAACAAGATGATCTCAGGTATGTTTTCTCAGTCACTGCTGGACTTGAGTGGCATGCTTTATGAGGCCATGTTCATACAGAGCCTGTTTGGTAATCCAACTCTACCAAGGTCCTGCCACAATGTGCTGTCCTCTGGCTGTGGTTCTCCGTCAGTCTGCAGGCGTGTTTGTGTTTCTGGAATTTGCTTGGCTGGCTGTGGCTGCCAAGTCTTCTCTTGGGCAATGTGGATTCCATTTGTGATTTTGATAAACACAATATGTTCAAAAGGTACTGATGGGAAAAGGAATCCCAAAAACTGTCTTGATATTCAAAAACCTGGCTAGAAAAAGCTATTTATTTTTCAATCAGCATGAGACAATTTGGTAAGGACAAGGGGCAGCCGACTTCATTCCACAATTTCCAGAAAATACAAGTAAAAGATTCTGAGTGTGTTTCCAGTCAGTCGGTTATATGTACTTTGTTCTTCTACCCAAAGTCATTCGAGGACTTTTTGTTATTGTTTTGTTTTGGTTTGGTTTGGTTTGGTTTTTCCTTTTTCATTTACTTCTGTTCTTCTTCTATACACTTAAAATTGGTTTTTTCCTCTTAACTGTTCTACAACTTAGATGAACGCAGTGTATGTGTATGTATTACCTACTCTCTCTGGTCCTATTTTTGTTGTCTTTAGTTTGCTGTTTGGGACAAAAGTTTCATGTCCTTCAGATTGGTCTTGAATTTGTTACATGGCCTAGAAAGACTTTGAACTTCAGATCTTCCTGTCTCCACCTCCCAAGTGCTGGGATTAGATGTGTGTGCCACTTGGGATTCAATCCAAGGCTTCCTGCTTGCCAACTGATGTATATCCCCAACACCTGGTCTAATTTCAGTTGTCAATTTATCAATACCTACTACAGACCAGCTATAACCTACAAAATACTGTAAGAATGTCACAAATGTGATTTTGTGGTACAAATTATTATAACAAAATTGATTATTAAAAACACAAAGAGCCCAAAGAAATATAGTGTCTTGTATTTTCTGATTAATTTTTTATTTGAATTAGAAAGATTATTTTACATGTCAATCTCAGGTCCCTCTCTCTCCCCTCCTCCCCTACCCCCTCCAACTAATACCCTACCTATCCCCTACCCTTTCTGCTCCCCAGGGAGGGTGGGGCCTTCCGTAGGGGGTCTTCCTAGTCAGTCATATCCTTTGGATACGGCCTAGGCCCACCCCCTTGTGTTAGGCTCAGGGAGTATCCCTTCATGTGGGATGGGCTCCCAAAGTCTACTGCTGTGCTCGGGATAAGTACTAATCCACTACAAGGGGCTCCAATATTTCCAAGGTCTCTTCACTGACACCCACATTCAGGGAGTCTGGATCAGTCCCATTCTGGTTTCCCAGCTATCAGTCTGGGGACCAAGAACTCTCCCTTGTTCAGATCAGCTATTTCTGTGGGTTTCACCAGCCTGGTCTGGACCCTTTTACTCATCAGTTGTCCTTCTCTGCAACTGGATTCCATTTAAGTTCAAAGTTTAACTTTGGGTGTCTACTTCTACTTCCAACAGCTTCTGGATGAAGGCTATAGGATGGCATATAAGTTAGTCATCAATCTCATTATCGGGGGGGGGGGGCATTTAAGATAGCCTCTCCTCTGTTGCTTAGTTGTCTGTTGGTGTCATCTTTGTAGCTCTCCAGACATTTCCCTAGTGCCTGATTTCTCTTTAAATCTATAATATTTATATGGTTCCCAGAACTATAGTGTTGTATACATCTATGATTGAAGCACTTGGGAATTAGACTAAAGAGAATAGACAGTCAAGGGTTATCCTCAGCTATACAGTCAATGGTACTGAACTTAAAGTTAATCTGGGCTATATGAGACTATCTCAAAATAAAATAAATCCCCAAACAGTAGAGGACAATTGAGATCTTTTAAAAGTCTATTCTTCAATTTCAAAATAAACAAACTTGATCACTCATACTATTTTGCTGTCTTGACCCTAAGGGAAAGTCTAGTGACAGAAACAAACACATGACAAGAATGAACAAGGAAAGTGAGGAGATACAGTAAGAAAATTCACTAGTGTACACACAGGGCACTTTCACATGTAGTGAAAGGGAACTATAACTGTGACAATTTGCACTGTGAAATTACCACCGATGGAACCTAAGCCCCTTGGTGTGATGCAAACAATATCCAGTGCAAACAACATACATCTAGCAAAAAGTAATGTATGTGTAAATTTCAAAAACAATATCATAGTTGGAACCACACTGATTTATAGTATACATTTGAAAACATAATCTGGAAATGTATGGGAGGGCCAAAATATACATATTTGAATTTTTGCTCACCATGAGAAGAGGCATCTGGAGATGAGCAAGGGGAAGCCATTAGAATGTTTACCCAAGCATGCACTTTAAGTGATGAGAGTCCTACCCACTTCTCTGAGAATCACTCCTTCTGCTTCTCTCTAAGTGACTTTCTTACCTACTTCTCTGTCTCTCTTCCATTGTTTTTGTTTTCCTCTCTACTGTTAAATCAGCTTCAAATACAGGAGGCTCATTTACACTTGGAGAACAGAAATCTCCTCAGAACTACAAAGTGGATACAAATCTGCAAAGAACACACCTGTTCAGCAGCCTCTTCCCACCCAGTCTCTGTTTTTATGAGAGCTCACTCCAAAAACATTTTGTTTCTATTACATGACTCCAACTCCTTTTGTCACAAGGAGTTTGTGACATCGTCTTTGCGAAGCACCACTTGCAAAGCCTCTGGATGATTCTCAGGGACCCTTGGCAATGTTGTGTTGTCAGTGTTCTCAGGCTCCATGATCCCATAAGTGCCTCTCTGTGTAACTGGCTTGTTCAAGGGTAACATGCAATCTGGAAGGTCTCAACATCATGCCTATGTGAATAAATCTCTAGATACAGTCTCTAGGTGGACCCCACTTCTATTGGTACAAATGTCTACACTGATGTCTTGTTTCCTGCTAGGCCTTTTGAATTCACAATGGACAACATAAGCTAACTCATATCTCAAACCTGCTCAAGCTGAATTGTTGTCCCCCTCAGCTGGTACCTACACTGCCCCTAATCATTCTAATCCTAGCCTTCCATCTTTCATTCTATACCCAATGGACTACGTGATTTAGCAAAATCTTTCACTCTGATATATCCAACATGTGGTCACCTGTCTACCTTATTGTACCCTCCTAGCATGAGCCATTACTTGAACTGATGACACAGTTTGTTCACAGGTCTCCATGTGCCCACCATTCCCTCCTTATCATAGACCTAGGCTTGTCTAAAGCTATGTCAAGCTATGCATTATTAATTCAAAACATTCACTGAACTACAAGGCCCTATAAAATCTACCCACTGGTTAATTCTCTAAAGTGTCCTATACTATTATCCTTTTTTTCTACAGCATCCAGGACACTAGTCCTAATGCAGTATAATCACTCCCAGATGTAGACCTAGGCCATCGTGGGATGCTCTCTGTGGACCAATTATTTTTCAGATGGGGCCAAATTCCACAAATCCTTCATTTCTATGTGTCACCTCTGTCTAGGTGCCCTAAGTCAAATTCTGGCCATGTTCCCATTGCCTGGACTCTGCTTTTTCTGACCCTGCTCTACTATTGCTTCATTTCCCACAGAAAACATCAGTTTCTATACAATATAATTTACTGTCACTGTCATTCTCCCACTATCACATTCAAAACTCCATAAAGGCAATGTCATATTGCTTTGAGCACTGATATAGTCCAAGGAACTCCAAGACCCTCTAACTTAAGTGAGAAACTCAGCAAATATTTGTTGATTAGAAGAAGACTAAAAATTAACAATTGTACTGAGTACTGAAAAATCTCACCCAATAATACAAAAGGTAAATATCATGTTTCATGGTAAACATCAGCTATCCTGAGAAACCTTCAGTGAATTGAAATGAACAGCCTGCTCTTGGCTTTAATCCAGGTTTTATGGCTTAGCCTTGAAGAACTTCTTCAACTTCTCTTTCACAAAGTTCTTTCTCTACAAATTAAAGATCACCTTTCAGAGTTTTGTTTTCAAGATTAAGTATTCTGACACAGTCAAGTTCTATAGGAAGATTATATGGTGACTGTGATGACCACCCACTATTTCCTTTCAAACCTGGATAGTTATGATACACTGTCACTTTTCATAAAGCAAGGGTTAAAAATACACCATAATTATAATGTGCAGCTGCATTCAAATCCCCCAATAAATCTTATTAAGTCACAGTTCCTTAAAGAATGATGTTTTCTTGGGCTTTCCCACTCAAGCAGAAGAAATCTTGTAATGCCCAAAGGGCAGCAGTCAACCAGGGATTAATAGGAGATGCCAAAAAAATCTGTGTAAAAGGCATCATCTCACTGGCTGAAACTGGGACAAGAGCAGCTTGTTTTAGCACCAGAGAGAGGAGAGAACTGTGAGGTAAAGTCCCCAGACCCACACTAGCATCCTAGGTATCAGCTTTTTTTTTTGTATGTTTGCTGATCACAGTGAGCCTATGACATGGCCTTCCTTCTCTGAAAACAAGAACAATCCCTAAGATCCTTGTGAAGACTGGTGAACAGCTACATATGAACAATCACCTATTCGGCAGTAGTTTTTGAACGTTTAAGCATGAGGAATAAACAGAAGTTTCATGTATGAACCCACCAACTTAGAGTATGTTCTCCTCCAAATGAGTAATGCAGATTCTTCATAGGTAGAAATGCAAAGAAAATTGGAAACTGAGGAAGTGTATGAAGTATACACATGACTCATGTCTCACATTTTTTCCAAATGGTGTCTTTCTACATAGCCAAGGCTGATCTTGAACTCCCAACCCTCCCATCCCAGCTTCCTAAGTTCTGGGATAACAGGTATGCTACAGCATTCCTGACTCTAAAGGACATTTTACCTCTCACCTTCAGATCATCCATGGAATGTCTGCTCTCTGTCTCAGGACATTTGGAAACTAGTGACCCTGATCATCATAATGTAGGTTATCTGAGGAGAGGTACAAGAAAGAGCCTTGTCCAGGTCACCCAGCACCTCTCAGACATGTATTCCCCTTTTTAAAAAGTATTTATTATGTATGTGGGTATGCATATAAGTCATGACATACATGTGGATTTCAAAGAATAACTTGCAGAATTTGGTTTTCTCCTCCCAACAAATGGGATCATGAGTTTGTACACAGGTAGGCAGGCTTTGTAGCAAGTGCCCTTACCTACTAAGCCATGTTACCATGAAGGGGAACCTGTAGCCAGCCCCTAAGTAGGCGTGGCTACTAACTTGGGGGATGCTACGCCCCCTTTCCCCATTGTCACTTAAGATAGTGTATATAACTAGTTAGGGATAGCTTCCTATTGTTTATGGTTGGGATTGGAAGGAGGTGTTCAGGCTTGGATACCTCTCTCAGATGACTTTAGGGTTTAGTTAACATAGATAGTTAGGATGTGACATAAGCAGATTGTTGCATCTTCTTATATTTTACCTTTATGATTGTTAATTTTGAATACTTTAAACTGTTAAGTTTTAATCCTCTTTTAGACTAAAAGGGGAATTGTAGGGGAAGCTGTAGCCATGCCTACTTAGGGGCTGGCTACAGGTGTGCTTGACCACACTTGTGAGGGCGTGGTCAGAGTGAAGCAGTGTGACTTTGTTTGCTCTTTCGGTTTCACTTTGCTTCTTGCTGTACAGACCGCTGCCACGCCGGCTGGCTAGGTCGCTCTGTAAGTAAGGCTTTTCCCTATTAAATACCCTTATATTTCTACCTGACTCCGTATTGGTAATTTCCCACTATATCTCGTGGTCAGGCACACCTGTAGCCAGCCCCTAAGTAGGCGTGGCTACAGTTTCCCCTACATTACCAGCCTGGAGACATACACCTTCTGAAACTTCATTTCAGACCAAATTGGTGAGAGAGTCTGGATCAGGGTTAGCAATTTAAGTCTGAAAAGTCGTTGCAGATGAAGATGGAGGCAAAAGCACCTCAAGTCGTCCACTCCAAGAAAATGAAGCCACTGATGGAGAACTTAGCTTCATTATCTGTTGCTTTCCCCTAAATTGTGAGCTTATAAAGTATAGTCACTAGAAAACATATTTGGAAAAGAGAGTGAAGATGATATTCATTTAAAAGTTCACCCTGTTTGGGCAGTATACAGAAACTTCGACTCAAAAAATATCTACTCAGCAACAACCGTTTGCAAGAATTCATGCCAAAACCAGAGAAAGAGAGTAAGCAAAGAAAAATACATAAATAATTAAATCAACAAACAAATGTGGGTTACCCATTGAGAATTTATAATAGGATAAAGTAACTCAATTCAGGGGGGATGGGGTAAAATGAAAAGGACAAATATAAGTCCTGCTACAGCAGTTAAGAAATTATAAAAGCCCTAGGTAACTCAAGATGTGACCAAAGATTCAACTGCATTTGTGGTCTGGGAACAGAGATAAAGTAACATGGACAATTGTGGGACAAAGGGCACGTTCCAATGCTCAAGGGTCATCCTGAGTACTTTGCCCTTTATTACTCTTGGTACAAAGATGCCAAAGGCTTAAAAAATGCCTATCTTTCTCTAAATACAACAATCTCAGCCCAGGGTGGAATTGTAGCAGCACCTGAACCTTGGTTAAAAAAAAAAGTCTGAGAGGGAGAGAAAGGAAGTAGACAAAGCAAGTAAGAATGTGAAGTAGTGTTCATCTCTTGAATGGATTTCTGAAGAAACCTGTGTGGTCCTTGGGTTCAAATTAAAAAGGAGGAGGAGGAGTAGAAGAGGAAGGGGAAGATATAGGGGACACCCACCCATACACACATACACACACACACACACACACACACACACACACACTCCCTTCTTTTCAACATGTGACATGTCACACAATCTACCAATAACATGGTCAAATCAGAATTATGTGTAGCTCCTAAGTGTATACTTGGACCGGAACAGATTTAAGTTTCAACTGATTAATTACTAGCATAGAAATAAAAACTAAACTCCCATCAGTCAAGGCAATAAGGAACTAAAATTACAGAAATCTACTGCATATAAACTAAATCCATTTATACTCATTTATCAAATCCCCATAAAAACAATAATATTGCTAAAAGATATGTCTAAAAACATATTCAATTAGTAGATTTTAAAATGATTTAATAGTTTTCCTACCATTCATGTTGGCTACATGTACTTAAAAATCTTTTTTTCTGAGACCATGTAAATCTGGCATGGAACTTGCTATGCAGGCCAGGATGGCCTCAAACCCAAGAGATGTACCTGCCTCTGCCTCTGCCTCTGCCTCTGCCTCTGCCTCTGCCTCTGCCTCTGCCTCTGCCTCTGCCTCTGCCTCTGCCTCTGCCTCTGCCTCTGCCTCTGCTACCTGAGTGCTGGGATACAAGTTGTGCGCCATCACATCTGGCTTTAAAAGCCAGTCTTATACCACTGACTTACAGAATTTATTCTTAATGTCCCTCATGCCTAGTAAATGATTAGTGCACTGGTTTTCATATGTCAACCTTATGTACACTCACATGACTAATGCAGGGATGTGATGAGGGAAAGAATTCTTCAATAGAGTTTGGGATGATAAGAGCCTGTCAGCCATGTCTCAAGACATTTTTGTGGGGAACACATGACAGATACAAAGGTCTGAGGCAGTTATTGATCTGTTTTGTGTGACACAAGAAACCAGCAATAGAGCTGGGGCCATAGCCTTTCAGGATGTGTGAAAGATGCTCTTCTACACAGGAGGAATGGGAAGGTCCTGAGCAGGAAGATAACAGGATTGAGTACCCCTTGACAATCACTTTACACTTGCTTTCTAATGAGACCCAGAATAATGTACAGTTTCTGACGCTTGAGCCTGTCTATGAGCTTTGTGGTCAGCAAGCACGGGAGTTGATATGCACTAAGAGTGGGTTAACCTACTTAGTGTCATGTTTAATAAAAACAGAGCTGTGCATATATCATCAGGGATACACATGCTATTAAAGACAAAGAGCCTCAATATAAAGGAAGTTGCACCTCTTCGCCCTGTGCTGTGTTTTGAAATAATACATGTGCATGTGTGTAAAGGAAGAACATAAAACCCAAAATCGAATATGTCATTATTTCTGCACAGTCTTCAGCTCAAGGTCATAGAACCCTAAAGGGACAAAGAACACTTGTCAGAGAGGAAAACATAGGTGTATTCCCTTAAGAACAGTTACTAGGGGTTAGTAGTAAGGCTGGGACTCCTTACGGCATCAGTGTGGTAGTTGGACACTCAGAGTGGCTGCAGTGGAATTCAGCCACAGACAGCTTGCTTCAACCCAGCCACACACCCTTTTTTTTAAGTTACTTTATTTGGTGATTGCTCATCCTTGTTTTCCACTTACTTCCTCCAAGTTTTAATTTGGTTTTTCTAGTTACCATGGTATCTCTAGAAGTCTTCTTAAACATCTCCCCAAACACAGGACTCTAATTAACAATAAAAATAGATAGCTAGATTTATTTCATAGCTCCTTATAAGTAACATCAATATAGATGCACACAGAGAGTCTCATAATTTAAAAGGTAAATTTTTAATTGACAAGAATTTGGCTTTTTTAAAAAAGGTTGAATCATAAGAACTTGAAGTGTTTGTGAAATAGGTGAACCAAAATTTCTACCTTCAATGTGAGGTTTCAATGTTAGCAAAATATAGCAATATTGCCCCATTCTTTGTAGACTTATCTGCTAATAGTATACACATTTTATTGATCTAGAGTCTTATCACAGGCCCACAGTCTTATCTACAAAACTTTAAATATTCCAGGAACATCCAACTTTTATCAACTTACATAACCAAACAAAATTGCAAGAGAAAAACAATTTTAGGTATTTAGTATTTCAGTCAGCTTCTATATGTTGTCCTCAGATTAAATATCTTGTCTCCATGACCACATTCATTTAAGAAATCAGTGATATAAATAAGTCGTACTCTGATGAAGCCTGAAGCAGACTTAGAATCTTGAGGACCCTGAGCCTTCATTAAAAATGTGTGACTAGCACCTGCTCCAGGCTTGCCAGCTTATTCACAGCCTAAGATCCATCACATAGAGTCTTCAGTTCCCATCAGTGCTAACATCTTTCCTGTGAATGCCTGGAACAGTTCCCTTCTGAATTATCCTGTGGCACTATCTCTACAGGAGTTAAGTTCCAAATGACAACCTTCCTAGGACAGTTTTGCTAAAACACAACAAAGTACAATAAACAACAATGACAGCAATAATTAAGTATCTCTCCATCACTCACTAGCTCCAAAGATCAGGAGAATATTATTAAGAATCAGTTGCTAATTCTTAGAATAAAACAAGGTCTTTTACTGGAAATCCCCAAGTCTCTACACAGATCCAGAGCCTCAATCATTCCCCATCCCTTGTCGAGTGAGCCTTCTTTCAATTCAGAGTTCATTACCCATGTTTTCTCTGAACTGTCTTCTTTTACTTTGTCCTTCCAGTAGACCCATGTATCTTCTTTGAACACATCTTATAGGACATTAGCTTCTGTCTCAGCAATCTCTTCTTCCCAGAATCCTGCTTTCTTCATACTTCATTTTTTTTCTCAGATCCCAACATTCATTCATTAACAGGCTAAACTCTTCCTCTAGCTAAAAATGAGCATCCTGGGAGTAGAAGCTAGGTCCATCCACTGTTTTAAACTCCAAACACATGCCCTAACCACAATACTGTCCTCCAGGAAAGACTAGCCACTTTTTCCCCTATTCTTTTATTTGTCATTTAAGAGTCATCACAATAAGAAAAAGATGTGCAGCCTGGTTTCATTTGTGAGTCAATCAGATTTAAGTCTCTTACAATACTCCAACCTCAATTGGATTATACTGAAATAACAATGTGAAAACTCAAAGAACTTTATTGGAAAGTAAATTTACAAATTCATTCAAAGCACAGACAATGCATGCCTAGTTGTGGGTTCAGTTGTGGAGCCTAATCTGACTCCAAATGCTTGAGGTAGGGATGATCTCATCAGGGTTTTCCACTTCCACTTCAATTTCTCATGAAAACAGGAGAGGAGTTACAAAAATGCAAAATTTCTTGTTCTTGCAGGCAATTCCTAGTCTAAAGCTCATTTTCATCAGCAATGTTCATGTGTATTACATTTGCTCACTCACACTGAACTTAGGTTGCATGTAGTTTTATTAAGTATTAAAGTATTATAATATTTCTGAATCTTAGAAAAATGAATGTGTTGACTATAACAATGCACAGCAAAATTTTATAGTAGAAATACTTTATAAGTAAGATCCATTGGCCATAGCAGCGTTTTGGTCTTATTTTAATTCTTCTATTAATAAGAGTTTAGATATTCTGATCAAGAGAGCAACTATTTTTTCCTACAAACAGTTTTGTTGTTTGTTTGTATGTGCATATTTAAAAACTATTCCAACCATTGGACATTTGCATAATTACATTAACTGGACAATTCACTTCTCAGTAAATGAAAACTCTGTTACAATGGCCATGTCTTAATATCATGTTTTGGAATGTTGCAAAAGACAAGTAATGTATTTTTTTACAGAGATTTGCAAGAAACTTCTAAGTTCATTTCTAATTTTATCATTTAGCATCTTATTTTAATTGAGTATTGTATAATTACAGTTAAATTTGTCTAACAGAAGTGAGAAATACTCAAATTACAAGTTAGAAAATAGCCAAACTCATGTAGTTGCTTTCACTTATAAACTGTATCCTATGGGAACCAGAAGTAGGCTGATTGTTTTTATACAAGTGCGAAAATCTACCTTGCAATATGTGTGTAAAGAGGCTGAGAAACCAATTAGTACCTGCAATTTACTTTTATTCAAGCAATGCCCTCAGTGATTGCAACATGGTGTTTAAATACACTAGTTCTTAAAGACAGCTGCCAAATCTCTATTATGTCAAGGTTTTGTATAAAATGCCCCACCCTAACAATATAAAAAGCATTAAATCATGGCAGTGCATCTGTCTAAAGGACCATCAATACATTACTACTGCAGTAGAGTTTCTATCATCTCAACACATCATAATTTGTTTTTATTCTAAAGGATAAATAAAGATAATGTCTTCAGAAATCTCTATTGCCAATCATAATCACATTAGTTTTTAGGTAACAGGATCCTAAAAGGCAAAAGACTGTTCTTATTATCACTGTCCTGTAAGTTTTAAACTGTAGGAAATGGCTTAAATAGAAAACAAACTCCTATGCATTGTTATTCTATGCATCCTGCTTATATTTCTGCAGAATATTAACAGCATATTTAATTCTTCTATTAATAATTTACTGTACTCTATTTTATACACTTTCATGTTTTGGAGTCCCAATGAGACTTTTCTGCTTAGTGCCAGATATGTACAGCCTGTCACCTAATGGGCCCCTCTACTTAAACATCTGGTAGACCTCTACAACCAGGCATAGCATAACACAATATAGTATATCAGCTACATCTCAATATGTATCTGACCTACTAAACTTTTCTCCCCCAAAGATTAACTCAGTGCACTCTCAGTGACAGCTCAGATGATTCTGCCATGCCAAATCTTACAGTCACCTTCTATGGCACCATTTCTTCTACCCTACCTGATCGGTTGGAAACCTACATACAGAATACAATCACTGTCATTATACAGATCTAGCCTCTCTTGTCAATATCCCTGGAAGGGTCTCCTGACTGAACTCAATGCTTCAACTTTGGTCCCCATGCAATTAAGGCAGGAAAAAATTACCTTTTGAAAATGTGAAGTGGGATGTGCCACTTATCAAAACTCTATAGAATGAAAGCTATGAAACCTTCACAGTGACTCACAAAGCTCACTTCGTTTGGTTTAACCTCCCATTTTAACTCTGACATCATCCTTACATCTCACATTGTGTGCCCTGCCTACATGCCCCAGCCAGTTGATCTCCTTGATATTCTGCAAGTACATGGGGCATTCTCACTCTTCAGGAAGCTAAGTGATTGGTTCTTTGCCTGACACCTAATTATCCAGATGTCTACTGTCTATTGTCCCACCTTTCTGAAATGTTATCTTGAATGGCATTTTTTCAATGAATGTCTCTCACCACTCTATTTACAACTACAAAAGATGCACCTTACCTTCTAGTACACAACCTCTCACAGGTTGCCTTACAGTTGCTAATGACACATCACCTCCTAAAATACTCTATACTCAACTAAAGGAAAACAGGATTCAGTGAAAAAAGCAGTCAAGACTTCTTTTAACTGTAGATTTGACCACATTTTCATAGGTGTAATCTCTTATTTTGTTCATTAGTTTTGAAAGTTCTTCAAATACTTTTGTGTTATACAACATAATGCTAGTATTTCTTTTGCTATATGAAGGTGTTTCAACAGTAATTTATATTTGCTGAAGCATTTCCCAGACAGAGCTCCTTGGAAACACTGAAGTGTGCACTAACCACATGACCCCTGTCCACTTCAAAAGACCAATAGTTTTGAAAGAGCTAAATAAAAGGAAATAACCCTCATATTCCATGTATTGAAAGAGCTCACAGTATATGCACAGGTTAAGGAAACTTAAAACTTGATGCATTACTAGCCATTATTGCTAAAGTAGCTATTTTTGGTCCTTTACCTATGGGTGTAAAAAATGTAAGCATTTTGAAAAGTGACTTAAAAAACAATAATCATCCTACTGTTACTGACTGTAACTTCCTTTCCACATCCCAACCTCTTCTGTCAAAGGGGATTCTGTTTATCATAGCTATTAGGCCATTACCCCTGCTTAACTACAATCTATTTCCTTCTACACATGAGGAAACCCTTCCATTCTTAGCCTCTTGACAGTTCTCAAACTGCTTTATAGTTATTGTAAATCCATTTTGAATACATCTAAGGTGATGCAAACAAGAGCTATATTAAATTTAACATGACTGAAATAGAGTGAATATCATTTGGAGATACAAGTTAAAGTAAAAAGCCCTCTACATCCAATTCAGTAGGAAACTTGAGGCAAAAATAATACATTAAGTCCATTCAGACTTCAAGAGTGGAGGGACAGAGCTCAGAATTAGATTGAGAAGCTCGGCATGGAGTTCATCAATGCAGCCAGATGTCGTCTCTTCTATCAGATTTTCTTTAACCCCTGAATTTCATGTGTTTAGATGGTTTCTTCCTAATAAAGATGAAAATTTCTCTTCAAGAAAATGAATCCTACATAGATACTCATCTGCATTCTCCATTGTACTCAGCACATTGTTATGCAAATAAATACTCAATAATAAAACTGCTGATTGCCAACAATTGCTGTTTCTTAGCATGAAAGTTGTATGCTGAAAATATTCTCCCTTCGAACTTGAGGGATACAGGTCTCAAATGATTTTGCTCAACAGGAATAAATCAAATTACAGGGCTAGAAATATCACACCAAGACCCTAAGCACAACAGATTCCCTAGCCAAGGAACCAATTATTTCTGACTAGAATAGGCATTACATGGGCAGATGCTACTAGGACAATAAAATTATTAATGATTTCCCACAATAAATTCAATATTCACATAATAGGTGCTGAATATAATCTTTATGGGCAGAAGAAGAATAGAATGGAGTTCTTTCCTTTTAATCCTGACTTTTCTAAAACAAAATAATAATAATAATAATAATAATAATTAAATGCAAGCCCAGAAATGTAAAGTTAACAACCCTAAACAAATACCAAGATGCTCCAAGACATCTTTGGCATAAAATTCAAGCTGTCACCAAGGATTTGTTTTTCCCTAAAAGTATGATTTCTGTCCAAAATGAATGTCACAATAATGTCATCATGTGTATGAAGGAAACATAACAGAAAACAATACACAATTAAGGGTAGTATAAAACTGGGCTGTTTGGCCATGGGATGAATTAGGAACACCAAATTCTAGGATGCTCAACAGTTCTGTATGAAAGAGGTGTGGGTATTTGAAATCAACAGAAGTCCATCAAGGCTAATAGGCACTTATTCAAGATTTCATTTGACATCCACCTGGGACAGAAGGTGGTATTCTTTCAGCAGCTTAGGTCTGTTCATTCTGGTCGTTCACAGTTCCATGAAATGTTGATAGTGATTGTAAACGAGATCTTAAATTGCATTTTCACCTCTTAGAGCATTCAGATCAGCTCCTCCTTTCAGATCAGTTTCTCAATTCATTCACATCAGCATCTCCACATCCTAATTGTTCCTTGACTTCTTTGTCTTCTTCAACAGCAGATGACATTTTCTTCAAAGGAAAAAGAAAGTTCTAAGAGCCAGGTCAAAAGTTTCTACTGGGAATGACCTTTGTGAACTTCTAGTCCCTTCAGGAAAAGACAGAATTTGCATGTAAAGTCCAACAAATGATGTTGCAATTCCTAGGAATTCATACCAAGTTTATGTAGGTAAAAAAAAAAAATCATTGTATTATCTAAAAGGTGTAAGTCACATCAAGCAAAGAAAGCACTGTGTGGTGTAAACTTAGAAATCCCCTGACCATAATTCATAAAGCATGAGTACACTGACTTCTAGAAAGAACAGTTGCAGTTTTACCCTTGTGACCATCTGGCAGACTCAGCATGGGCTTCACAGTTAATGCTACTGGACTGACCTTTACACAATCCATGTTAAGGAACCAACAGTACTGCAGATTGAATAATCCTTCACTATGGAGGCTCTCTCAAAGAAGGCAAGGCGCTAGAGACCTCTCTGGACTCTATAACTTAGAGGCTATTAGCCATCCCATCATGACCAGGTGAAGAAAAAAAAAAAAAAAAAAAAACCAGCCTGAGTCAGTACCCAGAGTGTCCCTCACAGCATCAGCATTCTCCATTGAGAATCACAAAAAACCCACCCATCAAATCTCAGGGGATTCATGAGGTCAAAAGAAGAGATAGTCCACTCAGATATTCCTTTCAGGATGACCATCCAACTGCTCTGAAGTTCGTTTTCCAACCCTCCCCCTTTGGTAGACCTTTTGTTATTGAGGGGAAGAGATTTCCAAACAACACAGAAACACTCTCTGGCTCATACTCTGGTTCACACCCTCTGGTTCACACCCTGAAAGACTGGAAAGTGAGGAAGGGGAGTTATACACCCCAAGGAGGAGGAAGGAGGGATGGAATGAATATGCAACACAAATGACTCACACTGTGGGTCTCTGACTTTGAAAAAGAAGAGAGTGGTAGTGAAAAATCAAGGACTATGCCCCCCCCCCCAGACGCTGGGAGAGACAGGAAATGGATTCTCTCATGGAGGAAGCCTCCACATCATGGCCTGGATGGTACCCAGGTAGAACTCTGGTATAAAGTACTTTAAGAGCATAAATATGTGGTATTTTACAGCACTGCAACACAGTGGTTTTTTATAGTGGAAAACATAGAACTAATGCACTCAGATGTAAAGAACCCCTGGAAAACTATCCAAGCCAGCCATCATGCAAGCCTTCCAGCACTCAGGAGGTAGAGGCAGGTGGATCTCTGTGAGTTCAAGGCCAGCCTACAAAGCAAATTCCAGGACAGCTAGAGCTGTTTCACAGCAAACCCCAGTCTCAAAAAAGTCAAAAAGAATTAACAACAACTTCTCAGTACACAATGGTCAATGGTTATACAAATATCACTGTGAGCCAAGTCAACTCTCCATAAAAGAATCAGAAGGTTTTAGATAATACTGAAATTGTCTTTAAAAAATCCACTTTAGGGAGCTACTGGGAGACTTTGAAGAGACTTGATACCTAAAATGGGTAGCACAGTGCCTGGCATCTCCTAAGTTCTAAATAAATGCTCATTGTGGACATTTTTGTGTTTACCCACAGAAAGACAGGGAACCTTTGTCTTAAAGGCAGTCTTCCTTGTGTTGAACTCATTACAATCTATTCTGGTGCCCATGCAAAATGAACAGGCAGAGAGGGGAGTCACATGCCACTCTGCCACTCTTAGAAGTCTTACAACAATCAATAACTGTGTGCTACTCAGTGTGGTCTGGATCGATACGTGATTCCAGTCATCATGCACACAATCCTAGGAGCCGCCTCTGTGACACCTTATCAGGAGCAGTAGATAAGCTGAAACAAATTTTCTTCGTATCTGAAAGCACATCTATCATTGTGACAGCTGGATGACATGGCATTACACCTTCTCTTACCAGCCTCGTTTTAATACCACAAGCCTGCCCCTAATACCACGTGATTCTGATCAAGGCTTGAAGTTTCTTTCCTCCTGGACTGCCAAAGCATAATGACCTTGCAGAGAATGCCCAGCTGGCTGCCTGATGCAAAACGCATTGAAGCCAGGGAAGAATTCAACAAGTCAAATTATTCCAGAAAAACACGGACTTGCTGAAGGCTCAAGTGCTAATTTTATATCACGTTCATTCTAGCCAGAAAATTTGCCCTTTGCTCAGATGCTGGACTCATTTCAGAGAAAACGTCCAATGATTATTTGAGGCAAGAAATAATTGCTGGTTTTGTTTTTATTTGGGGGAAGAAAATACAAATCACAGAAAACATTGCAGGCTCACAAGAACATGTCAGATTATTATAATCAGCCAATCAGAACCTTAATGAGCTGTTTAAGATTTCCTTTCTCCCTTCCACATGGAGAGGATGGCAGTTCAGTCTGGCAGAAGATGCGAAGACACGGGGGCTACCATGAGAGCAGTAAGTGATCAGCACTTTTAAAATTACCATTTATTAATGCTGAAGGGAGTGCCAAGGACCAATCCCTTTGGCTGTTGGTCATAGAACAGAAGCATAGAACAGAAGAGTTCATGTTTTAATTCCTTGAACAATAGAAGTGAGACGCTGGGAATAAAATAAGGGAAAATAAGAGAGCAAGAAATTTCTAACTCTCTGGACACAGTCGCTAATTGGTATGGCACAAAAAATTTCAGAGTGTCTGGAAGATGACAGAGATCTTGCTGGGGTAGGTCATTCACTTGATAGATACTTGCTGAGTGATGAGGTAGTAAGTGACATGCTGCAGAGGACTGAACACAGCCTCACAGCCAGTGTCACAGGAGCAATTGCAGGGCCTTGGCTCCCATAAAGGCTCTTTAAGTATGCACCTATGATTCTCTCTCCAGGAGATATTTATCCATGCTTATGACATCATTACCTGTGACACTGGTTCAAGAGTCATTCAGTGAGTTTGAGTCCAAGGATGTTGCTAAAAGTCCTGTAATGCAAAAGACAGTTCGGATGTCATCAAATCCACAGTGTCATTAGTACTAAGGTGGACCAACTTTAAGCTACATGAAAACAAAGTCTGTTGAAGTTTTCTCATTCCATTAAAAATGGAACAACAAGAGCATTGTGACCAAGCCACACAGTCAAAAATATAAATAACCCCAAATCTGCTTATAGCAAACATTCTTTTGCAACATCCCTTGACATAAACAGGTCTGGTGATAAATAGGAGCTCTTTGGATTCACTCCTCTGTACAAAAAGGTGCTAAAAATATTCCCAGAGCCAGGTTGCCTTGCAGGGCACAGCACGAAACATGTGACTTCCACATCTCCTGGACAACAGAGAATCTTTTCCAGTCCATTGCTGCCACTCTGCTCACTCAGCTGTCACTGACAACTGGCCTGTGCACAAGCATTGAGTGTCTGCCAGAGATACCATCCCTTCAATGTACACAACAGGTTCAGTAAGGTTGGTAGCCAGAGACTCCCTCCTTTCTACAT
Source organism: Cricetulus griseus (assembly GCF_003668045.3). Classification (NCBI taxonomy): domain Eukaryota; kingdom Metazoa; phylum Chordata; class Mammalia; order Rodentia; family Cricetidae; genus Cricetulus; species Cricetulus griseus. Next base: position 360,436,383 of record NC_048595.1, on the reverse strand, counting down.
GCTGTCTATTTTTTTCAGAAACAACACATTTGTTATCATCAGGAACTACTAAAAGTAGGTGGCTCCTGAAAGGTAACAAAGCATTAGTTTTTCTTTAAGGGTTTGGGTCCTTGTACTCTGTCCATACTGCTGTTCATGGTTCCACACACACCAGTATACGGGCCATACAAACCAAATTTGGTGGTGGTAGTGGCGTGTGTATATCCATATACCTATATATCTACATTTTGTGTGTGTGCGAGTGTGTGTGTGTGTGTGTGTGTGTGTGTGTGTGTGTGACATGAACAAAATAAATTGTAGGCATGTCTGAAATCCTCATAGAATAAAAATACTACATTAAAAAGAGTACTATGATAAAATATTTAAAAGCTGAATTTTCCTATCATCACTACTATTCCAAAGAAACATGCCCCAGCATCCCTTAAGGCTTTATACTTTGGCCTTGAAATGACCTTAAAATATTTGGTTCTCTCTGTGATGTTGTTTATAATTTAGTAAATTAAGACATAGCACATCTTCAAGTTGGAGTCTTGAGAGGAGAGCAGTTAAAACAAGAATTAATTACAGGAGGAAGAGTTTTCTCTGCAAACTTTTCAGGGGAAGGAAAAGCAGTAGCATGACTTGGTAGATGCTTTCTGAATATATTTTCTAGAAAAAGCTATTCACTCTTAGACAGTGATTCAATAGACTCACCCAAATCTTCTTCTTAAAACATATCAAAAAAGTAGAAGATGGTTGGCTTATGGTATGAAAACTGATGCACATCTAAATTGAAGTATTAAATATGTGAATAAGAGCTGTCGAGAGCTGGGCTATGGTGGCGCATGCCTTTACTCCCAGCACTCGGAAGGCAAGAGGCAGGCAGATCTCTGTGAGTTCGAGGCCAGCCTGGTCTCCAGAGCAGGATAGGCTTCAAAGCTACACAGAGAAACCCTGTCTCAAAACAAAACAAACAAACAAACAAAGAGCTGGCAAGATGGCTCAGCAGATCAGGGCACTTGTTGCTTTTCCAGAGACCCAAGTTCAGTACCCAGCCCTCACATCTGATGGCTACCAATAGTCTGTAACACCAGCTTTGGGTGTTCCCAGCCTCTCATGGCCCCTGGCAGCACACACACACACACACACACACACACACACACACACACACACACACACACACTTAAAATTGAATCTAGAAGGGCTAGAGAGATGTCTCAGCAATTAAGAGCATTGGCTGCTTTCCTTGAAGAACCAAGTTCAATTCCAAGCACCACATGTCTGTCACTCCAGGGCCAGGGTATGTGCCGCCTTCACACCAATATGCATAAAATAAACTTAATCAAATTATTTTTTAAAAGAATCTAAATTAAATATATAAACTGTCAGGCTTCAGACTGAAGGATGAAAGTGCCATCTTGTCCCAGCTGAACAAGGCACCATAGAGAGGGGTGAATTTGAAACAGTAACACATAATTCAAGTCACAAATGTACAGAGATCCATCTCTGGAGGAATGAGAAGGCTTGTCATCAGTAGTATGCATTTATCTTCCAAGATAAAATCACAAAAGCTTCTGTTTTTAAATTGATAGTTTACCACCTTATCACAATATTAAAATCAAAATGAATACAAATGAATAGGTAGTATATAAGGAACTTCTTCATTCTGAGCCAGTGATGAAATACAAGAGTACATCCACACTATTACTGATGGAACAAATCACAAGCTGGGGCAGTAGTCAAAGCATGCAGACTACAACTTCCCTTTTCAAAGAAACCCTCCAAAGTGAAGAAGGAGCCAGAACAAGGCTGTACCAAGTCACCAACTCAACATGGAAGTGACCAGAGGGAGTGTGTGTACAGAAGAATCTGAATTTCAGCTCATTTCTTTAACACATGGGGCTGGTGGGGTATTGTTGCTTCCAGTGTCAAAGCAAAAGTAGAGCAATCCCTTCTTAGCTATGGGTTATTTTCCTCTGGTTTTTGGTTACCTTTAGTTAACCAAAATTTGAGGAGCTTAAAGGGGAAATTGGAGGGAGTGGAGAGGTTGCTCTGTGGGCCATGAGGACTGGCTGCTCTTGCAGAGGACCCAGGTTCAATTTCAGCACCTAAACAGTGGTTCACAACCATATGCAAACTCAGTTTCAGGAGATCCAACATCCTTTTCTGATCTCTGTAGGTACCAAGTAAGCGGGAGGTACAGCCAAACATAAAAACAAAATATCCATACATTTAACTTTTTAAATGTAAAGATATAACAATTTAATGTAAAAATAAACAAAGAGTAAGTTTGAAACTGCATCATTTTCTGACAATTGTGATGAGAATTCTTGCCATGTAAACCATCCCTTTGTTGAAAGTGGTCATGTTGGGGCTGGAAAGATGACTCAGTGGTTAAGAGCACTGGCTGCTCTTCAGACAGGTCCTGGTCCAACCACCAGCACTGGCATGGAGGCTCACAGCCATCTGTAGCATCAGTCCCAGGGTATCCGATGCCCTGTTCTGGCTTTCATGGGCACTGCTTTCATTTGGTGCACAGACACTTTCAGGCAATATACCCATCCATATAAATAAAAAATAAATTAAATCTCTAAAATAAATAAATAAATAAAGAGTGGCCCAGCAGTATATACCACCTACCTCACAGCCATTTAGTATAAGTATCACTTCTATACATATGGTTAGGTATCAGCCACAGTCATAGGCATCTACTGAGCATCTTAGCAGTTAGCCTCTCGAGAGATTGAGGGATATTATAAAGAAAGGGAAGGAGCCATCTACAGAAAAGTGGGAGAGAAGTGGAAACAGAGCACCCTCCCAACACTCCTTCAGAGCCTGCTCAGTCCTTGGTGGAAAGACTCTTGACAAGAGTTTATATTGGCTTGCTTTTAGGAAAAAGGATCCGAGAACAAAGGAAATTTTGGAATTCAGTAACAAAACCTCAAAGCTCTAATCCTCAACTACCATTAAGTGAAACTAGCAAGATTTGATCATTTCTTTTCATCCTGAACACTACTTCATGAGAAACACTTATTAACCTCCATACTGTGCAAGACACAGAAAAGCAGGATCAAGTATCATGGATCCAAGGAGATGTAATGAATTTTAATTCAGGAAATAAGTAGCTAGGTAGCCTGTTCTAAAAGAAGGCAAATCTTATTAATTTTGAAGGGAAAATATAGCACAAAGAGATGTAAAAATAGACATAAAGGAATGTTTATGTAGTAGTTATTAATTTGAATATTCCAAGCACTTATGGTAATAATTATAAATTATTTATCCCAAATTGGTTTGCACATATAGAAGACAAGTAAGATTTTTGGCCTCAGAGAGTATTTATGGTTGTATTCCTTCACTTAGGTGGGTAGCTTAAAAATATTTTTTTGTATAAAAGTATAAAGCCCTTTTTCTTTTGCAAACAAAAGTTTCCAAATTGTTGAATCATTCTGGTAGAAACCTGTGTTCTGCTAAATTTCAAACCCTAGATTCAGACTATCTATTAGTCTATTAAGGTGTTCAGTTCTTCAACTTGAAATTACTTCCCTTACCCACCACCTCAGGTCTTGCTTCCTAACTCCATAATCATGGTTAAATTTGTGCAAGCACACCTACTTCTTATTGTTCTTAGTCTAAGAACATATAACTCTCCTCAAAACGTTCAGATCTAGGAAAAGGGTCGACTGCTTGAAAGTATGTTAGAGCCAGTGGTGAGTGACTGAAGCAAAATGAATGTATTCTCTTTCCCACAGGTCAATGGTGATATTTGTACTCCCAGTGTGATGATACTGACAGATAGGACTTGGGGGAGGAAATAAGGTTTACAGAATTTTACAAACTTGGGTGTTGTGGAATATTATTTTAAGGTGTGTTACGTTTGTTTAATCTGTGCAACATTTGTTTAATGATGCAAAGATGTGTTGTGTTCTTTTACGCTGCATTTGTTTAACTCTGTGAAGCTGTGTTACTTGGCCTGCCTAGAACACCTGATCACTCTAATAAAGAACTGAACAGCCAGTAGCTTGCCAGGAAGGGATACATGGGGCTGGCAGCAAAGAGAATAAATGGGACAGGAAATCTGAAAGGAACAAGGAGGAAAAGGAGGAGGACTCAAGGGACCAGCCACCCAGCTTCACAGCCAGCCACTGAGTAAGAAGTAAGAAAAGGTGTACAGAAATAGAGAAAGGTAAAATCCCAGAGGTTAAAAATGGTGTTAGTATTCAGGCATCTGTATTGGCCTGTCCTTGGAGTTCTGACAGGATATGCTCTCAGCTGCAGCCACTAAGAGCACCACCTGTTCACATTCACTATGTTCCTTTTTAAAAGGGCCCTGCCTACCTCCCATTCTTCTCCCCTCTCCTCTATCCCCTCCTCTCTCTCCCTTCCAGTTTTTCCTCTTCCCCCTTTCCTCTCTCCTGCTGCTCCTGTCTCCGGAGGCTGGTCTCTTCCCTTGTTTTCCCCCCTTTTTATGGTCCTTTTCCCTAATAAAAAACCCTTTGCTTGAACCCTGTCACACAGCAGCATCTTTCTCTCACATGCCATTTTTCTTAAATTACAACATTGGTTCCCTGACTGGGAAGGCTCTCCTGGCATCTCCTCCTGTCCCCAGGCAGTTTGAGGAGTGCCAAGACCCTGGAACCCGGTTCACATTGGACAGCCCAGCTTCTCCAGAAGTGAGCCACTCCACCTTCCCCACCTTAGGCTATTCTCATGAGTGAGAACTCCTCTCTCTATCGTTGTCTCTCCCCTTTTGGTCTCCTTAAGTCCTGGTATCAGGCAACCACAGCTTTCTCTGGCTCTGAGCCCTTGGACCCCCACCCCTTGTGTGATGACCCACTGGGTGTCCTGTGCCAGTCTCAGACCCTCAGTTTCCTTCGGCCCTGCCCCTTGATTGACAAACCACCCAGGCGGTTTGTGCCTTTCTTGCTCCATCCTTGCTTGATAAAAGCCATTGGATCTTGTTCTACCTCACTGTGTGAAACAAGCCTACCAAACATCAGCTTCCTGGCACTTTGTAATCACTTCTCCCTTGGACCCTACCCACCTGCTTCACCTTCAATAGATCTGCTCTCTTCCACCTGCAACAAATCTGCTTTCTTATTCATGCATAGCTTTGCCTTCTCTTCACTACCAACCATTGGTTTCTGGTGGGGTTGTCCACTTCTGACCATTCTCCTGATGTGAGGCTTCCTTTCTTGAGCACAGTCCTGTCCTCACCTTCTGGCTTTTTTCCAAGTCCTGGTACCAGGTGGCTGTGTCTCTCTGGGGCTCACAGCTCTTGGCCACCACCCCACCATTTGAGTAATGACTCATTGGGTGGCCTGTCTCAAAATTGACCCTCTCTGAATTCCTGGGATGCTATGAATTTCAGACCTTTGGGTCTTACTACTCTGCCTCACTCATGGGAGCTGTGTCATCATCTATACCTCCTTGCTCCCACTGGGATGTTTTTTGAGACCCAATGACGATTCCTAATCAGCTATTGCTGCAGGACTACCAGATGTTAGCCATAGAGCTGGAGGGACAAGACTACCACACATGTCCAGGTAATACTGAGGTGATGGGAAAGGATCAGGTACTTTGAGCCCTAGGGAGTCGACTTGGATCCAATGAGAACATCATTTTGCCTGGTCCAGGAGGCACCTGACAGTTCAGAAGAGCCTGGACAGTGAAGTGAAACAGTCAGATACTCCAGGACATGGCTAGCACCCCAACTTTCCCAGGTCCCCAAAGATGAATGATGCCCCCATAGGTCAGCAGGAAGTAGTCTTGAGAACATGGAGTTCTCCTCCCCATCTGCTACCACTTTCTAACTCCTCGCCTTTTTATAATGAACAAAAAGGAAGAAATGTTAGTATTCATGCATCTGTACTGGTCTGTTCTTGGGGTTCTGACAGGATACATCTCAGCTGCAGCCACTAAGAGTACCACCTTTGTACACATTCACTACATTCTCTTTCAAAGGGGCCCTGCCTACCTCTCATTCTCCTCTCTTTCTTTCCCACTCTCTGCTCCTCTCTCTCTCCCATTCTCCCCTTTTCCCCTCTCTCCCCCTCTTTCCATTCTCCTCTATCCTGTTGCTCCTGTCCCTGGAGGTCGGTTCCCCCCCTTCTCTTTCCCCTTTTTATCATCTTTTCCCTAATAAAAATACCCTCTGCTTGAACCCTGTTGCATGGCATCTTTATCTCACAGGTCACTTTTCTTAAATTACTACAGATGGAATAATTAGTTAAGCAAAGTTGACTAGAAATAAATCAACCTAAGGCCAGGCATTCTTAAGTAAGAATAAGACTTTGTATGTATTTATTTGAGAGCTGGGTGGCAGGTCCCTTAAGGAGCCAAAGAGTAAAACCAACAACTACAGTTAGGAGTCTCGTGATGTGGTCAGTGTTCTTATAAGTAGAGACATGAGGATCCATTCTATCATTTTTTGAAATAATATCATGTAGGGAGCCGTCCCTGCATTCTCCATTACAATGATGGTGCCTGCAGGCACTGAATGTAAATTATTGTGCAGGCGCTGGGTAATTTTCCATTTCCTTGATCTCTGCCTATTCCGTGGTGTCATATGGCCTGATGAGCTGAAGCCAATCATAGGGTGACACGTCCCAGGCGGCGGCTGCCAGCCTTTATTAGGGGACGGGATTCTTGGCTCGGGGTCTCCGCTCTGGTAAGCTTATGCTCTCCTCTCAAGACACATTAAAGCTTTACTGCAGAAGGATCCGAATGTCCTGTGTGGTTCTTGCTGGCGAGGCGATTGCACGGGACATCTGGTGCCGAAACCCGGGAACTTGTTAACATCGCCGGCACCGCGGAGACCCCTTGGCTACAAGGCGGATTCAGAACTGCAGGGTGGTAAATTCGGAGAGGTATGTCTTTTCTGGACTTTGGCTTGGGATTGTTGATCTTTTTCACTGTTGTAGCAATCTTGAAGAAGTCCAGAATTACATGTCAGAAACCGAATGTAGTGAGAGATGGGGCGCGCCCAACAATAAAATATAAGGAAAAAGGACCTCCCGGGATGTCTAATGACAAGGGAGTGTGTGTAAGAAGAGAAACAACAACGAATAAGGAAAAAGGACCTCCCGGGATGTCTAATGACAAGGGAGTGAGTAATTTGTTAGATGATTCTATAAATAAGTTTAAAGCTTTAAATCTTGATAGCTCTGATGACTCTGAAAGCTCAAGAGATAAAGTTTTAGAGGAAACAGCTCAGCTAGGTGAAAAAGAAACAAAAAAGGAGGGAGAGAAAATAGGGGATAACCAGTCACACCCCGGTAAATTTAAGAGACCTGTTAATCCAGCGGGTGTACTTCCATCAGCACCCCCATTATTTGGTACTGACTCCTTTTTACCATTAGAGGAGCGGAGAAAATTACAGATGGCTTTCCCAGTCTTTGATAGGGGAAAAGGCCATACATGTTATTCAACACTTCTTGAAGGCCTGGAATGCCTGGGGAAAGCCTCATAAACATTGACGCTCGGGGCCATACTGCAGCCAAGCGTCACACCTCAGAACCTGAAAGGCCAAAGGAAATGGTAAAATGGAAAGATATCTTAACTGGTCTTTGGAGAGGCCCGGATCCTATTCTCATAAGATCCAGGGGAGCTATATGTGTTTTTCCACAGGATGAAGAGAATCCCCTGTGGATCCCGGAAAGACTCACCCGAAGAGCCCCTTCGGACCTTCAAAAGTGGGAACTCCACCCTCTCCCCGGGAGTTGAGAGCCACTATTATCCAGATTAACTCCTGTCCTTGACGGAGAGATTGTCATCATGGATCGCTTAGTGGGTGGGGATGGGATTGTTTGGTGCAGCCGTTTGCTGCGGATTGATGTTGCTTCTCTGGCTGGTCTGTAGGCTCAGGGCTCAAACTAAGAGAGACAAGATGGTTATCGCCCAAGCGCTTGTAGCTTTGGAACAAGGGGCTTCCACTGACATTTGGTTAACAATGCTTAAGCAATAGGCCGCCAGCCAGACAGCTCTTGCACACACGGAGCCTAGGCTCATTGCACAGGGTAGAGTGTCTGGCTTGAGCAGCCCATGAGGGATGTTGAGCAAGGCATCGCACAGAGAGTTGCCTAGTATGCAGGCTTCTCTGGGAGGCATGTTGTCCTGCATAAGGGTTGCCTGCCCTAGTCTCCCTTTCCCAGAAAAACGGCAGAGGACAGGTCGAGAGCGCTTCGGGTCAAGCTAACAGCCTGATGGCGACTCTTGTACACAGTCTTAATGTTTGATTGGGAAGGTACAACCTCTGCCTCTATCCCTCAACATATGGGTGACCTATTTGCTTGTAAAAATATAAAGCCTTATTAATAAAAAAAGGGGGAGATGTAGGGAGCCGTCCCTGCATTCTCCATTACAATGATGGCGCCTGCAGGCACTGAATGTAAATTATTGCGCAGGCGCTGGGTAATTTTCCATTTCCTTGATCTCTGCCTATTCCGTGGTGTCATATGGCCTGATGAGCTGAAGCCAATCATAGGGTGACACGTCCCAGGCGGCGGCTGCCAGCCTTTATTAGGGGACGGGATTCTTGGCTCGGGGTCTCCGCTCTGGTAAGCTTATGCTCTCCTCTCAAGACACATTAAAGCTTTACTGCAGAAGGATCCGAATGTCCTGTGTGGTTCTTGCTGGCGAGGTGATTGCGCGGGACAATATCAGTAATTTATTTCTTTTTTCTATTTTCTTTTTTCTATCATATTTTATATTTTTATTTAATTTAGAAACAATCTCATTTTACCTATCAACGCCAGTTCCATCTCCCTCCCATCCTCCCAGGCCCCCAACTGACCCCCCATCCCATTCCCCATCCACTACCCAGGAAAGGTAGGGTCTTCCATGGAGGATCATCAGTGGCTGTAACATCATTTGGGACAGGGCATAGGCCCTCCCCTGTGTATCTAGGCTGAGAGAGTAGCCCTCCATGGGGAATGGACTCCCAAAGTCCATTTGTGCACTAGGGATAAACACTGGTTCCATAGCTAGAGGCCCTATATATTTCCCAGGCCTCCTAACTGGCACCCACATTCAGGGGGCCTGGTTCCATCCTATGATGGTTTCCCATCTGTCAGAATGGGGTCCATGAGTTCCCACTTGCTCAAGCCAGCTGTTTGTGTGGCTTTCCCCAGCATGGTCTTGACCCCTTTGCTCATCCCTCCTCCCTCTCTACAAATGAATTCCAGGAGTTTTGGTTCAGTGCTTAGCTGTGGGTCTGTGCTTCTGGTTCCATCAGTTACTGGATGAAGGCTCTAGGATGGCATATAAGGTAGTCATCATTCTCAATATAGGGGAAGGGCATTTAAGGTAGCTTCTCCACTATTTGCTTAGATTCTTAGGTGGGTTCATCGTTGTGGATCTCTGGACATTTCCCTAGTTCCAGATTTCTATTTAAACCTATAATGGCTCCCTCTATTAAGGTATTTCTTTTCTTGCTCTCCTCTATTCTTCCCCCAACTCAATCTTCCCGATCACTCATGTTCTCCTCCCCACTCCTTTTCTCCCAGGAGCCTAAGTTAACTCTCACCATGATATGGATAGATTCTGATTTCTTACTACAATGCTTACTCAAATGCTGGTTCTCTGACAAAGCTGTTTTTGCTTCCTTGCAATCTTATTAAGAACATGGTTGGTGACGAATTAAGCAAATACAATAGTGAAAAGTTATATACACTACACTTTTCATATTACGACTGAACAATATCATCAAATGTCTTCTATTTATATTATATTCAATCACATTTATTAACAAAACAGAAGACGAGTGACTGAATAGCCATGTTCCCATGAGTGAATGGATAGTTTATGGATGTTGGGAGTTTAGGTAGAAGGTGAATAGATGATAGGTGGATAGACATAAAAAGGAGGACATGTATAATTTTCAACGAGGTGAATGTTATGGTTTGAGTGAATTGATACATTGTGACTTGTTGGGAGTTTAGGTAGAAGGTGAATAGATGATAGGTAAATGGATATAAAAAGTATATGTATAATTTTTCAACAAGGTAAAAGTTATGGTTTGAATCAGGCTAGCTCCATGGACTCATATTTTTGAATACTTGATCTCCATTGGTAGAACTGTGTGAGAAGGGTTAGGAGGTGTGGACTTGTTAGAGTAGCCATGGCCTCATTTTAGAGCTTGTATCACTGTGAGGCTGCCTTGGGGTTTCAAAAGCCCGCTCCATTTCCAGTTTTCTCTCTCTCTCTCTCTGCCTCATGGATGTTGTCTCAATATACATGTTCTCACTACTGTTCTAGCACCATGCCTGTTTGCATACTGCCACATTCCATGGAATGGTGGTCATAGATAAAGTCATCCTCTAAAATTGCAAGCCCAATGAATTTTATCTTTTCTAAGTTGCCATAGCCTTGGTGGTTCGTCAACACAACTGAAAAGTAACTAAGACAGTAACTTTGGTCCTGTATACATTTCACAGAAAAAAATTCCATCAATAGGCTCATATCTTAACAAAAAAAAAATCATAGAATTAAAAGTCTGTGTGTAATGGACACATGTAATGTAAAAGAATACAATAACTAATTAAAACAGAAGTAGCTTTACATAACAGTTGAATATAGGAATAGTCAAATCTTCATGAACAATTACATTTTTGGTTGTGAGCCTAGCCTTTAATGGCTGAGCCATCTCTCCAGCCTGAACAATTACTTTTTTAAACATACTAAATATTTATGGGCTTTTAAGATATTGTTTTTCTTTAAATCCTTTGCTTCATATACATTATGGTGCTAAGGAAACTTTTATTTTCCTTTTCATGACAAAATGAATACCAAAGATTTAGGGTTTAAGTATTATTCAGATTCAGAATATTTTCTTAAATTCCTAGTTTACTGAGAGTTGCTGAGAGTGTATAACTTTGTGATTTATTATATTTTAGGCATTGATTAGAAGTGTTAGCTGGTTCATCTCTATATATACTTTACTTCCATGCCTCCAACAGCAAGACTTGGCCCATATCACGGGGCTGCCCTGTAGGTAGACCTCTGTCTGTGGGATTTTAATTGACTTTATTCAATTTGAAGCCCTGAACAGACGGAAAAATGGCAGACCCAGAACCTCACTGTTCCCTCCTCTCTGCCTTCCTCAAACTCTAAGCTGGCAGCTGCATACTTCCCGTGACTTTCCTGCATAGCCCAGACTGTTGTTTCATGTGGAGTGCCTATTATCTTTTTAGGCCATCATTTCTCCCTCCATTTTAGCAGCCCTTGCATTTTGGAGACCGACAGGCTCAGCAAGGCAGGGCTAGATTGGAGGACCATCTCTTCTGTCTATATATGAGATTCAAATAATACTCCTCCCTTTCTCCCTGCTCATGACAAACAGGTTTACTAATGAGGAAACTAGTGATGAGGGGTGGGAGAGGGGTATTCAACATAGCCCCATATAAGGACCAATGGATGAAGATAAAGGGAGCAAAGCTTGTCTTAGACTAGTCCCTAAGGAAGTTCTCCATCCTCTTGTCTGGCTTCTCAGCTTTCCTATCAGCAGTGCATCCAACACACTCCTTTAAATTCTCTCTGTTGTAGAACCTGAAGTGACTTGTAACTGATAGCTTTAAATTATTAAACCATTTCTAGGATCTTAAGACCAATTATACCACACATGTCATGTCAGTAAGGGCTGGTTTCCACCTGTTTTCTTTCATTTTCATCATTATCTTTTTTCCTAATGTCTTCAGATAAGCACAGATGCTTTTCTTTTCCAGTATGTGCATTAAATACTATCAAACATTGCTACTGGCTAGATATGTTCTTTCAGTTGTACTTGCTTATTAATGGAAAGTAAGGTATATGATTTCTACAAGCCATTGTGGTATCTCAGTCTACTTTTAAAACTTTTGAGTTGTCAATGGAAAATCAGATTTAACTCCTGAAAGAAAGGTCTTGAGGATTGAAGAAGTACCTGTTTCAGTTATCATTATTATTGACATTTGAATATTCTTAGAGATGCTCTGCTTGAATTGCGGTAGCTATCTGTTGTGGAGCTTTTACTCCATGTCATCATCGAGTCTAGAGTTTGGAAACAGGTATGGAAAAAAAATATTCCTCACACTCAGTAATGCTCTCCATTACTGCCAGGATCACATCATTAATAAGTGTTTGAGAATATCAATTATCTGTAAGACAAATAGCATCAATAACACCACCAAACCATGAAGCAATGAACAGATGTAGTTTATTTTATATCAGGAAAATCTCCATACTACAAGTGAAAGTAAATTCAGCTGTAAATTATACACAAATTCCATATATATTCCAAACAACTGAAAATATTTAAGTGACACAGAGTCCTGAGCAAAATTATTAACTTTTTTGATAGTGGGATTAAGTAACTGATCTTATAAGGAAACAAACACCTAAAACAAGTGCCTTCCAGTTCAGCTATATCCTTCAAAAAGTTCCGTGTAGAATACTTAACAGTTTCACACACACACACACACACACACACACACACACAAGGAATGTGTTTTAGAAGCAGTGAGAAACATAATTAAGGCTATAATTGTATCTTTTTCTGAATTGTATTTCACTTTTCGTTGAAAAACAACAGCACTATGCATTAAGAAGCACAGAGCAATAAATGTGTGCGTGGAATTTATTTTAAACTGTAATGTGACTATTACACATTTTCTTTGGACGTGGTCCCTAAAGAGTGTCTCCCCGCTGCTCTTTGCTCTCACTCTTTTCCACTATGTGCTATTTCTTGTAAACATTTGATAAGTTGTCTCTGGGATGGACTCCCTGGAAAAAGGTCAATCAAACCAAGCAAGGTTCAGAGGAACCCAAGGCATAAGCAGAGCTTGCCTCACGTCTTCAAGCCTGATCAATGCTTAAAGGACACATGATCAGTAAATGTTTGAAAGTGTTCTGCAGTTCAGAGCTTACACTGAACACAAGTGAATCAAACAACTCTAATGCATGCAGACTAAGGAAGAGACTAAAGCTGATTTCTAGACTACTAAATTGAAATCTGCAGCATAAAATACAGTAACCTTGCTATCTGGTGCCACCACCTTTGCTAGTATTTCATTAAAGTCATTGCTGTCTGCTATCTGTTCACAACTGCCCCACGCAAATAATAGCCCTTGTTCAGTGGTCAATCTGTCTGTCCCATATTTTTGCAACTACCAACAGAGTAAACACACCCATGGAAGAAGCATGGGGACTTGGGGATACTAGCATTTGCAATGTGCGGGTGGAAGATGGGTCCTCCTGGGACTTTATCACCTCTAGCCTGAATATCTCAAATTAATAACATTTTTCATTTCTGTCTCTGCAATTATACTAGAAGCTTTTCCAGGGGCTCTTCAAGGCCTCCTCACTCTTTGATCACTTCTGCCAGCCAGCTCCAGCCATCCTGCATGGCCAGCTGCCTGTGGAGCAGCCTGGGGTTGCCATGGAGACCATGCCAGCATGAAGAGTGAGGGTGAGGTAGATGCCAAGTGGAGCAGGGAAACATAACTGCTGATCTAACACCCTTGAGGTTCAGGTGACAGGCAAGTAAGATGCATGTAGAGGGCATCAGGGAAGAAGTGGGGAAAGAAGGAGACTGAAAATGAGCAAGTATTCCTGGTGATGATCCATTGCTTCTACCAAATGAAGACAAAAAATGTCAAATCGATGGGGGCTGGAAGATGGCTTAACAGCTGACAGTACTTACTGCTCTTGTAAAGAACATGGTTTGGTTGCCTAAACCCACATAGTAGCTCACAACCTCTTGTAACTCAAGGTCTTGGAATTCCAGTTGCAGAGGATCTAAGACCTTTTGGTTTCCCCTGGCTCCTGAATGCATGTGATACACATAAAACTCACTCAGGGACACACACATGTATATATAAATACATGGAAATAAAACAAAGTAAAAATCAACCCATGAATCAACCTATCTATCACCCCAATATACACAAATATGTGTTTAATATATTCATAAGCACACAAATGCCTTTACTATATTTAAAAATGGGTCTTGATTTCTTGATGTCTGGAAATAGTAATTCTTGAAGCCTAACAAGGTTGCTTTGGAATGTGCTGCTACTTTATTTGGGCACATTATCATAATATTGATTCTCAATCATGATTCACATACTATTCTGAGCCATTCACAAGTGAATCTTTGATATTTTTTCTTACTTCTGCACAAAATACATAGCTCTACTTTATGTAAAAGAGTTCTGAAATGGGATGTAACAAGAGCTTTCTGTCCCAGCTGGACCCACAGCCCTTGAGCCCCAAATAAAAACACAGACTCTACATTAATTATGAAAATTTTGGCCAATGACTAGGGCTTCTTATTGGCTAGCTCTGTCTTAATTATTAACCCATTTCTATTAATCTAAGTATTTCCATATGGTCTTATCCTATCGGAGAATGTCTGGCGCGTCCTACCTTCCCAGTCTCACATAGTATCTGCTGTCTGCCTACACTTCCCAGAATTCTCTTTGTCTCCTAGCCCTGTCTATACATCTTGTCTCATTGGCCACAGTGGTTTATTCATCAACCAATAAGAGAAATATACATACTGAAGACATCCCCATCAACCTGGTGTGGTTTTGTGGATAAAACTGCATGCTCCAAAGTAGTGACTCCTAAATTCAGGACTTTAAACTATGCAGCTAAACTTGCCTTGTTTTGAGGACCTTAACAATTGTAACAGCATTGTTCTTAGGACACACGGAATGCTTCCTACAGGAGATTAATGTCATGAGCACCTCACAGGAACCCACAAAGATCAAGTGCTACTCTCTGCATATTTTATCAAGGGCATAAGATGCATCACTGTCACTGACAATTTTATAAATTGTTTGCTCATGACCTTGCCTACACGACTGACTATATTTTGACCCAACAACTTGGTACAGTGATCCTTCACTATCCATAGTGTATTGGTTCCAGCACTTGCCATGGTACTTGGATATTCAAGCGCTTTAGGTAAAACAATGCAGTGTCTCTATGATCTATGGGTGTGGTCTTTAGGTTTTATATCAGCTCTCAATGCCACAGCATGGAAAACAGGGCAAAGACCATGTGATCAGCTGTCACATGGTAATTTTTAGGAAACAATGAGAACAACTCCGTGTATACTCAGTATAGATAGTAGTATTTGTTTATTTTTATTTTTGGTTCCTGTTTAGTTGAGTCCTGGATGCAGAATACCACATACAGAAAGCCAGATACATCATCAAAATATCCAAAGTGCAATGAACTCTTGGGCAGGATTCACTTTTGTATTATATATATTATATAATAATAAAACTTTTCTATTATTTATTTATGTGTATAGATATATGCATGTGCACACACACACACACACACACACACACACACACACACACACACACACACCTTTCAGGGGTTCTCTCCTCCACCATGTTTCCAAGGACTAAAATCAGGTTTTCAGGCTTACTGTCACTGGCTGAAAAATTTATTTTAAAGTGAGTAGTACTTTATATGAATTACAATTTCTTTCAAATATTTATTAAGCATTTTACTTGCAAATATTTACATCATAAAACTCAGGGTCTGATGTAGGTCCTTTGCATATACTTTATGGTTATAAGCTTGGTGTTCTTGTGGGAATCCTAACAGTGGGATCAAGGGTGTCTCTGATACTTTTGCCTACTCCTGGGACCCCTTTCCTCCTACTGGGTTTGTGCCTAGTCTTATTTTAACTTGTTATGCTGTTTTCGGTTGATATCGATGGGAGGCCTGCTCTTATCTGAAGGGAAATGAAGAACTAGAAATGGGGTCGAGGGGAAGTGGGGGAGAGAACTGGGAGGAAGGAAGGTAGGGGAAACTGCCATCAGAATGCAATATGTAAAAGAAGGATAATTTTTAAAAAATAGGTAAAACTCAGAAAACAAAATTTTCTTTAAAAATACCAGCATATTACAATGGCATTTCAACTGAGTTCTCTGGGGATTAAAGACCAAACACATATTACAGCTGGGTATAAAAACCCAGGAAAGACAAAAGTGCTATTGAAGATGAGAATAACTGTTTGTGGCAGAGTGACTCTGCACCCTCCTCAGAGACACACACACAGCCCAAAGGTGTCTTCAGATAATTCTTTTCAGCCACACCAGTCTTAATCCAATCACAAGGTCCCCTGTGTCCTAACAGTTGGCACATCTCCCTTAGTGTTTTGAAAACACAGGAGGATTTGAGTGTCTTACTTGGTAAGTCACCAAATGGAAAATTTCAGTGAAGACAAAACAAAAACTTAAACATTGTATTTAAATGATTAATCAGTTCCTCAATTAAGGGGAAAATAATTATACTGAAGTTATATTTTTTGTAGACAAAAGTTGGATGTAATAACACGGTATCTTGAGTGATGATTTCAGCACTCATATGGTTGATGCACAACTATGGAAATTTTAGGGCCAGCCTGGGCTACACAGTGAGTTGCAAAATAACTGATGTATAATGTGAGACCCTGTTTCAAGGAAAGAAAAGGGGAAAGATAAAAAAGGAGGAAAATGACACACAGCAGGGATTCTCCTGGGTCTATCTAATATCCTCAGGAACACTGTGGTAATGCTGGCCATGGTGTATATTTTTCAAATCCTCAGAATGACTTAAACAGGAATAATTTCAAGGCATGGGACACATTTGGCAAATAGTCAGCCGAATGTTCCTTTTCTTGCTTTCTGTGAGACTCAAAGCCAAAATCTGAAATAGCACACAGAATGTCAACAGTGCACATGAAAGTGGTAAGGAAAGCCAGAATGTCACCTGTCACCCAGCCCTGAGGTGACCAGCCCCTCAGCACAGCCACTAAGGACACACACTAGGTCAGGAATAATAGAGCCCTCTCTAGAATTAAACTGAGTCAGATGTTTTAAGGAAAAATAAACAGAGTGGAGTATCCAAAAGTCTAAGATTCACAAACACAGAGCCACTACACTGTTCTTTGAGTGGACAGTCAAAAAAAAATAACCTCACAAGGAAACTACCTTCAAATACACTTCCTAACTCAGAAGGAAAAGCCCCAGTGTGGTGGCACATTTGACAATAGCACAGTTTAAATGTGGAAGTTTCCTGTTTTGAAGACAATTCATTAAGGCACAGGAAATTTAATTAGGCAGGGGGTTGTGTGACAAGAAATTTCGTACAACAGATATGAATGTTTATAAAAGCAAATATGTTAATTCTGAGTCACAAATATGAAAAAAAATGTATCCAACAAGCTACAGAAATTCTACTCTTGAAGTCACATGGTTGGGATCCAATGTTTTTATTACATTGCAGTATTTCAAAGCCATTAATAACCCACACACACTAAAATGTATTCCTTATGAAAGACAATACAGTGTGTTCCACATGAAACAATCAAGGTCTTGACCCAGCATCAACATTTGGACACTGTTGTAGAGTTTGAAATAATTTACTTTTCAGTTTCAATATTCTAGTGCATAGATAGTATCTGCAATTTACATCTGACAGTAAATACATACTTTAAGAAAACAAGTCTACTCTTAATAATTAAATGTGCTAATCACTTTTAATGTTACCATTATTCATTTACTCTTATCCTTAAAAAGATGTTCTTAGAAGGATAGCCTCCAAGTTCTTACATAAAATCTGCATCTTCCATATAATTCATAAGGTACAACTTTTTGTTCCAGGTCACACTTACCATGGAAATAGGAAGTTGGTTAGATTCCAAAAGTATGCTGAATATTATTCTGCGGCAAAATATTCTGGATATTTGAATCCTATTTACAGTGATATAAACTGCCTTTGAGAAACAACCTGCTGTGTCTGATGATGCCAAGAAATACAAGGCAGCTAACTTATTAGGGAAGGCAATGCTTAGACCTATTTATGTAAACTCAATCAACTCTTGCTCACTAACAGCCATGTTGATCTGTCACAGCCTTCTACTGTTTGGTTATCTGCCTTCTAACTCCTCTGCTTTCAACATGCACCTAACACAGGCTTCAAGTGACGATCACATATTAAAAATGTATCCTTCATAAGGCACCTGCCTAGAAGCCAGGCATTTATTAGTGTTCACAGAGTGCATCTCAACATCCACCTATGCTTCCTTTAAAATACTGTAAGCACCAACCCTCAAGGATGCAAACTAGTAAGGAGATGAGATGATGTCTGCTTCACATGCATATTATGAACATGATAAAATGTGTGTGTGTGGGGACCTTTTACTAGAGAAATGTTTATGTTAGCCTGGAAAAGGCAGAAAGAAAGTCCAAGGAGCTGAAGATGAATAAATTAAGGACAATGATTGTGTGGGGGGGGGGGATATGACAATCATAATATTTGGTCCTTTACTTGATCATCTTTTCAGGTGGCATAAGCAAAAGCAAGATGTAAGTCTTCTCAAAGCTGTGGGAATGATGTACTCAAGAGAAGCAGGGCAAAGGCAAGTGTTCCTGCTATCAGGAATCTACAAGGGAAATCTAAGTGTGTGTGTGTGTGTGTGTGTGTGTGTGTGTGTGTGTGTGTGTGTGTGTATGATAGGGGAAACTGGACCAGCATTAAGAATTCAAGCAACGAGATGCAAGAGGTTTAACCAAGATGAGAAGCACCCATCTAACCCATATAATTTTGAACAGTACATGCAAAAATAGCTTTGCCAAACCTTAATAACACACATATGTGTGTAGTACTCTATAGCATGTAGTTTAGAAATCAAAGCTAAATATTTAAAAAAAAATCTGGAGAATAATTTAAAATTACTCCAAGAATTGCCAACATTATCTATTCAACATTCTCAATCACTCAGGAAATTATTCAGCATTCAAGTCAGAAAGCGTATTCAGGTTGACCTTCTTGATTTTGGAGACCTCACTGGCTTTGTCCTATAGTCATATCTGAAACACTTGCTCATCCCAACAGAAATGCATCTGATGAAGACCTAGCTCTAGAAATGGCTGGACTGGAATCTTTTGAGGGTAAGTAGGGTCAGATGAAGTTGAAAAAGTGGGGCCTTATGGAATCAGCAACCTTACAAAATAAAGACAAATCTGGAACATGAGTGCATAGTTATTCCTCCAGAGTGAAACATGAACAGAAAGAAGTTCGCAGGACTCATAAGAAAGCATAAAATTCACAAAGTCCTTCCCATGGTTTACAGAATAATGATAAAACTCTTCAGTGAGGTAACTACCTGAAAACTGTATTGGGATTCTGCTAATACATATTCTGTCAGTCATTCATCTGTGCTGGTGTGGATGTGTCAGTGATGCAGGTGCCCAAGAGTCAGAGATACTTCTGTTAAGTAAACACATTGATACACCAGCTTGTCTTAGATAGAATCATTACTTCAATCTGTTGTTGGGGTGGTACAAATACCTCCCAGGAAAGGTCAGATAACAAATGATCATTTGAAGGAAGAGACAGGTAGAAGGGAGTATCTAGACCTAGGAAGAGAGTCCTTACCAGAAACCAAGTATGCAGAATTTCCCAATCTCTAGAATTGTGAAAAAGAAGTCTGTTGTCTGTCCTGACACTCTTTGGTATCTTGTTTCGATGACTGTCTAAGCTTACTAAGAGTCTTTTTGTATTTCCGTTAATGGAGGTCCCTCAAAGCCAGGTAGGACTACTCACAAAAACAAAAACATGGCATGTTCTTAGGTCTTGATTTATGTATAACTTAAGTCATTCAGTATTCTACTCAATTTGTAATGTTGTAATGTTACAGACACTTTGTTAAATGCTATCTGTTCCCTGCCACCCTTAAGATCTTCACAAAGTCTTCTGGCATCCTGGTACTCCTTACACCCAAAAGCCACACACAGCAACACCTAGAACCCTATTCTGTGCCCATATTTAAAACCAGTATACATGTACAACTTACTTCCTGACACGATTATGAGAGTTTCCATGTGCTGGAAGTTCCACTATAAATTGTTGAGAAGGATGTGCAAAACCCAGAATGACCATCTGAGTGCCCTTCTTAATGTCTCGTAACGAACATACAAGCAGCCTAATTCTTTCTAAATGACCTGCAGCATCCACCCTCAATAACATATCAGCAATAAACACCCAGGTAGCCACACTCTGCTATGGGTAAGCATGTTGAGCATTAATAAGCTACAACAAACAAAAAATACACTGGTAGACTATACTACAGTTTATTCTAAATACTGAGAAGGAAAAGAAAGAGTAATATGCAATGAATACAATTGTGTGAGCATGCCAATAATGAGATTGATGACTACCTTATATGCCATCCTAGTGCCTTCATCCAGTAGCTGATGGAAGCAGAAGCAGACACCCACAGCTAAACACTGAGCCGAACTCTGGAATCCAGGTGCAGAGAGGAAGGAGTGATGAGCAAAGGGGTCAAGACCAGGCTGGAGAAACCCACAGGGATAGCTGACCTGATCAAAGGGTTGTTCATGGACTCAGACTGATAGTTGGGAAACCAGCATAGGACTGTTCCAGACCCCCTGAAGGAGGAAGTCCATTTGGAGACCTGGACAATCTATGGGGTCACTGATAGTGGATGAGTATTCACCCCTAGTACACAAATGAACTTTGGGAGCCCTCTTCACATAGGGGGATACTCTCTCAGCCTAGACACACTGAGGAGGATCTATGCCCTGCTCCAAATGATGTGACAGACTTTGATGATTCCCCCATGGAAGGCCTCACCCTCCCTGGGGAGCAGAAAGGGGTTGGGATAGGGGGGTTGGCCGGTGGGGGGCAGGGGAGGAGGGCAGGGAGAGGGAACTGAGATTGACATGTAAAAGAAGCTTGTTTCTAATTTTACAAAAAAAAATCAAACTGAAAATACTTTCTCTTTTTAAAAAAAATGTACAGAAAAGTAAATGTATCTGGTAAGGTGAAAAATAAACTATTACCTCTTGGGGGTGGGAAGAGTTGTGTGAGCATGAAGGATACTGAGAGTGTGTTATTATTGTCTTCTTTGGATCAGAGCTGTGAACTGAACCCTGCCACACCCTACCTCAAAAGCTACAATGAGAAATACCTTAGATTACTTCCCGATATTTGCAATCATGTAGATGTCATCGAAGGGTATTCTGAAGACCCATGAGCACAAGAAAACTGACTGGAAAGAAATCAGATATGTTACTTTAAATATTTATCTTTTTCAATTGCTAGAATATGAGAATAAACATGTAAAAACTGATGTGCTATGAAATCTCAAAAACCAACTTTGTTTTCACTTCCTCCAACACCCTGTTCAAAGAAAGCAAGTGCTTCTAGTCTCTGTCAGCTGTGCACCCTCTAACAACTTGGCATCACCTGCCATCCTCTGTGTACAAACTGGAATGCTGTATAAATATGGCAGTTTGTTAGGCTACAGGAAAGACAGGTAAATTCATCTTGCTACACTGCAGGAAGCAGACAGTATGTGCACAATGCTAAAAGATCTAGAGGCCCTGTGGCTATTAATATATTTTAAGAGAGTGCACACAGAGGAAGGAAAGTAAGTCAGAGACCTGATGGAAAATTAGGTTGTACCACCATCTACATTTTTAAAAACTGATTTTGAATGGAAGAGCTGTAACCTTGCAAGTGGAAAATGCCCCGCATCTCAAATAGGAAGACAGCTTTTCTTGCTCTGGAGAAACACACCCAGAACATGTTGTTTGCTCCTCTTTGTGTGTTTCTTACTTAATCTAAAACTCAACTCTGCCCAGTCAGTGAACAAACTTTAAGCTACTCATTCATTCTTCGACAGTTCTCAAAATGTCTTCACTCTTTAACCAAGCCCTAAGCTCAACACTCGACACAACCCGACTGGTCTGGTGTGTCCATATATCAACCTGTTAAGCAAGGTGTGTCTCCTAACTGTTAATCACACCAACCATCTTCCCACTCCTTCCTTTCTATCTGGTGTCCACAAGTGCAAGGTACAATCACCCCTTGTACATGTTCTAAGTTCTCAAGCAGGAAAATACAACTTAGCATGCACCTGAACTGCAGAAAGGACTTCAGATTTATAGGGGAAATAGAGCATCATGCCTGAAATAAACAGCAACAAAAACATGTCCTCTCCAAATCTTAAAATCTCACCACTTGCTAAGTGATAATGCTCTGTGGAGAACTCTAATGCCCCTTCCTTGTCTCCTTCAAAGATTTGGGAGAATGCATAACAAATTAAGGTTTTGTGGCCTGCCCTTTACTTCTTTCAATTGACAGGCTACCATTGAAATGATAAGAATCTCTGCAATTCTACTCAAAGTATTTTTAAAGAAATATGTTTTAAAAAGAAGAAGAAGGAGAAGGAGAAGGAGAAGGAGAAGGAGAAGGAGAAGAAGAAGAAGAAGAAGAAGAAGAAGAAGAAGAAGAAGAAGAAGAAGAAGAAGAAGAAGAAGAAGAAGAAACACAGTTCACACTTCTAAAACTGTTCTGATAAAGTCTTGTTGGTGCCAGACACAGCAGACCTCTGGAAGAGAAAACTTCTAGAGATAGCTTGACAGATTTCATTGCTGAGGAGCAACGGGGCTTCATGCAGGAGTATCAAAATTCTTGATTCGATTTAGCATAACTTCCAATTTTTGAAGTAGTATAAAGAACTAACAAGTATATTACCATTGAGATTCTTCCTTTGTGCAACATCCAATATCCTCCCATAAAGCAATTATTAAAGTCATTAGCGAAGTGGGAATGTTAACTGTTTTTGTAATGGAGCCCAAACACTATTGTACAGTGTACAACTCGTAAAAACTGGCATATTTGGAAAACAACCAAAGTTCAAAAAAAAACTATTTTGAACTTTAATGTTTCCCATACCATTTTCACATTAATTGACTAATTGCATCCACAAACCCCAAGTTTCATTTCAACAAGCAAATGACAAAAACAGGCCTTTAGGTAAGATGAACAGAAGTCCGAAATGCTGCTATCATTTGGATCACTAAACTAGTGGAACTTCCCAATTGTTTTTTTTTTTTTCATTAGGTCCCAGTAATCAGAATCCAAAATTAACCCAAAGGGAATAACAAGACCTCATGAAGGTTCATGAACCACTGGAGACAATAAAAGCATAGTTGTACACATGGCTTGTAATGCTTAACGTATTTACTATGTGCCAATCACCACCTAAATTTTGAGGATCGGTAATAAAACAAATTACCAAATGGGCTAATTCTGGTAAAAGGCCTACTATGTATAACAAGGAAAGGGGCACACATCACTGGAGGAAAAGAATGAATGTAAATAAAAAATGTATTTTCCTTAGATTGGTGCAAAACTCTACTTCCCGAGAGAACTCGAACCTGACAGACAGAACTCTATGAAACAATATGGAGGAAAATGCAGGAATTAGTATGTCCCTTCAACTTACAAGGACAGTAGCAACCCACCCTTTTGGGGCCAACTTTTAAGCTGCGCTCTCCATTGCTTTGTTTATCACCAAGACATAAAATCAGTGAATTATATGATGTTGTCTTTCATAAAAGCCACAGGCCAACATTTAGAACCATGCCCCCCAAATGAGAGTTAATGGCATAAGACCTATAGCTGTTAAGACATAGAAAGGGGAAATATAACTACTACAAACAAACAATTTAAATAACTAAAGGGCAACAGAGAAAAGGAGAAATGGGTACAGGGGAGGAATATAGGATTCCCCCAAAGAAAAGTACACAAGCTGGTGAAATGCTTAACCTTAATATTTGTAAAAGAAGCAAACTAAATGACCGTGAAACACCATTTGGGCAGTCAAATGGGCAATTGCTTTTATAATTATAATTGTTGTCATCTTTATGAGACAACAATATTACTTTTGCTGTGGTAAAATATAAACAATACAACTTCTATGGAAGACATCTTGACCACATCTAGATAATTCTCAGCCAGTCCTCCTTAGGACTCAAGAACGATGCTCTGTATCTATGAAGGGTATTTGGAGGCAGAGGGCTGAATGTAGCTCTTTTTTATTTGGACCATTTGGTTTACTATTGAAAAATTGTTCTTCATGGAGGTTAAATTATTCTATGTTGAAGATAATGACTACTATGTCACTATAATAATTGAGGGACCAAATAAAATATTTGATAAAGAATAAAATTTATTATAAGAAGTGGACATTTTTAGGTTGAACAGTCACACTCACAGTTACATAAAACATATTTATTTTTAATGTATTTTTTCCTTCTTAACTCTGCCCATGAGTGTGCCTATTAGTCCTAAGACATTAAACACCAATCAGACTGTAACTCCACTGAGGTGAAATATGCTCTGGGTAATAGCTATTTTGGATGAGTATTTATACGTGGTTAGGGAAGTTAGCCTGTGTCATGATCCTTTCCAGGTCAATGTTTGTCACTTACAAGGCCATCCAATTAATTTTAGTTAAAAAAATAACTAACATGGAGAGTAAGAAAGAAACCCTAAGGCAAGTTACTTTCGAGTTCTCCATTCATAACTCAGGAGAATTTCCTGGGTCACCCTCACTATAAATCAGCAGGGCAGTAGGCACTCCCTCATATGGTGACAAACAGCATGAAACATTTAAAGAATTCAACTACTAAATGAAATGCTGTGGATGCCTCCATGTCCTGAATTCTACGAAGCACGATTCCTTATACCATGCCAATAGGGAAGAAACACTTCTATCTTACTTCTGATGCTTCCTTCCAGGTGAAGGGAACTTAGTTAATGAAACACTTCCGGATCCTGTCCAAAGTTCCACTATCTGTGCCTCTGAAGAACACGGTTTAACTTGCTTCTTCCTTCTTTCCCTGGAAAAACCCCAGTCAACAGAGAGCAAGGCTGGGCTCTACCAGCTCAGACACAGTTCCGTCTCCATGGGGAGGAAGAAAGTAGACTGACCAAGAGCCTAGGATGTCACTCAAT
The DNA here is from genome assembly GCF_003668045.3 of Cricetulus griseus. Lineage (NCBI taxonomy): Eukaryota > Metazoa > Chordata > Mammalia > Rodentia > Cricetidae > Cricetulus > Cricetulus griseus. The sequence continues at coordinate 360,411,591 of NC_048595.1, read as the reverse complement.
GATCACACAAAGCAAAGTTTGGTCCCCAGAGGGGATTTCTTCATCTTTCTGCTTCTAATTTTTCAGTTTGTCCAGAACATCGGGGTGAGGTTACTTATTTGGCTCCTTAAAGACATCAGTAACCAACATGTCTTTGTATTTCATGATTTTAAAACAAACTATATACTCTATGATAATGTTACACTTGTAAATGAGAGGAGGCATTTCAATAGACATGAAGAGTTTCCTGAACCACAGAACTAGCTATATGTAACAGCTACAAAAACATATTTTAACTAACACACATCTTTAAATCCAATTTCTAAAGGCAGTTGTGGTAACCACAATTATTAAACAAACAAGACAATACTAATGAGAAAATCCCAGCCCTTACCTATGGAGGATAACCATACTTACTAACTTCAATGACATGACCAACAGTCTTTCTAGATTTAATGCTACTACTATCACTTTCAGAAAGAAGTGTGTTCATGTCACTCAAAACTTGAAGAAAATTTTGACACACATATATCTACACTGATTTAGCCAAATATAATTGGCTCACCTACTTACTTTGCTCAAAAGCAAACAACAACAACAACAAAAGCCAGTAATTCCTCTTACTAGAGCATGGACTTTACTCTGAAAACAAAACTGGCACTTCTCACAACAAAACAAATTTGAATATCAATGACTGTTCTTGATTGTGAAAAATGTTTCCTTTACTGAAGATAAATGAGTCTGCTGTCACAGGAGTCACATTCTATAACAAATCCTACCAAATATCAAAGTGTAGTGACTGTAAAACTTATGCTACAGAAGGTCACAGTTGCACCAACTTTGGAGACTTCAGCAATGCCAAAGGAGGGAGGCACCCTCAAGCCTGAAGGAACCTTAGTTCACCTGTCTGTCTTCACTGTCCATCCCCAGGCTGAGGGAATGCATGAAAATGACCACTGATCTTCACAATGGCACCAACACACACGCTCAGTTCTGTTTCTGGTGACATCAGCTAAAGGAGATACTGTCTCCTTTCCAGACAGGTTTTTACTGCTTGTGTTTCCTTTTATTCTCTTAGAATGAGTTTCTGCTGAGGATGGAGCTATCTGCCTTTAAATTGAGCAGCTGTTTAATATCTGACCTCATAGAGTGATGCTGATTAAACAGTCTGTAATAGTCTCTATACAACATTAATCTTTGTAGAAAATTTGATCTTTATCAGGAGGCTGACATAACAATAAAAAAGAATATCAAAGTCCTGAAATGTCTGATTACTGGGATATGACAAACATTTAAAGAAACAGTGCTGGGAAATACAGCTTAATTTCCTCTACCTTAATGATTATATATTTCAATAAATAAGGGAATTATGTATTTCAAGATAGAAAATTTGTCATTTGACATGTCAATCTATAGAATAAAATATCACAACAGTGCATGTATATAAAATAGTATTACAACCATGTCTAATCTTAGAGAGGGTGGGAATCATTTAATGTGAATCATGTATTTCAAAACATACATCTTAATTAGTATGTATAAATTTATAAGCCATTTATTAACATATTTTATATTCAAATCAACATTTTAAGGCATTCTACCTTACTTTACCCATATTACAGATAAATAATCTGAATCTGATGATCACATAAATGGTCACGGCAAGCATCTAAAAGACATAAGTCTTGGCATCCACTCAAAGCCAATCTTTTCTCCATTGGGAGAGATGCAAGAAAGCATTACATTATTTAAATTCACTTTTCTAATAACTTTTATTGCAGATCACACATATACAGAAAAACTAGGCCATGCCCTACAATCCATGGGTCATTGTTGAATGAATTTGAAATAGTGGGATGTATTGTATTATGTAATATTTATAAACTTATAAAAATAAATTTAGCATTCACCAGACAACTTGGCCAGGAAAATGGGTGGATGCATATGTAAGATACAAGTTTCTAGGAATCACTGTCTCATTTATTTTGTCATTAGTTGTAACTTTCCAAAAAATAATTGGTACAGAATATAACTTCAATATCCTAATGTTGATGAACCATTTCCTACAAATCAATTAATCAAGACAAAGACCTTGAAATCACCTCAACTATCATGATTAAAAGATGAAGAACTGGAGTTAAGCATCATCCCATATTTTTGTTATGAGTCATAATTTAATGTACTAAAATCACAGAATGATAAAATATTTCTATGAATTTCCTGTGTTGGAGGTACTGTTTTGGGACATAATAGGATTCATTAAACCTAACCAGGCAGTATATTAATCAGTAGGCTGGAATGGCAGACAATGTTATGGAAACTATTTATGTATGACATGTTTAATATTTTATAGTCATATAAAAAGCTGCTATTTGGCATGTAATCAGATAAACTTGAAGCTAGCAACAAAAATTGTAAGCTGTTTTACTGAAATTAACTTTTCATACACAACAACACATACCTCATGAAGGACTTCACTTGGGGAATATGGACAGTGGCAACCCTCTTTGGAATCCAGTGGGAGAATTTATATTTAAAGATAACTTACTCATAAGCTAGTCAACAGAAACTCATTGTGTGACACCTTCAATCAAACTACCGGCTTAAAAAAAATAGCTGTACAATGTATGCTTGGACTTTACTCACAGTATAAATTTGAACTTAAATATATCTATTTGGGCTGTTTGTAAAGTGAAAATTATGTCAGCAAGAGCAACACAAGCCTCACTTTCTTTTAAAAGTGACAGCAGCATTCCTAAAAAGAAGCCACCAAGAAGGGTGTGTCCATATTCTATTCAAAATGGGGGGAGCAAGGAGTACATTCTGGGGAAGTAAGTGATACATTTCCCATTTTGCTTTCAGTTGGCTTGTTACAACTAGATATACTGATCCATACAAAGAATGTGTGGTTTTACAGACAAATTACTATAAATCATTTCCAATTTTTAAAGTGATGGCTTTCCTTTATAAGAGGAACCTGACAAAAATATAAGAGAACTGTGCAAAACTCCTCACCAATTCCACATATGTGCTCAACATCAAAGAGTTGCATTTCGGGGAAAGGCACTATACATCCAATTATGTGCACGAAGAGATACTGGAGAATATTATAAGTTTACTTTTCAATTTTACAGCCCATTATGAAAATGATATCATTCTTAGAAAATATTTAACTAAACTACAAATTGCCTTTTCCAACTAATATTATTTGAATTTCATTTTTTTCCTCTCTCTGATGAACTACTGAACTGCAAGGAAGAATTGGTGACTTCTATTGTATTGTGAAAGATGTGAAGGAGCTGGTAATGCTGTAATTTGACTGTGCAGGACTTTTAGTACAAACAATGCAAACATCAGTGACATCGATAATGACTGGGTTTTTCAACTGCACAAACACACAAAATTAAATAACCTCTTTCAACAAGACTAAGACAATTTCATTACAGCAATAACCTCACGCACTTGCTATAACTACCATTCAGTAAGGTACTGTCACAAAAGCCTCATGCACACTACATGGAGGTCTCTCCCATGTCCAGCAGCTGCTCTCTGGAGGCACGCGAAGGCTGCTACACAGTGGTGTCAATTAGTCTCTAAGAATCATGGTTGAAAGTGAAACACTAGACTTGAAGAGAGGAAAGGAAAGGAGGGAGAAAGGCACTCCTCCTTCATCTAAGGCATGCTTCCGAGAGAAATTTTACATTAATATAATGCAAGGGGCAGCCACCATGTGCCCAGAATGCCCCTGTAAAGTTCCGGAAATGAGAAGAAAGGTGAAAGTACAGCAATGCTGCTCCCTTAACTTGAGCAGTGTAGCCGCTGGCGGTAGAGCGCCCACCACACTCACTTGTTATTAGCATAATTACAAAATTTCAACAACTAATTCTGAACATAACCATCTTCAGTCCAGTCCTGAGACCTTGTGACCCACAGACCAGTAAGAATACTTGTTCAACATTAACAATGGATTCTGCTTGGCAGAGAGAAACACTAAAGGAAGAGATCATCCGGTAGTTGAAAGCAGCTATTCCATTCACTAGCATTCTTGCCCCTATTGGTCATACCTCCCATAGACAGAATAACCAAATCATGCACAGATCTATTTTGACAATCTAAAGGGAGTCATATCAAACATTCTACCATGGGATTTTTAGTGGTGTGGCTGGGAAGCCTTCTGCTTATGTAGACTTGTGCCCACCATCAGACATCAACTGAACTATCATCGGTGGAAGGGCGCACAATGAGGTAACACCTCCCCATTTTCATGGAAGTCAATGCAGAAAATCCCCAGCATCTTACATATCAGTCACACAGTTCCTAAAAGTGAACTGTCCGTCATGTTTATCAGGCCTGATTTTCCCTCATTACATATCTCCTTTCTAAGACAACATATTTGTTTGAGAACATCAGGCATGCATATTTATAAAGCCTTGCAGAGATAAAGCGCATCAGATCAGTTCAACTGAGGGAAATACAAACCCCCTTGCAAGCAGAGCCTCCTCCGTTACCCTCTTCTTCCACACCCTTCATCACCCCGGTGTTTACAGTGATACGCAACTTTGGGCATTTGGGAAATAAGTGGCTCTTTGTAGAAAATACAGAGATGCACACCCCCTAAGCTCCTGAGTCTGTTTTCAGACCCCCCCACCCTCAAACCAAGGAGGCTGCACCTCCTTCCTACCGACTTTATTCTGAACAGAGTGGCTCAAACCTGCTGAGTAGCAATCGATGAAAACACATTACACACCAGAAGAAGAGGAAGGTCGGGTGGGAGGAGAGCGAAACGCAGCTTTGCTTTCAGCCATTAATTACGAATCACCCAAATATCGCTACGCGTATCTCCCAAGCACAAGCACCCTTGCCAAACCTGGCTGACAGGCAGCGCTTTCCAGAGCCTCGCTATCTATTGTCAGGGCAGAGAAACCCCGGAAGCCTGTGAATCCCTCTGAAAATGCGCCCTGGAAACGCTAAATATAGACCAAAGGGGTCTGGGTCTGGCGAGCAGCGGGAGACTGAAGAAACGGCCATGGACGCATATGACCAAGTCTTTCCATTTTGTTCTAGCCAAACATCGTAATGACATTGAACATAAGGGCAAAAGACTGGAAGGAAGTCTTCCCCACCCCCACCCCCTCTTCTCCCTTATATTAGGGACGTCATGAATGCAACCGGGTTGCTCTGGAGGGTGGCGGGGAGCAGTCGGTGTTGCCCTATATACGCGTCCTCCGGGGGAGAGGGGCGGCAGGGAGGGGAACACGCAAAGAAGCCACTTGGTAACCGCTCCAAGAAAGACACTGGCCCCGGACCCCGTTCCGGGCAAAGCCGTCTTCCGAAAGGGGACCCGGCGCGATCGCGGTCCTCCCCGGGGGCAGACAGCACCCCGCAGCCGCCGCCGCCACCACCCCTGGCCCGGCCGGCAGCAGAGGACCAACCCCCACCGGCGGTGAGCAAGAGGACGACGCCCGGAGGATGCTCCCGGCTCCAGCAGCTCGGCGAAGGCAACTCACCGAACGGCGCGGCGCCCGACTGCTTCCTGGCGAACATGCACCCGCCGCCAAAGACAGCTCCTCAGTCGGGGGAAAGGCGTGCGCGCCGCCGCCCGGCTTCAGAGCAAGGTCCTGACCTTGCCCAGCTGCAGCATCCTCCGCTTTTGTTGTCGGAGCGCGGCCGCGGGACAAGTGATGCTGGCGGGGAGCAGGGGCGAGCGCGGCGGGCGAGAGGCGGCTCCCGACGCGAGTGCGCAGCGCCCGGCCCGGCCGCCCCTCCGAGCGCGGCGAGCGTAGCGCCCCCTGCCCGACTCCACGGGCGCCGCGGCTGCTCGGGCTTCCGCGGGGCTCCGGGGGCTCGGCCGGGCTACCGAGCCGCCGCGCCCGCCGCTCCGCTCGGCGCTTGCCGCGCGGGCGCGAGCCTGGGCCGCCCTGGCGCCCGGCGCCGAGCGCTCCGGAGCTGCGCCCTGCGCGCGGCCCGCGCCACCTGTGCCGCCGCCGCCGCCGCCGCCGCCGCCGCCGCCGCCGAGAGCGAGGCTCCTCCCGCCGCGCGCAGCAGCTCAGCCTCCGGCTCAGCCGCGGCGGCCGACTCCGGCGCCTGGCTAGTGAGCGAGTGTTCGCCCCGCCGCCGAAAGCTGCCCCGGGTGCGGAGCATGCCCAGTGCCGCCGAGAGAGCGCGGCGCTTCGCCACGCGAATTCCACTTCTGGTTTTCGCGGCGGCAGCAACAGCAGCAGTGAGGGGAGGAGGAGGCGGAGCAGGTTGGGCGAGCATCTTTGGGAGCTCAGAGCACCCAGGCTGGAGCAGGTGTGGAGAGTACATTCTGGCGGGGCAGGTGCCAGTCTGTAGAAGGGCAGCGATGGAGGGGTTCTAGACTAGTTTGGGAGTTAGGGAGAGCACCGAGCCAGCCATGCGAGCTAGCGGATGGGGATGGATGCTCTTGCAGATTCTAGGGTTCCAAAGCAAAGAACACATGACGTCTGCCAGGTTCTCTTCACATTGTCTGCCCTGTCTCCACCACCTCCAGTGTTTTGTGTTTTTCCACAGATAATCTCTCCTTCTGCAAACTCAGTCTGGTTTCAAATCTGGAATATAGGTGAACTTCCTGCGAGGAAGACCCTTGTCGGATCTAGAGCTTTAAAGACTGTCGAGTTCTCTTCCTCGGGTTCCTGACACTTCTAACCATTGTGCCTTCTGCACCTGAACTACTCTTTCCTTCTCCTCTTCCCATTGTCCCGTGGTAAAATGGAAACTTCATGCCTCCTCCACAGACCCCAGAAAGCCTGTGCAGCTTTCTCCATTTCCAGCTGAGTTTTCCATATGTCTCTCGGTTAGATAGCTATTAGTCCACAGAGTGCAAGAACTAGAGAGCAACGTCACACTATGAAAAGTCTTGTTGGAAAACAAAACCTGTGCCACATGCCAAGCAAGGCAGGCCATCAGGCCCTTCCCCTGTGCCCCTGTGCTGCAGCATTGGTGTGTTTCAAAACCTAAGAGGCACACTCAGGACAAATACTTCTCATAATTGCCCCAGTACTCATCTCCCTTGACCCTGAAGATCCCACACTCCGACAATGTCCTCTCCACCCCTTCCTAGGACCAGGTTCTGAGACACAGATAAACATGACAGAAAGCACGAACTTGTAATAAGAGTCGGGGTCCGTCCCAGCTTCAGTCATCTCAGGGAGGTTTCTATACAACTTGCAAGAGATTATCCAACGAAGTCAAATTACTCATATTAAATCTAAGATATCCTCTATTAGTCTCTGGAGTTAAAGGCAGAGGCAAGTGTAAAGAAAAGTTAAACAGACCAAGCAGGTTAAGGAACGAACAGAAGATGGAGCAATGGCTGTTCTCAACAGTGAGATGTTCCCTCATTCGCTGACCTCGGGTCTCCCCTGACCTAGGTCTCTCTTGAAGAAGCAGTTCTCCAGTGTGGGTACTTCTTTGAAGCTGGTATGACATTAACATAGCCTGATTCCTGTGAGGGAAGACTTGTGGTCATTTTCAGGTGTCACTTACATCAGCTCCAATTCAAGTTGGGGCTTGTTAATCTGAAGGACAGCAGGCCCCAGAAATCCTGTCTCCAGGTCCCCACACTTCTGAGGTTACAAGCATGAGCTTGTGCTCATCAGGCTTTTTGTGCAGCGATCTGAACACAGATTCTCACAGTTGTAGAACAAACAGACTTATCCAGCCTTGTCTCTGGGTCACTTGTTTTTCTTCCATATTTTAACTCAGTGAGGCAATGGGGAGAGGAGGCAGGTGAAGACAAAATCCGTTCTTGTATGTAGCAGGTGCACAGATTCTATCCTTAAGCATATGCATATTTTTATGTCCAGAATCAGTGTGACAAAATGATCTTAAAACGCCCATTTTAGAGTTTTTTCCTGTCTTTTTTTCCTTTGCTCTATTTTCTTTCATTTTTTTATGAGCAATTGCAAAATTCCCATTGGTTTATTGGGCACCGTGGTAACACCCATCAACAGTCCCTGCAGAGCTTCTTGTGGTGGGTGTGGGTAATTAAGAAACAGAAATGCCCTGGACTACGTTGATTTGATTTACTCTTTGCAGCATTTCATTGAAACACTTACGATTTCTATTCTTCCAGATTAATTCGTAACTGGAGATATTATTAAGTTCACAATTAGATAATTTTGAAAAATAAGAGGAGATGCTGCTGTGTGGTGCTGAATGTTGGGACGACTCACTGCTGCCATCTTTTGCCTCCTGCTTCTGGTGGCTCCTGTCACAAGCAGTACCCTAAATTCGCCCATCCACTCTGAATTCAGAAAATTGTTTCTCTGTTAGTTTCAAACAATAGCCATCGGTGCTAAATGAAAATTCGCTATTGTTGCTCTTCTGTTTGCTCATTGTTAGAGCCATGTGTTACAAAGATCATATGGAAAAGCAACACCTGTCTCTTGATTTTTTTCTCCATGTCAACTCATAACTTGAAGCAATTATATTTTTACATGGAAGTTTGACTTAAGTTTTGAGAATAAAATCATACCATAATGAAGAACATTTATGAAGTCCTGTATCATTTTTCAGAGTTCAAAGTATGCTGATTTTAGGAAAAGTGTAATCTTTATATTAGTAAATCATTATGTTGGTCAGGAAATTTAACTAGAAAATAGTGACTTGCCATTTTTTTAAAGTGTGTGTTACCTGTTGATAAACAGAACTGTTGAAACTGGGAAGTATAACTATATGTCAGCAACTGTAATTGCTGTTTTGTATTTAAACAGAGATAGTCACAATAACTCCTTTAAATTCATAACTTGGAGGCTGGAGAGATGTCTCAGAGGTTAAAAACACATAATGCTGTTGAAAAGGACCTAAGTTTGGTTCCAGCGCCCATGTGAGTCAGCACACAACCAACTGTAAGTCAAAGTTTACAAGAGCTGATGCCTGCTTCTGCCCTCCACAGGCACTGCAAATATATATATATATATATATATATATATATATATAATATATATATATATTATTTTTTAAAATCATGATTTAAATATTCTACAACCAAGAATGCATATGCACAGTAACCCGTGAATGTCATCATGACATGTGATTTTATATGATGCACCTAAATAATAGCAAGCATGAGAGATACAGCAATTTAGTTTAGAGCATTACTATTTTTTGAGGACTTCAGAAAAACACTGGTTCTAATCTTCACTAACCACACTTGTGAAGTTCGGTGTCAGGGTCATTTCTCCATTTTATTAAAAGCTTTGCAGTCCAAGTAGACTGTCCTTTATCACCACTAAAGCTCATATGATAGGTACACTCTTTTATTTGTTCATTCAGAAAATGCTTGTTGAATATCTATTGTGATTTACTACCAGGATGAACTTGTAAAATCAATGAGGAACAATAGAGCAGATGATGAATTCCCTATGACTTACACTAGGGATATTGAATAAGAATAGAAGAAAGCATCCAAGGGAAAGACCCAACAGAGCCTACGATTGGAAAATTTCTCCTTCCTCTTGCTTATATGTATGCTATGTGGTGCTATGAGTCATTGATTCATTTCTGTCTTCTAATGCTTCCTAATTAGTCATTTCTCTTCAAGCAGTGCTATTTACTATGCCAGGACATGGGTGATGTGTTAGCTACATTTTTATTGCTGGTCCAAAATCCATAGCCAAGGCAATTTATAAAAGGAAGGATTTAATTGGGCTTATTGTTCCAGAGGGTTAGAGTCCATGAAGGCATGGCAAGAACAGCTGAGATCTCATATCTTGAACTGCAAGGAGAGAGAGTAGGGGGAGATCTCAAAATGCTGAGAATCTTTTGAAACCAGGGACACAAGTCCTCCAGCAAGGACACATACAGCAGGTCTTTCTTCTCATGCTTTCTTTGGACCACCAACCCCCAAATAATGACACAGAGATTTATTAATTATGAAAGATTGGCCTTAGCTTAGGCTTGTTTCTAACTAGCTCTTTTAACTTAAATTAACACATTTCTATTCATCTGTTTTGCCACCTGGCTCTTTATCTTTTATCAGTACTGTGCATCCAACTTGCTCTGAATCTCGCTGGTAAAATCCTGCCTTTCTTCTTCCCAGCATTCCCATCTCTTCCCTGAAGTCCTGCTTACCATCCTCTCCTGCCTAGCTACTGACTCCTCAGCTTTTTATTAAACCAATCACAGTGACACATCTTCATACACAACAGCCCTACCTTCTAGTCCTTCTCAAACGGCCACCAAATGAAGTTTAAGTATTCAAGTATGTGAGTCTATGGGGTCCATTATCATTTAAACCACTGAAAATAGAATGGAGAAGAAATAGTGCGGAAGTCCTAACACAAAACCAGGAGAGGTCATATTATGTTAAGAGCTGAGTTTCTTTGATACATAACACAGCCAGTACCTATACTGACATGAAGACTGGGGGGCTCAGTGAGGGAGTCTAATAAATATCCTTGCAGAAATCAAGGTCACAATTTGTACTGACATCCCTAAATTTAGTGTGGCCTGGTCAGATATAGAAAGGACACGCATTAGTCTTCAGAAATGGACTGTGTGTCAGGGTTCTAGGCCAACAGGAACTGATGACTTTGGTACATTTACAAACATACATATTACAGAAATGAGGCTGGGCACAAAATCCCTGGCTCAGTCATCATGACCCCAATGACATCAAGAGAATGGGAGTTTTCCTAGATGCTGCAGCACACCCTGTGGTATCTCTCTATTGCTGTGATAAAACACCACGATCAAGGCAATTTACTGAACAAAGGATTTATTTTGGGCTTATGGTTCCAAAGAATTAGAATTCATGATGATGGAGTGAAAACATGGTTACAGGAAAATCAAAACTACTTCGAGATTCTATCTTACACCTGTCAGAATGGCTAAGATCAATAAAAAAGTGACATCCCATGCTGGTGAGGATGTGGAGTGAGAGGACCATTCAACCATTGCTGGTAGGAGTGGAGTGCGACCTTGTAAATCACTGTTGAAAAAAGTGTGGTGGTTCCTCAAGAAGATGGGAATTGATCTACCTCAAGATCCAGCTAAACCATTCTTGGGCATATACCCATATGACACCTCACCCTATTACAGACACTTGCCCAACCATGTTCATTACTGCTCTATTCATTACAGACAAAAATTACAAATGGCCGAGTTGTCCATCAATGAATGAATGGATGAAAAATGTGGTACATTTATTCAGTATAATATTATTTAGTCATTAGGAATGAAATCATGGAATTCGAAGATAAATGGATCCAGCTAGAAAAAAAATCTAATTGAGTTGTTGGCCAAAGAAACCCCATGGAAACCCCCAAATAACCCAGCCTATTGCAAAGGCTTTTAGTTGCTCTCCTCAAATTGACAATAAAGCACAATTGCTGGAGACAACGCCTACACAACTCACTCATTAAACATGGAGAAGCTGAAGTGATGCTTAGCTAGAGCCTTCACCCATCCTGGCTAATGTTTGAAGTATTGGAATGTGCTCTGTATGCTATTGTAAGTGAAAGGTAAGCACCAACCCAACTACATTGTCTTTGATCTGCACTGATGACCCGCCTGCAGATGCACTAGTGCATTAGTGGCAAAAAGCTTGACATATTTAAGGACCACTCTATGAGATGGAACCCATGTCCTACACTGTTCAGGTGCCCAAGAACCTGAGAAGGGACAGGCCAGGGACCTAGGGTAACACTAAATAGGACTCTTCTGTTAAAGGAACATAGCATTAAAAATGTCTCCTGATGACATTCTGCTACACTCATAAGTCAATACCTTGCTCAGCCATCATCAGAGAAGCTTCCTCCCACAGTAATTGAAACAAATACAGAAACTGGACAATGCACAGGGAATGACACACCATGGAACACTCAGTCCTAAGTGGGATGTCTTCTTCAACTCCCTCCCTGTAGGGATCAGGGAATCCTATAAAAGAGGATTCAGAAAAAGTGTCAGAGCCAGTGGAGATGGAGATCACTAAGGGGACAAGGCCTTCTAAGCACAGCATGACAGGACCAACACGTGTGAACTCTCTAGACTTGTGACAGCATGCACAAGGCATTCATGGGTCTGTGCCAAAATGGGTTTCCAGCACTGAGAGAAGTGGACACACGCCTCCATCCCTAACCCAGAAGCTACCTCCAAGTGATAACCACTTGTAAATGAAAAATTCATTCTCTTCAACAGTCTCACTGGGGACACAAACCAACTCCTAAGTTTTACTTAGGTTTAATTCCCCACGTCCCTACATAGATGTCTGAAGCAAAATGAACTTAGTGTCATCTTTAGAGGTGCTTTGTCTCATGATGTTTTCTCAGGACATTTATTTGTTTGTTTTACCTTAAAGGTCCTTTGCACATATATTTTGGCTTCTGGTTTTGTGTTGCCTTTTTTTTTTTTTTGTATGGGAGTCCCAAGTGTGCAAACGTGTCTCTGCCTCTATATGTACTTCTTGTGTGTTTTCTTTGCTCTTTTTATTCTGTTTGTTTGTTTCTTTTATCCTATTTTGGAATGTTTGCTTTTGTTTTGTCTGATTTTATTTTATTATTATTCCATAGATATTTATTTTTTAAAGGAGAGAAAGGAAGGGTTTGAATGTGGATAGAAGGAGAAGTGAGAGGATCTAAGAGAATTTGGGGGAGTTGAAACTGATAGGAATATATTGTATAGAAAGCATTTATTTTCAATAAAAGAAAACTAGAAAACATGTTTTGGGGGCGGAGTCTGCCTATATTGTGAATGTTTTCCTCACGTGTATGCTCTCTTACATTAAAATTAAACCTTTTCCAGGAGGTGAGTAGTTGATGTGTCTGCAATCTCCTCATACGTGAGAGTGGAGGCCAGTGAGCGGCATGTGATGTGACATGTTTGTTAACAGATCCACAGATGACATCTCATTCAGAGCTTTGTGTAAAGAACCTGTGTCAGTGATTATTTTACCATCTTCCCTAATGGATAGCCTTCCCCCACCTCAGAAACAGGTCAGCTTTATGTTTTCCCATCCACTCAAGTGTTACTTTCAAGATGGCATACAAAGCACAATACAAAGTGAGTCTACTCATCTCAATAACGTCCTTGAATGTTTCATTTGTGTCGCCTACAATAAGAAAAATGCTGTTCCCTAATCTGCTATGAGTCTGAAACTAGTGAATCGGCACATCACAAGCAAATGCCCCTGTGCCTGGGTAAGGATATGGTTAATAATTGATAGCTGGTATGAGCAGTGACATTGAAATGTCCTTGGCAGCTGCTGTCTTGGTCTTGCTGTAACGAAACACACTGCATTTTATTTTTTGTCTTTAGACACAGGTGATTCACAATGTTGCAATAAAGTATTCTCATATTCATTTATTTCAAAGAAGCATTAGCTGAATTTTTCCTACATACAGGCAATTATATCATGCAGATTAATGATGAGATTTCACAATCAGTTCCACCATGTAGACTAGCTCTGTTAAATGCCTTCACTGCATTTTAAGGAGTTAAAATGGGAAAATTTATGCCACAGACTCAAGGAGTTTATCTGTTTTACTGTATTTCATGATGTCATGTATCTTTAGATGCTTTTGCTTTTTTCTGTATCAGTCCATCACTCTGATTTATTCACTGATACGTTATCAGAAGAGATTCATATTTTAAGAGAATTCTATCTCTGTACATGAGATATATAGAAGTGATATTTTATGCCTTTTGAAATCAAATTTGTTTTTGCAGTGTGTGTCTTGTCGTACATTTTGCCTTTTTGTTATAAAATCAGCAAGTTCTGACCTAAATGGAAATTTCAGAAATGTACAAAAAAGCAAGACCATCACCCCTCAGAACATTTGGTTTAACGTTCATGGCATATTTTTTCTTAAATTGATATATTGTACAAAATGCCTATCCTTGTATTCACTTAAGACTGAACTTCTGTACTTTTGAATTGTTTATAACATGCCTCTGTTCCAAGGAAAAACATCCCTTAAATATCCAGTATTCCATTTCATTTGATATTTTACATGTCAACAAAACATTCAATGGAGACATTTCTCACTCGTATTAAAAGATAAATGTCTATTTTGTGAAATACTTGGGATTTCTCTTTTTAGGCAGGATGGTCTAGCTTGTGGCAGTTCTCCGTCTCTGCTTGGTATTAGAAGATGTCTTGAATGTATAACAGAAATGTTCCTGGAAAGCACTGAGCCTTGATGAAGCAAAAAGAACTAGAGAAGTCAAGATCTCAGACAACAAAGGGCAGGACAGAGCTGATGTTAGGTTCTTGCTCTCCCTCAGGTGTCTCTGCCAGTCCAGGGCAGTAGAAGTGGCTGGACTCCCAGGTAGAGAGAAGTTGTTTGAATGATGACAAAGGTCTTGCTGTTCTCACTTTTGAATGAAATAATAATGGTGTGTGTTTATGATGGCTCAGCTCCAATTAGTGAAGTCCCTAAATGCAAAGGTCACCTTTCTGCCTGGAAAAAGTAGGGAAAGCATGAAACATTTTAGGCAAATTTTCCACAGTGTGTATACACATGACCTACTACTCAGTGAAATTTATTAGTCAGGAATGTGGACAATGTCTACACAATAACAACTAAGAACTAATTCAAATAAAAAAGACAGAAATCAACACTATTTCACCATTTACACTATTTCAAAAATAGACCCAAAAGGAAAGTTGTATTATTTGAATGTTAATAAATGTATAATTTTTAAAACCTAGATTTTAGATGCCAGCTCAGTATGCCTATTAACCTATGAATTAGCCATGTCCTGTGTTTTGTTGTTCACCTTTACATATCAAGATAAGGTCTCTGCCCCCAGTTGTTGGTTTAACCAGTTCAGATCCTACACTAGTTTACAAAGATTGCCAAAGCAAACATACCACTACAGGTGACTAGAAGTACAAGATCAAGGCCAGTGCAGGCTTGGTTTCCATGGAGACTGCCCCTGGCTTTCCCATGGCTTCCTTCTTGCAGTTTCCTCTGAACCTTTGCTCTGTTCTTTTCTCCTGTGGTTGGGCTTGTGAGCCCTCCCTCCATCTTTTCCATTAGTTTTAATGTAATTGCATCTTTCACAGCTTTGTCTCCAAAAGTAGTCATAATCTAAGGAATGAGGCTTAAGGCTTCAACTTATGCCTGGGTCACAATTCTAGCTGTAAGATTGGCCATCTGCTGGTTGTCTGCACTGGTAATTGGGGAGTTCACTCACCCTGCTAATATATTATTCATTCCTTCATTAGCTCATCAAATATTAAGTGCTTATTCAATTGTAGGCCGTGCTGTGGGTCCAGGAGTGGCAGGCACCACTGCTGTCCTGGAACTAACACTCTAGAGAAGGACAAAACCAATGAGCAGAGAAGAAAATTTCTCAGTATTATTGTAGCATCGGATGCCAGAGCTGAAACCTGAAGGGCCTGAAGCAAGTTCTGGTGCCTTACGGCATGCCACTTTGGATTCTGTGCTCAGGAGACCCTTCTCTGAGTAGATGACATCTCCAGTCTGCACACATAAAGAATTTGTATTAATATCTCAGATGCACGCATTAAGTAGAGGTCACAAAAATGGCAAGATATGAAAAGCTATTGTAGCAAATATAAAGTATGGAAGAAAATGGACATAGCATATTCAGGGTCTAAATCATGCTTTTTAGGTCACAGGAAGACATCTACATTGCACATATTAGATAACCATTGGATTTGGGAAGTTTAAAAGTACTTTTAATATTTTAGTTTCTCTTTGGCCATAGACTTGGGGGTTAGTAAAATAGATAAACACATAAGGTCTTTCCTAGAGACCATGAGTAAATACACAGGCACAAACCCAGCAGAAAGGGAAGAAGAGGCATGCAGTGTAGGGAAGAATCATCCAGTTGACAATATGCAACAAGTTCACATACAATGCAAAACACCAGAGGACTTGGTGTGGGGATGAGATAGATTTTGTCTCCCAAAAATTTGTTTTTTGAAGTTCAAATCATCAGTGCCTCAGAAATGTGGTTATATTTGGAGGTAATGTCTTTTAAAAAAGACAACTACAATTCAAGAGAAGTCATTAAGATTTGGTCACAGTTCACTTCAGTTGTCATCTTTATTATTTATTTGTTCATGTTTGTGGTACTGGAACTGAACTCAAGGCCTTATCCATACTAGGCAAGCAATAACCACTAAGCTCAATATCCATTCTCAACTGTGGCCTGATAAGAAAAGAGCACAGCTACTCTCAGAGACAGCAGCCAGGGCACCGTACAGGGCCAGCTACATGCCCAAGGTGCTGAGGAAAGTCAAAAGAAAATTACCTTGAGCCATGCTCTCAGCTCTCAGCATCTGGGATTACAGAGAGTAAATGCATCTAGTTTAAAGTCCCTAGGAAGGGATAATTTAAGGGACAATGACAAGAGAATGGATTGTGCACAAACTTGTACTGTGGTTTTCTAAACCTTCACAACAGAGACAGCAATTCTGAATATCATGCCAAAGAGCTGGTTGGGGATTTCTGGATTCCAGATAATGACATTTTGATTTTTTAGGTTATGAGTGTTCTTCATTTTGGTTGTACTCAAGTGCTGCCTGTCATACACCTGCCTGGAGAATCTGACAGAGTTAGAGATGCACAGCTCCTGTTGGGAGTGGCAGAATCCTACCCTGAAAGGCATACAGGCTGTCTTAGTTTTTTTTCTATTACTATAGAAACAAATACTCTGACAAAAAGCAAGAAGGAAAGTTCATTTTGATTCATGGTCTCAGGTAGGGTGTGTATCTCGGAGCGAAGTCACAGAAGCAGGAGCTGGAGGCTGCTGGTCACATTGCATTCAGATTCAAGGACCAGCAAGTGACAGATGCTGCTGCTTGGCTCACTCCTTTTAATCCAGCCCAGGACCCCAGCTCTGTAGCACAAACAATAAAAACCCAGAGACAGATATTGGGGTGCAAACTGAAGATCAGAAAAGCAAAGCAGCCAACCAGTAGCTCTTACCTCTTCCTCAGACTGAAAGGGTGAACCTGGCTTCATGAATTCTCAGACTCCTCTCTGAGACTGCACTGAGCTTCTGCCCAGGGTGGCCTTGAACTCACAGAGATCCATCTGCCTCTGTCTCCCGAGTGCTGGAATTAAAGTTGTGGCCACCACTTCTACCTGTCCTCTATGGTTAACTAGTGGCTTAGGAGTATGGCTAACTAGTCTCTCTCTCTCTCTCTCTCTCTCTCTCTCTCTCTCTCTCTCTCTCTCTCTCTCTCTCTCTCTCTCTCTCTCTCTCTCTCTCTCTCTCTCTCTCTCTCTCTGTGGTGTGTGGTGTGTGTGTGTGTGTGTGTGTGTGTGTGTGTGTGTGTCTTACTAGCGGCTTAGCTCTGTATTCTGATCTTCAGGCAAGCTTTACTTGTTAGATTACAAACAAATATCACTACACAGCTCAGTTCACATCATCAAGACTGTTCCCCACAGACAAGCCTCAAGATTAACCCAGGCAGATAATGCCTGGAAGTCTATTCAGAGTCCTATTGCCTAGGCAATTCTAGATCTCATCCAGTTGACAATTGAGATTAACTGCAATACATCCATTTGGACAAGCTTAATCCCAACTCAGTATTTCCTTCCCATTTGGAGAATGCACATTTCCTGAAAGATGACCAGCTGTGAGAATGAGAACACTGCTTAGGACTATTGGCAGGTGCAAGGACAAGGTAGACACTGCAGACAAGTTTAGTAAATACTTCTGTATTTTTGACAGTTGGTACAGGGCCCTTTCATTTCGATGTGAGAGAAATGGGCTCATAAATTGTAGTGTTAACATGACATGGAAAACTGTACTCATTCCTATCCCAACTGAAACCTGCACTGAAACTCTGAGCTCCAGCTACCAAAATTTGGGGGGACCAGGTGAGAGTGAGTTGAGAAAGGGCTGGAATTCAAAGAGGAGATGTTTCTTAAAAAAAAAAAAAAGATTCACATATTTGTCTTATATGAGTATATGAGTGTTCTATCTGCACGTATAACTTTATGTCAGAAGAGGGCATTATATTCCACTAGAGATGGTCGTGAGCCACCATATGGTGGCTGGGAATTGAACTCAGGACCCCTGGAAGAGCAGCCAGTGCTCTTAACCGCTGAGTCATCTCTCCAGCCCCAGGAAATGTTTCTTAAACAACCAGGAGTCACACACTAATAGGAGGAAGCAGTAACTTGGATAACTTCTCTAAGGATTTCCAGGTTGGTTATGCAAGTTTTATTAGGACCTTCTCAGCTGACTTTTGCATTGTTAACACATAAGCATAATATTGGTGTTTTCCCCTTTAAAGATGCCTACATCTTGTTCAGCATTATTAGTCTTTCAATTCCCATCACTCTGCTTGATAATTCCAGTGCATAACTGGCAAGAAGTAATAACAACATGATCTCACTCTGACCCTATCTATAATTTTTCTAAAATCTTACCTTGAATTATAATGGTTAGTGTGATAATCATTTATAATTTTTTACATCACAGGGCCACTGTTTGGGAAGTTATTTTTCTGTTTCCTCTCAGTGTATAATGCTCCTCAATTCATTTCCCTTTACCTGAGTAGGTAGGTTTCTTTGGCAAAAAGAGATTCTGTCATATTCAGGCTGTCATATTCTGTTTTTCTCCTTTGGCTTAGTTGGTTTTTTATTCGTTTGTTTGTTTGTTTGGTTGCTTGGTTTGCATTTTTTGCAGGAGGTCTTTATAGAAAATTCCCACATTTTAACAGTTTAGTAATAGTCTCACAGTTTAGTAATAGTCTCTCCATGCTTTATTTGTGGTCATGGTATCTTTTTAAGGTTCTTACATCAATAAGCTGTCTATGTTTATGTGTGGAGTAAAAGCAAGAAGAATTTGTGACAGGAGTGGATACAATACTCAGAATATCTATGTACAACAGGTGCTAGAAAGTCAAGGAGCTTGACTTTATGTTTTCATTTCTTCCTCTTTTGGATTTGAACAATAAGCTCCTAATTTCCATATCAGAGAAACCAAAAGTTCATGAATTCTACAAGTACCATTAACTCTTAACACGTTTTTGCTTTTGCTTTTTCACCCTCTCTTTTTGTTTAAAAGAAACATCTCACCTGGCCCTGGGAGTAACAGCACTGTTAGATACCAGACAGGGTCTAAACCCGTGAAGGTGATGAGTCTCCTTGCACTTGAAGGGTTTGTTTGCAGTTCACACTAAAACACCTGTCTGTGGAGCCTCTGAGCACAACAACAACCTGACTTGCCAGGGACATCTACATCAGTTTAAAGACTATTTTCCAGAACAGGGATAGACAACTTTTGGACACACCTACAGGCTGAGAGCAAGGGGGCGGGGTTGTGGTTATAATATCAGAACTCTCAGTTCTGTTAGTGTATGAAGACCTTCTAAGGGTATCCATTATTGTTGTGGAAGTATTACTGGGAAACCTGACCCATGTGTAACACAGTTTTTAATATCATCCTAGTATAAACTCAGAGTACAGTTTTCACAGACTCCACAAATATAAAATATTACCTGCCTGCAGTGAAATACTGTTTGTCAGTAAATACCATATGGGTCATCAACAGGATTTCTAAGCACAAAATCTTCTTCCTCTCATATAATCCTGGAAGTTGCAAATTTTCTTTGAACTAACAAAACATCCCAATAAATTTGTCAAAACTCAGAGTTAGAACCCCAAGTTAACCAAAGTGTATATTAATCATATATCAGTATAAAAGTATAGACAAAAATATCTGTTTCTGGTGTGTTCTGAGGGACTGACACAAGACCATGGAAGCTGATGAGTCCCTCAGTTTGCCAGCTCCAAGCTAGAGACTCAGGCAAGCGGGTCATGTGGCACAGTCTGATTATGAAGGCCTGGATACCAACAGAGCCAATGACAGAGAGATTGCTATGAGAGCAGGGGACACTGGCACAGAGGTTCATCCAGAAATAACGTTCAATGTGGATACCAAATGATCACTCGTGTTGGCACATATAACAAGCCAATTTAGCCCTGAAATTCATCTGTACATGTAGCTCAAAAGGGGATATATTTAGAAAAAGAATTTTGTATATATAAATAAATTAAAATAAAGTTTCATTGACTTTAGGTGAATGCCATTACAAAAACTAGTGTCTTTATAAGAGAGAATACCCAAATATATCACAAGAAGACCACATGAGATGGATACTGAGACCGGAGTCAAGTAATTAGAATCCTAAAACTACCTGGAATTGTGGCATACATGAACTACACAGATATTTCCTTCTGTTGTAAGTCATCTCTAGATTACTTAAAATATTTAATACATAACTCAAAATATTATGGTTTGGATATGAAGTATTCCCTCAAAAGACACATGTATCAGAGGCTTGGTTCCCCATGCAGGAAGTATTTATAAATTGACTTTTGGGAAGTGATTGATCGTGATGAGTCTTCTTTATGAATCAATCAACCCATTGATGTGTTTTTAACTTAATGGCATTACTGGGAACTAGTTAAGATATAGGAGCTGTGAAAGGGGCAGGATTAAGAGACTTTGAAAGAAGACTGTTGTCTCTTGTCCCATCCTGTCTGCCTCCTTCTGTTTCTTGGCTGCCAGGATATGAGCTCCAAAACCCACCCATTGCTCCTGCCACCATGACACTGCCTTGCCAGAGGCCCAGAGAAATGAAGAAAATAGCCAGGTACCTCAGAGTCTCTGAGCCAAAACAAACCTGACATTCCTTTAAGTCATTTCCAGGGCACAAATCAGAGTGAACAAAATCCCTGAGTAATGCACCATGCCGGTGTTATGTAAAGGACCCTGTGTCATTTAAGAGCAATGATAAGTGAAAACTTTGAACATATTCAGTGAGCTATTTTAAATTGTCTTTCGCCTAATGCTGTTTGAATTCCTGTCTATGGAGACTGCAGATCCAGAAGACCAATTGTCCTGCCCCAGGTAAATAACCCTTACCCCTGGATACTGCCTCTCACCCAGTCCTGCATCTGTGCCTCTGCTGTTCCATGTCAATATTCTTCTTGTCCAGTTACTTCTGGGTCATAGAGAATGTGAACAAGATGTGTTTATCCTAAGGATAAGTGGACTAATCTTACATCTCCTGTAGTCATTTAGTGGATCCCTTGACCAAACCCTAGATCATGTGATATCCCAGGTTGCTAAAAGTGGTAGGGATTGAGGCTTAATGGGGAGAGCAAGAAAACAGAATAATAATATATTGACAACTTGCATGAGTAATAACATAATTAATAGTACAATTATTATTAAATGTATGTTTCTAGTGATTCACAAATAAAGACCTTCACAACCAGTCATATTGTGCCTGTGTTTATCACATCTCCCTTTTATGGTCCAATATAAAAGTCATTATCTTCATGATAATGAAGAGTTTTATATTATGATTACAATTATGTGTGGGTGACACCTGACTCAATGCTTGTGGTACGGATTTTGCGCTAAGTTAATTCAGTCAGAATTTAATATTTTATAGGTTGTTGAAAGAACCATTTAAAAAGTTGTAACACTTATGCTGGGTGGCAGTGGTGGCACATGCCTTTATTCCCAGCACTTGGGAGGCAGAGGCAGGTGGATTTCTGTGAGTTTGAGACCCACCTGGTCTATAAGAGCTAGTTCCAGGACAGCTTCCAAAAGCCACAGAAAAACTCTGTCTCAAAAAACCAAAAAAAAAAAAAAAAAAAAGTTGTAACATTTGAGAAAATAAACAAATGATATCAGTAGCATTGATTTATTGATTTGTTTGTTTATATGAGTAAAGATTTGACCCAGATGCAGAGGGCAGTTCATCTCTTCCCTAAATCTGGAGGTTTGACAGAAGTAAAGATGCTAGGGGCATGGTACTTGGACATCTCTTCTTAGGTCAATCTGAACACGATGCTGGCTATCTTCAGAAGCCCCAGAACCGAGTATCTGCTGGATATCTCTGGACACCTGGGATTTCCTTACACTGTAGTGACTGGCTGCAAGTGAGGACAGAGAATACAACAAGGCAGAGGCTGTGCTTTGAATGATTGAATAAGAACATGAACAGCTTTGTGTTGGTATACAGCAGTCCCTCCCAATCCATGGAGCTTGTGTTTTAGTCGCTCAGTGCATAAAATCAAGGTAGCAGTAAAACCTCCACTGTTTTAGTCACTGTTCTATTGCTATGAAGAGACCCCATGGCCATGGCAACTTTAATAAAGGAAAGCCTTTAATTGGGGCTAGCTTTCAGTTCAGATGTTTAGCCCATTGTCATCATTGCAGGAAGCATGGTAGAACACAGGCAGACATGGTGATGTAGAGTTGCTGATAGTTCTACAACTGGATTCACAGGCAGCAGGCAGAAAGAGAGCCACTGAGCCTAGTTTGTGCTTCTGAAACCCCAAAGCTCACCCTCACTTTCGTGACACCTATTTCAACAAAGCCACACCTCCTAATCTCGCTCAAGTAGCACCACTCACTAATGACCAAACATTCAAATATTTGAGCCTGTAGGGGTCATCTCTACTCAAACCACCACAATCCATGCCCTGACCCCCATAGTCTTATAGTCATATATGATAATGCAAAAATGTATTCATTCTAACTTCAAAAGTCCCCGTAGTCTACAATAGTCTCAACACTTTAAAATACTCTCCTGAGACTTACAATAACCTCTTGGCTGTAATCCCCTGTAAAAACCAAAATCAAAAAGCAGATCATATACTTCCAACTTGGGGGACTGGGAGGTCATCCAGGAGCATTGTATCCATTAAATGTGGGCTTTTTCTGATTTGGTTTGATTTGGATTGATGCATTGGTGGGAAGGCTTATTCAGTTGTAGAAAACTTTCAACTACATTGGCATGAGCACTGAAGCTTTTCTGGGTGTGTTTACACACATTTCATGTCGAATCTTTGTAGTATACTCATGAGACAAGTATTAGAAAATGCCACTTTTTTCTCTTCTTCACTTATTCAAGCAAAATTGCACATGAATGGGCCGAGAATACAAGAGAATACAATTGCAAGAGTGCTTACTGCACTTCCACCTCCTGCTGATGGGTGACAACAGAAGAGCCATAAGGAGCCCTATTACTTTTGAATTCCTGTCCACAAAACAAAGCATGATAAGGATATAGAAAGTGGATTCCTGGTCAATGATTACTGTTTAAATTTTAATATGCCATTTTAATAGATTCAATGCATGTGTATTTGAGGATGATGTATATTTGTTATTTTTAAAAGGTGGGAGACATTGAATTTAAAATCATATTTTGGCTGGGAATGCCATTAAGCAGAAGAGTCTGATTAAAATGTTTGTTGCCTGAAGGAAATTAGTTTTTAATTTCATAAGATTGTCCTAGATTGTTTTATCTAAAAGGATGTTATAAATCACTTATGTGATCTCCTTTATTTTGCCTCTGAAGCATAAAGGAGATACATTATTTGTCCAAGGTCAAAAAAGTTAGGACAGACCTCAGTCCCCAAGCCATGCATTAATTATAACCCATTTTAACTAAATACTTTTAGAAAGATGCAAATATACTACAACCAACCACAGTATTGCTGACACAGTCCTGTTATATTATTTGATAGATCCACTACTGAACAATACAGGGAGCTAGTCCAATATCACAGCCTACCCTCAATCAAAAGGACTATGCAGTTTGCTTTGAATGTGGTAATAAAAGCAGGTTACTATGAAAACAAGAATGTATTGCTGATAGCATTTGAAGTTTTCCAAGCAATTTGATACATGTGCATACCACATACATTTATGATAACATAAGATATTGTTGTCTCCTGGCCTCCACTTGCTGAAAAGTTTTTTTTTTGTGTGTGTGTGTGTGTGTAGACATATGTATTTCTGAACAGTAGTGACAACTTCATCAAAGTCAGTTCAGTTCATCTAGATCTCAGGAAGAAATTGAATACATATCTTCAACTCTGAGTTTTAATTTTGTAATTGTAATGTATTTCAAAAGACAAAATACTATTTCCCAAACTGTAAAGCAGTAAAATAAGTTACTATTCTGAAAAATATACAGCACATAAAAAATCAATTACATACATGAAAATAAACACAACATTCATCAAATAATATTGTTGCAAGAAATTACCATAAGTATTTATAATACATACTATTCATAGAAAAAACCATTTCCTTAAATTTGTTGTTGGGTAGCAGCTAATATGGTACACAAAAATGCAAAATGAGATTATTTTTCTATTTGAATGCTGTGATTTAGTAGAATCCTATTGATCCTATTTTAATCAGATATAAATGCAACAGTATTTCTAAGAATTTGGATGGGTTATTTGGAAATGCTAGCGATCACCAATGACTACTACATCTGCATGAGTGGTGATGTCATTACTTACATAGACAGTACATAGTTATAGTGTGGCAGTGTAATCCTGGTATTATGCAAATATAAAATTAAAATGTCACCACTTAAAATAATTCGTAATTCTGAGGAAACTTTGCGATGTTTGTTATGTACTGAAATATGTATGTACCCTTACATACTTGGATGCCTCACCTGCCAATCTGATAGTGTTTAGAAAAAGATTCTTTAGGACATTAAAGACAATGGAAATCGTGAGGGTAGAGTCTAGTCTAGTGGGGCTGACATCCTTATATGAAGGAGGATTTTATACCACACATCTTTTTCTGCTTTTGTATCCATCCATCTACTATGCTCAAGGGAAACAAGTGTGAGGACCTTGTTAATGGTGGCTGATTATAATGCTGATAGTCCTCAGGAGAAACTGACCCCACTGGACCTTGATCTTAGACTTTCCATGTCAAACCAAGAGAAAATAGATTTCTATTGTTTAAATCACCCAGCTGATGGTATTTTGTTATAGAAGATCTAGCAGACAAATACAGGGTTTCTTTTGGGGCAGGCCAGGACATCAACAATGGGAGTAAAAAATTCCCATGTGTAAAAGAAACATCTATTTTTACACGCACACACACACACACACACACACACACACACACTTTTTTAATTATGTAAGAAAATGAGAATATGATTTGGGGTTGACATACAAACACAGAGTTGAAGTGGATGATGAATGCACTGTGGATTTTCTACCACCCCTACACAAAGAGAAGCAAAGGTTGAATGAAACAGTAGTGAAGGTGACATCAGAAAGGTGCTAATTCTCAGAGCCTTGAGCCTTGTTCTCTCACAATGGTCATGAGAACAGGATATAGAAGCTGATCAGGAAGTTTAGGGCCAAGGACATATCTTGTCCCTGGCTCAAGCATGGAAATGTTCTTGGTGCTGTCCTGAAAAGGGGCCAGAAGCATCAGGCAGGAGCTGTGGTTTTTCATCTGGTCCTTGCCATCTTTCTTCTATACAATGTAAATGAGTACCACTGTCTAGAATGAGGACATCACTGTATAGATAAAGAGGCACTGGGATGCCTTATTGGTTGGCCTGCTGAAATGATCAGCCACAACCTGACTGGATACCCCCTTGCCTCAACACAGAAGAGCATATTAACCACCAGGTAGATGTTTTTGATGGTACCCCATCTCCAGGGTGGTATACAGGATGCTATGCTCTCTTCCTCTTGTCCTGCCACCTATAAACCCATAATAAACCTCTAAACTTTATGAGTTTAGAAATATAATAAAATGTAATAAGTGTAGTAAACAGAAATATATTTATTATAGTATGTAATATAATATTATAGTATATAGTATGTATAAATATAATAATAATTAAAATTAAGCTTACATACAAAAGTTTCTAAAGATGCACTTTCTCCTAAGTCCAAAAAACTCACTCTTTGAGTAGCTGTGAGTAGCTGCATTGATCTATGTAGTAACACTTTTACTTTACAAGTGTCAAATCTTTCTCCAAACCAGCAGAACTCAGAATTTACAGATAAGACCCTAACCCTGAACCCAGGGCTGTTATCACAAAGAAAAAGAAAACAAGAAAACCTTGTGTACCCTTGGACATCCTTAGCCTTCATTGCACTGCCTGGATGACTGGATTCTTTCTTGGTTTACTCCAGGCTCTGATAGATCTGAAATAATTCAGACTCCTGGGAATAGTTAAGAAAAAAGTTATGCGAGCAGGGACACCTGCTGCTTTTGAGGATATGGCTGTGTGTGATGACACAGGGTGCAAGGTTTGAGGCTTCACCTCCCCCAGAGAGGGAGGAAGAAGAGGAGACAGTGCCTCACACATCCTTGGTCTTTGGAGTCATTTCCCAAAGGGGTTCTCTTTGTCTCATTTAACAAGAAGCATGCACGGGGCTGATATAGTTTGAAGTCATCAGCTACAAACTGAGGGAAACAGATTCAGTGCTTTTCTGTACACCATATGAATAAAGTGTTTTCTTCAGAGGGAATGTGGGATTAAAAAAAATGGAGCACTTTTCCAATACCCCAGCCCCTGATTCTACAGTCAGACACCAGAAAGAACAAGAGGTTATAGGCTTCTGCAAACAAAACCTTAAACACCACCCACCAGGATGATTCCTGTTTAGAAATTTGCATACCAGGATACAGGAAGGCACAATCTTAGAAAGGATCAGACAGTGTCATAGAGTCTTTATGCAGAGTTCCTGTCTCTTCTTGTTAAAATGTAAAATAAATAAATAAAAAATAAAACATAGATGTTTCTTCAGATGCTAAAGCCACAAAGATATGAGGAACACAAATAATTTGGAAACAGTGACAGAATGAAAGTAATGAAATAGACATGCTTCACAAACGGCAAATGGTTCTAAAGAAATGCAGAACTCCTATCATCTAGTAAAGTGTCAATGCAGTTGTCTCACGTCTCAGGATGACACAAGTGGACACAGACAGAGACTCAAAGATCAAGCCACCGTTATAAAAACCAAACTAGAACATTAACACAACAGGCTAGAAACTGCAGGAAAGAGCCAAACAGAAATTTTGGAGCTAAAGAATAAAAATAAAATAGTAATGGAACCAAAAATTTATTAAGAAATGCCTTGAAATGAAGACCTCATCAAGAAAACAATTCAGGAGCAGAAGGACGGGTAATTTGATATCACCTTGATACCGGAAGAAAAAGGAGTAGATAAGTTTATGACACTTATAGGACACCTGGCATGTGATCCATTTTCATACAATACCAGTCTCTGGAAAGCTAGAAAGATGGGAAGAAAGTCCATAATAAAAATGCCAGCAGAGAGATGGTGGTCTGCCGGGGTCTGTGAAGGATCCCAAGGTGGCCGGGCAGAAGCTTGCCCTAAAAACCATTGATTGGGTGTCTTTTGTGGAGATCATACCCCGAAACCAAAAAGATTGCAAACTCCCTAAAGTTCTGGAATGAGACTCTCCAAACCACCATCGATTGACTGGGCTTATTACAAGGCCAATGTGGCCAAGCCTTGCTTGGTGGATGATTTTGAAAAGAAATATAATGCCCTAAAGATTCCAGTGCCTGAGGATAAATAAACAGCCAGGGTAGACAATGAGGATAAGGAGGTTGTGAAAAAATGTGCTGTGTTCCTGTCTGAATCCCAGGGCAGGATCCAGGAATATGAGACGCAGCTGAAGATTAAGAACATCATCCCCTTTGGTCAGATGACCATTGATGACTTGAATGAATTCTTCCCAGAAACCAAGCTGGAAAAGAAGAAATACGCGTATTGGCCTCACCAGCCCATCAAAAATCTGTGAAACAGGTCAAGAGGAGCACCAGCCCTTCATTCCACACTCTGGACACTAAAATAAAACATTTACATACTGAAAAAAAAATGCCAGCAGACTTCTCAGATTTGGAGGGGAAAGTGAAGTTGCCAAAGTAATGGATGCAAATAAATATGCATTAAGAAATAATATTGTCATTTGTAACATGAATGTTTCCAGCCTGGCAGGTCATGCTGCCTTTCTCTGCCCCAAAGAAACACACAGACTCTATATTAATTATAGAACTGTTGGCCTTTGACTAAGGTTTCTTTTTGTTGTTGTTGTCTTTCTTTTTTTTTTTTATTTGAGTTACAAACACGATTGAATTACATAAAAATACCAGTTCCCTTCTCCTTCACCTCCTCCCCTACCAACCCCCCAACTAAAACCTGACCTATCACACATCCTTTCTTCTAATCTATACGAGACTCAATTTTCTGCTCCCTCATGACCTCTGCATCCTTCCTCTTCTTCCCTTCTCATTCTCATAGCTCCCTCCCCACTCTTCCCATGCTCTCAATTTGCTCAGGGGATCATGGCCCTTTCCCCTTCTCCAGGGGACAAAGTTTGTCTCTTTTAGGGACTTCCTTGTTACTAGTTTCTGTGGCAGTGTGTATTGTAGGCTGGTAATCCTTTATTCTATGTCTAAAATCCACATATGAATGGGTACATACCATGTTTGTCATTTTTGTGATTGGGTTACCTCACTCAGAATGGCTTCTTCTAGTTCCCTCCATTTTCCCACAAATTTCAAGATTCCATTTTTTTTTTTTCGGCTGGGTAGTACTCCATTGTGTAAGTGTACCACATTTTCTATATCCATTCTTCAGTTGAGGGGCATCTAGGCTGCTTCCAGTTTCTGGCTATTACAAATAATGCTGCTATGAACATGGTTGAATAGATGTCCTTGTTATATGAATGTGCTTCTTTTGGGTATATGCCTAGGAGTGGAATTGCTGGATCTTGTGGTAGACTCATTCCCATTTTCTTGAAGAGCTGCCATACTGATTTCCAAAGTGGCTGTACAAGTTGGCACTCCCACCGGCAGTGGAAGAGTGTTCCTCTTTCTCCAAAACCTCTCCAGCATAGACTGTCATTGGTGTTTTTGATTTTAGCCATTCTGACAGGAGTAAGATGGTATCTTAGAGTTGTTTTGATTTGCATTTCCCTGATGGCTAAGGATGTTGAACACTTTCTGATGTGTCTTTCAGCCATTTTAGATTCCTCTATTGAGAATTGTCTATTTAGTTCTGTACCTCACATTTTAATTGGATTGTTTGGTTTTTTGGAGACTAGCTTCTTGAGTTCTTTGTATATTTTGGAGATCAGCCCTCTGTCAGATGTGGGTTTGGTGAATATCTTTTCCCACTCTGTGGGCTACCGTTTTGTCTTGCTGACTGTGTTCTTTGCCTTACAGAAGCTTCTCAGTTTCAGGAGGTCCCATTTATTAATTGTTGATCTCAGTGTCTGTGCTACTGGTGTAATGTTCAGGAAGCAGTCTCCTGTACCAATTAATTCAAGGGTATTTCCCACTTTATCTTCCTATAGGTTCAGTGTGTTGGGGTTTATGTTGAGGTCTTTGCTCCATTTTGACTTAAGTTTTGTGCAGGGCAAAAAGCTTGGGTCTATCTGTAGTCTTCTACATGTTTGCATCCCGTTGTGCCAGCACCATTTGTTGAAGATGTTCTCCTTGTTCCAGTGTATATATTTGGATTGTTTGTCAAAAATCAGGTGTTCTTATGTGTGTGGGTTAATATCAGGGTTTTCAACTCTATTCTATTGGTCTACCTGTCTATTTTTGTGCCAATGCCAAGCTCTTTTCAGGACTATAGCTATGTAATAGAGCTTGAAGTCAGGGATGGTGATGCCTCCAGAAGTTCCTCTATTGTACAGGGTTGTTTTGGCTATCCGGGGTCTTTTGTTTCTCCATATAAAGTAGGGGATTGTTCTTTCAAGGTCAGTGAAGAATTGTGTTGGGATTTTGATGGGGATTGCATTGAATCTGTAGATTGCTTTTGGCAAGATTGCCATTTTTACTGTGTTGGTTCTGCCTATCCAAGAGCATGGGAGATCTTTCCATTTCCTGGTATCTTCTTTTATTTCTTTTTTAGAGACTCAAGATTCTTACAGTACAGGTCTTTCATTTTTTGGTTAGTGTTACCCCAAGGTATTTTATGTTGTTTGTGGCAATTGTAAAGGGTGATGTTTCTTTGATTTCTTTCTCCCCCAATGTGTCATCCGTATATAGTAGGGCTACAGATTTTTTTGAGTTAATCTTGCATCTTGCCACTTTGCTGAAGGTGTTTATCAGCTGTAGAAGTTCCCTGGTAGAGTTTTTCAGGTCACTTATGTAGAATATCATATCATCTGCAAATAGTGAAAGATTGACTTCTTCCTTTCCCATTTGTATTCCCTTGATTTCCTTCCATTTGTATTCCCTTTCGTGTCTTATTGCTCTAGCTAGAACTTCAAGGACAATATTGAAGAGGTATGGAGAGAGTGGACCGCCTTGTCTTGTTCCTGATTTTAGAGGTATTGCATTGAGCCTCTCTCCATTTAATTTGATGTTGGCTGTTGGCTTGCTGTATATTGCTTTTATTATGTTGAGGTATGTTCCTGTTATCCCTGATTTCTCCAAGATCTTTATCATGAAGGGAAGTTGGATTTTGTCAAAGACTTTTTCAGCATCTAGTGAGATGATCATGTGGTTTTTTTCCCTCAGTCTGTTTATATGGTGGATTACATTGATGGATTTTCGAATGTTGAACCATACTTGCATCCCTGGGATGAAGCCTACTTGATCATGATGAATGATTTCTCTGATATGTTCTTGGATTCGATTTGCCAGTATTTTATTGAGAATTTTTGCATCAATGTTCATGAGGGATATTGGTCTGTAGTTCTCTTTCTTAGTTGTGTCTTTGTGTGGCTTAGGTATCAAGGTTGTTGAAGCCTCATAAAAAGAGTTTGGTAATGACCCTTCTGCTTCTACTGTGTGGAATACTTTGAGGAGAATTGGTATTAGCTGTACTTTGAATTTCTGGTAGAATTCTGCACTGAAGCCATTTGGCCCTGGGTTTTTTTGGTTGGGAGACTTCTGACGACTGCTTCAATTTCATTAGGCATTTAGGGTCTATTTCAGTTGCTTATCTGTTCTTGATTTAATTTTGGTAAGTGAAATCTGTCCAGAAAATTGTCCATTTCCTTCAGATTTTTGAATTTTGAGGAATATATGTTTTCGAAGTATGACCTGTTTATTCTCTGGATTTCCTCTGTGTCTGTTGTTATGACCCCTTTTCATTCCTGATTTTATTAATTTGCATGTTCGCTCTTTGTTGTTTGGTAAGTTTAGACAAAGGCTTGTCTATCTTGTTGATTTTCTCAAAGAACCGACTCTTTGTTATATTGATTCTTTGTATTGTTCTCCTAGTTTCCATTTTATTGATTTCAGCCCCCAATTTGATTATTTCCTGGTGTCTGCTCCAGAGTGTATTGGCTTCTTTGTTTTCTAAAGCTTTCAGTTGTGCTGTTAATTCTCTTGTATGATTAATCTCCTGTTTCTTCATGTGTGCATGCAGCACTATGAAGTTTCCTCTTAGATCTGCTTTCAAAGTATCCCATAGGTTTGGATATGTTGTGTCCGAATTCTCATTGAATTTTAGGAAGTATTTAATTTCTTTTTTTATTTTTTCCTGGACCCATGAATTGTGCAATAGGGTGTTACTTAATTTCCATGAGTTTGTAGGTTTTCTGTAGTTCGTGTCGTTGTTGAATCCTAATTTTAAAGCATGGTGGTCTGATAAGACACAGGGGGTTATTTCAATTTTTTTTGTACCTGTTGAGGTTTGCTATGTTGCCAAGTATGTGGTCGATTTTAGAGAAGGTTCCATGTGGAGCTGAGAAGAAGGTAAATTGTTTTTTATTTGGATGGAATGTTCTATATATATCTGTTAAGTCCAATTGCACCATAATTTCTATTAGTTCTTTTGTTTCTTTGTTAAGTTTCTGTCTTGTGTTCCTGTCCAGTGGTGAGAGTGGGGTGTTGAAGTCTCCCATTATAAGTTTGTGTGGTTTTATGTGTGATTTGAGTTTTAGTAATGTTTCTTTTACAAAAGTGGACGCCTTTGTATTTGGGGCATAAATGTTCAGAATTGAGAATTCATCCTGATGGATTTCTCCTGTGATGAGTAGGAAGTGACCTTCTTCATCTCTTTTGATTGATTTTAGTTTAAAGTCCAATTTGGTGGATATTAGGATTTCTACCCCTGCTTGTTTCTTGGGTCCATTTGATTGGAAAATCTTTTCCCAACCTTTAATTCTTAGGTACTGTCTGTCTTTGAAGTTGAGGTGTGTTTTTTGTATGCAGCAGAAGGAAGGATTCTATCCATTCTGCTAATCTGTGTCTTTTTATAGGGGAGTTAAGACCATTAATGTTGATGGATATTAATGACCATTGATTGTTCATTCTTGTTTGTTTTTGATTTGGTGATGGTGGAAAGATTATTTGTGGGATTCTGTCCCTTTTTCTTTTAGGCTGTTGATAAAGTGGGGTTATCTATTGCTTATATTTTTCTGGCTGTAGTTAATTTCCTTGGGTTGTAGTTTTCCTTCCAGAACTTTCTGTAGGATGTGTATTGTTTGAATCTGGTTTTGTCATGGAATATCTTGTTTTCTCCATCTATATTGATTGAAAGCTTTGCTGGATATAGTAGTCTGGGATGGCATCCATGTTCTCTTAGTGTAGGTAGAATATCTATCCAGGACCTTCTGGCTTTCAGAGTTTCCATGGAAAAGTCAGGTGTGATTCTGATAGCTTTGCCTTTGTAGGTTATTTGACCTTTTTTCTTTGCTGCTCTTAATATTTTCTCTTTGTTCTGTATGTTTGGTGTTTTGATTATTATGTGGCGAAGAGACCATTTTTTGGTTCAGTCTATTTGGTGTTCTGTAGGCTTCTTGTATTTTCATTGTCATGTCTTTCTTAAGGTTGGGAAAGTTTTTTTCTATGATTTTGTTGAATATGTGTTCTGCACCTTTGAGTTGTATTTCTTCACCTTCTTCTATGCCTATTATTCTTAGGTTGGGTCTTTTCACAGTATCCCATATTTCCTGGATATTTTGTGTTAGGGATTTGTTGGAGTTAAGATTTTCTTTGGTTGATGAATCTATTTCTGCTAGTGTGTCTTCAACTCCTGAGATTCTCTCTTCCATCTCTTGTATTCTGTTGGTCATGCTTACATCTGTAATTCCTGATCGTTTATCCAGCTTTTCTATTTCCAGCATTCCCTCAGATTGTGCTTTCTTTATTGTCTGTATTTCAGTTTTTAGGTCTTGAACTCTTCTTTGAGAGATTTGTTGATATCTTGCAATTTTTGGTTTGTTTTTTTCTTCTATTTCTTTAAGGGATTTTCTTATGTCCCCTTTGAGGTCCTCTATCATTTTCCTGAAGATCTTTTTAAGATCATTCTCTTCTGGCTCATCAGCATTGTGAAGTTCAGGTCTTGCTGGTGTATGGTTCCTAGTCTCTGGTGGTGTCATATTGAGTTTTTTGTTGTTGAATGTGCTTTTACCTTCCCCTCTTCTCATCCTTTCTTCTGGTGGGTATAGCAGGAGTTTCTTGGTCTCATGGTGGGTATGGGATCAAGTTTCTCTTCTGGTAGATGCAACTGGTCCAATACTCTGATGTCTTTCCTCTTCTCTTGGGTGGAGGTGTCACCGGTTACCAGGGCCTCAACAGTGCTCTGTTGTGTTGGATCCCGCTGGGCTGGGCTGGTGGATGGACGAAGAACTGCCAGTTGGCCTCAGCATGTTGGAGCTTGCTGCCGAACTTAGAATAGGCACACAGATCACTGGTGTCAGATGACTCTAAGCAGTGACGACGAATGGAACCAGAAAGAGCCCAGGTTTCTTATTCTTAATCATTAACCCATTTCTATAAATCTATGTATCTCCACATGATATTGTCTTACTGGAGGAAGGTTCAGAGACCTCTTACTCTTCCAGTGTCATACATCTCAACTGTTTCGCATCTCCACAGAGAAGAGAATAGAGCAATTTCCTGTTTGTCTCTGCTTATATCATGTTACTGATCAGCTATGTCACTTTCTGATGTCTATACAGACCTCCAAACCACTATGGTTATCTAGTGGCAGTTTCTGCCCAACTACATCACTTCCTGGGGTCACATGACAACTCCTTTCTGCCAACACTTCCCAGAATCCTCCTTGTGTCCTAGTCCTACCTATCATTCTTTCAGATCAATCAGCATTTTGTTCATCAACCAATAAGACAAACATATACACAGAAGAACATTCCCCATCATCTCCTCTTTTCTGTCTAAATAAAAAGAAGGGTTTAACTTTAACATAGTAAAATTATATATAACAAAACAGTTATCGAGTAAGAATTATAGTTACAATATTTAGTCCATTAAAAGTCAACAAAAATGCTCAGTAAAATTAACTCTCACCTTTGCTCTGCCACCCTGACCTCTCCTGAGCCCTACTCCTGCCCAAGGTTCCCATCACCCCAGGATCTCTCTGGGCCTGCAGCTGCAGAGAGTGAACCTGCCTGCATAGAATGGACCTGCCCAGACAGGAAGGACCTCACTGAGTCTGGAAATACCTCACTCTTCCTTCCCCCTCTGCTTCCCCAACCTCTCCTGAGTCAGGAGAGGCAAGACCATCCATATCTGCAGACACTGAAGTATTGGTCTACACACACCACTGGGTGACAAGAGGAGATAGAGAGACCCCACCTGCACCCACTGGAAGAAGAGATGGGAAGAAGGCAGAATAAGAACACACTCAAGAGAAAGACCAATATGACACTACCAGAATCTAGGGACCCTACACCAGCAAGATCTGAAAAGCACAACACAGAGGAAGAAGAAGAGACAGACCTAAAAATCTACTTCATGAAGATGTTTGAGACCCTTAAGGAGGAAACAAGAAAATATCTTAAAGAAATAGGAGGAAAAAACAAAAAATGCCAAGAAATAAGTAATTCTCTTAAAGAATCTAAAGAAAAAACAATCAAACAAGTGAAGGAAGCACTGGAAACAGTTCAAGGCATGAAAGCTGAAATAGAAACAATAAAGAAAACACAGAATGAGGGGATGCTGGAAATAGAAAAGCTGGGTAAAGATGAGGAACCACTGATGTAAGCATAACCAATACAATACACAAGAGATGGAGGAGAGAATCTCAGTTGTTGAAGACACCTTGAAAAGGCAGAATCTAAGAATAATAGGTATAGAAAAAGGTGAAGAAATACAGCTCAAAGGTACAGAAAACATATTCAACAGAATCATAGAACAAAACTTTCCCAATCAACCAAAGGATATGTCTATGAAAGTACAAGAAGCTTACAGAATGCCAAATAGACTGGACCACAAAAAGAACTCGCCTCACCACATAATAATCAAAACACCAAGCTTACAGAATAAAGAGAAAATATTAAAAGCAGCAAAGGAAAAAGGTCAAGTAACATATAAAGGCCGACCTATTAGAATCACACCTGACTTCTCAATGGAAATTTTGAAAGCCAAAAGGTTCTGGATAGATGTCCTACAAACACTAAGGGAACATGGATGCCAACCCAGACTACTGTACCCAGCGAAGCTTTCAATTACTATAGATGGAGAAAACAAAATATTCCATGACAAAACCAGATTTAAACAATACATATCCACAAATCCAGCACTACAGAAAGTCCTAGAGGGAAAACTCTAATGCAACGAAGATAACTACACTCACAAAAATATAGGTAATAGATAATCCAATTTTACCAAACACAAAAAGAAACAGGAGGGCAAAATCCACACACAATGACAATAAATCCAAAACAAACAAGAACCAACAATCAATGGACATTAATATCCCTCAATGTCAATGATTCTTAACCTGCCTATAAAAAGATACAGGCTAACAGAATGGATGGAAAGACAGAATCCATCCTTCTGCTGTATACAAGAAACACACCTCAACTTAAAAGACAGGCATTATCTCAGAGTAAAAGGTTGGGAAAAGATTTTCCAATTAAATGGACCCAAGTAACAAGATGGTGTAGCAAATCTAATATCTAACAAATTAGACTTCAAACTAAAATCAATCAAAAGAGATGAAGAAGAGCATTTCATACTCATCACAGGAAAATTCCATCAAGATGAAGTCTCAATCCTGAACATCTATGTCCCAAATACGAAGGCACCCACATATGTAAAAGAAACATTACTAAAGCTCAAACCACACATAAAACCCCACACACTTATAGTAAGAGACTTCAACACCCTGCTTTCTCCACTAGACAAGACCACCAAGGAGAAACTTAACAAAGAAACAAAGGAGCTAACAGAAGGTATGACCCAACAGCATTTAACAGATATCTATGGAACATTCCATCCAAACACAAAAGAATATACATGGAATCTTTTCTAAAATTGACCACATAGTTGGCAACAAAGCAAACCTCCACAGATACAAAAGAATTGAAATAATCTCCTGTGTCTTATCAGATCACCATGCTTTAAAGTTAGAATTCAACATCAATACAAATTGCAGAAAACCTACATGTTCGTGGAAATTGAATAACACCCAATTGCACCATTCCTGGGTTGAGGAAGATATAAAAAAAGAAATTAAAGACTTCCTAGAATTTAATGAGAATGTAGACACAACATACCCAAACTTATAGGACACTCTGAAAGCAGTATTAAGTGGAAAGTTCATAGCACTAAGTGCCCACATGAAGAAACTGGAGAATAGTCACACTAGAGAATTGACAGAACTACTGAAAGCTGTAGAACAAAAAGAAGCAAACTCACCATGGAGGAGTAGATGCCAGGAAATAATCAAACTGAGGGCTGAAATCAATAAAGAAATAGAAACAATGGCAGAGAGGCTACCCTAATGCCCTTCCCCTATAATGAGACTGATGACTACTTTATATGTCATCCTAGAGCCCTCATCTAGTGGCTGATGGAAGCAGAGGCAGACACCCACAGCTATACACTGAACTGAGCTCTGGAACCCAGTTGGAGAGAGGGAGAAATGAAGATCAAGGGGGTCGGGACCAGGCTGGTAAATCCCACAGAAACAGCTGACCTGAACAAGAGGGAGCACATGACCCCCAGTCTGCTGTCTGGGAGGCCATCATGGGACTGATCCAGACCCCTGAAAGTGGATGTCAACAGGAGGCCTTGGCACCCTATGGGGCCTCTGGTAGTGGATCAGTACTTTTCCCTGGTGTAAGAAGAGACTTTGAGAGCCCATCCCATGTGAAGGGATGCTCTTGGCCTAGACACATGGGGGAGGGCCTAGGCCCAGCCCAAGATGATGTTGTGGAATTTGGGGAGCCCCTGTGGAGGGCCCTCCTTCTATGGAGAGTGGAGAGGGGCGGGGGGCTGGTGGGGGGTTGGGGGGAGAGGGAGAAGTGAGCTGTACTCCAGAGGAAGAGGTATTCTCTGAGTTCAAGGCCAGCCTAGTCTATACAGTGATTTACAAGCCAGCTGTGGCTACACAATGAGACTTCCCCTGGTCCTGGATTCTCTCAAAGAACAAACAATACTGCTGACTATCTTTCCAGACCCCAGACCAACTCAACACTCATGGAAACAATCTTTTCTGTGCCTCATTTTCTCAACTAACTATTGAGGGGCTAGGAGCACCATCTGATAGCATCATTTTATTACAGTAGTGTTCCAAAACAAGCTTTGAACCAGTTTCCATGTCAAGGACCCTTTATTTTAAAGAACAAGTTATCAGCATCTCTACCATCACCATCATCATCATACCACTCTCATTATCGTCACCATTATCATCATTTTACCATCACCACCAGCATCATCATCACCACCATCATCATCATTGTCACCACTACCATCATTATCATTGTCACCATCACTATCATCAACATTGTCATCACTACCATCCTCATTGTCATCATCATATTCATCATCACCATCATCATCACTATCACCATCATCACACTGTCATCACCACCATCATCATTATCATTACTTTCATTATCATCACCATCATCAGTGTTATCACTACCATCATCATCATCACCATCATAACATCATCATCACCACCATTATCATTATACTGTCATCATCATCATCACCATCATCATCATCATTGTCCTCATCACCATTATCATTGTCATCATTACCATCATTATCATTGTCATCATTACTATTATCATCTCCGCACCACCATCATCATCAAACAATCATCACCAATCGCCAATCACCACCATCATCATCATCGAATTATTCATCAAATGTTCTGCTGTTTGTTAGCATCTATATTCTACCCAGATACATTATATCAAAAAAGGCCATGATCATTGTCAGAATTTTCTAGCAATCTGAAAAATTTATCCTTTACAGTCATATGTTTTGACTTGATATAAAATGAAAGGAGGTTAGATCACCATTAACAGTTAAAAATATAATGCAAAAAGAATATTTTTAATGTTATTTAAATTTGCCTTAGGTAAGATAAAAAAGGAATCTTACCAGTAAACAAAGAGATATTGATTTTTTTGTTTTTATGAGTATAATTCATCATGAGAAGCAATGTGATTAAAATGAACACTTGGAACAACTTGCTATATTGTGCTTTTGCTCAGAATTTTACAGCAAATGTGATTTCTAAAAGCCAAGTGGATATTCAACACAGAACTTTTTCATTAATATAGATACTAAATCCAAAGTTTATGCAACTTTAAGTACATTTTTCATATAAAATTAATTTTGGCTTTTTTCAGTTTTATATTTCTGGTATAGATAGATAAAAATCATTGTAACTGAATGAGTAAGAAGTGAGGGATTATTTTTCAAAGTCACTTTTATAATCTTTACAAACCAAAAAACAGTAAGTAGTAAACTGTCAATTTACATTATCCTTAGTGAGCAGCTATGAAGAAGCAAGCTTCCTTTGGGAAAAATACTTTCAACATCAATATGATATGTTGTCTGTTCATATTTAAAGGTAACTTATTAGTAAACATACAATGGTTTCCTGACATCATCATTCCAGACTTATGTGATAGGAATGCATCTGACTTCATAGGTTTAGCTTAAATATCTAATTAGGAAACATGGGCTTGAGAGTCAATTTTTGTTTCCAAGAGACTGTTTGTCTAAGCCCA
This sequence comes from Cricetulus griseus, assembly GCF_003668045.3. Taxonomy (NCBI): domain Eukaryota; kingdom Metazoa; phylum Chordata; class Mammalia; order Rodentia; family Cricetidae; genus Cricetulus; species Cricetulus griseus. Next base: position 360,372,861 of record NC_048595.1, on the reverse strand, counting down.
GTACTTTGGAAACTTGGTGGAGAGTTCCATCATCACCTACCTTTTAGAGCCAAGAACGTTTTATTAGTTGCAAAAACCTAATTAGTGGGTGAGCATTGAGCAGCATACAGCTTGCCAGCAGTATAAAGTTTTTAAGAAATTGCATACAGGGACAGGGTGCAGGAGTGGTGCTTTTCTTGGTTTGGATTTACCTCCTGTGGTGTGATTTTGCTCATTTATTCCAAGTTCTCCATTTTACAAATTAAGAGAAATCAAAACTAGAACCCAAGTATGGAAAATATGTGCCCCAAGAGTCCAGGCAGTTAATCAGTGACTCTAGTGTCCTTCACACTAGTGAGTGATCTTCCTGCTGACAATCATGCTCTGACAGATGAAACCATAGGTGGATGGAAACTCATCCAGGCTACTCTTCAGTGCCTCTCCATCTCTGAGATTTTAAAAAAGTATGATTACACCATTTTTCATTTTCTCCCTCCAAACCTTATTACATGCCTCCCCAACTTTGTTCTTTTTCAAATGTATGACCTCTGTTTTCTTTATTTACACACACACAAACACACACACACACACACACACACACACACACACACACACACACACACCTTCTAAATACATAAACACAATGTACTCAGTCTGTGTAATGTTACTTGTATTTTCAGAACTGAACATTTGTATCCCTCAGTCTTGGCAGCATCGAGCCTTGGGAATGACACAGATTGAGCATCCCCAAGTAGCTCCCTGTGGTGTTGCAGGTCTTGTGCAAGCTTGGATTTGGGATCACGTAGCCTTCCAAATGATACAGCTTATAGATCTCTGGTATTAGGGCCCTCACTTAGTTCTACCAAGTGTATGACTCATGTATGCCTAGGAAGTCTGGCAGTTAAAGTTCCCAAGGCTAGTCATTGGGATAAGCATTGAAAGCAGCCTGTACTGTATGTAACCCCTCAGTGTGTGAAAACCGGTCTTTGTGGGCCTTCATTCCGATCCAGCAGACTTGCCCAGTTCCTACCTGAGAGGGGGAGTGTGGATTGAGAAACAGCCAGTAATGAAGCTAAGAAAGAAACAGAGACACAGGCTAAGAGTCAGGAGGGCAATCCAGTGAATACTGAATGCCCCAAGTTTATTCTTCAACCTTCTTAAGTACCCCAACCAAGAGGGGGGACATGGCAAAAACTTCTGATATCATGTATAAGGAGCAAACAGACTTTCTTCCCTTAATCCTCCAAGCATCTGGCAACCACACCTGTGATCAGGCCTTGAGGGTCAAGAGTAAACACACCTCAGCCCAAGTCTGTTGTTATGTATATATGTCTTCTGCTACCAAGGCCAAAAAATCCTATAGTAGCCAAGCCTTAGACCTTTAGGTCTTTTGTCTTTAACCTTGGAAGACTAAGGACAGGTTTGAATTCTCTGACCTTGACTCAAGAATGAAGTGGAGCCATCTTTATGGGCCCTGACAACTCAGCCGATATCTGAGACCCTTATCACTAAAGAATCACAGCTCTCCAGAACGCTTTAGTGACCAAGATCTACAGTTACCTCCAGTGATTCTCCCCCCTTCTATTTTTCCAAAGCCTGACCTCTCTGCCCTCTTTTCTTTCTAACTTGCTTTCATTGTCCTTCTTCCTCTCTAGGTCACTCTCTTGAACTATCAAGTCATGCAATGTTTCTATGGTCATAGCTACAGTTGAAGCAAGTCCATAAGTAGCTCATGTGGTTCTTTGGCTGTTGATGTCATGGCTGCCACTGTTGGCTGCAGGAGCTGCAACTCAGCCCCCTTTCCAGCTGTCAACACAGCCAGCCCCTCTGCATCTCTTGCACCCTGGCTTGCTGTCTGCTTACTCCTACCTTCTTGTCATTTAGCAAGGAGCCACTCATTCTGCTACCTCTGGAGCTTAATCTGCTAGTCTCTCCACCTTTACTTATACTTAGTTGTTAAATTTTTATTACCTTTTTGAGACTGTCAGACATACATACAATCCAGCCTGCTCCACCTTTTTTATATACTTTCTCTCCCCCCCAACATCATTTACTGCTTTTTCTCAGCATGCTAACAGAAGAGACCAGCCCCATTTTGGCAGCCCTGACAGGCTAACATGTGCTTGCCTGAACTTGCTGGGCCTGCCCTGGTTACTAGGAGGTCAGATGCCCTCCTTATGGCAAGGAGCCAATCAGAAGTTATCTGGAGGGTCTGTGCTTTATGACTCAGGATGTGCTTTACTTACAAGTGCACAACAGTGATGTGCAAAGCATAGCAACCACCCTGGGAGGGCCTATAGGCCATAACAACCAGTTGAACAACCAACACAGGGCAGTTCGTCCAAGCCTGGAAGTGCACCAATCCTGAGACTGTTGTGTACCCCTAGCCACTCCCCTTACACTGCCCTATAAGATCACTGCCAAGTGTTTCTCAGGGACTTTTCTCCAGCCATCTGTTAATGGTGTTAGCTTGTTAAACAACTGCAATAAAAGACTCTGATTTTTCATCAAAATGGGCCTCTTGGTGATTTGGGGGTTCAGAATTTGGGCACTGAAGGGACCAGCTCCCCATTTCGGCAGTCATAACAGCCAAACACGTGCTTGTCTGACCTTGTCTTAGTCACTAAGGTCAGATGCCTGCCCCTTTCAGCAGCCATAACAGCCGAACATGTGCTTGTCCAACCTTGTCTTAGTCACTAGTTAGATGCCTGCCTCGTGGCAAGGAACCAATCAGAAGTTAGCTGGTGGTGCTATGCTTTAAGGCTCTGGGTGTGCTTTACAGACAAGTGTGCAGCAATGACCCACAGAGCATAGCAACCACCCTGGAAGGGCCTATGGGCCATAACAACCAGTTGACCAATCAACAAAGGGCAAGCCCTCCAAGCCGGGAGGCACACCAATCCTGAGCCTGTGCGTACCCCTAGACACTCCCTTTATACTGCCTATAAGATCTCTATGCAGATGGTTCGAGCTGTCTTTTCTAGCTGTCTGCCATAGCAGGTGGATGAAAGACCCTAGCTAACATGGGGTTAGCTTGTTAAACAAGCATAATAAAGCCTCCTGCAGTTTGCATCAAGCTTTCGAATCCACCTGGTGATTGGGGTGACCTCGGTCATGGGCTGAGATCCTGGAGGCCTGAGCTTCTGGGGGTCTTACAGGCACAACACTAACCAAGTAAATAGTCCACTTTTCTAGCTAGAGAACGGATATTGGCACTAAACATAGTATGCTTTCCATGCAAATGATGCGTTCTGTTAGTCTTTACATTGTCAGTCACGACAGTCCCTCTTCTAGGCCACTCAACTTGTTCTTTTCCTGGTCGAGGTAGAAAGGGCTCCAGATTCACCAATAATTCACCAACCTTGTGGTGGCGAACAGTTCAGTACAAACTGAACATCCTGAAAATGAGCATCCTGAAAAATGAGCACCCATCAGGGCTGGGTGCAACTTCCTCCAGTGTTCAAAGTGGCCAACACTGGCTTAATGACATTTTGGATAGTCATTTGATTAAGAGTCCTTTGTTTGAAGGCAGTCAGCCAGCCAGTGAAAGTCCAAGAGCTGTCAATTAGAAAGCCAAAATACACACACTTCCTCAACATGTTTCTTACAAGAAGTATGCAATAATACGAAGAATTATTATTAACATCAATATCACTAATTGCCCTTTCAACAATTCTCTACCCTTGCCCAGTGGCCCAGATGAGAGAGAAGTCTCCTTAATTATCTTATCTCTGCTCATTAGTCTTATTGTCTAAGATGTACAATTAGAAGAAACTTCAGAAAAGTGTATACATGTCAAACTACTACCAACTTATCACTTAATAGGAGAAATATTACCAAAGCAGGGAAATCCCAGCAGTATATGTGATCTAAGAGGAACCAGAAAAAAGTGGGGACTTTTTTGTGGCTCACACCATTATGTATACAAATTGTAAGTAAATGCCTTCAAGGACATATGAGATAGCATGGAAATAAATCCAATTTGATTGGCAAATCAGATAACATTTCAAGGGTGTTTTTTTTCCCCCAATATTGGTAAAAAGTTTAAAGTACTTGAAATGAGAACTATTTGTTTATGCATACCATTAATTCTTCCAAAGAGTCATTGAAACAAAAGGCAAGCTACTTTAACTGGATATAAAAGTTATGGAGAGGGGACACTTTTCTTTAGGTTTCCATTATTGTTACATTAATTGTAAGGCAGGTTGGTTGAGAGGATCGCAGGGCATATAATTTAAATGCAAACTTTATTCTCCATGTCTGTATCACAAAATAAAGAATTAATCACTCATGGTGATTAAGCTTATTTTCAACTTGACTTGGTTTAGAATCAAGTTGGAGACTGTTAAGGACGTCTCCAGGTAAGTTTGTGAGGATATTTCCAGAAAGGACACCCACCCTGCATGTGGCCAATACCATCCTAGGGGCTCAGGGCCTACATAGAATAACAAGAGAAAGATGAGGAAGCCAGCCAAGCATGGGACATTGCCCTTTCTCTACTTCTTGACTGTGTGATGTTAATTGCTCCACTATAGGGCCTCCTTTGCACCAATGATGGATAGTACCTGTGAAACTGTGAGCCAGCACTGATTCCTTTTTGCTTTAAGTTGTTTCTGTTAGATATTTGCCCGTGTCATTAAAAGTCTTATTAACAGAGAGTACCTGTCTCATAACTCTCTATTAGGATCAAAAAGAATCTATACAATGCAGCCCTGAAAAAGGTACTTGCAACTTTCTAGTGCTGATGTAACACAATAGCACTCTCCAGGCGCCTTATGCACACATGTATTTCTCAATGGGTACAGAAAGTGGAGGTTTAAGATTATGGTGCCAGTAGGTCTCGTCCTTCCCCAACACCTCTAATTGGTTTAAAAAATAACCATTTTGGGGGCTATGTTCTCACCTGGAATTTCTTTTTTCTTTTTTCTTCTTTTTTTTAAGACTCCTTTTTTTTTCTTATAACTTGTCATGTTAGAATAATCTCATCCTAATTATTTCTTGCTAACTCACTAATCTATTCAAACACCTTATCTTCAAGCAGGGTGACATTCTGAAAAACTAAGGGTTGTCAAAAGACTGGTGCAACAATGCTCACCCCAGGACGTGTGCTCTGCACTTGGCAGACATATGAGCCAAGGAGAGTGGAAATGCTTTCTAATGGAAAAATGGTGGGTAGCTTCTGGTATGCTCTGTTTGGAGGGTATTGGCATGGCAAAGCTAGAGGTGAGCTTGCTTGAAGTGGCTGGTCCTAATTAAAAGCAGAGGCAAAACAACAGAGAGTTAATGTACACAATCTAAAGGTTCTAGTGTTATTTTCTCACAGAGTAGTGGTAAGCTTTTTATAACCAGAGAAGATTTGAAAATACCAGTGTTGATACACGGTCTAGTTATTGTCTATTTCTATCTTAAAATATCTTTTTATATTCAAATTCCATTCACCATTTTCAATACTTTGTTTGTTAAAAGGTAATTATTTCAGGGAAGGAAACCACTTAGAATTATCTGTGTCTTTGTTCACTTTATGGCAACTATGTCATTATTCACTTTATGGCAAAAGACTCTGAAATTTTGGTCATCTCATCATGTACTCATTTGGAGAGAGGAACAGTTCAGACATCATTCCCATGTTTTGACATAGAATGCTATGAACCAGCATCTTGACCAAGAGAACAGAATCCTCCTGCAAATGCTGTAGAAATGTTATCACTGATGTTCCTGGTTATAAAAACAAAGCATAACTCAGGCCACAAGGATCAACTCTATAAAAGACAACCTCTTTTTTTTCCAAGCAGGCAACATATACTCCATTGCTTCTTGACATTTTATTGTTGTAAATACTTTACTGATTTAAGTATATCATGTAGTATCAATGGCAACATGACTACTCAGCAGTGTATTCAATGCAGTAAATTGTTCATTATTACTTTTGCCAACAATGTGACAGATATACATTCTATCCACAACAAAAGTATGTTTATCCTCAATAGTGTCTGTCAATGCTGGTGATGTTTCTTACTATCTAACCATTGAGGAGTTTGTTCTGGCCATTAGACAAATGAGTTATTTATCTCTCAGGTAGAAGTGCTTTAATAATCAAGAAATGTTATGTTTTGTTGCTCACAGTTGCGATGGACTCTTCAGTCTTGACTCTGTGGAATTACTGTTTATGTACAGATAATCCTCAAGATTCTACATTGTATAGTATTCTACATTGTATAGTATTCTACATTGTATAGTATTTGATGATGAAGCAAATAGGCCAGTCTAGTACACAAAGAAAGTACTACCAAAAAGGAATGATTAGAGAGCTAAGAAAAAGAATGAGCTTGTTGCATGAAGCCTGTTGTTGTTTTGCTGCAGCTGTAGGAAATGAAACGTGAACCACAAAACCCATGTGGAGTTTACTGGGGAAAGAGAGCAAAGGAAGGGGTAGGTGTTGGTCAACCCAGAACAGAGATAGAAGGGGAGGGGGAAAAGGATGGGGGAGGAAGAGAGATGGAAGGGAGTGAACAGGTGGGAGGCACTCACTTAAAAGGGAAAACTTGCACCTGCATACAGAGTCCTTACTAGCCACTCATCACAATGCCCTTTGAGCTGCTAAGTATCTGCCTGAATGACAGTATGCATATCCTGCCCATTATCGGGGGCAGGGTCAGCATAATGCCTGAATCCTTACAGTGCCATATTGTCCAGGATATGTATTTGAATCCATTAAAGTCTCTTTATGTGTCCTGTCTGTATGATGCAGGACAGAATCTAAGATCTGAAAGGCAATCTATAATTCTATGGGTCTTCTAATCATCCACTCATAGGAATATAGGTGATAGGGGTACATGGGAATGGATTATATAGCTATGAAGTATAATATGACTTCCTGTAAGTAGATTGCAAGTGTGGATGTCATTCATTCTTGCACCCTTTCCAGAAGATTGGAGGTGGTAAGCATCTAGGATATTTTAAGTATATCACGATGCTTTAAGTTATTGTAGTGTAATATTTTTAGTAACTCTTTGAGAATTTCATACAGAATATTTTCATTGTTTTCACCTCTAAAACTACTGTATATTACTCCTCTCAGGCACATTAAAAACATCTGCCAAGTCAAAGTTGTGCTGTCCATGTACTAATGGTTGGGAATCTCTGCTGGAGTGTGGTCAACCTACCAGAGACCATGCCTTAAAGAAAGCTTACTCCTCTTCCATTAGAAACCATTAATTATCAACAACTCATCAGTTAGGGATGAGGCCTTGTGAGTCTTTCTCCTCCATTCTGGACTATTGAATGCCTTGATCTAGTGTACATTTTGTGTAGACAACCACAGCTGCTGTGACAGCATGAGTGTAACAGTCCTGTTGTATCGAGAAGGCTGTGTTTGATTCCTGTCCTTCTCAACCTTACAATCTTTACATTCTCTTTTCTATGAGGGAACCTGGGCCACCTGTGTGTATGTGGGGGTGGGGTTGACTGAGAAAGTTCTTATTGTTTTGAAGAATATTCCTTGGTAATTTAACCAACTCTAATGTTAGAGTTAAGAACTGGAAATAGGAAAGACAAATGGGTTATATGAAATACTTCCTGACTCTGAAGAAGAGACAAGGGTTAGTGTAGAAATAAAAGAACCCACATTTACCAAATTTTGATGAGGTTGACCTTTTATATTCATAGTTCATCTTGATTATTTAAGAAAAGACAGTATATTAAACATAATTTTCCTTCTTTGGAGTATTTTTAAAATCTAACTATTGGGCTTTTTCTTGGTCCAGCATTTCATTTTATAAGCTGAAACCTTAAAAAAAATCTTGGTGTGCCTTCTGATACACTATTTACCAGTTTCCTTACCAATAGATAATTATCTGGGGTGTGGTACAGTTTATCTCCAATTATTTTACCCTCCCAACAAGTTAAACAAACTCATAGCAAACACTAAGGTTGAAACTAATATAAAAAAACTTCTTCCAACAGAAACAGAGCAAAATAAACAAATGAAAAACAGCCCCTTGAAGAATATAGATGAAAAAATTTCTCAGTAAACTATTTGCAAACTGAATACAATCACATAGTTTTTTTAAAAAAAATCATCCAATGTGATTATTTATTTTATGCTAGAAATACAGAGGTGAAGTTTATAATAGATTATTTAAATGGACATAAAAGTAAAAATAGTATAACCATCTCAATATATGCAGAAAAGGCTCTTGATGAAATGCAACACTAAATGCACAGATTAAGATATACAGGACTTGGTTAAATATAGGTTAATTTTATTCAAGGAAGAAGTCACTTACGTAAGAAACTGATGATCCACAAGTTCTAGCTCCAAGGATCCACACCCAGGCTGCTCTCGGTGACCCGAAAAGAACCAAGAGAGCGAACTGGGGTCCGGGGTCACAAACTTAGCCTTTCCCGTCACATCGACACCTGTGACCACACCTAAATGAGCGAGGTCAGTGCAAAAGGTGCGGGCAGGGTGGATATCTCACTACACAGCATGACTTCATGACAAAAGTCCTAGTGAAAATAGGACTGGAGGAAATATACCCACAGCCAACATGATCCTAGACAGAGAAAAGCTGAAAGGAATCCTCTTAAATCAATAATGAGGCAGGGTTATCTACCATCCCTACTACTTTTCAATATAGTGTTTGAAGTTTTGGCTGAACCAATAAGATAAAAGAAGAAAAGTAAAAGGAAGCTCACAGGAAAAGTAGAATTCAATCCATCCTGATTTGTAGAGGATGTGACTTTATACATAGAAGATCCTGAAATTTCCACCAAAAAATTCCTAGAAATGATCAATTTCAGCAAAGTGACAAGATACAAATTAACTTAGAAAAACAGTAGTCTTTCAATTTAACAATAAAACATGTTGAAAAAGAAACCATGGGAACACTTCCATTCACTAAATATTTAGTGAATATTTAGCATAAAACATAAAATATTATGTTTTATGCTAAAACATAAGTATTTAGCAATAAACCCAAACAGGGAGGTAGGAGATCTCTCCAGTGAAAACCATCTTACTTATTGACCCATCAGTCCATAATCTCATTTTGTTCTTAACATAATTTTGTTTCTACCCACTTTCAACAAGGAATGTGGTAGATACAGAAATTGGTGTTTCAGTGAGGGTGGATATAGGACACAAATTTTCTCCAGAGGAACAAAGGGTTTCAACTTTGACAAAGCAGTATATGATTATAGAGAGCACAGTTGACCCTGTGGCTAGTGGCAATGGTGAGTCAAAGTGATTCTTGGGTACTTTGTGTTTTAGGGTACACACTTAAGGGCTGTCTTCAACTTTAGTCTTAACAAGCTGTGCTTTCCTACAGGTTGAAATTATTCTTTGGGAAAACCTCAGGAAGAAAATATTGAAAGGGAAAGAATTTCATCCAGTTTTCTTGATAATGGGGCAACAGAAACTGTGCTGTGTTCACCAATGAAATTCTCCACATGACAAACAATGCATTTAGACAGAGTGGCACAACATGGAAATGCAAAAAATAAATAAATAGAAAGAAAGAGAGAGAGAAAGAAAGAAAGAAAAAGAAAGAAAGAGTGAAGATGGTGAAACTTAATGTCTGGATTCCCTGAAATCCATATAGGATCTAGCAACATCTAGACATCAGAGTTCTCGGGGAACTGAACACAAAGGGACCTGGCTTTGACATGCTCTAACTTAGCAGCACACTGGCACACATTTGAGAGGCTACAGTGACAAAAGGCTCTGTGGATACTGTATTTGAAGTTGAAGTCTTCATTTCTTGACAAGCTTTGAGGAAAACTCTAGAAATAAGTGAGTACCACCTAAATACTAAAGACAAACAAACCCATAATGTAATCATTCAGAGTTGCCTGAAGCAAGGGGGCAAGCCACCCATCCCTGGTGCTGGCAGTGATCCAAAGGCATCCAGAGACACAGGAAGTTTTATTGACACAATACAATAACCAAGCAACTCAACCAAGGAGCAAACAGAGGGCTTTGTGTAAGAAGACAGTTCAGTAAAAGTGAAGTTTTTGTGTGATTTGTTTTGTTGCATGGTGTTCCTCTAGTCCATCCTGGGTTGGAAACTACAGCAGCGATCGACAAGGTGCATAGTCATTGACGAAACCCTGGTCTTAGTGGGTTCCTGCTGTAGACCAAGAACTGGGTTTTGCAGTGATTGCTTCCTGAGCTGGTGGCTGCAAAGGTAGTTTTACTTTCTGTCATCCTTCAAGGTCTGGATGTTGTTCATTTCTCTACTTAGCCTCCCGAAGGCATTATCATTAGCAGTTTCCTAAGTATGATGTTATGGACCTGGTCTTGCCTCAAACGTTGGAGCAGAAACATCTGGAACACAGTCGGCCTCATTAATTGCTCCGTAACAGAATATATAAATTCCTTGGCTTACATATTGAGACAATTAAACACTATAATAAACATGTTTCCACAGTCTTCCTTTCAAAGACTCTCAAAAGTCAATACAATTTGCCCTTTGTCATTCAGGATCTAAGCCCAGGATAAGCATAACAATAGTTTTCTTGTAACAGTTCTCCCCTGAAGAAAGAAAAGTCTTTGGCCCACTTTGTCTTTTTCTATCCATCTCCCTCAGAAATTCATTCTATCATTGTTTTCTTTGTCTCTATGGGTATTTTAAATTCTTCTATTTTGGATGGAAATCCATACATGTCCCGTAAAGCCTGAATGCCTTTTCACTAATTTTTATTGTGTTGTCCTGTGTTCCAACTGAGATTGTCATACTTTCAGAACTTTACTTTCTCATATTTCCAACACCTTCCTCGTTCCCCGTATGTCTGTGAGGTAGGTACCCAGCTCCCAGAACTTGAGGTGAGTACATCTACCCCGCCTCCATTGCTGTATCATTAGTCTCAGTGCCGCTGGATCTGACTCTACAAGTGGCCATAGTATTTTCTTTCTATTTAGTTCCACTGACACATCTCTAATTTAGATTCTCATTAAATTCACGGAGGAAAATGCTCTCCCACACTCCAGTCCTGCTCCTTCTGATTCGACATAACCGTTGCTGTCAGATTAATTTTCCTTAAGACCAGATCTGGCCATTTCACTTTCCTGTTGAAAAACTTTATTCTTTTTATTACTCAGAGTTAAGCTCTAACTTCCTGGCTTTGGGTTCTTCAGTGTCTTGATTTTTAATTTTTCTTTTAATGAGCCCTTATAACTTTTGATCCAAATAGATCATGTTACTTTGCATGCTTCAACCCACATCCAAGGAATCTACAACTGTGCCAAATCCTTATGGATAGTGTGTGTGTGTGTGTGTGTGTGTGTGTGTGTGTGTGTGTGTGTGTGCTTTACCTTCTTTATTGCACTGAAAATAATTTATTGCATTAGTCAAACAATAAAGAGTGAATAATTGCTTTAAAATGTAAATGGGTTGAAATGCTGACATATGTCAGTATAGTGACCAGTCATGTGTGAGCACAAACAACAATTACACGAAAGATTTTATTTAATGATATTATATAAATGTGTGTTATACATGTGTGTTCACATTCATGTGTGTACACATGTGTATGTGGGTACATGTATGTATGCAGTATATGTGTAAACCAGAGGTCACTGGGTGCTTACCTTCTTCAGTGACTCTCCCCTTAGTTCTTGAGACAAAGTTTCTCACTGAAGCTGGAATTCACTGATTGGTTCAGCTAGCCTGGCTGGCTGGTGAGCTCTAGGGATCCACTTGGTTTTTTGTTGTTGTTGTTTTTTTCTTTTGGACTTGAGTGTTTTATTTTTATTTTTATGTTATGGTAACTAAGACTCAAGTTTCCCTGCCAATAGCCACCTTAGAACTTGTGTTTTCTTTTTTTCAGACTTTTAACATTTAAATTGGAAACAATCTTGTTTTACATGTCAATCCCAGTTTCCTCTCCCTCCCCTCCTCCCTTTCCTCCCACTACTCCCCTATCCTATCCCCTTTCTGCTCCCCAGGGAGGATGAGGCCTTCATGGGGAAATCTTCAAAGTCTGTCATATCATTTGGAGCAGGGCTTAGGCCCTCCCCTGTGTGTCTAGGCTGAGAGAGTATCCCTCTATGTGGAGAGGGCTCCCAAAGTCCATTCGAATATTAGGGATAAATACTGATCCGATGCCAGAGGCACCATAGATTTTCCAGGCCTCCTGACACCCATGATCAAGGGGTCTGTCTCAGTCCTATGCTAGTTTCCTAGCTATCAGTCTGGGGTCTATGAACTTCCGCTTGTTCAGGTCTTGACCTCTTTGCTCACCATTCCTCCCTCTCTGCAACTGGATTCCAGGAGTTTAGTTCAGTGTTTAGCTGTGGGTGTCTGATTCTGCTTCCATCAGCTACTGGATGAAGGCTCTAGGATGGCATTTAAGGTAGTCATCAATCTCATTATTGGGGAAGGGCATTTAAGGTAGCCTCTCCACTATTGCTTAGATCCTAGTTGGGGGTCATCCTTGTAGATCTCTGGACATTTCCTTAGTTCCAGATTTCTCTTTAAACCTCTATTATCTCTTTTCTTGCTCTCCTCTATTCTTTCCCTGACTCAACCTTCCTGCTCCCTCATGTCATCCTCTCTCCTCCTCTTCTCCCCTTCTCTTTCTCCTAACTCCCTCTCTTCTCCCCCATGCTCCCAATTTGCTCAGGAGATCTTGTCCCTTTCCCCTTCTCTGGGGGACCATGTATGTCTCTCTTAGGGTCCTTCTTGTTTCCTAGCTTTTCTGGCAGTGAAGATTGTAGGCTGGCAATCCTTTGCTCTATGTCTAAAATCCATATATGAGTGAATTCATACCATGTTTGCCTTTTTGTGATTGGGTTACCTCACTTAGGATGGTTTCTTCTAGTTCCAGGATCCACTTATTTTTGTCTCCCTAGTTCTGCAAAAACAGAAATGTGACATGCACATTTTTTACATGGGTGCTAAAGATCAGTAACTGGGTTGACATGCTGAGCTGTCTCCTCAGCCTCATTTCATTATTTATTTTAAATATAGTTAGAAGGATGTTTTATGAAGGTTTTTTCTCCAATCTTCATTATCTAGAATATTCCTTTCTAAACAAATAAGCATGCTAACATGGAAAGTAGAGAGCTCTTAGCCTTCCAACCACTACCACTTTCACTCTGATGCTGGAAACTGTCCTCTGTTCTGTAATCAGTTTGAGCAGTGTTGGCTCGGGGACAAATGACAAGGCAGTTGGATCAATATCTTGGAGAGGAAGCTCTGGGTAAAACAAAATGCATAGCTGTGATATCCAGGATTGCTTTTCCATCTTGGGAGTTAGTAACCAGTGGAATCACATTCCCGGAAATGCAGAAACAGTGATTGGCTGGCAGGAATCCAGACAGCTGTTACCACACTGCTATGGGATGTGGTCCCTTTCTTCCAGGTAAAATCATTTCTAAATCTTAGTGATAATGAAATCACCAAGAAACCTAGTAATATTTGGCCTGTGAGACACAGCACAACCTTTTGGCTTTTGCTGGTCAAAGCACACAATGTTATTGAACACCATATACCTGTAAGATTGAAAATTGTAGCCAAGCTTCCTTCCTAATATATATATATGTGTTAATATTTTTTCATAATAGGCTAGAACAAAGAGGTGTCATGGAAATGCTGTTCCATTCTGAGCTGGACCAGAAAACACACTGAACTAAATCTGCCCTGTCTTGGTGTCTTTGAGATCCCCTCAGGAAGAATGTAATTCCAAGAAGCTGTTTCCTCTTTTATTACCTGATCCCTCACTGCACTAGTCAGAGTGATTTAAGTGACAATAACTGTACAGTGTGGCCTGGTCCACTTATAAGACTGTAATTACACCCCACCTTGAAATCATTACCTGCCTGATCTTGCCCCCACTAAATCTCTTGGCAGGTTGAGTTCTGCTTTTAACGTTGAGGTCATGGCAGCGCCAGTACCCAGTAATGCTTTGTACATAATAGATGCTGTATGCATTTCTATGAAATGATTAGTCAAAGTGAACTCTTGTGACTTACCTCACAGCTCCTAAAATGCCAACATATCAATACAATCTGATCACATATGTTTAGTGTGCATTTTCATAATGGTTGCATTAATTTTTTTTGTATTTTCACAAACACTCCTCAGTAACCCATCTTGCCAATTGCCAATTATATCATTATTTCCCAGATGGCTGTCATTGAGTCTTCATCCCTTTGCATTTTGATGACTCCTCCCTTAAGGCCCATGTGCTGGGAGCCAAAGTGTTAGAGGAGAACTAAGATGGTGAATAATCCTCAGGGGTAAATATAGGATAATGGGGCAATAATTGCTGCCGACTGCAAAAATAGATTTTGACCCTTTCACGAGATAAAAGATAGTGCCATTTAATTGCCCTAAATGTGCTCTGTTCCTTTGGGAACTGGATTCAGAAGATATCACAGTTGTACACCTGGGACTCGGAAACAACTGATTGCTGCTTGTTATTTTTAGTCTTCGTCATCTCATGCTTTTGTGTGCTACTGCATGCAACCTCTGTTATGATGATAAAACAGCACCATTAATATCACCCTGGTGTTCAAGGAAGTCTATTTGACACACCAGCTTTACTATAGAAAAAAAATAGTATCTGATATGTATAGGAAAATAATTTATAAACCACGTTGATGACACTGAAGCGATATTTATTTTAATAGACTTTCCACTGTCACATAAGAACTTAACATAACAATGGAATAATCCATTAACAGCAAGTCTGCCAACTTAGGTTCTTATGCCATGGAAATAAAGGCAAGGAGATATTGTTACAAATATTGACATTAACTGACTAGAGCTTATAATCACATTCAATTTTAAGAGATATGAAATGCAATTCTTAGTTGAATCCTTATTGCTGTTTTTTTCTGTCTTGATTTCTTTCCATCTCTGACGTTATGAAAATCTCTTATCTTCATTTAAAATATGTTTGAAAAGTGCCCTGAAGCAACATAGACAAGAAGGTAAATAGCACAAAAAAAGTTATTATGACTGTCCTCAATACTTATTCACAGATACAAAACTAGCAAGTATCTCATCTGTAGCAGTTATTTTATCATCAAATAATAGAGTGAGTGCTATACTAGAAATTTATTATAACCCATTATTTGTCAGCAGGCATCTGCAACATATTACAATGTTTTTTTCTCTCTTTCTTATTCAGTTTTCCTATCAAAAATGGTTTTTTAATTATTTTGAATGCAATATTTTCATTCACAAATCTGTAATTAAGGCATTTATGAGTGAGTGTATACATGTTTACGGATCAAAACAGGCAGAAAATACCCCTGTTATACATAAGCTGAAAGAATGTTTCAGGAAACTTCAATGTACTTTTGAAATTGACAAGTCAAGTAATTTTGGGCTCACTTCTATGTGTGAGAGCATGTTTGTATAGATTCTATATGCATGTGTGAGAGCATATCTGTATAGATTCATATATGCATGTATGGGAGCATGTTTGTATAGATTCATATATACATATGTGTGAGAACGTGCTTGTACGGTTTCATATATACATGTGTGTGCATGTTCTGGGAAGCCAGAAAAAGACTGGTGTTGTTATTTCTTGAGACAGGGCCTTTCATTGAGGGAAAGTTTTCCAGTGGTTTACATTGACTTGGCAACTAACTGCAGATATCTGCCTGTCTCCATTTCTGCAGTGCTGGGATTGCAAGGGGAGCCACCACACTTAGATTGTATAAATTTAGTTTTTCTTAGAATTTCTTAAATGTGTACTATATGTGCATCATTTTTCTCCTCTTTTCCCCACCCAAATTCTTTCTTGTCCCCTCATTTCCTCCCAAATTCAATTCATGACCCCTCTTTTATAATTACTATTGTTACACACACACACACACACACACACACACACACATACTACCGAGTTCATTTAGTGTTCTTGAATGTACATATAATTAGGGTTGAATACTTGGGAATAGATAACTTACCAGAAGTCTCATCCCTGGAGAAAAGTTGTTCTTTATCTTTCAGTAGCTTTGTCTTTAGGTCTCCATCTAGGGGTTGGGGCCTTATGAAATTTCCCCTGTTGAGTTTGTTGTGTTGTTACAGTTCTCATTTAGACAGCCATTTTGTTGAGATTTAATGGACACAGTTTACCATCATGTCTAGGAGATGCTATCTACCAGAAGGGTTCTTGTTCCTTTGGCTTTTAGTCTTTCTGTCCCACTTCCATGGAGTCCCCTGAGCCCAGATGCCCCAAAGTCACATGCTCTCTACATTTTGACCTGCATTTGAAGATCTTCTTTAGGCTTTCATGGCTGGCTCTTCGCTAGCTTAGTCTCCCCAGCCTATGAGTAGAAATACTTTTGCAGCATTATAAGAGATCATGTTGTCCTTAAAGCTAAGGATAAGTTTCTTTTTGAGGGAAGTACTGAAAACGTCAGGAAGATGACAATGCCAGACTGTCTGAACATTCGCTCACTGGGACAGGGCTTGTCTGATTCTCACTATTCCATTGCACTGTTTCCTCTTCACTGAAATTTTGCAAGGTTTTTCAAAATTCCGCTGATATAAATAAATGTTAAACCCCACTTGTGATCAAGCTCAAATCTTTTTATAAAGGAAAGTATAAGAACTTAATCTGTTCATAGGAAGCTAAACAATCTTAATCTGCAATTTGTGTGAACAGTGTTGATTTCATCACACAGGGATATAGAAAAACTTACAACATTTACATAGAAAATGCTGTAATTTTCCTACAGAGGAGTCAAAATTAGCCTTATTTGGTGATCTTGCCTTTGCATGTAAGCAGATGGAAGACAGCATACCTTTATTCCTATTCCTTAATGAGGAAGAGTGTCCATGTGGATACATTTTCAAAGGCACGAGAGAAGGTCACAGCTGAGCAGGAACAACAGCACTGTGACCCTGGTGATGTCACACACACACGTGAAATCTGCACGTTTCCTTTGCTTTACTGTTTCGTTGTCATTTTGTTTGCTTGTAGCTTTTCTTCCAGTGTTAGAACTCATGATGTAATATGAATACATAGCATTCACACCCCAGCTTTTAACAAAGAATAAAGTTTACCATCTTTGTTTCTGCTTACAGAAGAAGTCCAGAGATAAACATTAAATATCTGCTCTTAGATTTGTAGAGTTCGTTTTCCTTGTTTCTTTGATATTCCACTTTCCAGTATCTTCTGAGATATTACTATAGTTTGGTTTTGAATAAAATTATTGAGAAAATTAACTGTACATTTGCAATGATGGAGATTTTTGCACTGAGGTATCCTTATTGTCCCCTTTCAGAAATTGGCTTAAAATATCTACCTCCTAAGATATTGAGAATAATGAGATGATTTCTCATTACAGTGCCCTTAGAGAGGACCATGGATTTCAGCTGGGTTTTCACAGTGGAGAGAAGATCAATTAACTCATAATCACTGAAGTAGCATAAGGTTTGGGAAGCTAGTCAGTTCTGCTTTCTGTGTTTCAGAAATTGATTTCTGTTTTTGAGGTATACTGCAAAGCAACTTTTGATTTCCATAGACACGCGACAATCACCAGATTTTCACTGAAATACAGGAGGTCTCTGGGAAGGTTTGAAATGAGAAAATAAGATACTTTGTCCCACGTAGCCAAACCTTGGCAGGATTTCAGTTATTTTTTCAGGTATTCTGTGAAAGTCATATTTTACAGATATCCGGCAATAATTTTTATTACTTAATATATTTGTACTTTTCTAAATACTTTTTACTATTTTCAGTGTTATATTCACTTAGAGATGGTGACAGAGTAAATTTAAAGCATTCTGGAGAAATCCAAATATTAAAGTTATGTTTTCTGTAAAATCGTGTTTTGTCATTGTTTAAAGTTAGTAATTACATTTTTAAATCATCTGTGTGCAGGGACCACAAGTGTGCCACTGAGTGTGTATGTGTGTGTGTATTTGTATGTGAATACGTGGATGTGTGTTTGTGTGCATGTGCCTGTGCACACACACTTTTGTGTATTTGTGTGTACATGAGCCTGTGTGTGTGCAAGCACATGCATGTGCATGATTGTGTGTGTGTGTAGACTAGAGTCTATTTTCTTCTTACACCATGTGGATGTGGGGATTGAACTCAGGTCATTGGTCTTGGAAACAAGCCTCCTCACAAGGTGAGCCATCCTACCAGGCCTTGTCCATATTTTAAAAGGTGTAAATGGCCTCCTTTCTGGAGAGTTTGTTTTGCTTTTCTTTCTTTTTAATTTGTTCTTTAGATTTGAAAACTTCCAGTCTCTTTCTCTACCCCTCCTTAAATGTCAGTCTACACTAATCTATCCTCACTGTCATAAAGTAGTAATGTATAAGTACTTTGCTATTAAAAAATAATAATCCCTCTTTCCAGAGATATGTTTTAAGTTCAGATTACCACTTCAGAATCAGACTTACGTTCTTTCAGAAAATGTGACTGCATGAATATTTTCATTTTTAAAACATTTTCCCCTCTGGAATCCAAGGCTGGTTTTAATATAAATAATCCATGACTTGAGGCATTTTTTAGAGAAACACTGCCATTTCTAAAAGAGTGAATGAAAGTTATTTTTCATAATCATCTATAAGTTGTTGCTCATTATTGGTTTTTAATATATATTCTATCACAAAAGAATTGTTTTTAAAGAATGTTCTAGATATCTATAACCTCTTAGAATTAGTCCCACACCATTTTGTTGCTTGGATGTCCTGGCCTACCCACTGAACTGTGCCCAATTGGGGCCAGGAAATGCTGTTCATGTTTCAAGGGTAGACTTATTACACAGAAATAATCCTGAAGAATTTTCCATATTCTGTATGAAAAAGCCATTTTTTAAGAGCAGGAAGAATAGCATAAATGTCATCCCACCTAAAGAGAACACCTTCACTATTTTCTTTTCTTGAGAAAATTAGAGTTGCTTATAAATTAAACATGAGGCCTATGAATTATAAAGCAAACACAGTGAAGTACAAGTTGGACAGAAATCTTTTCAACTTATCAGTGTTTTATACTCATTTGGCCCTCACTATTATTTCAGGCTATTTGTGTAAGAAAAAAATAATTTTACAAGAAGCTTTTATTTTTCCCATTTCAAAATTACGATCACTTGATTAAGAAAGTTGAAGGTAATAAAGAATTAGTAATGTTATTGTGTAATTTCCAAATACTTGAGCAATAAAATTTGTGATGAATGAAGTATGGTACAAACAATAATATGTTACTTGATGTAGAACTACACTAAAAAAGGGAGATGATAAATATTCTTGAAAAATAACTTAAGTAAACATAAGTAAGTTAACCCAGATTCTTCCTTGACATTTCAGTGATTTCACAATTTGATGGAAGAGTTGATATTTGAGCCACTTCTGTTCAGAAAATTTTGATGTGAAAATGGCTTGCTTAGGAGCTTGCTATATTATATTGTGTTAGAAAGAGGCATTCATTGCATCAGTAGTTTTTCTAGTAATTACAGTTTCATTGATGGTTATATATTTTGCATATTAAGTTATAACCAGCAATATTGATAGCAATCATAACTAGTTCCCTTTTTACTGTTAGTCCTCAATAAACATTTTCCTGGCATTTTCTTTCCCATGATTTCATATTTTTTAATTTCATAGGATAAGCTAGTGTCTATTTTGATACTACATGCAAAGTGGTCATTATTGTTGTCCTATTCCTGACTTTTAAAAGAAATGCTTGAAGGACTTCTCCTTCTAGGATGGCCTTTAGTCTGGGCTTGATGGGCATTTACCACAAAGAAGCTTTCGTTTCTTCAGACAGAACTCATCAGAAATGTGTGTTGAGTGTTTTCAGGGTACTCATCTCTCATGAAATTTCAATACTTCCAATAATTACATACTTTCAATAATAATAAATAATAACTTTCAATAATTTCACAATACCTTGACAAGTATCTTATTTTCTACTTGTTAACATGTTTTGCTAGCCTGATCCTAGTGTTTTGTTATCTGTTCTATCTTTGTTATTATACATCACAACAGACTATTACATTTAGTTCTTGATTTTTAATTTGCATTTCTTAAATTCACATTTCTTCATTACACCAGACTATAATATTTCTGTGAATTTTTTTAAAAAAATATTCATTTTGATGTTTTGTTCACTAGATTTAAAGTAAATAGAAAATAACATTTTTCTCAACATTTTCACACCTTTATGCAGGCACAACTGACAAACTGTGTATAATTAAGATATGCAGTAGGATGCTCTGGTGCATATACACACTGTAAAGCTAATTAACATCTACACTTCACAGCTGCCATTGTGGGCAATGTTGTAAGACCATGTAAGACCCCTTTCTGCACACTTAAGCTCTATTGCTACTTGGAGTCACCTTCCAGTATATTAGGTGTCCAGTTGTGTAGCTGACAAGTTTTACACATTATAGTTAAATCATTAAACATTTTTATGTTGTTATTTGCAAATATTTATTTCTGTTATATTCTGTTTTTTTTTCTTTTCCTAATAATCTTCCTTCTACTATTCTCAGGTTGTATTTGTAGCCTGTTTCTAAGATTTGAAATTAAGTGCCTGATTAACATATTTTAGCCCCATTTAGGCAAGTTCTGAACATTTCTCTGAGCCCCTACTTCTTTTTTTATTTATTCATTTTTTTAATATATTTGAATTACAAACAAGATTGAATTACATGATGATCCCAGTTCCCTTCTCCCTCCCTTCCTCCTCTACCACCTTCCCAACTAAAATCCTACCTGTCAAATGTCCTTTCTTCTAATCTACACTCGACTCAAAATTTCTGCTTCCTCATCGCCTCTGCATCCTTCCTTTTCTTCCCTTCTCACTCTTGTAGCTTCCTCCCCCCTCTTCCCATGTTCTCAATTTGCTCAGGGGATCATGACCCTTTCTCCTCCAGGGGACAAAGTTTGTCTCTTTTAGGGTCTTCTTTGTTTACTAGTATCTCTGGCAGTGTGGATTGTAGGATGGTAATCCCTTACTCGATGTTTAAAATCCACATATGAGTGAGTACATATCATGTTTGTCTTTTTGTGATTGGGTTACCTCACTCAGAATGGTTTCTTCTAATTCCATCCATTTTCCTGCAAATTTCAAGATTCCATTGTTTTTTTCTGCTGAGTAGTACTCCATTGTCTAAATGTACCCTAGGCTGCTTCCAGTTTCTGGCTATTACAAATAATGCTGCTATGAACATCGTTGAACAGATGTCCTTGTTGTATGAATGTGCTTCTTTTGGGTATATGCCTAGGAGTGGAATTGCTGGATCTTGTGATAGACTCATTCCCATTTTCCTGAGGATTTGCAATACTGATTTCCAAAGTCTGAGCCCCTACTTCTATAGCTTGTAGTGAGTAATATTTTCAGTGTTATTATTTTCTATAAATTTATAAAATACTGTCCACTGTCTTTGGTATTAAAGGTTCTCAATTGACTGCACCACTGTACTTGTACTTACTGCGGCTGTACTTACTTGACTCACTGCGGCTGTGGTTGCTTGCATAAGATCAAACCTGGCAGCACTCATCACTGGGGAACTATTGATAGTCTATAGCTTCTGGGAGAGGGGAGTCAGGTTTTTGTTAAGGGTGTGACTCTGGTAGTGTGACCACACTCTGGTTGATGATGCCACATCTATGAGTACAAGGGCAGCAAAAGCTAGTTCATGGGTTACTAAAAAAAATCAAAAGAGAACATGAAGTTGAGGTGAGGTGGTACTCATTGACAGATCTGAGAGGGGTTTGGGAGTAAATATGATAAAAAAATATGTCATATGAGATTCTCAAAGAACTCATAAAATGTTATACTAAAAATTCTAAAAAGGAAAAAACAAAACAGTATTTCTTTTTTTTTAACATTTCCTAAGTGTTCTATTTAATGGACCTTTAAGAATTTTGTGTTTTTGTGTTTGAAACAGGGTCTGTCTATACAGTCTAGGATAGACCTATGTGGGCCTGCCTTGAAGCAGTCCTCTTGCTTCTGGGCTTATAGCTGTGAGCCAATCTGCCTACTCTGTTTGTTTTGGAGGCAGCTGTGCTACATAGCTAAGCCTGGCCTCCTCATTATGATTCTCCTGACTCACCATATTGCATGCAAGCATACACCACCTCACTCAGGAAGGTTTTTGAGTGTAATTCCATTTAGAATTTCAAAAATTTTCCCCAGAGGAGTAATTATTAGGAAGAAATATTAATCAATTTAAATAGCTTAATAATAAGAATATGTTGATAGAATTTGCCTGATTTAGTTTGTGTGGTCAGGCAAGTCGTTAGTATTCAGTCATCTGTATTGGTCTGTCCTTGAGGTTCTGACAGGATATGCCCTCAGCTGCAGCCACTAAGAGCACCACCTGTGCACAGTCACTATGTTCCCTTTTAAAAGGGCCCTGCCCACTGCCCATCCTCCTCTCCCTCCCTTTCTCCCTCCCTCTCTCCCTCCTTCCCTCTCCCTCTCTCTTCCTCTCCTTCTACCTCCCTCCCTCCCTCCCTCCCTCCCTCCCTCCCTCCCTCCCTCCCTCCCTCCCTCCCTCCCTCCCTCCTCCCTGCCCCTCTCTTTCAGTCTCTCTCTCCCCCTTTTTCCTCCCTCATGCTGCTCCTGTTCCCCTTTCCCTTTCCCCCCTTTTATGATCCCTTTCCCTAATGAAAAACTCCTCTGCTTGAACCCTTTCACATGGCTTCTTTCTCTCTCACACAGCTTTTTAAAAAGTACTACACAAGTCATGTGTTTTCCCACATCCTGCATGTAACAGAAATGACACAAACATTCTTACCTCTTTATGTTACTATCTCTACATATCAACAAGCCTTATCCTTCATGAATAATAATGCCATGCCACTTAATAAATGATGCTATTAGATTCTGATGTGTAGTATTTGTCATTGTAAATTTTTATTTTTATGTGTTGTTTAATAACTGTCTTTACTGCACTTCAGTAAACACTAATGTCCCTGCCCTGCACTCTTAAAATAAGAAAAGAGAAGGTTATCTCCCAAATTATCCCCCAAAGTACATAACTTGCATTCATTGTCTGCAGATGTCCTGTACAAAGTGCTTGTTGCTATCTGAGGGCTGTGCAGAAACATGAGATGTCTTTTTGGCTCACCGTGGAGCACGGTAAGCTTCCTCTTTTGCACCTCTTTTGTGTGCATGTTGGCATGCATGAGTGGGCACATATCTGTCTGTTTCCTGAGAGGTCTTTACTCTCAGCTAATCTAATCCTCAGTTGTGGGAACCCAGTTTCCCCATCTACACACCTGACATTGAGATAGTGTTGCATATTTTAAGTTCCCCCTCTGTGCTCTCAGGCACCTCCACATTTCCCAGGTACTGTTGCATGTCAGTTGAGCTGTTAATTACAGAGATCTTTGTCTTTGTATCATCTGCTTCCCCCTCAACTTTCTCTACCTCTCCATGAGGATTGGAAGCATTGTTAGCTCTGCTCATGAGAGGAAGAAGCCTGCCCTCCTGTGACTTGCATGACTACTCTATTCTGATTGGCTCAGGAGGGGAAGAAACTACCCCCACGACATGCATGACTACTCTATTCTGATTGGTATGAAAAGACTAAACCATTAAAAATTAACCTTGTTTCATAATTGTGTTGACTATGGGGTTTCCTTTCCTATTTTGCCATGTCTTCTTTGCTTTCCTTTATTTCAAGAAAACCTTTCCCATATTCTACTTAAGAATTCTTCAAGTCTTTGCAGTTGTGCTCTAGATAATTCTGATAAACACAGTCTATAAGAAAAAACAGAAGGGTTTTTTTTTTCCTCAATGACAAAAAACTATTTAACCTCTAATTAAGTGTTTAGTAACAAGGGGATATTTGGTATGATATGGTTTAGACAAAGTCTTGAAAATGATTATTAAAATGAAAGTAAGATACTGCATCTAGGCGTGTGGGGGAGTATGGGAAGAGTTGTAGAGGAGACAAGGGATTTGATCAAAGAGCATTATATGTTTGTATAAAATTCTCAAACCATAAAAATAAGATACAACAATGGTTGTGTGAGTAAATCTGGAGTAATAAACATTTTATTATAAACAAGTCACTAAAGTTGTATAAACAGGGTCAGACTTTGAATTCGCCAATCAAGTATAATAAAGTGCAGCACAACAGCAACTATAATAGCTGATCAGTCACATTGCTAATTGACGTGGACCTTCTTCAATAACTTAAAGTCACATAGACTTGAAACTTGGAATAGATGAGTAATTTTCATAATATTCTACTACAATGGGATTATGGATTGAGAATACATTAATCATTTATGATTGTTTTATTTATTTGGGAAAGAAAAACATATTTACAGAATATGGAACAAGCCTGTGCATTCAATCCCACCTGTATCTTTTGTCTGATTAACATCAGTATCTTTTGGTATTTTCTCAAATATGTTACTTGAAATATCAAAGGCAGTGAATATATAACTAATGTTTATGTAATTCATGGGTATTGATACCAACTTGT
This sequence comes from Cricetulus griseus, assembly GCF_003668045.3. Lineage (NCBI taxonomy): Eukaryota > Metazoa > Chordata > Mammalia > Rodentia > Cricetidae > Cricetulus > Cricetulus griseus. The sequence goes on along the minus strand of NC_048595.1, from coordinate 360,348,458 downwards.
AAAAAGTTGTACATAATTTTATAATATTATACACAAAAAGGCACTAATTTAAGATCATTTATTTCTAGAAATAATCTAAAACTCCTTATTTTTTTTAGTTGTGGAAACCTGGCATACTCGATTTCTCATGAAGCTGGAATGGAGAGTAAATTTAATAATGCTTGATGACACTTGTAATAAAATCAATTTACTCTTTCAACTCCTGAAAAGCCCCAAGTCACAATTCACTTTGACTTTCAGTATGTTTATCTTTTATGCAGCAACTTTTATCTACATAGCAGAAGAAACAATGCCTAGCTAGAATGAAGAACAGCCTGAGAAGTGGGTAGGTATTCTTAGGTTATGATTACCTGACATCACTTTAATTTTACTGATGCCCATATCCATCTATCTCTTTTCTTTTTAATCTCCCACCTTTGCCCATGAATGTACATTGATTTTCTCTCAAGGATTGCCTCCATCTGAAAGCATGAACTCAAGAAATTATTGTACTAACTTTGTGTTTATAATAAAGTCTTTGTTTTTTCTGGACAAAAAAATCATTTCAAGGTGATTATTGAATGATACTCAATTGAAGATGAGAGCCAGTTGACTATGTTTGCAGTGTTTGAAACTAGAATTGAATTATCTTCATATTCAACCACTGCCTTTGAACTGTGTGTTGGTGTTTCTATTATTTTATCCTGTATCCATGCAAGGATTTTAGCAGATTTTGTTGTTGTTCATTTGTTTTCTTGGCTAGATTTTAAAAATTGTTTTCCCATTCCTGTTTTCTGTTTCTCTACAGTGAAAAGTGTACAGTAAAGCTATTGAAGATAAAAACTGTGGTGAATGCTGGTTATTGCCCAGGAATTGTCATAGTTGAAATCTGATCACCAATATTTAGTGGCAAGGCTCTAGGGATGGGATTGGGCCATGAGAAGAGAATGCTGGTGATTGGGATGAGTGTTCCTGAAACAGAAATCTCAGAGCACCCGTTTTCTGCAGTCTGAAGCAGGAAGTGAGCCCTCACAGACTGTGTTTGAGGGCACCTTGATCTCTATCATCCAAGCTTCGCAGCTGTGAGAAATCAATGGATGTTATTTATAAGCCACTCATAATATTTTTATAACTCAGTAAATTAAGAGAGAAAAATTGATGCTAAGTGAGGCACAACTGTAATAAATACCAACAAAATTTGAATGCAGCTCTGGAAATGAATTATGGAACCTCTGTTTCAGGGAACATGGTCTCCCAGATGTCAGTGCAGTGGAGCCTTTGAACTTGTGCTTTCTGGCTTTCAGAACTTTCAGCACACGAGCTTTGCACTTAAATAACGTGGTCTATGGCGGCATTTCATAGAAAATGTATTTTCCAAACGCGGCATCTTCCAGAACTTTAATATATATTTTTTAGAAATGTGTAATCATTGCATATGTAGGAGCTATAACTGCTTAAAAGCTCCAAAGTCTCTGCTCCTATTATTAACCCTGGACTTGAAGTTGCAATTCTTCCATGTTTCTTATTGGTGTGTCACAAATTTCATTAGCACATTAGCACAGTATAGACTAGTTTAGGATAATTTGGACTGGGGTTCTAATCCAGATGTTTCTGGATTAAGTTATTTATTCATATTATTATATTGTTGTGTGTTTCAAAATGACCTATGACCTGTTTGTTGTCTTCGAGGGACTGTAAAGTCTAGGAAGATCAGTTTAAAGAGCAGGTCCAAACTTTAGGGGAAAATGACAGGTGTTGAATGGAGACTACAAAGGAAACAAGTTACTGTTTATCTCTCACTACTGAGTGATTCTTTTTGAATAAATAGAATGTTCCCCATTTAGCACAAACTAGAAAGGCAGATACAGAGATCTTCCTTATTAAGAAAAGCTAATAAAACTTTATATTATTGTTGTGGGATTTCGATCCATTTAGCCAATGATTTGGGGGCAGCAAGCCCTAAAAGTGTGGCCTTTTCTGTCTATGTGACAGCTCAAAAGTTGAAGGGCAGGGTCGCAGGCTCCCTTGTCTGACTCTTCTTGGCATGAGAGAGACCCAAAAGGCAGAGAGGCAGCAGGGTATCAGTGGGGGATTCAGCCCTTCTCTGTATTTTGTGAGTTTGTCCTTTTCACAGCAACCCTTGATAAACCGGTTTCTTATACCTTTTTGAGTTCACATATTATACTATATTATAAAGAGGATCATAAGTTGCTTATCACAAACACACGGTTACCTTTGCTATGCAGAGTTAAAATGTAATTGACACTGATTGATTCATTCACTTTCTCTTCTAGTGAACATGTATGAGTACTGAGTGGGAAACAAGGTTCTTCTGGAAGACTGGCCAGTGACAGGGATCCCTGTGATCATAGGCTTCCAGTTGTCAGGAAAGAGGTATGTCAGGATACGCTACCCTGAGGATAGATATATATATCAGACATTATAGCAGACAGCAGTTGCATGAGAGCACACCTGCTTACAGTTCTGCCAGGCTTGCTTTGGATTCACTTTGTGTGCCGCCCAGGTGAGTCTCAAACTTGGTTCTCAAGGTCCTCCTTCTTCAGGCTCCAGGGTAAGTAGTTATTGGCCTGTTACAGAAGATTAATTGTTTTATCTCTTTTCACAAGATGTTTTGATTAGATTTACATCAACTTAACATAAGTTAGAGGCTTCAGACAGGAGGGAGCCCAGTCTACTTTGGGAGGTATTGTCCCAGGGCTGGTGGTTCTCAGATCTTTGTGAAAGTAGGCTGAACAAGCCAAGGGAACAAGCCAGTAAGCAGCACTGCTCCATGGCCTCTGCATCAGTTCCAGCCTCCAGGATTCTGCCTTACTTGAGTTATTGTATTGAATTCCTTTGTTGATGAATTGTGATATGGAAGTGTAAGCTGAATAAACCATTTCCTCCCCAACTTGCTTTGTTGTGGTGTTTCATTGCAGCAATAGTAACCCTAACTAAGATACAAGAACATTTTAAAGTGTTCTTATTTGAAATAGAATCATATGTTTAGAAATAGTACAGAGATAATACAGATTTCAGCCAGCCTTTCCCTTGTTACAAATCTTAAAAGTATATGAAATAATTAACAAAACTTTAAAATTAACCTTTGAATATTGTTGTTAATCAATGTGTAGACTTTATTCACATTTTGACAATGTATACAAGTTATTTATTCAAATTCCTATCCAGAATCATTTGCTTTGTTTACTTAAATATCTCTGCAGTCTCCATCTATTTTAAATATTTATTCATATTTTATTACTTTGAAGTAATACTGGTTATTTTAGTGCATGTCTTTAAATTCAGATTGGTTGGAAGTTGTTTTTAGGCTTAAATTCGCAGTATGTACTTTTGGCCTCAATACTATGAACTGAGGTCTACCTTTTTGGTGGCTGGGTGGCAGGAAGAACATGATGCTGCCACTTACATCTAATTGTCTTTAATTACTAAGTAGTGGTTATTATTAAGGTTGTTAACCTGGCAGGATCTAAAACAACCCAGAGTATGTGCCTTTGGCATTCCTGCAGAGGAGTATTTAAATTGCACTGAGTTAGGATGACACTCCTATTGTGGCATTATTTCCTTCCTGAGCTGTTGGATTTTATTGATAGAGAATGAAACTGAACAGCAAGCAAGCATTCATCTTTGTTCTCTGTTCTCACTTCAGACAAGATGTAATCATCTTCCTCAAGCTTCTGTGTCTTCCTTGTTATTCCTATAGCATGGAGCTGTGAGCCAAAATAAACCCCTCTGCCTAGAGAGAAAGAGAGACAGACACAGAGAGAAACAGAGACAGACAGAGACTGAGACAGAGACAGAGAGATAGAGACAGAGAAAGAGACAGACAAAAAAGAGACAGAGAGAGAGGGGGAAGGAGAGAGATTTATGTCTTTGGAACTGCTCTTTGGCTACAATGCAGGAGAAATGTTACTTTGGGCTAGCAATGACAGTGTGCTGGAAACAGTGGCTAATGGAACATTCTGGTCAGAAGATTTTAGAGTGCTAAGAGGGTGTTGACAGTGGAGGACTTGCTCTTGAGGCTTTAGAGGGAACAAGGGTTTTATAAGGAATTTGAATGACAGTTTAACCAATAATCTTCTTCATTGTGCCTGTGCCATGTGAACTCAAGCTGAATTTAAAGGTAATGGATCATCATCACCATCATTTTCATCATCATTGTCAACATCATCATCATCATCATCATCATGATAATTTTACAGAGGAAAGGCATGTGAGCAAGCTTACAACTTAACTCGAGGAGAGTATCTCAAACAAAGCAGCTGCAATTGTTAAGAAGATTAGCTCCACTAAAGTGAAGACACCAGTGCTGCATAACCCAAGTCCCCACAGAAAGCACCTGAGAGGCTACTGTGTGAAGACGTGTAGGTGAAACCTCAGTTGGTTGCAGTAGAGACCTTGGGATACTGGAAAATCCAGGACTGTGGCATGTCTTCCATGGAGAGTTGAAGGCACAGAGCAAAGCCAGCTCAGGAGCAATCTTTTCATGCTGCAGGTGGCAAAGGGAGAAAGGTAGGGCAAGCTAACCCATTTGGAGCCTGGAATGTTACAGTAGGAGCCCCAGGTGCTGAGCTTGGAGCTGGAGGAGTGGGTGTTTGCCTGGCTGAACTGTAGACTTGCTTTGGTGTGATCATTGTGCTCAACTCTTTCCTTTGCAACATGAATGTTGACTCTTGGATTATATGTGGGATTTATATAACTTTTATTAGGTTTCTAAAGATTTAATTTATTCTTTGGACATTTCATGCATGTGTATTTGATTTTGTAAGAGCTTAAAGTTAAGAGAGTTTAGAGTTTTAAAATGCTAGAAATATTGAAGACAATGGGGACTTAAAAGATGGATGGAATGCATTTTATGTTAATAACATGGAAGGTTTGCTGGTTGGTTTTAGGTCAACTTTACACAAACTGAAGACATCTGAGGGGAGGGAGCCCAATTAAGAAAGTATCTCCATAAGATTGGACTGTAAACAAGCCTGCAGGGCATTATTATGTTGAGTGATTGATGTGGGAGGGCCCAGCCTATTGTAGATGATGCCATCCCCAGGCTGTTGGCTCTGAGTTTTATAAAAAAAGCAGGTTGAACAAGCCATGAGGAGCAAGCCAATAAGCAGCACTCCTCCACAGATTTTGCATCAACTCCTGACTCCAGGTTCTTACCCTGCTTGAGTTCCTGTCCTGACTCCCTTTGATGATGAACTGTGATGTGGAAGTTTAAACCAAATAAACCCTTTCCTCTTCAAGTTGCTATGGTCATGGTGTTTCATCACAGTAACAGTAATCCCAACTAAAACAGAAGGTGAGGTCTTAACGGTGATGATGTATTTGCATGTCAGCTGACAAAGTGTGGAGATGAACTGCTTTCCTAGACCAAGCACACTGATATCAACATTTGCCCCTTTCTGCTTAATAATAGTCTATGAGAAACTATTCAGTTATCCTGACTCCCACAATGCTTTAATGGACCGAAGTTTGCCACAGTTAATGGTTCGTGGTTAAAACAAAGTGGAACGGTGATATTTGTCAAAGGGTTTTAATGTAAAGAAATTTGTGCTTTATAAATTTAATATCTTTACATCACAACAGCAGGACAGGAAAAAAATAACAAACAGACACAACTGAAAACCAGGATCTGGCAATATTGTTGGGGAGTACAATTTGATGGTCCTGATGAATTGGGGTAAATAAAAGCTGTGTTTTGGATTGTGTGAGTTATAGTTTAGGTTTCAGATGTCCTAAAACAGACACATTGTAATGTTATGTTCTCTTTCCTGTGGTGCTATTCTGACATGGCAGAAGCTTTAGCAACTGGGTCTAGGGGAAGGAAGTGAGGCTGTTAAGGTCTTGCCTTGGAGAGTATTCATTGGGGTTATAACTATATTCCCTTTGTGTCTCTCCATGTTGGCTGGGTGGCATTAGGTAATCTTTTCTGCCATGGCTTCTGCAGGTAGCATCACTTTGTCTCAGGTATAAAGTAATGAGGCCAACTTACCATGGACTGAAATCTCTGAATCCAAGGGTCAAAATAAAATTTTACTTTATATAACTTAATTATCTCATACATTTTGTAAAAGCACTGGAAAGGTAACTAATAGCAAATTTGCAAATCTGTACTAAAGGCTTGGAACATCAAAGACATTTCCAAAAGCTCAGCTTTTAAGTATTACTTGGCAAGAAAAGCTTGGTATAAATTATTTTTGGGGAATTGTGTTCTCTTTGTGATTTATGTATGTGTGGCTGAGTTACATTCTGATTTGAGCATTGAATTAACACACAAACTACAAGAAACATCTCTGTTGGTATGTTATTTTCTACCCTAAGTAGAATTTTAGATGCAAAGATAATTGAACATCTCATTTTCTGAAAATGTTATCACTGTTCAAAAATATGTCAACCATTTTTTTTTCTTGTACCAACAATAGACTCTTAGATAAAGAAAAGTGATGAAGTTTTGAGTTTGTCATCTGTATAATTTAGTTGGGCTTTGCTGGTTAAAAAATTCTGTTAGGCAGCAATTGCCAGCCTGAAGCTGAAATATATATTTTAAATCTCATTTTTTGTCAGAACACCTTTGTAAAAGTGCTATTTTTGAACATTATCCAAAATTTTCAGTCCAAAGTACATTTCTGTTGAATCTAACTGATATAAAAGACAAATACAGGTACTTTTCACATGGTGTTATTAGAGATAAACAGAGTGTAGTATTTATGTTGATGAAATAATAAGGTAACCCATTGACAACAGTAGAGATGTCCACCTCAGGTGTTCTCATTGTTATATTTACTTTTTTATGCTGCTGTGATAGGACCAAAAGCAAGTTGTGGAGAAAAAGATTTATTTTAATATTACACTTGTGATTATATTCATCATTGAGGGAAGTCAGCACAGGAACTCACGGCAGGAACTTTTGGAATAAACCATGAAATGCTGTTCATTGCCTTATTTCAAGGTTCATGTTCAGATAGCTTTCTTATAGAGCCAAAGCCCCCCTGTCTAGGGTAATGCCACCCACAGCAGGCTTGGCTCCTCAAATCAGTCTTTGTTGCAGAATATTTGTTTACACTGTGAAGATGTGTCTTTAACAAGGCACCTTCTGATTGGTTTAATATAGAGCTCTGTAGACCAGGCTGGCCTCAAACTCACCGAGATCCACCTGGGATTAAAGGCAAGGGCTAATCTCATGTGTTTTTAAGTAAACTAATATTGTGAATAGTTGTTATTTTTTCTTGGTCAATAGGTGGGTACTTGGGCAGAGTATCTTCCTATCCCAGTGTTGGAATACAGTATGCTAAATCTTATGCTGAATGACCAGTATTTTTTCTTACAATGATAAAATAATCTTAGTCTGATTTCATTAAAGTGGATATAAAACATCTTCCCTGTCTCATATGAACCTTTCATATTCTTATACTCCAGACTGGAACTTCTGGATTAAGTTTTACAGATTAAGATTCTACATAGTGCTAACATACTTTAAAATAGAACTTGTAGGAATTCACAGTCACAAAATCAATAGCTAGTTAAGTATTAAGTGTGTTTCAGCCTCACCTGAAATGATTTAAAACTTTCCTAAAAGAAAGCATTTATATTAGAACGTGTGTGTGTGTGTGTGTGTGTGTGTGTGTGTGTGTGTGTGTGTATGTGTGTATGTGTGTGAACATTCATGTGTGTGCACATGTGCCCATGCCTGTCTGTATGTCTGTGTGCCTGTCTGTCTGTACATGCTTCTAGAGGTCAGAATTTAATTCTGGATGTCTTTCTCCATCTCTCTACACTTCACTTATTGAGACAAGTTCTCTCAGTCAAACCCAAAATTTATTGACAAGTCTGGCTAGTCAGTTTGTCTCGGGATCCCAGTTTTCTCTTCCAAATGTTAATCCCAGGGAGGCAGACCATACATTTGCATATCTGAACCCCATCCCTCATGGTTGCATGGCAAGCAATTTATTGATGTAGCCATTTATGCAGCTCCAAACATTTACTCTTGAGATGGATTAGATGAAGCAATTAGAAAAAGTCATATAAAATATTTTTGGTCTTGTCAATGACCCACAAAATTTTCTGTGAGTAGAATGCTTGCTTCCCCTCAAAAGTCATATGCTAAGATCTTAACCCTCAAGTTGTAGTAGTAGAAGGAAGGGGCTTTTGGGAGATAGTGGCCTTACAGTGGAATTCATGCCCCATAACAATATTCCATAGGACACTCTTTCGTCTTCTTTACCAATAGGAATTCCCCAAGAAGCACCCACTGTAACCCAAACAGCAGAACCTCACTAGACACTAAATATACTGGCAACTTGATATCTGATTTCTAGTTGTCTGAAGTATGAAAATAATGGATTCAATCATTTCTAAAAAATACTCTTGCTAGTATTTTGTTTTAGAATTCCATGTAGGCCAAGAAAAAAAATACTAATTTAGATTCTTAGCTACTGGTAAGGTTGAGATTATAATTAATAATAAAGCAATCACCATAGTTTAAGAAAATTACATCATTATTTATAAAAATGTTGATCAGGATATCATATATGTACATCCATGTATGTATGCATCTGTGTGTATGCATGCACAATAGTACCACATAGTGTAAAGTGCATTTCTTACTAAGTCCCCCAAATAAGAATAGTTAATACACAGGTGAACAGGATCATCTTAACAATGAAGGTTCTGGGAAACATTGCCTTGGGAGGTTAATATTGCCTGAGTATCACATTTTTTTCAACTCCTAAATATCAGTGTATTACAAACTAAGCAGGCTAAAGCAACACCTAAGTATTATCTCACCAATTTAGAGTCTCTGTTGTGGTCATCATAGGTAACATTTCTCAGTTGAGCTTATCTGGAGGCTCTGTTGACAGACACATTTAAAAGTGTTCTTACTGTTGACAGAATTCATTCCCTGTGGCTACAAGGATGAGCTGCCCTCTCTATCCCTTTCCATGTGGCTCCTTCAGTGTCAAAGACAGTCATGAAGAGTTTTCTTGCTTGAATTTCTCTCCAAACTTTTCTCTTTCTACATTCTCCAACCACTACATAAATAAACTCTGCTTTTAAATGGTTATGATTTGAATATATTCCCAGAGATTATCAATGTTAATTCTGTTTGATAATTTGATATCATCCTTAGCTTTCTTTCTCTTCATTTCTACCAATCTCTCCTTTATTAAAGAGGACAAGGTTTACAATAGCCATTGGCACTGAGGGCATTTCAATGTTTGCCTACTACACCATATTATAGTATCTGTTGAATAATATACCAGGACTGATTAAAGACCTTTATTGATCTACACTCTTTGATTCATGCTATGGTACAATATTCTTGTATTTAGAGATTTATATCTAATAGCTAGTGTAGGAGAAAAAAAGGGGTAAGACAAACACTGAATAAAAATTTTGTACCTTGGCTCATGAGTCACAGAGACAAGGCTCATTTAAAGAACACTTTGTGATGAATTCTGCTTATGTGGAAATAGATGGCATAGGAATATTCATCCTTTACCTATTACTCAAATTAGGGCAATATCTGCTGTCCTTGCATTTATTTTCCTTTCCAACTTTACAGAAGCTAGAGTTATCTGGAAGTGGGCTCTCAATTGAGAAAGTGGCTCTCAATTGAGAAAGTGCCTCCATCATATCACATGTAGGAAAATTTCTTGATTACTGATTGATGTTGGAGGGGATAGCCCACTGTAGGTGGTACCACTTAGGGCAAATGGCTTTGAGTTAGAAAAGAAAGTAAGAGAAACAAACCAGTAAACAGCACTCCATGGTCTCTTCTCCATCTCCTACCTCTAGATTCTTGCTTTGAGTTTGTGCTGTGACATCCCTTCACAAAGGACTGTATGCCATACAGTAAAATAAACCCTTTCTTCCCATGTTGGCTTTGGTTATGGTGTTTTTATGACAGCAGTAGAAACCTAGCTAAGAAAGAAACACACATTTTTTCCAATAGTCACTAGAAATGTAGAACATCAAGAACCAGATGCTCCCATAGGCAAACAGAGCTTTCTCTATCCTGTAGCTACTTCCAATAATCACCCAGAGGCTTATATTAATTATTAATGCTCAGGTTTATTACTAGATAACTCTTGAATTTAAATTAGCCCATATGTTTATCTATGTTTTGCTATGTGGTTTAAGGCTTTTTACCTCATTTTCAATACATCCTCCTTGTTGGGCATCTGACTGGCATGTTTTCCAACTTGACCCTTCTTTCTCTCTGTATTAGTTTGGCTCTCCTACCTAGCTCTGTTCTGCCTTGATATAGGCCAAAGCAGCTTTTATTACCAACCAATGAGAGCAACATATATTCTCTGTGTACAGAAGGGTTCTCCCATAGCAGGAGCAATATTATAGGAGTTAAGATATATTTTTCAGAAGAGAAAAGATTAAAATATTATTTGTAGATAGAACTTGGAGGTAGAGCAAAGAATTGCTATAAAGAAATTCTAAATACAGTACACTTAATTCTTAACTATTGGAAGCATGAAATTATGAATGGGTATTCTTTTATAATATTTAAAAATGCTTAATTTTCTTTTAGAATTTTGTACACTCTATTTCTATCATACTTTCTCCTCCCCCAACTCCTTCCAGATCCTCCCTTACTTCCTTACCTACCAACTTCATGTTTTTTCTCTCTTAAAAAAATACATTGAAAACAAAACAACACACACACACACACACACACACACACACACACACACACACACACTCACACACACACACACACACTCACACATACACATCATATTTAGCTAGCTGGCCAAAGCACATCAGAATGGTTATTAAGAAACTTTAGAAACTTTAGACCTTTCTTTCTTGATGATGCCAACCAAAGGTGTGATAGTCATGTTTTTCCTTAGGTTTAATCAACATTAAATTAATAATTGAAATACATAGTGCCTTTATAAAAATTTATTCAGGTTACTCGAAAGTACCAAGGAGAAATTATTTCTTTAAAATTTTATATTCCTGAGTTAAGGTTGGGTTTAATAAAGAGCAAGCATAGCCGAGTTCCAGATCTATTTGATTGTGTGTAAAAAAAAATCTATTTTATTTGCTTCTGTGCATCTCAGTCTTATGAAACCTGACTTGCTAAAAATTAAAGTTAGATAGCAAACCATGAGGCTATACACAGCACATTTCTCCTTCTCTGCTTCTTTGCTTCTAGCAGTCCCCAGAGTCACCTTCATCTCTTCCCTAGTAAGCCTACTTCCATTGCTGCCCAAGATACGATACATCAACATTTAACATATTTCCACGTTATTGCTTAGTTTTGCAATACTATCCATTTTTACAAGCTTCCACAAACCTCCTCTTTTAATATTTTTATACGTCTCTAGAGACCACTTTTTCTCTTCTCATCACTTACACTGAGTTTTTATTTTGGAAAAAAAAATGACTCTGTTAAGACTTTCACATAATGAAGACACAGCTGGAATTTTAATGTAAATTATCAAGGATTACAAACTGGTTTTTATTCATCTACTGTTTGTCAGGCTGTGTCTGTCTCCTGGACAGTGAGTTCATCAGCTGATGCTCTTTTGGAGAATCATCAGTGTCGAATGGTTTCATTGTGACATTAAACATTGTGACATTGTTTTAGAGTCCATAGGAAAGTGGTTAAGTACCTTCCAGATTCAAATATTGAAGGTTATAACAGAAAATATTTTCAATTTTAGGCCACTATAATTGTAAATCAGTTTATATTTCATCATCTAATGTCTGGGTAATGTTTCCCAAATACTCCTATTTCATCACAATGACTGAAATTCTGCCATGATTTTACATCTGACTTTATACAATGTTAACATTTACCAGTTTTGATGGATGTTTCCATTTGTTGACCTATTTTTTTTTAGGAAAACCATGATGCTTATAGTGCAAGTTGTCAAACTCAAAGAGATACAAGAAATTTTGGGAGACATTTCCAGGTCAAAGAATAAATATCATAAGGCCAAGTTCATTTATAGTCTTCTTTTCTGTAACAATATTCCAAATAATCACCTGTCTTCTACCCAAACAAGAAAGAATATGGGTGTTTATAGTTTTGAAAGAGCAAAATAGGTGATGAATACAGAATTATTTAAAGGGAGACAGAAAGGTTGTAAGAGCCAGAGGAACAGGGATGTTGTTGTGAGACTCTGCCTTCCAGAAATGTCGGAGGAGCTATAGCCATGATGTCTCATCAACTTGGCTATGTAAACAAGACTGAACAATGATAGCACTAATGGAGATGATAATACAGGAGGAGAAAAGCTCACAGCATTTCCATAATGAACAAAAAACTATGGGCAACCACAGAATGCTACAAATGAGAGAGATGATCACAGAGAATGGAAGCCCAATTAGTTACCCAATACTAAGAGGTCAGTCAGCCTTGTGATCATATACATATAATTAACATTATATGCATTGAGTAGGTTGTATTGATGTATTTAGGTATTTAGGAATATATCTATATAATATTTCTCTCTCTCTCACTATATATATATATATATATATATATATATATATATATATATAAATTAAAAGAGAACATGAATTTCAGAGAGGCCAAGAGGGTACATTGGAGGGATTGTATCAAGGAAAGAGAAGGGAAGAAATGATATAATTATATTTAAAAATTTTTAAATTATTATTAAAAGGTATACTAATTACAAACACATTCAATATACCATTAGTAAATACACATTAAAAGTACTGCCAAACCATTAGCCTAATCTTGATTCAAAGATAATTTAGAACACTACTTGTCTCAGTATGTTTTCTATTGCAATGAAGAGACACCATGACCAAGGCAATTCTTATTAGAGAAAGCATCTAATTGGGAATGGCTTATAGTTCAGAGGTTTAGTTTGTTGCCATCATAGTGCGAAGCATGGTGGCACACAGGCAGACATGGTGCTTAAGAGATAGCTGAGAGTTCTACATCCCAATTGCCAGGCAACAGGAAGAGATAGTCACTAGGCCTACTTTGAGCTTCTGAAACCTAAAGCCTACCCCACCTGCGGCACACTTCCTCCAACAATACCACTCACTCCCTGTGAGTCTATGGGGACTATTTTCATTCAGACCACCATACTACTGTACTGCAATTTTGAAAAAGGCCTCGTGGAAAGTATCTTCCTTTGACCCAATATGTTTACTATATCAGTCAATTACATATTAAAGCTGATTAAAACCGTGGTTTAATAAAAGGTATTTGATTTTCAAGACAATTTTCCTTGTTAATCTCCTCATCTGACACTGATAAACTTAAATTTCTAAGAAAGCATTTCACAATGAAAAAACCCAAGTATAGCAACACATGTCCTAACTCCTGGCTCCTAATACAGGAAAGATGCTGTGTTGTGAAAGACAATTGGAAAAATCAAACATGACAAGCTTAGTAATGAAATGGTCATTGTAGAACTCATGATGAATTTTGGAAAGTAGAGAATGTTACATATAAATTATTCCAGTGTGTGTGTGTGTGTGTGTGTGTGTGTGTGTGTGTGTGTGTGTATAATTCAGACCAGACCACTGTATGTATGTATATGGGCAATGTCTACTCAGGTCTCTAAGCTGTTTCTCCAGCTCCTGTAACACGCAACTTCAAATAGTTTTTAAATCTCATTACAATTCTGTGGTACTTTGAATAATAATGCATATTAAGACATATAAAACAGAATTCTTTAAGAGGGAAGTCTCTAGCGCTAGATGTATGAAAAGGAAGATGCACAGGATGAAGGGTTATCACGATTGCAAGTTTCCCATGTTACCTGGGGCTTAGCACTCTCTCTAGTGAGCATTATCTGCCCATTGGTAACTCAGATCAAAGGAGAAAGAAAACAAGCTAACAAAGTAAAACTTCTGGGGGTGAATAAACCCAAGTTTATAGGATCTATTGACTGTGCACCTTAGATATGCAGGGTTGCATGCATTTTTCATTTGTGCTGACTAAAAAAGTCAGGAAAGGGATTGGGAAAACATATGATGTACTGTGGGACAGGCTTTCTTACCATTCTACAAGGAATGCAGTCCACAAAAACCCCATCCGTGGAAAGTAATGGTGGGAGAAATGGTTGAGCGTGGAATTATTTATACAGTTACTAACCAACATCAAGACCTGAAGTCATGAAAATCAGTCAAATGACTTTAATGCTGAGAAATAGAGTAGGGACCAATGAGATGGCTCCTGGATAAAGGTGCTTGCTGTCAAGACCAATGGCCTGAGCTCAACTCTCAGTATCTTCATGGTGGAAGAGAGAATCAAGTCTTGACATTGGTTCTCTGTCCTTGAAATGCTCATCATGGCAGTGGCATGAACATGACTCAGCCATATCATACTACAAACATGCAACAAATAAACATCTTAAAAGAGAAAACACAAAGAGGAGCAATTAAAACATTTACACAGAATAGTGATAGTATCAGTATGTTTTACAATCATTGTAGACACAGGGAGAATTCTGTTGAAAATATTTATTGATTAATTTTAATTATGTGTATGCTTTGTGACAATGTATTGACATACATACGTGCGTGGGTGCCTGGGGAAGCAAGAGTCATTGGATTTCACTAGAGTTGGAGATATAGGCATTTAAGAGTCACAAGATATAGGTGCTCGAGTAGACATTGTGGAACTCTGCAAGAGTAGAATGTGTTTTAACCACTGAACAATCTCTCCAGCCCACTGGTATCCTTAATAAACAATGTTTTAATAAATTTTTGGAGTTAAGAGATTCCTATATTTTAATGACATTTTTCCATGAACTCAAAGCACATAAGTAGTAACATTTTGTGTGAATAGTTTCACAATGTTTATAAGCATGGAAACATATAGCAGAAATTAACATTGCCATCTGTTTTACAGGTAAAGATATTAGAAATTGATGGTGAATGGATATAGGAAATCCTGTGGAAAGAGGGGGTATGATATATTCATGTTAAAATAACTCAAAGCAGGCCTTGTGAATTAAGGACCAGGGGGATATAGGTGAGAATAGACAACAATAAAGAATATATTAAAGGGAAAGTAGAGGGCCTGGTATTTCTGGAGAAGCTGAATAATAACTATCCCCTGTGAAAATTTGCATCTCTCCTGATGTGTGTCAGGATACATGGCTGTCTACAATAGAGATATTTTACAGGCTGGTAGACAACTGAGTGTCTGCCATATGACCAAGAATTGTTCAAAAAGATGTGATAAAAAAAATTGTGTTTAGGTCTATAGTTGTGCTCTTAAGACGAAATAATTGCTCTCTCCTTCCTATCCCACCACTCTTGTGTGGTGTTAAAAATTCATGGCCATGGGAAGTCATATGTTTTTGCGATTTTATTTTGTTCTTTGAGAATTTCACAAGTTTTGATCATATCTAAATGCATTCCCCAACTCTGCTCAGATCCAATCCCTTCCCTATCTACCCAAATTTTTGCTCTCTTCTTTAAAAAAAGACATCAAGCTTAGTTCGTGTTTTTCATATATTGTTGTATGTGTGTTTTCCACTGAACTGTGGTTACCCAACCAGGGGCCTTGTCCTAAAAAAAAAAAAAAAAAAAAAAAAAAAACAGAACAGCTATCATTTACCAGTAGCTCCTTAACTAGAGGTGGAATAACATACCTACCAGTATCTAGCCAGGATTTTATCTGGCTGAGTTTGTACACATCTTGTTCATGAGATCACAAGTACTCAGTTCATATGGGTGACTGCTGTCCTACGGCTAGAAAAAATGATGTTTCCCATAGCCCTCTACCATGTTAGGCTCTTACAACCTTCCTCTCCCCCCTTTCATAATAATCCTTAAGGCTTGGAGACACCCTTACATATAACCAGAAAGTGGTTTGTTACTTCATGCTATACATGCCACCATTGCAACAGTGGGTATGCTTTACCAGGTTGGCTGTTACTGAAGATTGCAGATTCCACAGCTGGTTGAGATTAATGATTACACTTCTCCAGTAATCCTCATTCTGACCTCTGTGGGTATTCCAAATGAAACATGCATATCTGAGGATTCAAAGCTACCAACAACAAATGAGAGAAAAATATGTGATGATTTTTTGGGGGGGGGGAATGTCTAAATTGCCTCTCTCAAAATTATTGTGACCCTGTCCATCCATTTACCTGTTAACTTCGTAGATTTTCTTAACAGAGGAGTAATATTGCATTGTGTAAGTGTCATGCATTTTTATTATTCAGTGTTAGTTACAGAGATTTAGGTTGTTTCAACTTCTTAGCTATTGTGAACTGAGCATCAATGAACATGGGGAAGCAAGTATCGCTAAAATAACATACAAAGTCCCTTGTTTATATGCCCGAGAGTGGTAAAACTGGATCATGTGTTAGATGTTTTTCTGGTTGAGATCCATAACGGCTGTACCAATTTGCATTCCCACAAGCAGTGAGTTATCCTTTACCTTTCCACAAATTTGTGCTAGCATTTGTTGTCATTTGTTTTTGGATCTTAGGCATTCTGAGTAGGGTAAGATAAAATCTCAGAATATTTTTAATTTGCATATCATTGATGACTAAGGATGTTGAATGTTTAAAGAATGATTCTCAGCCATTTGTGTTTCATCTAGAAAGATATGTTTAGTTCCATGTACACTTTTAAAATTGGGTTGTTTCAACAATGTTTGGTTTCTGAGTTCTTTGTGTATTCCAGGTATTATCCATCTACCAAATGGATAGCTAGTAAAGATATATTCCTGTTATGTAGGGTACCTCTTCACTCAAATTATGGCATCCTTTGCTGTACCAAAGCGTTTTTTTTTTTTCATGAGGTTCACTTAAAATTTTTGTATTCTACCAATTAGGAAGATCTAAAAGTGGTTGATTTCTAGATAAATATGTGCTAGGAAAACTGAATCAAAATGAAATTAGACCCATAACATCTGATGAGGCAGAAGCAGTAATTGAAAAATCTCTCAACTTATTGTATTACAGTGCAAGTGGTTTTAGTATAGGTTTCTATCAGACTTCAAAGATCTAACTCAACCGACATCCCTGTGACCTCCAATGTTTCTTCTCAGTTCCCCCGAATCCTGTCAGGAGACTTTTCTACAGACAGTCTTGCTTCTAATTTCATGTCTATACATTTTATCTATCTAACTAAAATTATATGTGCCTATATAAAATCTGCGATCCACAGGTGAAAGAAAATAATGTGATACTTGTATTTCTGAGACTAAAATTCACTTAATATGATTATTTCCAGCTGCATCATTTTATTGGAAACAGCCTAATTTTCTTCATTATAGAAGACAATAGTTCTTTGTTTGTGCACAGAACATTTCCTAGCTTTACTATTCTGTTGACAAAACCTAGGTTGTTTCCATAACATAGGGTCATGAATAGTTCTGCAGGAAATATTGATGTGTAAGCACGTTTTTGAATGTGTTGTGTTAGAAAACTTTGTGTGAACCTCCAGGAGCAGTGTAGCTTTATCACATGGTAGATTTGTTTTTAGTTTTCTAGGCCATTTCCTACCAATTTCATATTGGCCACACTACTCTACCATCTCACCATCAGCATCTTTTCAGTCATTGCTATATATTCTTAATGGCAGTCATTTTTATGATTGCCTTTTTGTCATAATTTGGTAAGTAAAAATTGAAAACTTTTTCATGTTTGTTGCCCAATTTTGTATCAGCTTCTGGTAACTGTCAAAAATTAAAAAAAAAATACTAGAGAACTATGAACATGAACAGACATTTTCCACAATACACCTGTCTCTGATTCACACCAAATTATAGGTGGAGAGGTGATGGTGTAGAACTGAAGGTAAATGATTAATGTTGTGCACTGTGGTAACATGACTGAACTTGTAACTCAAAATAATTTGTCATTAAAGTATGTGCAAATGGCATATGAAAAAGACAGTAGGGCAAGGTAAATAGTATCTTTAATGAGTAGTAATCAGTGGCTAGCAGCAAAAAAGTAATTACCTATACAACAATTTTCTTTAAACCTAAATTTGATTGATATTTTTTTTCATGTGGCAAGGTAAAACATTAATAGGGGAATTTATTAAATGTGATTTATTAAAAGTTCTATCATGTGAAAGGTAGAATTTAACAACAAACAAGGAGGAAATGGAACTCATGAGAGAAACCTAGCAGAGAAATTTCTAGAGAGGAAAGCATTCATTCTGATTTATGATGGTATTATGAAAAGTATACAAGCAGTAACAAGAAAGGCCTCTGCCTCCACACTTTATATATGACTTGTCTATGTTGCTCCTCCATCCCTCACTCCCATTGTCCTTCCTCCACTTTTTACCTTTCTACGACAGTAGTTTCTTTTCTGCCTTCATGTCCCATGCACTCTGTGACCATCCCTTTGTTTAGTCACCCCCTCCCATTTCCCCTTCCATGGTCTAGTTTCTAGTTTTATGAACTCTACCCATACTGAAAATTAGAGCCTGGCATCTTTATATGAGAGATAATCTGTTGTGCGTATATTTCTGATACCTAATCATTTCCTTTCAAGTAATATTTTTCAAATTCCATATATTTTAATGAAGTTTTCATAATTTCATTTTACAGCTGAATAAAACCCCACTGTGTAAATGTGCTTTACCGTCTTTATCCATCCACTTGCAGATGGAAAGCTTAGCCAATTTCATTTCCTTGATTTTATGACTAGAGCAGCAATGGGCACACATTCGAAAATATCTCTGTGGTAGGATATAGTCCTTAGGTATATGCCCAATAGTGACATAGCTAGGTCATATGGAGTTCTGTTTTCTGACTGTACCACTTTACACTTCCCTGTATACAGGGTCCTCTTTCCCCACAACTTCATTGTCATTTTCTCTTTTGATGAAAATAATTATAACTGGGTTGAGGTTCAATATCAAAGTAGTTTTGATTTGTGTTTTCCCAGGTGGCTAAGAATGTTGTGGTTAATATTGTGAATTGTCAACTTGAAAGCATTTAGAGTCACCTGAGAAATGGGCTTCTGACAGCCAATTTTAATGTTGGCTTATTGTTAGTCATCCCTTTTCCTACCCTGGTAATATAAATTGCTGGTTCACTGTGCTAAATATAACTTTTTTCTTTCCTATATCTATGCTACTAATCTATTCTTGTCATAGAATTTATTTATTTTCCCATGTATGTTTTTTTCTATATGTAGTTTTTCTTTAAGCATTTCTTTTCCTTTCTTTCTTCCCCCACCCCAAAACTAGACTTCTCTGTATAGCCCTGGCTGTCTTGGAAGTCTACTTCTGACTTCCAAGTGCTGGGACCTAAGGCATGCATCACCTTGCTCCCCCTTTTTAAGTATTTTGCAGGGATGGCTTGGTTTTCATGAATTATCTGAATGAGTTTGTCTTAGATATTTTTATTTCTTCATCAATTTTAAGTGATAATTTGAGTGTGTTGGTTAGTTGCTTTCATTGATGTCATTAATTTGACATAAGCTGGAATCATTTGAGAAGAGGAAATCAAAATGAGAAAATGTCTTCATCAGATTGTCTATAGGCAAGTCTCTGGGCAAGGGATTTTCTCAATTGATTGATGTGGGAGAGCCCAGGTTACTGGGAGCTATGATATCCCTGGGCTGGTAGTCCTTGGTGGTATGAGAAAGCTGGCTGAGCAGGTCTGTAAGCAGAATCCTCCCATGGTCTCTGCTTCAGTTCCTGTCTCCAGGTTCCTGCAATGCTTGGGCTCTGGCATTGGTTTTCCTGGATGATGGACTGAAAGCTTTAAGCCAAGTAAACCCTTTCCTCCCCACATTGCTTTTGGTCATGGCTTGGATCACAACAATAGAAAGCAAACTAAGACAGAGTGCAGATAGGGAACCTATAGAAAGAGAGAGACTATTTCCCAGATAGACTTCTGACAAAGGGTTAATATCTAGAATATATAAAGAACTGAAAAATTAAACACCTCCTCAAATCAAAACTGCCAAAAATAAGTGGAATAATGAACTGGTTATACAGTTCTGAAAAGAAGACAAGTGACCAAAAATATTCAAAACTTGTTTAATGTTGGTACACATTAGGATAACTCAAATTAAAAAAATTACTTTGAGAATGCTATCCCACCACTGTTAAATTAGCTATTATTGTTGTTGTTGTTGTTGTTTTTGAGACAGGGTTTCTCTGAATTGTTTTGGAGCCTGTGCCTATCCTGGAACTTGATCAGTAGACCAGGCTGTCCTGGAATTCCAGAGATCCGACTGCCTCTGCCTGCTGAGTGCTGGGATTAAAGGCATGCGCCTCCAACACTTGGCTAAATTAGCTATTATTAAGACAATAAATGACAATGAATGAGAGATGTGGGTAAAGAGGGGCCTTGTTGTCTGTGAAAGGAATATATATTGGTACCGCCACTGTGAAAATCAATATGGAGTGCTCTCAAAAAACTAAAAAATAAACTGCCTTATGACTTAGCTCTACCATTCCTAAGCATACACCCCAAGATCTACATCCTGCTGCCAAGACATTTGCACATTCACCCATTGCTGCTTTATTCACAGCAGTGAGGAAGGGAATAAGCCTAGATGTCCATCAACTGATGAATGGAAAAAGAGAATGTGGTGCAGACACACAGTGGAATTTTGTTCAGCCATAAAGAACAATGAAATTATAAAATTTTCAGGAAAATGAATGGAGCTAGAAAGTATTATAAAGTAGGACTACTAGGGCTCAGACAAACAACACCGCTGTCTTGAATATGCAGATTTCAGCTGTTAACTTTTATATATGTATATTCATGTGGAAACGAGTGTGGCTAGAGCCCAGAAACTAGAAAAGGGTCTGTGATAAGGTGAAGAAAAAAGCTCTAAAGGAGAGAAGTGAGAAAACTCTGGGAGCATAAAGGGTACCCTAGAAGTTGAAAGGTGAAAATTAAGGCAGAACATAGAGAGATGGATGAGATAAGCAGGTGGGTGGGGTGGAGGCTCAAACAAGGCTAAGTGTGTATTAAAATGTCATAAGGAAATGCAAAACTTTGCATGCTAAATATAAATGAAGAAAAAGCAATGCATGACTTCTGGGTGTAGAATCTCCGTTGACAGTTATTTATCTCGCAGTATCGATACAGCTGTTTGCTTCCTGGCTTCCAGGGTCACTGATCAAAGTTCTAAGTTTACTTTGATGATTCTGTCTTTATGTATGTATGTATGTATGTTGGCATTTTTCCAGTTTAGGCTTTACTATCCCCTGTTATGATAAAGTGTGGGGAGTCTTGGTGGGTTCCATGGCAGGTGAGGGTGACAGAGGCAGAGGGACAAATATGCCAGGCAGACAGAGCTTAAGTGAGAAGTTTTATTAGAAAGGGGAGGATGGGGGTAGGAAAGAGAACAGAGGTAAAGAGACACAGAGAGGACAGAAGAGAAAAGGGAGACAGGAAAAGTCCTGTCTGTCCCCAGAGAAACAGCAGGAAAGAGAAAGGATAAGCGATAATAAGTGGGCAGGGTCTTTCTTTTAAAGGGGTCCTATGTACCTGGGCTGATCAGGGTACTGCCTGAGTGCATTATGCCAGGTGACAGGGGCAGGCCAGCATAATGCCTGAATCCTTACACCCTCTACTCCTCTCCCTTTCTCTCTCCCCTCTCCTTTTCCCCTCTTTCCCTTATTTCCCTCCTCTATATTATATATGTATAGTATGTGTGAATACATTTATGTGTGTATGTGTGTTTACACAGAAGTGTGGGTAGGCCAGAGGTTGTTGTCAGGTTTCCTCCTTAAGCCACTTCCATCTTAGGTTTTGAGAAAGGATCTCTTGCAGAACCTGGCACTTGCAATTTGGACTGCATTGGCTGACCAGCAAGGTGAAGGGGAGGATGTAATTATATCACCAGATCCAAGATAAATGATAAATGGATGTTTATTGGGGAATGATCACACAGAAAAATACAAAGAACTGCTGGAGCGTTGTTTCCCTGCTCTCTCTACCGGATCTGCTGACCTGACAGAAAGAACGTGCAAAGGTACCCCAAGGCTCAAGCTCCTCTCTTTCCTCTTCCATCTGCCTGAAGCCACACCCAAAGGGGTGTGGCTACCTTTACAGGTCCACAGACCAGAGACCTACAGCAAGGTCCTTGTATTCGCCTGTGTCTGCCACACCTTTGTGCTGGAGTTAGAAGCTTGAGCCACAACACCAATATTTTTACATGGGTCTTGGGAACTGGACTCAGATTTTTATGCTGGTATAGTGGGGGCATTTCCTTAGCCCCTCGTGTGATCTTTTAAATATTGTATTAGAGACATCTTAGCTATCATATGCCCCATAGAAAGTCTTTTTTCATGTGAGATCAAATGTAGTTTTGACAGTTAGTTCAAAAATCCCATTATGTTGAGCTAATTCAATAAACTGCTCCATTTTTTTGTTGCACAAAAGTAAACATTTCATTTTTCTCATTGCTCATAGCATTCAAAATTCTCTTAGTAGCTTTCTTTAAAATTATCTATTGAATATATTCATGATAGTTAAATAGATACAGTTGGATATATATATATATATATATATATATATATATATGTCTTTATCACTTATTTTAGTCTTTGTAAGAATATTAGATGACTTAGAAAAAAGTTATTGACTTAGATTTAGCCATATTATACAAAGCTCAGTACTTTAGCAAATATTGAATGAAAAGTTAGGTGGTTAAATGTGGAATGGTTATGAATTCCTTTCTTTCTGGTCACATATTCCTTTCAGCATAAGAGTAAAATAAATAAAACTCCACAATGATAAAGCATAATTTCATTTATCTATGGTGTTTTCCTATGAATGGCTATTTGTATGCATAGATAGGATTTAACATGCTGAATAGTAGGGCTCAAGGGGGATGCATGGGTCTCCCTAAGAAGAGGAAACAGAATAGATTTTGGGGAGTGGACTGGGGGTAGGTGGATATGACAATAAGAGGGATCAAGTGGGCGTGGGGTGGGATGGAGGGAGAGATGACTGGAATTTGGGGGTGATGTGAAAGCCTAGTGCAGTGGAAAGTTCCTGTAATCTATGAGGATGACCCCAGCAAAGACTCCCAGTAAGGGGGGAGCCTAAACCTGCCATCTTCTGTAACCTGGCTAGATTTTATTTCTACACCTAAGCAAACATCAGTGTGAACCCAAATCCATCACAGAAGCTTATTTTCACAACAAGTTGAGGCTACTACACAAATATACAACTAGTCAAATTTTAGAGAAGGACCATGGGGTAGAGAGCAAAAC
Source organism: Cricetulus griseus (assembly GCF_003668045.3). NCBI lineage: Eukaryota > Metazoa > Chordata > Mammalia > Rodentia > Cricetidae > Cricetulus > Cricetulus griseus. The sequence goes on along the minus strand of NC_048595.1, from coordinate 360,325,286 downwards.
CCTTACACCTAATGTTCAGGAAACATCATAAGAGAGACATGGGAAGATTTGCAAGAGTAAGAAGACCAGGATACATACTGCTAAATAGCATCTTCTAGACATGACAGGGAAGCTGCACCCATGAAACTCCAGCAGTATGATCACCTAAATAAGACCTGTACAATGAACATATCAGTTGACATGCCAACACAGATGGGGAAATTTTGCAAGGTCCCATTCACTCCTGGACAAAAATTATCAGGCTTCTGATAGTTTATACAGTCCCAAACATTCACATGTTACCAATCCTAAACATATATACATATAAGCATCACTAACTAGAGTCATCAGGTTAGATATGTATGCATTTACACGTGTGTGTGTGTGTGTGTGTGTGTGTGTGTGTGTGTGTGTGTGTAATAGCAATAATAAAAGAAAAGGTTATGAGTGTGAGGGGCACAAAGGGGAAGAGAGGAATTTGGGGTGGGAGTGGGAAGGGTAGAAATGATATAGTATACTCATGCATAGACTTGTCAAAGAATGACAATCATATAAAAAAGAATATATTGAGATACATTTTAAGTTGTATAATGGAACAATTATCATTTTAGAAGAGATTATGGGAACATAAGATTTCATCTAGATCAGTTCTGAATTTTAAATTGTGTTGCTGAAGATATCTGCACCTCCAAGGTAAAAGGAAAGTCAGATGATGAAGTAAGAGTGATATCTTTAAGTTAAGTGATAGTTTATTCATGTAAAGCTTGCCTTCTACTCCTTGTTTCTTTTAATTGTAGTATATGTGTCCAACTTATGATTATCAACAGTAGTTTTATGGTTGCACATTCTAATGGCAGTTCATAATATACTTTGATACCTTGACACTGATGTATGCAACTAGTCTAACTCAAACTTTCACCTTAAAAGAGAAGAACAAGTTCTACCAACTATATTTAAGCTATGTTATTTAAAGATGAATTATAAAATATGTATGCATATATCCATAAATGTGTGCATTATAATACAATTTTGCTTTTTAACTCATTATTTGAACACCAATAGATACTTAAATTCATTATTAAATATTATTCAGGAATTCTTAATGAATTAGAGATATAATGTTTTTTTTCTTTGTACTAGAATTCCATAAAACACACCTCTGGGAGACATAACATAATTACTTCTGGTGGTAGCTGATTAGGATTTTTTCTGTATAAATTTCACTTTTATATAAAGACAAATTGAGTATATAATCCAATTTATTGTAAGTCAACCTCCCTAGAGGTACTTTGGTTTCTGTTATTGTTCTATTGCTTTGAAACAACAGCAAGTCATGTATGGTGGCTCACACTCATAATTCTAACTCTCAGGAGGCTGAGACAGGAGGACCATGAGCTCAAAGTTAACATTTGCTACATAGTGAATTCAAAACCTGTGTGGTCTACTTAAAGGAGAACAAAAAATCCAATAATAATAAAAACTGAAAATATAGCACTTGGAACTCTCTCTTTTTTTTCTAGTGCTCTCTTAAAAGCAATATGCATGGAGTTTTATACAGCTACTTTGAAGTGAACAGGTCACCTGGGATTATTTTATGACCCACCTGTGCACTGTTTAACTGAATGGAGGATTTATGATATATGTAGTTGATTGAGATGCAAAAGAGAAGACCACTAGGTCTTGTCTACTACCCTGTAAATAAATCTAAGCTAATGTAAAATGGTCATAAATGACTCTACTGTACTCCAGGCTTCGTGATGTCTCTCACCCTAAGAAGAAAAGGACAGGAAAACATCAGGAAGTCACAGGATGGAAGAAAAAGAACAAGTTACAAATGGAGCATTCTTGTCAAAATAGAAACAGTGGTGGTCAGAGAACAATGAGAAGCCACATATCAATTCCTAGCTTTAATTCACATAGTTAAAAATCCAACCCTACTACAAAGAAGGGGCCACCTAACAGTAATACTGGGAGGTGGAGGTAGTAGTTTTGCTTTGTGTGGGTAATTGAGCTTTACCCTTGATTGGATTTGAAACTTGTTGGTTAGCATGCTCATGAACCTTGTCTTAGGGATTCTATGACTGTGAAGAGACACCATGACCATGGCAACTCGGCAACTCTCATTTTTCTTTTCTTTTCTTTTCTTTTCTTTTCTTTTCTTTTTGTTTCTTTTCTTTTTTTTTTTTTTTGATGCAAACAGCACAAGGCTTTATTGCAGTTGTTTAAGGAGTTAACCCAATGTTAGCTCGGTCCTTTCATCCATCCACCATGGCGGATGGCTGGGGAAAAACTCTGAGAAGCTACGGCCCCTAGATCTTATAGGGCAGCATAAGGGGAGTGTCTAGGAGTACACACAGGCTCAGGATTGGTGTGCCTCTAGGCTTGGAGAACTTGTCCTGTGTTGATTGGCCAACAGGTTGTTGTGGCCCATAGCCCCTCGACCATGGCAACTCTTATAAAAGAAAATGTTTAGCAGAGGTGTGTGGGGGGCTGGCTTACACTCCCAGAGGTTCAGTCCATAATAAACATGGCAGGACATGGCAGTGTGCAAGAAGACATGGTGTTATATAGTAGGAAATTACCAATACGGAGTCAGGTAGAAATATAAGGGTATTTAATAGGGAAAAGCCTTACTTACAGAGCGAACCAGCCAGCCGGTGGTAGTCTGTACAGCAAGAAGCAAAGAGAAACCGAAACCGAAAACGCAGTCCCCCTACTCACTCTGACCACGCCCTCACAAGCCCTCAGGTACTCCTGTAGCCAGCCCCTAAGAAGGCGTGGCTACAGCTTCCCCTACAGTGTTAGAGAAGGAGCTGAGAATTGTTGAGAGTTACACGTCTTGATCTGCAGGTAGCAGATGTTTGTGTACTACACTGGGCATAGCTGGAGCAAAGGAGGCCTCAAAGCCCACTCCCACAGCAATACATTTCCTCCAACAAATTCATACCTTCTCTAATAAAGCCACACTTCCTAATGGCCACTCCCTTGGGGGCCATTTTCTTTCAAACCGCCAAAACTGAAGGAAATTTAGATACACTAGAAATTTCCATGTGGTTCTCAAAAAAAATAAAATAAATAAAAACCACTTTTAGGATTAACTTTTATGAGATTATGCATCGAATGTAAATCATTTTTGGATACTGGCCAAGCTATGGCAAAAGTCCTTCAAAACTTTGGTCTGGATTTCTGCCATCACCACTGGGAATTCTATGAAGGGTTTTGGTGAGAGTGTTAAAAGCTATTTCAGATTCCAGCTCTTGCAGCCTCTGTGAAGAATTAACAATCTCAAGATGCCCTGGAATATTTCTACTAGTGTGTTTCATGAAGAGCCAATAAATGATAAGGCTGACCATAGGTGAGGTTCTGACAAAAATATTTAAGGACTAAATGATCAGATTCTTGAACATAGTTGTGTTTGGCTCAGTGTTCTGCACGGGTACTTATTTCTTAAGACTTTTCCATGTGATTATTCTGAGGTTAGAGATCAGGACTTCCTTTGGTGTACTCTTTTTTGACATTTATCCCAGGTGTTCCTTATCGGTGAATGTTCCATGCTAAGAGGTTGTCTGAACCAAAATATTAACCTCCACATTTTCCCCACATTATTGCTTTATTCATCTGTGTTGTCAAACAGAATCAGCTTGAAAAACGACATTTAAATGCACTCTTGGGGGCTGCTTAATCATCAACTAAATAGACATTTAAGAATAATGCTTTTTAAAACTGATTTAGCTACAGAGATAGAATTTTCCCAGAGCTAGGATAAAATGGGAAGGGGTGGTATAAATGAGGGAATAGGGGAGGAAAGATAGGAATGGAGAGAGAATGAAAGATAATCTTTACTTATTTCTATCTTTATCATCTATCTATTCATCCAGAGAGAGAGAGAGAGAGAGAGAGAGAGAGAGAGAGAGAGAGAGAGAGAGAGAGAGAGAGAGATGGGGGGAAGGAAGGAGAGAGAGAGAGGAGAGATAGAGAGACTTGGGAAGGGAAGTGTCAGGAACACATGAAGTGACACTTTATTTTTCATATCACTTATTGGGAAAGGTGGCAGAGGTTTGCTGAGTGACAGAGAAAGGTATATCATAGACAAACACATGGCCATTCCCCATTCCTGTACTACAGCATAGTGAGGGTCATCCTTGAGTGACTCCCATCTGCTATCTCCAGGCCTGTGAAGCTGCTTGAATCTGTGGAAACATCTTTCCTACTGGTGTGTCCCTGAAGGCTCAGTGGCTTGCTCCACATAGGAAAGATCTTACTTTTTTCAAGTCCAACAAATCTCAGATTTGAATATATCTATCTGTATTTCTAGGTAGAGATTTCAAAAATAACAAGAGAAAGTGAATATATCTTGACAGGATCAAGAGAGAAATCTGGCATGGAAGAGGACTGGGACTGACTTTCTAAACCTGGTATCATGAAGCGGAGATCCCACTGTGAAATGGTGAGATAGTCAAAGAACCATTATTGTCAATATGTCCCTTCCAGGTGAGTTATTTCCATGCCATTGTCCAGTTTCTGAGATGCTGGTGCTCAATGAAAGTACAAATACACACTGTTAAATCTTAAAGTTTGCTTTCTGGAAAGAATTGCAATTAAACGTGCACACTGTTTATATTCATTTGTATAGCTTCCCTGCCATTAATTCTTGTTAACTATACACATTCAACTCTATTTACTGTACACACACACACACACACACACACACACACACACACACACACATATATATATATATATATATATATATATATATATATATATTGCTAAGAAGATATTTTGGTAGGAAACTCCTGTAAAAAATTTGAAAAGAAATATATTACATCATCTAATATATGAACCTTGCATTTCACAAAGAGCATCGTTTCTGATTTATCAAAAAGATTGTCTATTCCTACTACTTGCAAGGACCTGTAAATGAATGTATCAGAATAGATGTTTCAATTGCAAAACTGGATGGTCAATGAACTTCAGGAATTTCCTGTCTTTTATGTCTTGTCTCTCATGTCTATTCCTGTTGTTGAAGATTGGTGCTCAGCATTGTGATGTGGCTCTGTTTCGTGAAGATAAACATTGATTTTCACACAACTAAAGTTTTCCAATAAGGAATAAAACGTTTCAGAGTAGAAAGAAATATAATCAATATATATATGAAATAATATATATATATATATATATGCTTGGAAATTCCAGTACTGCATATCATTTGAGATGCCACACTCTACAGATTTAATATTAAATAATTAATCAGAACTGTTTTGCCATATTTTATACCAGAAATGCATTGCTAATTAGAATGGAACTGGCATTACATTCTTGTTTCCTCAAACTAAAAGGAAAGAATTTTTGTCTATCACAAGTAGAGATTAAAATAGAAAAAAAACATGACATTTATCTAATTTCATATGATATATAGAAATTACTTTGAAAGCTTTTAATTGTTTGAATGATTTCACTTGAAGTTCTCCAGTCTTTTAACTTATGTATTTTATATTAAGCATAATTTACATGATCATGATGTCATTTCTGTTTACTTCTTAATGTAAAAATACATTTCTGTGTAAGTACCTATTTATTCATCTTAACGTTCATGTCTAAGTGTCTATAAATATATATTTTCTAGAGAATTTCAATGATATAATAACATATTCCTAGATTATTGCTGTGTCATGATATCTTTTCATTTTCCAGTGCATATTCCTGATCATTTTAACTCTCCCCACTCCTGTCCATTTGGGGATGGTTCCTATGGTTTTGCAGATGCACAGCTTTTAGGGACAGTGCCCTGTGCACTCCTCTCCAGTATGGATTGAGTTCCTGAGTTCTTTCTAGCTCTTGACAAAACTCTTTGCACAGTTATTATCTCCTAGGTTTTGGTTACCTAAAATCTTAATGAAAGTGTTGGTAAAGCCAGGAGGCAATGAGGGTGGGGAAAGTCTCCAAAGGAAATGGTCAGTTCCTCATGGTCCATAGGCTGACTCATGGCACTTGGAAAGCCTTGTCATGTAAAACCATCCAGGTACTGTGTGTGTACACGTGTGTGCTTGCATGAGGGTGTGTGTGAGCGTGTGTGTATTTGTGTGTGTGTGTGTGTGTGTGTGTGTGTGTGTGTGTGTGTGTGTGTGAGCATTGTGTACATGTGCACATGACCGTCTATGCATGGTATGATATCTGCTATAAAACTTAATTTTATTGTCAATTTATATTATTCATACAATAATACTTTACAATTTGTTTTCTGTCTCCCTGATTTATGGAGTTTTAATGTTTCAAAGATTTTTAACTTAACAAATGTGCTATCTTGAATATTTGTCTGTAATCACTCAGTATAGAGGTATTAGTTTCCTTCCCTCCTTCCTGGCGTCCTCCCTCTGTCTCACTCTTCATCTTTTCTTTTGAAATTGAAGCACAGTTAGAAATAAAATCTTTGGGTCATAAAGAATATACTCCTTATTTTTAAAGAGCAGATAAAATTGTTTTTCAAGTAGTTAAAGTAATTTGCACTTTCATCTAGACAGCAGCAAAACTCTCTCTCTCTCTCTCTCTCTCTCTCTCTCTCTCTCTCTCTGTGTGTGTGTGTGTGTGTGTGTGTGTGTGTGTGTGTGCCTGTGCATATGTAATCCTGTGTGTTGTAGTTTTATCTACTAAATTCTCATAAAACTGTCGATTTAACCTATCTTTTCAGACTCCTTATTGGTTTGAGGAAATCCGTACTTACTTGGTCAGGGTGAAGTTTCACCTCTCAGTGTTTTCTTCTCTTTTGCTAAGTTCTGTGTGCACCTGTGATCCTGCATATGATTTTTTGCTAAGTTCTGTGTGCACCTCTTTCATATCTTCTAAACACTAATCTGAATCAGCTATTTCTCTTGGTGTTTTCTGTAGATATCCTTCCATCCTTCCTCTTTTGTTGTGTTATGAGCTGAAAATATATTTCATTTTTACTACTGTAATCAAAGCATAAGTTATGGTTATTGCAAATTCTCTGTCATATGAGCCACCTTAACCCATGAACATAAAATATTCTCTTCTTTTGTTTCCCTTTACTAAAATACACATGTTCAGCCTTTGCTGTAGGGAGTGGCATAACAAAGGCTGATTGCCTGCTTCTGCACATGGAGTGCCATCCCCACCATGCTCTCCACTGTAAACCATTCTTCTGCCAGATGGATTTAGTGTTGAGTGGATGTCTCACACTGAGCTTCTGACTTTCTGTTTTATTGTCCTCTGTGATGTTGTTTTTCTCATCTCTCATTGCTTACTGGACCTGCCTACCTGTCCCACCTTCCTTACCTGAGGTCTTTTGCAGTCTCCTTCATATTCTTCCTCAATTAAATCTGCTCACATTTGGTTCTTACTTGATTTGAAGTTCCTTTAATACATAGTTTGGGATTACTGATATGCTTAAATCTCATTTTAAATATGTCAACATGGGATGACAAGAAGTGGCAGGGGTAAAGGCATTTGCCACCAAGTCTGCTGGTCTACGTTCAGGGTTGCTACCCATAAGGTGGAACAGGAGAACCAGCTCCTACATGTTATCCCCTGGTTTCCACTTCAGGCTGTGTGTGTGTGTGTGTGTGTGTGTGTGTGTGTGTGTGTGTGTGTGTGTGTGTGTGTGTGTATACAGATGCAAGCCTGTACACATATACCAAATAAATAAAATACAATAAAAAGTAAAAATAAAATAAATATGTTAAGCTAATGCCTTTTTGTAGGTTTTTTCCTTCTTTTTTGGCCATTTAACATTATTTTATTGAGTCCTTAGCCAAGTGTTACTTGATTATCTTTTTAGATACTGTATCTTTGTTGCTATGGTAAAGGGCTTTCTTAATTAGATTTTCTTTTTATTGCTTTGTAAAGAAATACCATTTTTTCTATTGATATTCTACCTAGCACATATTATTCATAATACTTTGTAGATAGATTCTATTAGATCCTTCTGTGTAGGGAGTTATTTTATGTGCAAATAAGACAGTCTTGTTTTTCCTTCTCCAATTCTGGCCTCTTTAACTTAATTCTTATTTTTCTTGCAGTTTACTCATTGGAAGAAATCTGATTGCTTGTGCTTTTTCATGATGTTGATTTGCCTGTGATTTTGTGCCTATTAGTGGTCTGCCTCCTGCATTTCTTAGCTTCATAGGAATTAGCTGCCTTGAGGATTAACTCCCATATATATGTGTACACATAAGATATATGTATAATGTGTTGGATGTTGACCATGTAGTACCTAGTCTCCTGGTTTTCTAGTGTTTCTTAGTTATACTTGAGATTCTAGTCACACTCACTGAGCCTCCCCTATTACTTGGTAGATTTTGTTTTAATGAACCACAACTTGTACCAGTTTTTCCACTGTCCTTTCTGTAGAGACCTCAACATATCTCCCTTAAGAGACAGAATTTAATTCCTGTCCTCTTGACTGGTGTCCTCTTGATTAGTGCTAGTGCCCTGGTTTGTTTCAGCTCACATAACTGGGTGGAGTTTGGAGAATTTTATGTGTAAAACTGTAGAGAGACCTTCCATTCTTATTGCCCTTCTCCCCTTACTTCGGTGACAATCTAAAACAAACTCAGGCAGTTTCCTCCTATACAACATTGAGAGTCAGGCTGAGCTTGCCAGGAATGACTGATAGGTGTGTGAACAGAATTCTCTTGGAAATACCTTATTTATTACTCTGTATGTGAAATGTAGCAGACACCACAAAAGATCTTTCTGCTTCATCACTTCTAATAAGATTTCATGTCCAGAGAATTGTAAGTTAATGCATGCCAATCTATTTTTTTCAATCCAGGGTTCTTCCGTGTGACTCTGGCTCTCCTGTAACTCACTCTGTAGACCATGCTGACCTTGAACTCACAGAGCTCCACCTGCCTCTGCCTCCCTGAGTGCTGAGATTGGAGGTGTTCTCCACCACCACCTGGCTATTATTTTTAATTTATTTATTTTTCAGTGATTTAAAAATTAGTTCTTTGAGAATTTAATACAATATGTGTTTGGTCTTTTCATTCCTTCCTTCACATACTGCCAGAGATCACTACCTTCACTACCCATCCAACTTTGTATCATTTTTTTTAATCCATCAAGTTCAACTTGTGATGCTCAGATGTTCTTGGATGTATGACCATCTACTACAGTGTGGCTGACTTACCAGTGGCCACCTTCTTAAAGAAAATGACTCCTTCTCTTCCATTTGCTATCAGTTGCCAAAGCTTCTTAACTGCTGTTGGGATTTCATGCCTACTTTTTCTTGCCACCCTGGAATTGACTTAACTTTCCCAGGTTCACTCTTTCTTCCCATCTCATCTAATGCTCTGTCCTTTTTATTTGCTTTTTTCCATCAAGACTAATTTGTGCTCACAACTATTCTTAGATGCCTGGCTTACTACTGGAGTGTGGAGGGGTCACATTTGGAGAAAGGGGACCTTCCTCTGTCTAGCTGCTTAGAATGGCCAATAGTTCCTTGACTAGGCATGAAACTTCGTGAGAACCTCCCTTCTCCACACTGGGGCTGGGTCTGTTTGAGGCTTGCAGGGATGGTGTCCATGTTGCCCCAGCTGATGTTAATTTATATGTGCAGCTGCGCTTCTTCCCTGTCTTCATCCACCTCCTCTATCTCTAGACTATCTTTGCCCCTCTACAATGACCTCTGCATCTTTGCTCCAGGGTGAAGTTTATATGAAGTTTGTGTTCTCTATAGGGCTGAGCATTCTACTGGCTCTTACTCTCTGCATCTTGCCCGGTTGTGGGTCTCTGTTATTCACCATCTACTGCAGATAGAATATTCTCTGGCATAGGCTGAGAAGGAGAGAGGCCTTAATCTATGAATTATAATAATAGGTTTGCCTAGGGGATGACTGAGGGTTAGTTTAACAGTATGTCCATTTAGCAGAATAAAAGTAGTAAGTTCTATCCTAGAACCTATGATCTGCCTAGCTATAGGTTCTTGGTCTGATAGTGGTGCCAGGTATGTGTTTCATCTTTTGTGAAGGGACTTAAATATAAATGTAAAATGGTTGGTTACTCCCATGACATTTGTGACACCACTGTACATGTCCTGTCAGCCTGAATATTGCTGTAGCTCATAGAGTTCACAGCTGGTTTTGACTGATAGTTACTTTACCTCCAAGAATATACATAGCTCCTTCCAGAACTATAAAACCTAGTCAGTAGGGACAAAGCTTCTAGGTGACTACCAGCCTGTTTTCTCCATGTCCTATAAACAAACTGTGTGGTGATTCAGCAGTAGGTTCTTAAGGTCAAATTCTTGACATTAACCAAGCGCATTGACAACAGCCAGTATTGTTTGAGTAATTCCTTTAATTATGAGAAATGGTTTATTTGGCTCAAAATTCCATGTTACTCTCCATCATTTTGGGAATTCAAGACATGAACTCTAGCACGTAGTCATATCACATTCACAATAAAGAGCAAAGAGAGGATAAGCCCACACATGCTTGCTTGCTTACTGTCATCTCTGTTCAGCTAACATTCTTTACAGCTGAGGGCTCAGCCTGTGTGATAATACTGGCCACACCCAAGGTGGAACTCATCACCTCATTTAACAATCTAAACAAGTCCAAGAGGCAACTTGACATGGATAGTCATTCTATTGAGTCTCCCTCCTAGACAATTCTAGATTGTGGCAAGCTGGCATTTAAAAGTAACCATCACACACTGGCCTAGAATGAAAGGATTCAGGTCCACAGTCATCATTCTTGGTGTCGCTTATCAGCTGTTTCAGTTATCAGTTTTGTCAGTGGTTTGCTTGACTTTACTGGTGCTCACAGTGCACACTTGTAAGATGAGAAGAATCATTAGGATCCAATTGTGTATGTAGAAAGATTTATTTATTGATTTTTAAGTACTACAAATATTTGCTATTCTTTTCCAGCTTTTGATAGCTTGAAAAGTCACTTTTACACATGCATATTTTTGCCTCATTTTAAAATTCTAATAGTGTGAATTTTTATCTCACCATAATGTCAGTTTTCTTCTCCAATTCCCATTTTACAGCCATTACAGAAGTATTTCTTACACAGAAATGTATTTTAATTTCTGTCTCAACCTCTTGAATAGTATCATGTATTTTGTCTTATTTCAATATATCATATATATCTTTTATTTTATATTTAAATAACCATTTTTATTTATTTTACATACTGACTGAAATTACCCTTCCCTCCTCTCTTCTCATTCCTCCCACTTCCCATCTACCCCCCTCCTCATCCACTCCTCTTCCATCTCCATTTAGAAAGGGGCAGGCCTCCCATGGGCTTGCACAAAGCAGGGCACATCAAGTTGAGGCAGGACTGAGATCCTTCCCTTATGTCAAGGCGGGTCCAGGTAATCTAGCATGGGGAACATCAACCCAAAACCCAAACTAGCACCAGGAACAGGTCCTGATCTCACTTCTAGGAGCCTGTCACACACATGCAGAGGGCATAGGTCGATCCCATGGAGAATCCCTAACAGTTGGTACAAAGTTCATGAGCTCCCATGAGCACAGTTCTGCTGTCTCTGTGGGTTCCCCCATTATGACTTCCTGGCTCACACAAGTATAACCAACCTACAACTCACAGCCCCAGAGAGGCTAGATAACAAGGAGGTCCCAAAGAGTGATGTATGGATTTTTTTTGGGAAGGGGAAATAGAAGCGATCTCCGGAGTAAGTGGGGGTAGGGGAATGGAGGGAGGGGAACTTGCTTGGCTATGTTTTAGGACCTCACTGCATATTAAGTTTCTTTGTAATATTAGAGTAGTTGACTTGAACAACATTCACTACTACTATGGAGGATGAGAGGTGGAACAACCTTTATTTTCTGTTCAAACTACCATTTTTGTTTATTATAGGGTGTGATATATTCTTTTTGCCTAACTTCACTGAAAAGTTCCTGAAACCTATGCGAACTTTAGATATTTAAATGTCTCTAGTGACAAGTTTAATATGGCACTTTTTTTAAAAAATGGGAAGCATAATCAAATGTATATATTTGCTGCCAATTTTCTTCATTAATTAAAATTTCTCAAGTATAATCATTATACTTTGGACTAATTATCAGATTTGAAGACTCTGAGAAACTGTTCCTCCCTCCTCCTGTTTCACACTGTACTTTCTCAAATGTCTCCAGAGTGCATGCCACCATAACTAGAGGAGCAAGACAATGAAGGGGTCCAACAGAACTGCCCACAGTCCTGGAACTACATAAGTTGAAACACCCTCCCCCTCACACTTTTAAATGTAGGAACTAAATGTAGGAATCAGATATCTTATATTCCAGAATCATTTCAGAAGATGCCTCTCTGGGTCACTGCTGGGAAAAGAATAGGCATGTTGACCAAGCCCATGTATTAGCAAGAGTGAACTTGAGGGTGAGAGAGATTCTTGATGAGGAATTCACAGAGATATGGTCCAATCTCCCTTGGCTTCCTCCTGTCCTTGGGTTTTAGCTTCTCATTTTTAGCCTTTCTACCATTTCATTTCCCACATAAGGTTTTATTGCATTAAGCAGTGGTGATACCTTTCTATGCTCAGGGATTTACGTGTTTCAATTTTGCCAACCTCATGATAATACTCCAGTGAGGAGAAAACTTGGTTTTTGAAAATGTGTGTTCTATATGAGCTTTTCAAATGGGTTTAAAAGTGTGCCTATGGGATCAATGTAAAGAAAGCAGGGGCTATGTTTTAGGGCCTGGTACTTGGAGGCTAACGCCTAAGCTGCTCTGTCATTTCCTGATGATCTCTTTCCAGTTTCTTTCACTTTGCCAGCTTGTTTTCACATACCTGATCCATTGTCTGCTTTTATCCTCAGATGTTTTCTGAGGTTCAACAATGTCAAGCCAACTCCCCTACTCTGAAAAACTTGAAAGAGTGGAAGAGTGGATGTAGACTTTATGCAGCTCATAGATCATTACATGTTGTGGGCTGTTAGTGTCTCCCACTGGGAAAAAATGACATGTTGGAATTCTTACCTCCAGTGATGATGTTAGGAGATGCAGCCTTTGGGAGGTGGGGAAATCATGAACAACATAATCAGTGGGCTTAGTGCCCATAAAAAGAAGGTCTCCAGAGAAATTCCTCAAGAAGTTAGTACCTGATACTCAGAAGAGGGCCTGTACCAACTCCTGGCAGGCTACCTTCGCCTCAGAGTCTCTGAACCTAAAATGGCATGATATGTTTATATTATTGTAAAGGGTGTATTCGTCTTTGCATCTTATTATTAGTTATTATTACTGTCTGAACAGACAAACCCAGCCTGCTGTATTTCCCTCTCCTTTGATCACCATTTCTTCTTGTCTTTGTTCATTAGCCTTTGGACTTTTGCCTGAGGCTTGACATTCCTCAAGCCTTCCTGTGTTTACCCCTTATTTTCAACACTACCCCTCATTCTCAATTTCTCATCCCAACTCATCATTCTAGATTCAGATTCGCACAAGAAAGAATGCAATTTCTCAACTTACATGGATGAAGCAGCTTATAGATCATAGTTGGATGACACTCTCTGGCAAGGCATGCACTCCAAGATTCCTTCAGCGTAGGTTTATAAGGTATACTGCTGGTCATTGTAACACAAGAAATAAAAACCCAGAGACAGATATTGGGGTTCAAGTTTCAAGCTGAAGATCAGAGAAGCAAAGCAGCCAAGCCAATAGATCTCACCTCTACCCAGCTGAAAGGGAAATCCTGTCTGTACAAATCCTCAGAGGCAAAAGGTTCATTTTATTTCTCTCTCCACCCAGACACATCACTCCTGTCTGCACCCCCTTGTGCTTGGATTAAAGGTGTGTCATCCCCAGTGATGGGGTCAAAGGTGTGAGCTCTGTCACTTTTTTAGACTGATTCAATCTAGTGTAGCCCTGGGTGGCCTTGAACTCAGAGAGATCTATCTGCCTTTATCTCGTGAGCCCTGGGATTAAAGATGTATGCCACCACTGGCTTCTATGGCTAATTAGTATGGCTACTTTACAATTTTGATCTCCAGTGGTTGTAATAAATCATAAACAATATATCACCACAGGGACAAAGGAAAGGTAAAGATATCTGGTACTGAATTTCCTGGAAACCAAGACAGATGAAGTCTAGATCTCACTTTCTAAGGAGATAAGCTAGGGGATCTTAGTTTATTTCCTGGAATAACATAACCACCTTTTAAGATGTTCTACCAAGGAAAAGGGAGCTTAGGACCAATGAGAAGATTTGCTTAATTTATGGCCAGTCTTCACCAAAGCACACATTTAGTATCATCTAGAGAGGACTTGATATATGTTATCATTATGGACAATTGCAGATCATGCTGACTCTGCCCTTTTAAATTTCATCCATCAATTACCCGGGTCACCTGAGAATACACTCTGGGCCCATATGGTCCTAAGAGTTGACATGTTCATTGTAACTGCATGTGGCAGCCTCCCCACTGGCTGCATGTAGCACTAGTGCAGGAAATGGCTTTAATTAAGCACTTAAGGGATGTCCTGCACAGAGTCACATCATTCCCCTCAACAGGTCCACGACAAGACCCACTGTTGAGTGGTTACATTAGAGATAATGCCCAGGGAACATTCTGTTTCCCTAGGATAATACTTTCTCTTTCCTGACAGTGAGAACTATGCCTGCAATCACTGCAGCTCCTGCTTCTTTTGTATCCAGTAAATTCAGTACCAGATATCAATTTGTCTTTTTTTCTTAAACTCTTACTTATGGGTTTATTCTTATTTCCCCAAACCTCAGCATCATAGTCACAACCTGCTCTGTTAATATGTATTTTCCTTTAGCTTTTTTTTTTTTTTTTGCTAAAATAATATCTACTTTTTTTTTTTTCTTTTTGTGGTTCCTGGTCTGGTTAACTATACCGGTCTGAGTTCCATTTTGTGAATCATGCCTCAACTCAAATAAGAGAATGGTTGGTTATTGTCACTTTGGAGCAAATGAACATATTTTGCCAGGTCGTTCATTATTGTTACTTGCAGGGGCCACAGTTGATGATTGATCTCCTGAACTACCCTGAATTGCACCTCCATCACTATGAAAGCTAACCAAATAGGGATGTGTAGATGGAGTTTTGACCCACCTGGTCCCACAGTCACTTTGCCCCAAATAAACATACTTTATACTTACTTTATTTATATATATATTTAGATACTTACATTATTTGTAACGGTTTGGCCAATGGCTCCGGCTTCTTACTGGCTAGCTCTCATTTAATTGTTAACCCATAACTATTAATTTATGTATTTCTACATGGTGTTATCTTACAGGAGAATACTCTGCACATCCTATCTTCCTGGTAGCTACGTGACGTCTCCCTGGTGGCTTCTGTTTTCCTCCTTTCCCCAGAATTCTCCTTCTCTGGTAGCCCTACCTATACTTTCTGCCTGGCTACTGGCCCGTCAGTGTTTTATTCATCAACCAATAAGATAAACATATATACAGAAGGACATCCCCAAATAACGGATTAAGCTTCATGGTCAGTACCAGTTTCATTTCTCTATACTCTATGATTCAAGAATGAGTCAACCTTCAATTTCTTTAAACTTGATGATAGTATTAAATAGTAATGTAGGGTTTGAAATGTTGGAGGTGACCAGTTGTCTTACTAGGGTCACTATTGCTAATATAAAATAGCCAGTTGGGAAGGAAAGGTTTTATTTGGTTTATGCTTGCTCTCATATCCATAGTTCACCATTGAGGGAATTCTGGATAGGTATTCAACCAAGGAAGGAGCAGATGCAGAAGCCATGGAGAGGTGCTGCCTACTGGTTTCCTTATCATGATTTGCTCAGCCTGGTCTCTTATAGATCTCAGGATCACCAGCCCAGAGTTGGCACCATGAATGATGAGCTGGGCCCTCCACCATCAATCACTAATTTAAAAAATGCTCTGCAACCGGATCTTATGAAGGCATTTTCTCAATTGATGTTCCCTCATTTCAGGTGACTCCAGTTTGTGTCAAGTTGACATAAAACTAGCCAGTGTAATGGAGCATATCATTTTGAGGGTCAATAAGTTCTTACCAAGAACTTAAACCTGCATGTGACACTGTTTATGAAAAGGCAACCCAGAGAACAGAAAAAAGTCTTTTCCAGCTACACATTTAACAAAAAATTAGGGAATAGACCATAGAACTTTAAAAAACCCCTAAACATCAAGAAAATTAATAACTCAAAAAAATGGACATGATATTCACTTGGTAGGGATGTGGGAGACATAATCAAAATATATCATATGAAATATTTTAAAGAAAAAAATGGGTGACACAACTTAACAGAGTATACTCAAAATAAGAAACACAAATGCCTAATGACTACCTTTTTAAATATTTAAGTTGTTTATGTATTTAAACTATTCAACAACTTAGCGATCAAAGAAAAACATGACTCTGAATACTTTAAATTTAATTTTAAAAAGTTTTAGATATATTTTTATTGTTAAAGAATTATATCACTCCTTCTTCCACCAGCCCCTCCCTGGTGCCCTTCCTCCAGCTCCTTCCATGTCTCTGCACATACTCACAAGTTGGTAACTTCTTTTACTTTGGCTACTATCAATACATATGCATGAATGCATATACAGAAATATCTAAATATTGCTTCTAGTTTTTGTTATTTGTACTTATATGGTTTTAGTGATCACTACTCTACATTGGACTCTCAATAAGGGGGACTCATCATCAAGGGAGCTAATTCTCCATATAGCAATCAGTTGCCTGCAGTGAAAATTATCCCCTTCTACATTAATGTGTCCTTGTTCTATTATATATGTAGTTATTTATAGGATAGAATGCTTCACACCAGACTTCCTAGTTTTATGGCTCTTAGCCATATCTTTGGTAATGTTCCCTGATCATAGAACCAGAGCTGTGTTGTAGTCATATCTGTTGGATCTGGGAGCAATTAGGGAAATGCAAAATAAAACAACTTGAAGATTTCATTTCACCCCAGTCAGAATAGGTAGGATCAACAAAAGAAAACGAAACAAAACAAAAAAACCAACAACAAATTCTAGTGACTTTTTGGCAAAGGGGAGCCCTCACTCACTATTGTTGGGTTTGCAAACTGGTTCAGCCACTCTGGAAATCAGTATGGAGAATCCTCAAAACCTAAAAAGAAATCTACTGTTTGAGACAGCTACATTAATCCTTGACAGTTGTCTAAAGAACTTGACAACCTATTTCATGAATATGATACTTTCTCAGCAATGTTTGTTGCCAGTGTATTCACAATAGCCAGGAAATGGAAACAGCCCAAGTGTCCGTCAACAGATCAGTGGTTAATGAAAACGTGATACATAGAGACAATGGAATCTTTTTCAGCCCTAAAGAAAATTGAATTAATGAAAATTTCAGTGTTATGATAAATCTTTCCGCCAAAAGCTGCCCGAGCCCTACCGCCACATGGGCAGTCTCTGCCAGCACCCTGAGTTCTTCCCACTGAGTTAGGGCCACAATTAATGCACAGAGAGACTTATATTTGGTACGAATGCTGCTTGGTCAATGACTAGGATTCTCATCTAATAGCTCAGTCTTAATTATCATAAATCTACATATTTTATAAGACTTATTGGAGGCCTTCCATTGGCGTCCTTCCTTGCCGGTGGGTCACATCGAGAATCTGTGGAAGAGAGGAAGGGAAAAAGGGCCACTTCCTGCTTATACTTCCTTAAATATGAGTCTCCCTGCTATGTCACTTCCTGCCTGGATCACCACTTCTTTACTACATTTCCCAAAATCCTCTTTGACTCTTAGTCCCATCTAACTTGCTGCCTCATTGGCCAAACAGTACTTTTCAACAATCAATAAGATGAACATACACAGAAGTACATTCCCCATCATTTCAAGCTAATGAATGGACCTAGAAAAGATTATATTGAATGAGGTGGCCAGACTCACTCTGAAATTCTTAGCTTACTCCTGTCAGCATGACTGATATTAAAGATCCATATATGTAATCCCAGGACTTGGGAAAGTAGAGGAGTCAGGCAGTGAGTTTTAGGCAACACAAGCCTGATCTACATAGTAAGATCATGGAGAGAGAGAGAGAGAGAGAGAGAGAGAGAGAGAGAGAGAGAGAGAGAGAAAGAGAGAGAGAGAGAGAGAGATATTACCTATTCCTTAGGGTTGCAGAGATGTCTTAGCTGTTAAGAGAATACACTGTTCTCCCAGAGGATTGAAGTTCATTTCCTGGAGCCCATGTCAGGTGGCTTACATTCACCTATAATTCCAGTTCCAGATCATACAAAACCTCATTTCTTCATGGGCACCCTCCACTTGTATGTACATAATTAAAAATAAAATAAATCTTTTGGTTGTTGGTTGTTTTTTTCTCTGTGATTTTTTTGGGGGGCCTACCACCCAGCTCCCAAATAAATACACACAGAGCCTTATATTTTCTTATACACTTATTTTTTGGTTTTTTGAGTCAGGATTTCTATATGTAGCTTTGGAGCCTATCTTGGAACTTGCTCTGTAGACCAGGCTGGACATGAACTCACAGAGACCCACCTATCTCTGCCTCCTGAGTGCTAGAATTAAAGGCATGCACCACCACTGCTGATAGTCTTTCTTATAAATTCTTGGCCTTATCTTGGCTTATTTCTTGCCAGCTTTTCTGCCTGGGTGACTGGATCCTGGAGTCTTCCTCTGCTCCTTTTATCGTTCCTTGATCCAGCCACCCAGCCAGATACAGAATAAGGAGGGCAGAAAAGATAAACAGAAACAGAGAAAGTTAAAACCTCAGAGGCAAAGATGTTTAAACTGTACTACCTATAGAAACTAGGAAACTAGAAATGGACACTGGAGGAGATTTGTGAAAGAGAAATAATTAAACATCGGCAGTGTGAAGGGGGAGAAAGGATTATTTGGGAAGGGAATTTTAAGCATGTGTGGGAGATGGGAAGTATGAGATTGACACAGACAGGGTTAACTAACAGTAAAGATCTTTGGAAAAACAGTATGGGTACTACTGATTTAGTCTTCCTAAGTTTTATATGCAAACACACACACACACACACACACACACACACACACACACACACACACACACACGCATGCACACACATGCAGCTTAAGTGGATTTACCCTTTACTGGAGATATGCTTCTTTCAGACATCATAGTCTATCATACAAATAGGAGTGATGTCTACCAAAGTTTTTCATAAGCTGGCTTTGGATTGTCATCTAGGAATTTGGCATTCATGACGGGTTTTTAATTGATAAATTTAGTTTTGTTGTTCCTGGGACTTTTGTACTATTGATGTGATTCATAGTAGATACTTGGGCAGAAAGTGACCATTTAACCATGCCCAAGGAAACTTTTAACCAAGTAACAACAACAACAAAATTGGGCTGATAGCCAAGCCATATAACTGAATGTATACACAAAAGCCAACCAAGGTTGTACATAAAAGCCAAAACCAAACAAGTCAAAACAAAATTAAAGCCCTACAGTCATGTGAAAGGTACATTAACATGGTGGAAATCACCAATCACAACTAAAAATCATATAGAAGTAAAAACGGGTATAATCTCTCAAGGACTAAATCGGGGATGTGGCTGGGTATGACTGGCAAAGCAACACGTCACTGCTTTTTGTTGAGACAATGCAGCAGATGTGTGGTGGGAAAGCCTTGGATTATCCAGAAGTGAGAATAGACATTGGAAGTGGTTCCCTTGCCATCTGCAAAACAGTCAGGACTTCAAAGTACCAGAAAGAGAAGAAGGAGAGAAGACAAGAGTGCCTTGGGTGTAATTGGAGAAGAAAAGTCATTCATCTAAGTGCTACATGAAAGCCAGCAATAAGGTGTCCATCTTTAGAACAATTTTTTCTTTAAAAAAAGATTCCAAATTGATCCATGAGAGTGGACTCCTGCCCATCTGAACTGTTGTCCATTCAGGTTGACAATTTTCATCCAGACACAAGAGAATTTAAATAGCATCTGATGCCTTCATTTTTTTTTTTTTCAGTATGTTTCCACAACCCTGGAATGTCAGGTGTCTGAGCAAAACTGCATTACATGTCACATGTGAGATCTACCTAAAAAACATTACTTTTTAAAATGTGATACTTGGAGTGTGGTTGGTTTTTTGCCTGGCCCAAAAAACAGAAGCCATTGGCTTCTGTTCCAGTGCCTTGGCCATTTACAGGGTTAACAGATTTGAAACTCAACCAGAGAGAAAATTTTCTTCATCTTTTTTTTCCTCAGTCTACATCTGTAAATTTGGCAAGCGAGGGAACATTTGTTTCTATCTTCCATATGGCAGTGAAGGCGAAGAAGAAACAAGTCTGATGAAGGAAGGGATTAAATACAAGGAGCTGAGCTGAGCTGAGCTGAGAAGAGCAGAGAGGGGGAAAACCAGAGAGGATTCCATTCTTTGCTTAGGTCTTTTCTGACACTGTGGCTGCCTCCTTTCCTCAGAGTCCTGGAGGCACCTCTTCTGCTCACCATCATGCATGCCTGTGCTCTGAGTGTGCTGGTCCCACAGGAGAGCTGAGATCTGCTTCACTGTCTTGCATTGCTTTTCAGTTGGGTCAGGATAAAATTCAGTCTCAGCCATGTACCTTAGAAATGTAGGTTGCTGTTTTCTAAATCAACTGCAGCACCAAGTATGTTACTATGGCTGTGGCCGATTGTCTTGTGTCTTTAAACTATGCATAATATATATATATATATATATATATATATATATATATATATATATATATTCTGGCATGGAATATACTAACTGCATAATCCAATAAGGCAAGAGCTGATATTTTCACTTCTTGTTGGGGTATGATTCTCTCCCCACTAAATCATCAGCTCAGTTGTACTTTGGAAAATTCTACGTGGCCAACTATGACTACTAATATTGTCACTATTTCATCCTGTCCTCCCACACACTTCTTCTCATCCCTTTGTCTTGATCATGTATTCAGAGAGTGAGTGTGTGTTTGTTTAAACAGCACAGCAGTAAGGCTGTGTACTGTCCTGTACTAACTCAAAGTTTCCATTAATTCAGTCTAGAGATTGATGATTAAACATAAATAAAGGCCAGTTTAGAGGAGAAAACATTCAAATCTTGTTCAAGGTGGAAAGTATGACTATTTTGAACTGTCTTAGTTAAGGTTTTCTATTGCTGTGATGAAACACCAAAAGCAACTTGGGAAGAAAAGTTGGCTTACACTTCTGGCACTGCTCATCGTAAAAGAAAGTCAGGACAGGAATTCAAACAAGGCAGGAACCTGGAGGTAAGAACTAATCCAGAGACCATGGAGAGATTCTGCTTACTGCCTTACTCATGATGGTTTGCTCAGCCTGCTTTCTTATAGAACCCAGGACCACTAGCCCAGGCATAGCACCACCCACCATGGGCTCAGCTCTCCCCCCATCAACCACTAATTAAGAAAATGCCTTATGGCTGGATTTTAGGGAGGCATTTTCTCATTTGAAGTTCCCCCTTTCAGTTAAATCTAGCCTCCAAGTGGACATAAGACTATCCAGCACATCAACAAATTTGATCATATTTAAAAAGACAAAAGATGATTTCTAGGCAAGATGTTAATTTTGGGTTCTATTCACAATAAGAAACAATAAACTTGGCATGGGTTTGTCTTCCTTAAGCAGTAGCATTTCTTCCCCAGTGGCCTCCTCTTAACCAAGTATTTTAAAACTGACATTTTAATTCTAATTTCTTGCATACAGTTATATAAATAATTGAATTTCCTAGTACATGCATAATTGTCTGTTTCTCCTTTTTCAACTACAATTGTTGCATGAACTTTTTTCTAACTCCAGGCAGTTTGCCCATCTTTCACACTCTTAAAATGATCTTGAATCCTTACAGTCACTTTTGCCAACACCTAAGTACTTCACAATCTGAGCATGAAAACCTAATTCAACACTGGACACTGAACTCATTCAGTAAGAAGTAAGGGGTGTCCATAGGGCTGCAGGGTCAAGGTTGAGTTCATCAATCTGTTTCTAACCAAAAGTAAAATATAGTTTTTTGTTTGTTTTTTTGTTTGTTTGTTTTGTTTTTCTGTTTTGTTTTTTGTTTTGTTTTTTTGTTTGTTTTGTTTTTCTGGAAAAGTTCTAGCCACCCCCAGTGAATGTCTGATGAATTCCTCATAGTTACTCCCCACCTACTTGCTGCTTTTCAAGTATCTTTCCTGCCTCACTGAGTTGGTGGAGTAACTTCTTGACTGTGGCTTTGATACACAGGTTGGTAAAACTAATGGCACCATGATGTCTGCTTCTTTTGCTGATGGCTGTAGTAAATAAATGTTTTTAAAATGCTTAAAATATTTATTGAACAGCAATTTAAAACCTTTCCCCTTGCCATTTTACTGTTCTTTTGGATTGCAACGTTACCTTAAAAGTCAGTCCCGAGATTATAATTAAGGACGTTGAGTTAGATAAAATGTTTACATTGGATAAGGGCTTCCTTCATGCTACCTGTAAATGCTGCAGACTTTAAAGGCGTGTCTTCAGACTTCAATTAACCTAGTCAAGATAAGCCTTCACAGCTTGCCCAGAGGCTTCTCGTCTTCTTGATACTGTCAAGTTGATGATTGAAATCATCACACATGCTATTATCCCTTATTGAACTATAATTCATTTTGGATATCAGTTTGTATTTTATATATACTATTCCTTCCATTGCTTCTATTTTAATACTTTGAAACTCAGTTTAACCATTCATACGTATTCTAGTAAAGTCATATGAAAGAGGTGGTTTACAATTCAATATTATACTTATGTATTAAAGCACAGAATAGCAAATATACTCAGATTGCTAAAACTCTGAATGCCACAAACTTAAAGTGTAGCAAAGATGGAAATTTTAATTTCTGTCTTCTCTTGGAACTATCTTTATAATGAAAATGGAATAGTTATGGGTGTAGTTGGGGGAATGCCATTTGCCGCATTAGTCTAGAATTCCTTCTGTTCTGAAACAAATATCCAGACATTATTTTTAGCCTGTATTGTACATAACTCGCAAAGATCTGTACTTGGATATCTCCCAAATGCAAAATGAAAGTATAACTGTAGAAATAGGCTTTCCTATTTTAAAGGAAAAAGGCAGATCATCATAATTAAATAGAATTAAAAGGTTTTAACGAATTATGGCTTAATTAGTGGAGACTGTATTTGTAGAGGGAGGTCATTTTGCTATTTATTTTTTAAAAACTGCTAGGGAATATGTCACATACACTGATGTTGGTGGTAGTTACTGTTCAAATCAATGACCTAAGCATTGGACTTTGAAACTATCCTTCCCCATCTGTTCCAGTTTGATCTCTTGGCGCCAAACACACAACTTCCTGTTCCCCAGTTCCTTATGAGGCTACTTTGTGTGGACAAGACTATCAGCTTTTAGTTCTATTAGCTAGATATTATTTTCAACTGGCTGAAGATTCATAAAATTAATTAAACAAGAACCAATATTAGTGGGAAAATGGTTCAAAGAAGAGGGTCCTCTACTTGGTGTTTATGTTTTTAACTTTAAATTTTTTTTTATTACTTTGCATTGTTCTCACTGTTATCTTCTGCTCCCACACCCTTGGTGTGTAGTGTATGAACTAAGAGAGCCTTCAGTTCTCCATGGTTACTGTTCTCACCACCTTTTCATTTATTTCTCTTGAAATTTTTTCTCAGAATAATTTTCGCTGGGTTGCTTTATCCTTTTGCTTTTCTGTGGTGTTTAATGCTACTAAGCACGCATAGCTTCGGCACTAAACACTCGGGTATGCTGTCACTTCTCAAGTTCCCTCTCTTCTGCCCTCTGTTCATAAAATACCCTGGAAATGTGCATTATTTTTCTGTCCTAAAGATGATGTCACACAAAACTCATTTACTAAATGAGTACTTACTAAATACCTGCTCTTCCATGGCCCTCCAGACACAATGATGAGAAAACAGACACTCCTATGTGCATTCATAGACATGTCATATGATGTATCTTACAGGATCCACCTTATCAGAGCCCAATCCTAACCTAAGATATTCCATTTCAGCTTGAACAACCATGGTGTGAACAGTAAAGAGGTAATATGATGGTGGTTTGAGAAGTGGAAAACTCTTGTTTTTAAGCACTAAAGAGTTAAAGTATGTCCTCCCATACCCATGCCACCAGGGCCTCCTTTCCTGTGAGGGGTGGGGATAGCTATTCCAGGGTCATAGAGTGGTGGAGCCTGCTTAGCACAGCCCTTGGGCATCAACATGGCTTTAAGAGGCAGACCATGGACATCTGTAGAAGAGCTGGCCTCAATAGCCTGGTCACAGGAGAGCAGGCTCCGCCCCTCATGGAAGAGCTGCTCCTGTCCCTCTTGGGAGATCAAGCTACAGTGGCACAGGCACAGGAGAGCTAGCCTCACCCCTTGATGGCCACCACACTCAGGGAAGATGGCTCTGCCCATTGCTGGCTATGGTGTGGCGATGTTGGCTATATGGGTACTGGAGAGCTAGTGTCCTGGGGGAGCTGGCTGCCCTGGTATGGTTGCAGGAGAGCTGGCTGTGCCCCTTGCCCGAGGAAGGGGAGTCCAGGCAGAGTCCTGGGCTGACTAACTGAGCTATCACCCAGGTCCTCATCTAGGGTTTTGAGTTAGCCCACTCTAACATCTGCCTCATCCATGAGCTGCTAGAACACATGAAAGGATCAGTCTTGTGGAATTATAACCACAGAATCTCCATGACTCAGGGCAAAAATAGGATATCTGAAAGGAGTTTCAATGAGGATCCAGTATTGATGGTGTAGCAGAAGTTAGAGGTCTTGAACCAGACCGACAACTCAAAGCAATGAACATCTGTAAATAAAGTTGTTTGGGTAAAAGAATGTACTGCATGACACACCACAGCTCCCAATACCACTATTATGAATGAATATTTGGGGGAGAGGTAGGCAAGACTGAAAAGTAAAGTGGTTTGTTTAAAGTTATTATTATTATTATTATTATTATTATTATTATTATTATTATTATTTTGGGTTAGGATACAAGGGTGGAGGGCAGGCATGGAAGGACTGGGAGATAAATGAGATTGGGGTAAATGGTGTGAAATTCCCAAATAATCAACATAAATATGTTCAAGTAAAAGAAACACATGTTCTCAGAGAACATGTTAGCTGAGGTCTGACACCCACAAGTCACAGGAGAATCTGAGGTCCTGACTGTCAGAATAAACAATGTGTCTCTCTTATAACTTGTAATATTTTGACCATGGATTATTGGGGTGATAAGGTGAGGCATAGAAGATAAAGCTAGTGACCTGATGTTCCTGATTTTTAGGAACCACAGACCACAGACGTACCTATGCATCTACATATTTGGATATAGGTATTGATATACTAATATTTCAATATGTATGTTTTTGGAATTAGGTACTTCTATATTAAGCATCTAAACCAAGTGACCAGTAAACTAAATATTATCAATAAGCTTACAATCATTGATGTTTGTCTAATCAGAAAAATCATGATTTTTCTCTTGTGTTAGAGGAAGACAGTGTTGAGTGGGCACTCAGGACCCAGCTGTCTGGAGAGAGGGCTACTGAAGTGCTGGAAGGTTCAAAGCTATTCTGCATATTTTTCCTAATGTGGTCCACAGTGTTACCTGAATTTCCATGGCTTTCTTCAGATATAAGAAGTTCACAGCAATTACATACACCTTTTAAACAGTCCCAATACAGTAAGCCAAGGAGATGACTCAGAAAGCAAAGGCAACTGATGCCAAGCCTAATTATCTGAGTTTCATTCCATGGATGCCCACTGTAGAAAGAAAATAGATTCCTGCAAATTTCATTCTGAAACACACACACACACACACACACACACACACACACACACACACACACACACACACACACACACACACGAGAGAGAGAGAGAGAGAGAGAGAGAGAGAGAGAGAGAGAGAGACAGAGAGAGACAGAGAGAGACAGAGAGAGACAGAGACAGAGAGACAGAGAAACAGAGAGACAGAGACAGACATACCTTAGAATGAGAGAGACTGAGATTGCTGGCACATAAGGATGGGAATTTAAATGTTTCTTGGAAGTCCTGTAGTTTTCTTTTTGTTTTTTTTTTTTTCTTTTTTTATCTTTTTTTTCTCTTTTGGTTTTTCGAGACAGGGTTTCCCTGTGTAACTTTGGAGCCTATCCTGGCACTCGCTCTGGAGACCAGGCTGGCCTCGAACTCACAGAGATCCGCCTGCCTCTGCCTCCCAAGTGCTGGGATTAAAGGTGTGTGCCACCAACGCCCAGTGGAAGTCCTCTAGTTTATCTAAGTACAGCGTCAGCATTATTAGCTCTGATCCACTAAATCAATCCATACTTGTTCAGACAAAAGTCTGAAATGGAAACAGTCTCCACAAAACAAGCAAAAAGCTATAGTGATGTTAATATGATTTGCTTTTTTCAAGCTGATGAAAACTAAATTCAAGAATGGGTTTTCTAAGTATTTTTAGTCTCCTCAGATGATGAAATAGTCTATGGAATATTTTTATGGCACTTTTAATTCCTATATGTATTTCTGATCAATTACACACACTAATATGTATGCAGCTTTTCATCTTTTGTAAAATGTCTTTACCCTTCACTTTTATTATTTCATTTCAAATCAACAGCAATCATTGGTAACCAATTTCAGGGAAGCCGAAATAAGTCAAAGAACTTACAATTTAACCAATATCAGATACAAAGTCATTTTCAGAGCAAATGATTATCATCAATACTTCCTACTCACTAACATGTTGTGGGCCTAGGACAGTATCCTCACATAGGCTCACCTGTCTTGCTTGTGTGAGTCATCCCAGGGGGATAACAGTGCTCCCAATTAACTGATATGGTGAGTGAAATTAGTCCTTGTAAACATCAGAGCCTAAATTAAACCCACAGCATTTCACTGTAGGCTATAAAATATTTTCGTGCATTCAGATTAGGTATTTCCTCCCTCATTTAATAGTCTATATCAATGAATTTGTTATGATGGCAGAAGAACGTGGGTTCATAGTTTAGGTTAAATTTTTAAATATAAAATAATTTATAGTTGGTTCCTGGAGGTTTCTGTTGACAGTGTCTTCTTTAAATAGCTATTTTGAATGGTAATTTCCTGCCATGTCACCAATTTATCCTCCTCCATACGGTGTACTAGTAGTAGAGACAGTTCCTGGTGGGGTTGATTCAGATACTACAACATAAACTAACTGGGCCTGTTTAACACACACTCACTGTTATTTAAATTTTAATGAGAGATTTCTCTTTGACAAAATTTAAATAGTGCAGAGAAGAAAACCCGACGAAGATCCACCATTCTCAACTCTTGGTTTCAAAACACTAATCAAACATAATTTCCTCTTCTATCTGAAATCTCAAAAAAAGAATCTAATGATAAAACATCCACAAGGGACTCTTTTTTTATCTCAAATAAGCAATTCTTTTTTTTCTCAAATTGCCATGAACTGGGCATCCATATGTTAACCCCATCTTCACCACAAATCAGGGAATATTGTGGAAAAGAGGCAGAAAGGATTAAAAACTAGAGACTGGAGAGTAATACTGTAAAATAACAGCCTCTACAGGATCGGTCTGCCACAAATACAATAGCTATGGTTACCTGCACAAGAGCAGCATAAGATCAAACCAGCTAAAATTCTAGCACACACGAGATAGATGATACCCAGGCCCCAGCCTTTACTCAGGACCTATTGGCCATGGATTGTTAACGATGGAAGGAGAATCATTATTGAGGATGTGCCACTGATAAAGATTTCCCATGCTATGGTGGACTGCTCCGCACATGTGGGCGGTACTAGATAGACTTACTTATCTATCAAAAAATTAGGAAGACTGCATGTTGTGGAGATATGAGAGTAATTTGAGGGGAAGTGGGGATAGATATGATCATATTTTATTGCACACATATATGAAATCCTCAAAAAGGAATAGTTACTTAAAATTAAATTAAAATTTGAGTAGTTTTTTTCTTACATGTTTAAAATGTAGAACCATTAGGGAAATGAATGAATGAAAGAAAATATTATATCTGGGGTGACTGATAACCACCATGCTAATGGAAGACAAAGTGCTGGGCTAATAAAACTGCAGAGTGGAATAAACTTAAGCCTCATGGAGAAGAGATTAGATGTGTTTTTCTCTAAGAATCAATACACATCCTAGTTGCACATGTTGACAAGGTTCCGTTGTGTCGTTTCAATGCCTCTGAGGGGAGATTTATTAGGAACAATTACTAAAATGAATTTTTAATGCTGTGATATTGATCCCATCATAAGGTATACAGTGAAGTAAAACTCGATCGTGATTTTGAAATTGTTGATTCAAAAGAATGACTCATCACTGTGGTGATTTCAGGCTTTCAAAAGCTTCACTAGTAGAACTTGCATCATCCAAATACATGAAGTTTACTCATAACAGTAGACACCAATTAGTTGGAGTAATCTGAAATAAAATAAAATGATTGATTACTTTTCTAATATTGTCTTGTTTGACTCAGAAGAAAATCCTTCATAACTCATATCCTGTGATGGTGAGGCCACCAGTGTTTGTGTAGAATATTTGGCATAGCTCTGTGCATGTTTATGCTCACCCATAGTTCCCTTAGAGTTACCTATTCAAGAGACAATCATTTTTCTTGATGCATGAGAGAAGGTGGTCATTCATTTACAGCTCTTGAAGAGCCTAGTACTGGGATATGCTGGTTCCACATGCAGCACTGCCCTCTACTGGGCAAGGAGAAATCTTATGCGGCTAATGGTTTGTGGATTACTTCAGGACAGATGGATAGAGAATTCACAAAAAGATGACTCATGTTGGGCCACCTGATATCATTTAAGTGGAAGAGGATAATTGAATTACTATAGAATGCTATAATATTTAATCTGCTCACCTAGCACTTTAATTTATTTTGTGGGCTGTTTTGAGTAAACCAATTTAATTTGAATGTGGGAAGTCTTGGTAAGTTTTACATTCAACAATTTGAGATTTAAACATGTGAAAGGTGATTGGTGTAATATACTGTTAGCTAGTTACTATATTTAGAAACAGCTCCTATTTGAGTGATAGTGGTGTGTTGTTTGCTACAATTCACCTAGGAGATGGGCCACAGACAGATTTCATTTCTTTTACTCCTGGCTGTTACAATGGAGAGCAAGGGGTTAGAAATAAGCATTAACACAAGATTGGTTACTTCTTAATATAAGAGACAAAAGACAGCTCTCATGCTTCAAACTTAAGATGTATTGAGTAATGATAGAAAATGATGATCACTTGAATAAATACATTTAAAATATTTTAACATCCTGGACAATGTTGTCCACCTTTGATGTCAGAACATCCATAGGTGGCAAAACACCCAGTGATTAATAGCACTGTTTTTCATTGCTTTCATGATCAGCATTCTGATGAAGCCCATATCATGTATAATCTTTCATGTTCTATCAATACTAGCTTGTCTCAATAAAACTTAGAGGTTAAACCAACAGTTCTCTAACATACTCACTAATGACACCTTTAAAAATACTCCACAGACATTGTTAAGTAGCAAATTGTTTTTTAAGAAATGGGTAAACTAAGGTGGGATTCACACCTGCCTGTGAAATCTTGGGTCAAGAAGGAATGTATTTGAAAGGCGGGGCAAAGAGTACTCAGGTGCTACTGCTTTTCTTTTCTTTTTTTTTTTTTTTTGGTGGGGGGCTATTCTCTGGAAATAGTTTCTGTTTGATTTTCTTCTTATATTTAAAAACATGACACCAGAGTGAAATGTCATCGGTTCAGTCCAGCGAGGAGATTTTCTATGTAATCTCTGCCAAGAATTCTTAGGAATAATTCAGTCTGATAAGGTTGTATCCTGGGTAGAGCTATATTATAAGAATTCCAGACATAAACTGGATATAAATTATAGCAACTTCTTTTAAAGTCATATGGCTACCTGTGGTAAATTAGTAGGGTCTTACATTGAGTCTGTTTACTTAGTTTTCCCTCATGCATCTATTTTGAACACTAATAGACACTGATCTGCAGTGAATAACTGGGAAGGGAAGACTGTGTCACAACAACCAGTCACCCAACACCTACAACCAGCAGGAGACTCTGTAGACTCCCGCCCCTATCCTCTCTCTGCTGAGGTGTACTTGATGGTGGGAGATACGCATCTATACACATAGTCACGTTGTTGGACCCCTGCTTTGCTGAAGCAGGGTTTTCTGTTTAGAGAACATGGGAATGTATATATCATTTAAGTGATCTGAAGGAAGAATGGCTATCATCATCATCATCATCATCATCATCATCATCATCATCATCATTATTATTATTATTTGGTTTTTCGAGACAGGGTTTCTCTGTGTAGCTTTGGAGCCTATCCTAGCACTAGCTGTGGAGACCAGGCTGGCCTCAAACTCACAGAGATCCGCCTGCCTCTGCCTCCCGAGTGCTGGGATTAAAAGAGTGTGTCACCAGTGCCCGGAAGAAATATGGATATTAAATATTATCCTTTTTATTATCTCTAACTAAAATCCAGCACTTCCTTATTTACAGTTATCCCAAGACTTTACTACATAAAATACCTTCTTATACCTTTTTAAACATGCTACAGACCTTCAAATTCTCTTTCAGTCATAATTAATTTAAATTGCAGTGCCTAATCGAATCAGTACTAGATTTTATTACCTGATATATTCATAATACAGCACACACTTCTTCATAGGTTATTTGTAGTGACTTCAGAATTGTTTTTACAACTGATTTTCATTGTCATGTTGAGAGTCTCCCATTTTACCATCATTATGTAATCTACAATCAGGCAACATTTCAATTGAAAGGAACTAGAAGGTTTGTTTGAAAGATTACCCTTGAAAATCAATGAAAAAATCAGTTGGCTTAACTAAAAAGCAAGTAACTGTTGAAAACTGAGACCAAAGTGGGTTTTTTTTTAAGATTTATTTTTATTTGTGTGTGTGTGTGTGTGTGTGTGTGTGAACTTTCATTCTTTTAAAATAAGAGTAAATAAGTATAACCAAGGAAAACATTAAAATGTATAATGAACAATGTGATTATGCAGTGTACCAAAAATGTATGACCACTCAAAGCAAGCATTTAAGTAGAAAAACGTTTAAACTTGTAAGAAGATATCCAAGTTAGATATGTATTTTCAGAACACTAGCAGAAATGAAGTAGCAAATGAAATGATTAACAGATGGATTCCCAGATTCGTGCAAGCAGTGGGGAGCTTAGGTGGTCAGAGGACTGACACAGGTGAAACAGATAAAGGTTCGATAAATTTAGAAAAATAATGAACAAATCTGGCCTGTATTGTGTGTGTGTGTGTGTGTGTGTGTGATTAAATCCCTTAATAATAATAAAATTACATTTGCACTGATTATTAATGAAAATTGATTATATTATGAACAACTTGAAGAAATACTTTTTTTTTTCTTTAGACAGGGTCACATGTCTAGCCTCAAACTTGTGAGTAGTTGAGGATGAGTTTGAACTGCGGATCCTGCCTCTGCTTCTCCAGTGCTGAAATCAGAGGTGTGTTCTACCATGTCTGGTCTATACAGCAGAAGGGATGGGGCCTAAGGCTTTGTTTGTGCTAGGCAAACATATCCTCAGCCAAAATACTGGAATGACATGAATCCCTTAATAGTGATAGCTTAGTCAGACACTGACAGAAAAGGAAATTGAAAACCTGAAAAACCTGACATCATCATATGAAATCATGTGTTATACATTTTTGCATATTTTAAACATCTACTTTTTACTTTTTAAAGAGTTATTTATTTATTTCTTCCTGCATGCATCCCTGAAGGTGAAAAGAGGGCATCAGATCTCATTATGGATGGATGTGAGCCATCATGTGGTTGTTGAGAATTGAACTCAGGACCTCTGGATGAGCAGCCCATGCACTTAACCTTTGTGCCATCTCTGCAGCCACCAAACTTGTACTTTTCAAAGTGTTGTCATATGAATAATTTTGTGGTCTTTGTCACATGTAAATCTTTTTTTCTTTTCTTAGAAACTCTGTGTTAAAAGATATTAGTGTTTTGCTGGGAAAACTAAAAATAAAAAAATGAAGAATTTGAAGAATAAGGAAAATAAAATGAGGCTAAAGTACACTGGAATAAAATGAAGTTACAGGACTCAATAAAAATGAAGTTAAAATCATATGTTTTGATGAAAAACTGCAAAATACACCGTAATTTTAAGAAATATAGCAGACAAAGTGAACTTTAAAACAGGACAGAATAAAAAAAAACATTGAATATAATAAGAGGAAAACTAAACTCATGCAGATATTGTGGAGTACTGTCACTGGAGAAAGAACACAGCCTTAACTGCTTTACTTTTTATGTATCGAGGAGTACAGCTTCCAGTCTGGCAGGTTTCAAATACCAGCTTTCCATAGATACAGACTTACTTGTCCAAGTCAAGAAATAAAGGAAACCCAGTGAATGTCACCAGATAGCTTTTATATCTCACACATTAATCAGGCAGCAGGACTATTCCACTTGCTTGTTAATTCTTTTTTTCAAAGCATATTTACTTGCATGGAATTACATATTATTGTAAAGATATCAGTTTTCTGTTGTTTATTTTTTATAGTTAATATTATCATAAACAAAATTAAGAATAAGCCTTTCTGGAATTAAATATCTGACACTAATATTTATGTGTAAAAATAAACACTCAAGCATTGTAAAAACAATACTGTAAGCTAAATTTATCAGAGCCTAAAAACATCACATGAATCTGTAATGAAAAATCTGTTACTGGTACATGCACAGAGAGAGTAACAGACTAGAGGACACAGATGCTAAATGAATCTTCAAAGCTATGGAAACAAAATAATTCTCAAGACCCAGAGAAACAAAGTAAGAAGTTTTACCTCCTGTGACAGTTAAGGGAGAAGTATGAAAGAAGCCTGAAGAATACTGAGGTCTTATGTCTCAGTTCTAGATATAAGCAACACATTTGAAAATCTGCTTGGCTGCATCACTGTGAGGTAAGAATGAAAACTAGTGAGACAAATTTGTAAGGTGTAACATAGGCAAAGTTCTATTATTTATATTCTGGGAGAATGATTTGCAGTAAACAAAAACAAAAGGAAAGCAAAAACAGAAAAAAAAAACAATAGGAAAGTGGGCTTAAGTTTTAAAGGAACACTGTCCATGTGTTCACACAAACACCTACAAACATCCAAATTTGTAAAAGGAACAGGAAGGGTGAAATTGCATCAATCATCAAATCACCTTTTTAAGGATAAAATATGAATTATCAAACATAATAATCATAATAAGCATTATGTCAATCCCAGCTAAGTTGATTATCTCTTCATTTATTTTTCCCATTTCCAAGCCATCCATTGCCGCACTATACAGAGTCCTACTTCCCTGCATAGTGACATTTCACATTCTTAATGCAGGAAGTATCTTTTCTTTGAATTTCTCAGGTGTTTTATCAAATCTGCTATAACATATGTAGCGGCAGAGCTGTGAGGCACTTGTGGCCAGGATATGGTGGCCAAAGACTCCTGAGGAAAAGGAGACCCACAGATGTGGACCAAGAAACTATTTACAATTAATACCTACTGGGAAAGGGAAAAATCATCTTTCTCCAATGGAGTGTCACTGGGTACATCAACCACATCCCAGGGCAGGCTCTATAGTCATTGACCAACACAAAATGAACCCAATTGTCTTTTTTTTTTTTTTTTTGTAGATTTGGTTTTATTTTGTTTGCTCTGATATGTTCTGTCTTAATATTTTATTTTTAATTGTTGAGGGGTTTTGTTGGTTTCTTTTTTCTGAGAAAGAGAGAACACACATAGAAAGAGACAGAAACAAAGAGCCAGAAAGACAAAGAATGGTTAAGTACACGAAGTTTGATGTGTCAGGAGGTATGAGGTCTCTTGGAGGAGTTGGGGGAGGGGACATATGATCAAGAAAATGGCTGTATAAACAAAGACCCAAGCAATGGCCTAACTATACCTGCAAGGGTCCTGCCCCAGCTGGATTTAGGTACTGAGACAGGGAAGGGGCATCCTTGAGAAGAAAAGTCTAACCACCAGATGAGTTTCACACAAGTGACAACCCTGAATAGATTGAGCCATCTTTATTTAGACTTCTATACTTCAAAAACAAACACTGAAGCATTAACATCAGGCAAAACAAACATGTGTTCCCCAACTTTTAAATCAAAACAACTTTTAAACCAAAAACAATGCTCAGTATTTTGCTTTCTTGGCTACATATCTAGCCAGGCAATCCTGTCCTTACAAAACTAAAGGGTAATGAACACAGGCATACATTCTCAAAAACAACAATATTATTCAAAATCTGACAAACATATTTACACAAATAGGGGTGATTTGCCATAAACTGCTTGTTTACAGTTGTATTTCTCTAATTGTTCCCTTGTCTTATAAGATGGTCCTGTATGCTTTATTCTCTCAGCAAAGGGTAAACTTTGTTAAGGCACTTTTTTCCATCATGTCACACTATTCTTCATGTCCGCCCCCCACAATTGGGAGATGTAGTTAATGTCCCCTGTGTTGCTTCCTTATATGTGCCTATTAACTTTTATTGCCTCTCATCCTGTCAGCACTGAATCAGAAAAGTTCCGCAGGGTCTTGAGTAACAGCTGACATTTTCAAATAAGCAACCTGAGAAGCCTAAGTTACCAAAGAAGTTTTAGGAGAAAACTTTTGAGAGAAAAAGATGGGTTTCCAGGAATGATAACATTTGTCCATTGCATGTCCCACAAAGTGACAGT
The DNA here is from genome assembly GCF_003668045.3 of Cricetulus griseus. NCBI lineage: Eukaryota > Metazoa > Chordata > Mammalia > Rodentia > Cricetidae > Cricetulus > Cricetulus griseus. Next base: position 360,290,552 of record NC_048595.1, on the reverse strand, counting down.
AAAAACCAAAAAGAGAATCATCAGTATATGAGAGAGAAGAGAGCAAGCAGGTCACATGGTCTGAGAAGTATTTTGTACTGTCCACTGGTTCTTGCCTAGTGAGAGACCATGTCCATGGGCTTTACCTCATAGAAACCTGTTGGATAAGCATTCATATGCTGATCCAAAACTAACTATGTCACACAACTACCAATATATATCTTTCTTTGATATATGGCCAAAGGACTTAATAGCCTACTCCACAGACACCTGTTCAACAATATTGATTGTCACTCCGTTCACAAAAGCTTAGAAATGGAACAACCTAAATGTTCCATTTAGGAACTAAGGAATGGATAAAGTAAATGTAGTGCATGTACACAACAGAATACTGTTCAGCTGCAAAGAAAAATGAAACATACACATTCAGGCAACAGCAAAGGGAATATATAGCTTGTATATGTTTATATATATTTATTAGGTCATGTGTATACATAACAACAATGGTTAAGGACTAGGAGACCGTGAGTTTTGGGAAAATGGGACATAGAATGTGCAGGAAAAGGAGGGGGTGATTTACTTATACTTTAAGTAAAAATAGAAACCCATTAATTAAAATTCAAGTAATGTTAGAGGGGAGAAATAGAATTCTGACCTACCTTAGGTTCCATATGTAACATTGTTATTTTCCAGTTTCAAAGATAAACTTTTAGACAGTTGTTTTTCTGAGTAAGTGGAGATATTTCCAGATTTTAGATTTAGGTAGTAATTTTACATACTGTAAATAAATGTTTGGTTATTTAACTTGGCAGATTATTTTCACATCTGACATATGCCAAAACTCTAGTTGATCTAAATATTGTCTGCATTTTAAGCATGATCTCACTCTAAAGGTGAACCCATATCTAACTGCTGTTAAAGCAAAAAAAACAAAACCAAAACCAAAATCAAAAGCAATTATAAAACAGATAAAAAGAACCCTAAATGTAATTTGCTAAATAGTTTTTGTTAGTAACATGACCAAAGAAATTGATTACATACGTAGTGGAATTAGGACAATGTGCTAATGTGTGTTTCAGTTGAAGTTGGGACCTAGTATTCTTAGGTGACAAGAGTTTGGATTATTGGCCCGAGGTCCGGAGAGAGTGTGGGGTTGGATGTCCTCAAATTAGATAATTCATATCTCTGGCTGAGGTTTGCCCATTTTACATGTATGGAGATGACAGTTGTGAGAAATATTGAAGAAGTTTCTGAAACAGATTACTGGAGTCCTAAATTGCCAGAAATGAAGACAGTAGACCAGTAAGTAGGCCATGGTACCTATTTCTTGGGTCTGAGCCACGATGAGTTTCCAGGCATAAAAGTTATTATTCAAGGAAAACAAGAGGACATCTTCCACCCTGTATTGTTAGGGACATGAAGTCCTTTTCTATATCCACCCCACCCCAGTGCTAGCCTGTCATCAGTGGAAATATCAAAAAAATGCTCTATCTGGGCTGCAGTAGCTGGAGGATTGCCACCAGATAAATCCTTCCTTGAAATGCAGGAAATTGCCAATTTGGAGGGTTTGGAGGCTCTAGATGAGCATTGCTGTGTGTCAAAGTTAACAGCTAGCAAAAACATACAGGTTTCACAGATATTCATGTACCTTCTTAAGCTGAAAATGATAAGTAACTGCAAACATCATTGATAAAAATGAATTCACTCGGAGTTTCAGGATGAAGTAAGTTTAGATAAAGTACTATCTTCCCAAAAGAATTTTGCTGGGGCCCAGCTTGTATCAGTCCCATGCTACAGAGTCTATCTATTCCTGACTGATGTCTTTGGGGCTTCGATCAGAGCCAGCCCAATGGCCCTCAGTCAGGAAATGCTGGACTAGGAAACTCCTAGCTACCCAATGGCGATAAAGACGAGACATAGGCATCTTGTCATTTCAAGAGTGCTCACAGTCCATTATGGAGTCTGGAGTCTCCGGTTTATTCAAGCATCCTCTTAAATAGCTTTCCAATAGTGGGGTGACCACAGAAGACATCTACTATCATGTATAAAGCTGATATCAAAAAATTCTTTTAACCTTAGTGGCACACCTAAACAGGCCCGGGGCACATAAGCAAAGCAAGGCCTCAGAACAGGTGCAGGCACACCCAGGGCCTAGGTCTATTGTTATGCAAACTAGGAGACATTCTCCACTGAGACCAAGCCATCCTGCAATAATTACCCTGCATCTGGAAGACAATGGGAGATTCAGGCTCCTGGAAATAGAGCTGAGGTTTGGACCCCAAACCTTATAATCGATATTTTTTGGGCCCTGACAGAATTTGAAATAACACAATCTTGCAAAAGAATTTCTAACTCCTCACAGCTCACTGAACATAGACAGATCAAGTTGGTGCCTGCATGGAACCTTCACCCTTACAGTCTACTCTTTTTGGTGTGGAAAGGTACTCTGTGGGCTATGGAGAGAGAGACCTGGACATCAGCCCAGTCACAAAACCTTAACCTACAATCAGTCCTGACTGTTAGATGTGATGGAGCAATGATGGTATGGAACTTGTGGTAGTGGCCAACTGGTGTTTGGTTTAACTTGAGGCCTACTCCATGAAAGGGAGTTCCTACCATACATTGCCTGAATGGCCAGGATCCAGAGATTGCGGAGCCTAGAGACCTAGGATAGAACCAAACACAACTGGCCAAAGAAAAGAGCAAAACAAAACAAAACAAAAATGAAATGATTCTTAATGATATTCTGATATACTCATTGATGAGTGAAGGGACCAGCTCTTCATTTCGGCAGCCATAACAGCCAAACACATGCTTGTCTGACTTTGTCTTAGTCACTAAGAGGTCAGATGCCTGCCTCATGGCAAGGAACCAATCAGAAGTTAGCTGGTGGTGCTATGCTTTACGGCTCTGGATGTGCTTTAGAGACAAGTGCACAGCAATGACCCATAGAGCATAGCAACCACCCGGAGAGGGCCTATGGGCCATACCAACCAGTTGACCAATCAACACAGGGCAAGCCCTCCAAGCCAGGAGGCACACCAATCCTGAGCCTGTGTGTACCTCTAGACACTCCCCTTATGCTGCTCTATAAGATTTCTATGCAGACGGTTCGAGCTGTCTTTCCTAGCCATCTGCCATGGTGGATGGATGAAAGATCCGAGCTAACATGGGGTTAGCTCATTAAACAACTTTAATAAAGCCTCATGCACTTTGCATCAAGCTTTCGAATCCACCTGGTGATTGGGGTCCTGGGAAAAGATCCTGGAGGCCTGAGTTTCCGGGGGTCTTACATGAGTACCTTGTCTAGTTGTCATCAGAGAGGTTTCCTCTGGCAGCAGAGTCTGAATCGGAGGTCTCCATCAGGTCCCTCCCATTGGAACTCCGAGAACCCCGTGGGATAAAGGAAGAAAAGATTGTAGGAATCAGAGGGGATGGAGGACATCAGGTGAACATGACCTACTTACTCAACTAAACAAGGCTACATGGGCTCACAGAGACTGAAATAGTAAGCATGGGGCCTGCAATGGTCTGCACTAGGTCCTCTTTGTATATGTTATGGCTATTAGCTTGGTATTTTTATGGGACACCTAACAATGGGGTTGGGTGTGTCTCTGACTTTTCTGCCTGCTCCTCAGACTCTTTTTTTCCTATTGGGTTGCCTTGTCCTGTGTTGATATGAGGGCTTTTCCCTTGTCTTTTTGTATTTTGTTTTGTCATGCTTGGTTATTATCTCTTGGAGGCCTGATCTTGTCTGAAGGAAAATGGAAGCAGAGTTGAGCTGGGGGAGGGGGAGTGGGGACTGGGAAGAGTAAAAGAAGGGGAAACTGGTCAGGATGTATTGTATGAGAGAAGAATCTGTTTTCTTTTTGGCCTTTTAAGAAGACAGTGTTTCTCTTCATAGCAGCTCTGGCTGTCCTAAAACTCTCTTTGTAGAACAGCCTGGCCTTGAACTCACTGAGATCCACCTGCTTTAGCCTCCCAAGTGCTGGGATTAAAGGCATGCACCACCAATGTCTGGCTGATTTCCATAAAAACAAAACAATCAGTATGGTTAAACAAAATATAGAAAACGTCTCAAAAACGAGTTCTGACAAAGGAGCAGAGCATGGTGGTAAAGTGGAATGCAATTAATGTGAATTGCAATGGAGTCAGAACTAGTTTGAAAACAGATGGTTTATCAGGAAGTACTCATGTGACAGAGCCAGTAGGGTCCAGCCAGGTGGGGGATGGGAAAAGAGAAAGCCACATGCATGCGTCCCTGAAAGCCTTGCTATGTCGCTCTTACCATGCCCAAGTGTGTGTGTGGTCAACATCACCAGTGCCAGCCCCCAAGTGGGTGTGGTCAGCATTTTTACCTACATGGTGGTTGCATGCCTGAAATTCTAGCACCTGGGAGGTAGAAACATGATTAGGAGTTCAAGGTCATGTCTGGTCTACCTCAGCTGCATGAAGCACTGTTTCAAAATCAAAACAGAACACACACACACACACACACACACACACACACACACACACACACACACACAGTTATCAAATAATAGTAAGGTGGATAAAATGATAAAAAGCAAGAGATACATTCTTTAAAACTGATTAAATATGTTCCCCTAAACTAAAGATAGAAAATTGCTTCATTATCCTGCTCATGTTTCTGACAAAACTCTGGGTAATATTTTTAGTTATTTTTAGTCTGACCAACTCTGGCCTTCACTGGATGTTAGAGTCTGAGGTTACATTTCCAGCATAGTCCTACACTGATGTTTTTGGTTGGGAATTTCTACACTTCTCTTTCTCTCTCCAAGGCACAGTGTGCCTAATTTCCATTGACTATTTTCCTTCCAGGTCAGTAACCTTCAAGACTGTTTTTCTAAGAGGCAGATTTTGTAAAACACATCCTTCCACAGCAGGTGAAGCAGAAGTTTCTATACAAAGAAACAGAGCACTTCAAGTGTGTGTGTGTGTGTGTGTGTGTGTGTGTGTGTGTGTGTGTGTGTGTGTGTGTGTGTGTGTGTGTGTGTAAGATGGGGATTGAGAGCATGTAAAAGGCAGGGCTCCTGAATGTCAAGGGAGCTGCCTGGACAAATGTAAACTTTTCAGGAAATACAATACACAAGGGATAAAATTCTGGTTTCCTTAAGATAAGAGAGAATAGATTCTCTATAAAAAAGGACCACTTTGTACGTTGAGTAAGATAAAAACCACTAAGAACTAGATAAATTGAGGTGATAAGATGAATTGTCTTAGGCAAAGAGACATTAAAACCTACCTGGCAGACAACCCACATTAGCTAAAAATAAATTACAATGTAGCATGTATCATAGTCATCAGAGGAACAGAGATTTGTGGCTGCTGGTGTACCAATAATAGGTTTCCTGGAAACTAGTTGACTAGTCTTTAAAGCGTCAAGTTTGAAGGGTGGTGAAACACTGTCTGCCTGAGCACACACATTCCTAAGTATATGGTTTGAACACTATAGAACATGTTATTTTAATAATGGTAATGATCACTAACATATATTTAGAGGTTATAAAGGCAAGACATTCTAAAGGAAGATTTCAATCACTAGATAACTTAATCTTAAAAACACTATGGGGAAGGTGTCTTTAATTTCCCCCACTTTACAGGCAAGAAAGTAAGTGAATTAATAAAGGTAATTGTAAGAAGCAGCACATGTTTAAACCATGGCCAGTGCTTCACACGTCTAATATCTCAATGACTACTCTGCAGTCCTTTAGAGACGTCATGTGAGTCTTTTTCATGATATCTACACCATGTCTGCTGTCTAACAGTTTAGTCAGAACTTGCTGCCTGGAACCATATGCAAAAACATCATCTTCCCTGATATGTAGCAGGCTCAGAACAGTGAGAGCTGTTTCAAAGGTGTTCTATGCTCATTGCTTTCCTAATAATAGTGACCTTATAAAACAATGTGAATTTTACATGAAACTTTCTTTAAAGGATAGAAAATACTGTATCTCACTTCACTGATGGGCGAAAACGAGTGACTTTGCCTCTTAGCTTTATTCACCTTTTTCTATGCTGTTAAAAAAATCACAGCAAACAAAAACATTGGGCACCAAAAACCATTTTAATGCTTCAAATCAAACCAAACTGTAGTCTTGAAACCAACCACTAGCACTCCTTTCTCACCAATGTGGTACTTCCCAGTGAAGATTTTGAAATTGTGTCATGTCCTGTTTGCATTTAAGTGTGCAATCTCCTTCACAGGCTGTTGTGTTTGGACACTTGGTCAACAGATGGAGGTGCTTTAAGTGAGATTCTAGAACCTTTCGGGCTGTGAAGTTGTCACTCATCCCTGTCTCTGGTCTGGCTTTATCTGTTTCACATGTTTTCTTCAGTGATGGCTCAAGATCCATGGAAGCAATGAGGCAATCAACTCCTTCTCCTTAAGTTGCTTATCTCAGATATTTTATCTCAGTTACAAGAAAAGGGATTAAGACACATTGTGATTAACAATGACACTTATTCAAACGCTTCCTACTGCTCTAATAATTTGAATCATTATCTGAGGCAACAATGAGGGTTTTGATGCATAGTAAACTTCCTATACATATGTATCCCTACTTGCCATAAATTAATGCAATATATCCATAGCCCTACTCTTAACTGCACAGAGGCTGGACACATCTAGTGTGTAGTGTGTAGTACATTACCAAGGTTTTCCTTGATTTATCCATAGCTAATTATAATACTCAGTTTCTTGAGTCTGCTCTCTGAAGCAGATTACAGGTCATATAAGGCCACACTAGAATGGAAGGTCATTATGCTTTTTTCACATCTTTTCATATTTTTTATGTGTTATTTTATGTGTTTTAATATACTTTGTATTTATTCTTATGTATTTATTTGAAACCCATTGCTGCATGCTGGGAAAAAGTAGTGTTTCCATGCTGGAAAGGTTAGAATAAATACATGTGTTCTTCAGACAGAAAAAGAAAGAAGAAAAGGAAAAAAAAAGAAAAGATTACTCTGATCTTTTCTTCTAGGGTTACTTCATTCACTACAGTTCACACCTATTACACATTTCCTATCTGCTGTCATTTGTTATTGTATTTTTCTGGCTTGTGGATGAAAAATCAATAAATAATTTATAAATGAATAAAAGTATTGTGCTATAGGATGCACATTTTAGCGTTATGGATCTTGGTTAGAGAGAAAATATGATCAAGATTCTAGAAAAACTGCTAGATAGGGAAGAAAAGGGGACTATGATTCTGACTTTATGCTGGATTGACTGGCTGTGAGATTGTGGCATATTACAGCCATTTGGACATTTATAAATCTCTTTTGTGAAAAGTGAGATTAGCACTTTATCTGCCACAAAATTCCTATGCTTGTGTTCAAAGAGACAGGAAACATCGGGATGGAGAGGATGCAGGATCAGTGGTCAGGGTGGGGAGGGTTGCTGCTTCTGGCACTACTCCTGCCTGTGAAGAATTAGTACAACCAAACATCTGATGTATCACCTTCAAGTAATGTCTCTATTTCTGAAATTTTACTAATGCTACTACAAGGACAGGTGGTAATACTCTGCAGTCAACAGCTGCTTTCCTTGTGTTTTTATGTTCTTAGACTCAGCCCAAGAAATATCTTTATTTCACCTCACTCTAAAAGCAGAATCCCTAAAAGCAACTACGGGTCTGAAGTAGTGAGGAAGAAGAATCAGGTCCTCATCTAAGCTAATTCCACATGTTATTCTACTAAACTGAAGTGTAGAGAATTCCACATTTGAGCAGTTTGCAGGGCATTTAAAGAGCTTCACAACTGATGAGTTTTATCTAGCAATAAAGATTTTATGTGAAATGGAGGTTCAGTTTTCAATTGGTCCTTCACCCTGAAGGAAAACAGGTAGGCAATGCTCACATACATATATGTGTGTAGAAATAATTAATGACCAAAGAGGCCATGAAATTAATAGAGCAAGTGAGGGTATGTGGGAGAGTTTGGAGTAAGAGAAAGGAAGAAGGGGATGATATAATTGTACTATAATCAATATAAGATAAATATCATTCTTTAAAAGATGTGGTCCTGTTCTTGTGTACATTTGAAGGAGGTGTCAGCAAGTGCAATGTTTTAGTACTTCTAATGTAATTTGATAATCTCTAGATAGAGTTTCACATTGTTAATCTGTGACTTCTGTCTTTAAAGCTGATCATTTCACCTGTTTGTCTGATGCTTCGGGTTTGACCTTCATGAAGTAGTTGACACAGAGGAGGTAATGATGGATTGGGGTCCACCTCTAAGTCAAATAACCATGAATAAATCTCACCTTACAAAGCCAAGCACTCGCCATTTCCATCATCCATTTTAACTTAGCAAAGTGCCATATTCACTTAGTTGAATTAGGTCCAGCGTGTAGGATTGAAGCTAATTTTGAAACAGGCCCTATATCTTCCTAAACTGCATAAATAAGTAAATAACAAACATCTTGAACAGTGAATTATCTCAAGTCACAGGATGAAGGAAAATCTGAAGAACTTTCTTTCAAACAAGAATTTGAAATAGCACATATCTGAAAAATAATTTTTAAAAATTTCTGTACATGATGAATTTTCGTAAATTAAAATATGATCATTTATGGATACAAAATTACAAATCTTGAAACCAAGAAGGCAAATATATGAAGGATCTAAACTCTCAATCCAGACTGGATGTTAAAGTTGCATTAAAGTCACAAAATCTTTTATAGTCTTTCTGTAAAGCCAGTTTTTAAAGAGAAAAATTGAACAATGGAATGCTTTCTGTTATTAATTCAGATTATTTTTACAGTTTGAACAGGAACTGAGTCTGAATATGTTCTTCATTCTGCAGTAACTTCTTTCAAACTCCCCATGAGTCAATATTGTAGCTGTTTGAGGCATCACCCCTGTAATGGCTGTTCTTGGTTGTCAACTTGATGATAGCTAGAATTAACTAAAACTCCAAAATGGAGGGCACCTGTGAGGAATTTTGCTTAATTTGAAGCAGGAAGACCCACTTCTAATCTGGGCCTTTGAGGTAGGAAGTCACGTAAAGTAGAGCACAATTAATACAGATCACAATGGAGTCAGAACTAGTTTGAAAACAGGTTTATTAGGAAGCACTCATGCGACAGAGCCAGTCCTGTACAGCCAGGTGGGAGAGGGAAAAGAGAGCCGCATGTGTGTGTCCCTGGTATTTAAAGCCTTGCTACATCACTCTGATCACGCCCAAGTGTGCCTGGTCAGCATCTCCTGTGACAGCCCCCACGTGGGCGTGTTCAGCATTTCCCCCTACAGACATGCCTTTAATCCAGATCTTTTGAGTTAGAAAAACTCAACTCTAATCTGGGACACACCTTCTGCTGGAAGCCTATGTATTCATTGCTGAATGAGCTAGACCACAGAGTGTAAATCATCTGTAAGACATTCCAATAAATCCCCTTTATACACACACACACACACACACACACACACACACACACACACACACACACACGGGAAGGGGAGAAGGGGAGAAGGGGAGAAGGGGAGAGAGATAGAGATATTAATTCTATAAGTTTTGTTACTCTAGAGAACCCTGACTAATACAACTCTCTTGGTTTGAAATCCCTGAGACAAAGAGAGGTCAATAATTTTACAGTCATACAGCCCTACAGTCACACTGCACTGAGGGAGGACTGAGGCAGAATGTCAAGGTGGGAGTCTGGACTCCAAAGTTCTTTGTCACTGCTCCTCTGCAAGTGCAAGGTATAGGCAGGCAACTTCCCAGCCTTTTCTTCCTGTTTTGAAATGGTATGAGTCTTACTTTCCACAACAGTCAGCAAGTAGAATAATGTGGAAACTGGATCTTTAGAGACTCAAGCACTTAAAAAAGCAGAAAGCCCGGAAGAACACATCTGCAATGTCTTGTAGCAACAGCACATTCTCAAAATGTAACCCACTGAATTAAGACAGAGGAAGAGAATCCATGGTGTCAAATCATTTGTGTCCCATTCCCATGTTGAAGTAACACCGGTTTCCCAATTGTCCCTTTATAAATAGCAAGAGTATTGAGTGTGTGGATAGTTGTGAAATATGAGTCTTAAGATATCTCATCACATCTTTAACTTGTTTGTTAAACTTTAGCATAATGTTTCCTGAGCTATGTACTTTCTGTTTTGTTTTAGGTACTCAATGAGCTATAGTATGTTCTTCTCTAATCATGGCACCATCATTTGTATACTTTTCAAGCAAGCATACTGAAGCCTTGAGTCTTGCTCTTCTTGTCGCCTAACACATCAACCTACAATGTCTGCCCTATCTCCAAGATTACAATTGTGTTAATTTTCCCAAGTCTCCACCACTGTCTCCTAGTTCCAGCTACCTCTTGGGAAGTTTCCATGCATCTCCTTCAAATTCACACATAGTCCCTTTAGGCAGTTAGTGATACTTCAAAATTGTAATTCCTCACAGTTTTCTCAAGAGCAAAAGAAAGACTGTGGAAAGGTGTCCACAGAGGTAAAGGTACTTAAAGCTTTTTGAACTAGGAAGTTTGAATTGGCACAACATAACTGAGAGTCCAGAAGTTACACCAAAATCTAAGATGTGACAGATTTGGCCATGTAGGTTAGACAGAAAAGATAGAGCAGACCATGAAGTTTCTTGGGACAATTGATAACCCACATGGACCACTATGAAATTAGAAAACTTCCTGGTACATAAAAATACCTTTAAAGAAATTGAAAACTAAAGTATTAAAGAGTCAGGTATATTCAATTGTACATAGGTGAAGAATAGTGAATTAGTTTATGGGACAATTTTAAGAGTGAGTAACAAAAAAACTAACAAAAGAAATTATATTTAATATTTATCAGGTGAAGAACTTTAAAATGAAATATCTGAAAAATAAAGACTATGGTTTGAACATATCACACAAAACTTATATACTGAAGGCCTACTCTAATGTAAGGGTCTTAGAAGGTAAAGCCATGGGAGTAGCTAAGTCAGTGGTTCTCAACATGTGAGTCACAACCCATTTGGGGATCAAATGTTCTTTTCACAGGTGTTACATGTAAGATATCCTGCATATAAGATATTTACATTACATTTCATAGTAGTAGGAAAATTAGTTATGAAAGTATTGACAAAAAATTTTATGGTTGGGGGGTCACCATAACATGAGGAACTGTATTAAAGCGTTTTAGCATTAGGAAGGCTGAGAACCACTGATTTAGGTTATGAAGATGAGGTCTTTATGAATAGGATTTGAACTATTTGTAGGGGGAACCACAGAAAACCTTGACACTTTAGTCAGGTGAAAACATGGTAAAAGGTTATGTATGGTTTGTGAAGAGGATCTTCAGCAGACAATACAATTTTACAGTTGGTTTGACTTTGAACTCTCTAGCCCTCACACTGTGAAAAAAAATGAGTTTTGGTTGTCCATAAAGTAGATGGTTTATGTTATTTTGCTACAGAATTTGAATCTAATTGAGACACTCCCTCTCTACTCATTAAGGAGAAACTACCCAATAGCATCATAATGAAAAAGACAGAGAACTTTTGTGTTAATAATGTTTGCAAAATAACAAATCTATAAGCAAATGCTAATTATAAGATAGAAAGATGTAAATATCAGTAAAGATATATAACTAATAAAATAGAACATGAAACATAAATGAGCACACAATTTGTAGGGGAGCATATGTATGGACAGACAACTCATAAAGATGCACGGGCATTTAGTGAGATGTAAAGCCTGTAAAAAAATTCTAGGGCACTGGTGGTGCATGCCTTTAGTCCCAGCACTTGGTAAGCAGAGGCAGGTGGATCTCTGTGAGTTCAGGCCAGCCTGGTCTACAGGACTAGTTCCAGGACAGCCAGAGCTGTTACACAGAGAAACCATGTCTCAAAAAAAAAAAAAAAAAAAAACGAAAAGAAAAGAAAAGAAAAGAAAAAGAAAAAGAAAGAAAATTCTACTCTACTCACACCATATTGTCAAACAATTAAAAGCTTATAATATAAAGTATCATATAAATATAAAAAGGGTTACAGTTATGGGTGAGCCTAAACATTGATGGAGGAAATGCAAATTAGAATACATCCTCTGCAATATGATTTGTTCAAATATAGCAAATTTGAAATTAATATTGCTTTAGACTTCAGCACATTTGCATCAGCAACATGGTTTCATGAAGCAGACAACTGCACAAAATGTTCCTAGTGTCATTGTCAGTAACAGAGCAGAATTGCCTCACTCACCCTGCTGCTCCCTCATCTAATGTCCATTTCTAGGGAAATTGCTATGGATACTCCATAATAACCATGTAGACCATTTTTCTACAATTATGACTCAGACACATATCCTCTATGGTTGCAACATGCTACTTTTTTTTTCTCACTGGGTTGATTGTTTAGTTATTTTGTGTGACTCTGTATACAATAATCTCATGAATCTCAAATTTTTATGGAATGATCCCTTGTCTATGTCAACACAATCAAACCATGGCTGCATTTTGCAGTTCAAGTCAGTATGGCCTGGGCATGTTTTTCAAAAGCATCTGTCTCAGTTCTTTTCATCACATACCACATAGAAGAAATAAAGCAATGGTGACTTTTCTGTGCTTAATTTTAGAAGAAATGTGAATTATTTCAGTGAAAATGACTTGTAATATAGCATCAGGGTATGGTAAGGAAAGGGCAGTCTAGTGGGGAGCAGTTATCAGTCCCCCAACTGCATTTTAAATCATCTTTGAATAATTTTCTGCTGACATTGAAAAATGAAGGTGATTTTAAGCTTAAATACATGTATGTTGTTTTCATGGCAAGCGATGCTCAAATAGAAATATGTTTATGCATTTGTTTCATTCCCTTAATTCCCACTAAGATCTTCATTTTCCATTCATGAACTTGAATGACCAATTTTAATGTCTAGTGAATATGTACAGATTCAGTAATATTCTGTGATAAATGAATCTGTGTAATTGCCATTATAATGTAATGAGGAAAGGGATCTCATGAATAAGCTTATAATCTATGAGATTTAGTTTCTAAATTTAAATTATATTTATGTGAATAATTTTCATTGGAAACTCTAAAATTAATCATATCACTTCTTCTCAAAAGAAAAATGTCATTATTCTTGAAAGATGCTTTTGAAATAATATCTGCCAAAATTTTAGTTTATATTTGTTCTTTGGATAAAGACAAGCCAAGTTCATGCAATTATTTGGAACTGCAAAATAAACATTGTAGGCACAGACCAATGATGGATCTGAGTGTTCCTAAGTGGAGTGTTTGGCTGTATCTTAGACTTGGGAGCAAGAGTTCAAAATCCCATCCTGGCCAATATATGGACTATATGACACCAGAGAGCAGCTGGGGCTTCTCAAACTTTGGTTTCTTATCTTGGACAAAGGAATAATAATATTGGTTATGATATTGGGGGAAGGCAGATGATAAATGATTAGCAAAGAGCCTACCAGAGGACATGTGTTATCTGTTGATAATGATGACATTATAACTACTGGTCAACTGACTTGTCAACACAGGGAGTGACAATTAAATACAGTGACTGTGGTAGTAGGTCTTTACTGTGACAGATAAGTCTGAAACATCAGTACCAGTTCGTAGCTGTGTTATTCTAAAATTGAGGTATGAATAATGCCTTTGAAATTTTATTCTATGTCATCCAAACATTTAATTTAATGAGTATAGACAGCAACTATCTTTGTCTCATTATACTTTAGAGGTCATGATCTTGGATTTTTCCCCCATATACTATTAAATAAGCTATAGGTTTGTTGTACACAGTCTTTACCATGTTGTGGTGCATTTCATCTATTTCTAATTTCTGCAAGACTTCTATCATGAAGACATATTTAATATTGGCCAATATCTTCTGCAACTATCACCTGATCATGTGATTTCACATGTGATTTCAGTACCTAAGTTTATTTATATAATATATTTAACTTACTGATTTGTATATACTGATGTTCTTGCATAACTTGCATTAAGCAAAGGTAGTTGTGATACATACACGATCTTTTCAATATGCTCTTAAAATATTTTGGCAGATATTTTGTTCATAATATTGGCTTCCATGTTCATTGGAGAAACCTATCTGTGGTGGATTTTTTGTTGTTGTTGTTGTTGCTGCTGCTTCTTGTTGTTGTGAATTTATTTGATTTTGCTGTTGTATTAATATTGGTGGAAACATGAGGGTTTTAGATATGACCCTACTTATTACACAGGATTCAGCTGAGTGATTATCAGGAAAATGCAGGAAAATTAGCCTTAGACACAGCCTTTACCTCTTCAGAGTGAGCATTATCAGAAAATACAGAGAAATAAGCCTGAGAGATAGCACTTGCATCTTCCTAAATAGGGACAGGAATCTCACACCTTCTCAGTCCACTGTTCTCTTCTAAGCAGAAACCATGTACCCAGAAGGGACCCTTTGATCCTCTGTCCCAGAAAACCTCCTGACAAAGCAGCTGTAGAAGCAGAAGCTACCTGTGGGTGAGGAGGTCCGGAAGTGCCACATGCCAGAGATTCTGAAGTCAAGCAGAGAACAAAGTGGGGAGAGGAGAGGAGAGGAGAGAGAGAGAGAGAGAGAGAGAGAGAGAGAGAGAGAGAGAGAGAGAGAGAGAGAGGGATGGGAGATGGGCAAGGCCCTTTTAAAAGGGAATGTAGTGAATGTGCACAGGTGGTACTCCTAGTGACCACAGCTGAGGGCATATCCTGTCAGAACCCCAAGGGAAGGCCAGTACAGAATGCTAACAGCCTCGAGTAAGACTACTTCATCATGGGATCATAATGTGACCTGCCTTGGGTAGAGCCTGAGTTAACAGGTTAGAATATTCCATTTACCAGGCATTAGAATGCAAGCTAACTTCTAGCCAAGGAGCAAAGATATAGAATGAGAACCCAGTTAGAAATGTCTGCTATGCCAGCTGCAAGTTTATGCACAAATATTTAGTAAAACTACGATGAGGAAGATGTTACAGGAATCCCTACAGCAGCAGAAGTGGTGGAGATTTTCATCCTTCAGTGAACTTTAGACATTACAACAGTAAAAGCCCCCAACCAAACCCAGATTTATAAGTAGTATTTTATGAACAATTTAAAAAAGTCATAGGAAAGAACATTTAGGAACAAACACAACTTGCCTGTATGTGTAATAATCACCATTCAATATGAATACTAAGAGACAAATCCCAGAACTCAGAGTTGAAATAGGACGCAAATGTGAGGTCAGCCTGAGTTCACACAGTGAGTTCAAAGATAACCTGTATTACATAGCAAGACTCTATCTTCAAAACACAACCAATTAGACAAATAAAGCAAGGGAAAAACAAAGCAAAACAAAAAATTGTACAAATAAACAGTTTACTTAGCCAAACCAAACAGTTCACCTACACCCCTTAGATGGCCTAGATACTGGAATTGCTATGTTAGTATCTAAAACACTTATAGTATTGTTGGGAGAAATCATTCTGTCAATAGCTTTGGGGTACCAACCTTAAGGCATGGTTTCTTGTCTGCAGACGGGATGGATTCAGAGGAGAGACAGAGAGAGGAGAGTTCCTGAGCTCTCTTGGGTGGTGAAGACTGGGTCAGGCTATGTGAAGCAGCTTGGGGTTGGTTCCCAGCTCCCTTGGGCAAAACGATACAGGACAAGGTATATTCAATTTCAGAATCCTTCTGTTTTGCCCAAGGGAGCTGGGCACCGACCACATGCCACTTCACACTGCCTGACCCAGTCTTCACCATCCAAGAGAGCACTCGACCTCTCTCTCTCCTCTGAAGCCATCAATTCTGCAGACAAGAAACCACATGCTAAGGCTGGTACCCTAAGGCTATTGGATGAATGAGTTTCTACAACAATAGTTTGTATGTCAAGAGATCTATCAACAAGTTGGTTGACATGCAAGAATTGGTGGGGAATTTGAGTGAAAAAATAGAAATTACAAATAGAGAACATTACTAAAATTCTTCAGTATCTGGGCTGAAGTTGCATCAGTAGAATATTCAAATATTCAAGGTAAAATCTCAGTTGAAGGAAAAACAACAAAATATCTCACAGGTATGGACCATTATCAAATGCATTAATAAATACGCATTAGGAAGGGGTACAAAAATGAAAGAGAATAAATGAGTTAAGAGAAAAGTTAACTCTGAAAAGTGCATCTAAGCACTTCATGGTGGAACTAACTACTAACTGTTAAGAGGAAATCTTGAAAGCAGTGGAAGAAAATGAATAATTATAAGGAGAGTATTTTAAGAATTACCAAGATTTGTCAGTAACTTTGTCAACCAAAGAAAAAATGAAATTATGTCTTTAAACTTCTACAAATACTATCAACTACTCTCAGGAGGATTTTATATCCAGAGGAAGTACAGAGTATCAATCGATAGATAAGATGCTTCTTTTCCAGATCAGAAAATTTCCCCATTACTATAGTAGTGATACTAAATTTTGTAAAAATATAGTCTATACTTCATTGTTGCTGCTGTTAGTGAAAGCAGGCTGTGAATTCTTCAGTCTTTTAGTGCAGACTCAATACCTGAGACTCTCCAGTCTCCTAGGCATTTAGTAGTGAATTGGGACTGTTGAAGTATCCCTCTTCATGGATTGGAAACAGCTCTCTTCCAGTGTAAAGATAGATTAATACTTATTTCTTATTGTTGAGACAATCTAATAAATATCTCTCAGTGATATTTTCTTTGTTATGTTCCTCTGGAGAATCCAGCCTAGTACAATGTTCTTAATGTATACATATAGTCTGAAATAATTAATTCACTTATGTTGACATAATATTCAACAAAGTTGGCCTCTTAACTTCACCTAGTTATTGGATGTAATAATATCATTTTCTTTATGTAACATATCGACTCTATCAAGCCTCCACAGAATTCTAGTAGTATTTCAGAAGGATGGCCTCAAGGTAAGATATTTGCAAACTTCTAGATCCAGAATGGTGTGATCTTTAGTCATTCTTGTGAGACAGATGAATTTTGACTGGGCAAAGTTTATGATTTCATAGTTGCAGCAAGGAAAAAAATCTCTTGAGATACATTTTGCTAAATACTGCATTGTTCTATTTAGGTTTCTATTGATGTGTTAAGACCATAACTAAAGCCACTTGGGGGAGGAAAGAGTTTGTGTTACATATCCCAACTCACAGTCCTTTGAGGGACTCCAGGGCAGGAAGAAATCAAGACAAGAACCTGGAGACAAGAACTGAAGCAGAGACCATGCAGGGATGCATTTACTGGCTCACTCTCCAAGGCTTGCTCAGTCTGCTTTTGTATACACCCAAGGTTGAACTCCTTATCCTTTGGCTTCTGGATCCTAAGGGCAGGGATTATAGACAAGTAGCAAGATACTTCATAGAGCACATGGGTTTTGAAGTGAGACCTAGCCAGTCTTGATAAGTAAGCAATCTTTTTAATGTCACTTTATCCTGACTTGGGTGTTGATGGAGCAGGGGGCTGATTTTCAATTGGGTCAGTAATATTTAAAACAGGGATGGCAGGCATTATTTGCAGTAACAGTAACAACAGCACAGGAACAGTGGATTCAACTCTTAAACATCGACATTTCCATATGGGTTGCTATTTATAATTGGAACATTACTGTCAAACTCTTAAATGGAGTCTGTTCTTGAGTACAAGTCTGCTCTGATTTGCTTTGAATGAGTAGAATCTGACAAAGAGCATGATAAGTCACTTTTAAGTGAATTTACTGAATTCCATAATACTAAATTTTTTCCCTTGCCAGCAGACAATTTCAGTTGCCTTCATGGCTTCCATATGGCAATGGGTTTTGGTAGCATTGACCAAAAATGAAGGGTAGCATTCAACCAACAATCAGCTGATAAACCGTATTCTCAGTTGACAATAAGTAGTGGTGCTTAGCCAAATTTTTTGTATAGTCAAGGATCCCTGCCCAAAGAATGGTGCCACTAATGGGGGGTCCTTTGCAACCACTGAACTGAGTCTTGACAACAGTCATTGACATTGGAAATCAATCCCTCCTTGGGTAGGTTTTCAGAGATCATTGATCCTGCTTGGAAAACTTGATGGCAACAATGTGAGAAACCTTGAGATATAAGATTGTGTCCTGGAACTTGAGTCAAAACAAATCTTTTTACCTTAAGTTGCTTTTGTCACTAATCATTGCAGATCAAGTTTTCCATCTATGAAGGATTATCTTGATTAGGTTAAGGTGAGAAGACCCCCCATTAGTGGCACCATTCTTTGGGCAGGGATCCTTGACTATACAAAAAATTTGGCTAAGCACCACTACTTATTGTCACTGCTGACAGTGGAACTAGCTCCCTCAACTGCTATTGCCATGAGTTTTCCCACATGAGATTGTGTCCTGGAACTGAGTCAAAGTCAACCTTTTCTACCTTAAGTTGCTTTTGTATTTTACCACAGCAAAAGAAAAAATAATGTCTTAGTCTTTTTAATTTTCTTATACATGGTCTCTCTATTTTTCCCCTTTCTTTGCTGTTTTTATCCACTCTAATCATTGCAAATCATGGATACCACATTGTCACCATGCATTTATTTTGCATTGTTCTTTTCAACTCAGTGAACATTTGAAACTTCATCTTCATTTTGGCAGTAAGAGAAGTCCTAATTTTTTATTTCAAAACACACTGTTACGTTGAAATTCTTTCTGATTCTAATGTCAGAATCAAATGTTATCCTTTATGTTGCTTCACCAAGCATACTGGTCTTCTTTTTTTCTTTAGAGCCTCTTTGTAAATTATTATGTGTTAAGCTGGGCATGAGAATGTGTGCTTCAAGGTAAGAAATTACTCTTTTCTTCTATCCAGGGACTAACACTAAATTTATCAAGTACTGCCTCACTATCTACTTGATTCCAATCTATCTTCGAAACCTAAAGTAAAAAATTTGCACCATTAAGATAAAGAGATGCTTTACTTTAAGGTAACAAATAAACACATGCTTTGTGTAGTTGTTAGAAAGTCAATTTTAATGAATCAAGTATACCAGCTGGAACCAAGTTCCCTAAGCAATCCAACAATGATTTCTCAACCTTCTTTTCTCCAAGCTTTTCTCTACCTGACAGAATTGAGAACTTGTAACATTTAGTTCAATTTGCCTTCTGCTCAGAAGTAATTTGTTGCAAAACCAGTAACTTGAACAATGAGAATGTTCACAAATCTTCTTTTAGGAGTTCTTAGATTATAAAGTTTTATTTCTTCACTTTCCAAGTTATGATTGGAAAGTTATTTTGTATTGGTTTGTTTTAACCTTTTTCTTCTTCTTACATACTCACACATGTATTTGTTTATATGTATGCATCGGAGGGTAGGAGTCATCAATGAGAACCAACACACAATTTCTCTCTCTGAGGTCAGGTGATGTTACTTAATACTGTACATTCTAAATCCATCCTTTGTCCTGCAAATCTTGTGATTTCATTTTTCTTTAGAGCTTAATAGTATTCCATTTTCCATATCTGCATGATTTTTCTCATCCATTCATCTGTTGGTGAACACCTAGATTGTTTCAATTTTCTTGCTGTAGTGAATAGAATAGCAATAAACATGGGGGTACAGATATCTCTGTGATCGTGTATGGAGGTCTCTGGGTGTATTCCCATGAGTGAAATGGCCAGGGCATATGATAACTCATTTTTATAATTTTTGAGGAATCTCCAAACTAATTTCCACAGTAGCTATATTAATTTTCACCCATACCAACACTGAATAAGTTCCCTTTCTACTGAATATCTGACATTTGCTGTCAGATTTCTTGATGATACCCATAATGAATGGGGTCATATGGTATCTCAAAGTAATCTTAATTTGCATTTTCTTGATAGCAAAGGATGTTGAATACTTCTAAAAATAATTATTGGCTCAGTGCTTGTCTGTTGAAAGCTGTCTATTCAATTCACTAGCCTATTTGTTGATTGGATGTCTCATTTTCCTGATATTTAGTTTCTGCAATTATTTATAAGTTTCAGATATTAGGGCCCTGTCAGGAGTGTGGAAGGTAACTATTCTCTCTCTCTGTGGACTGTCTGTGTGTGATGATAGGTTCATTTGCTGAGATGTATTTCATATCTGCTGATACTTGAGGCTAATTCCTGTGTTATTACCTACCCCACCATCTTAAGGGGTATTGTCTAAGTTTTCAGAATTTCAGGTTTTAAGTTAAGTTTTTGAACTATTTTGAATTGAACTTTTCATAATATGAAAGATATGGATATAGTTTCATTCGTCTGCAATTGAGTATGCAGTTTTACCAGCACTGTTTGTTGAATAGGTCATCTTTAATTTTTCAATATATATGTTTTCCGCCTCTGTCAAAACTTAGATGGATATAGCCTTGTCTTTTAACTGCTAGGTGCTCTATTTTATTCCATTGGTCTACCTTTTTGATTTATGTCATCACCAGGTTGTCATCTTTATCACTATAAGTCTGCACTATAGCCTGGCAGTGGTGGCACATGTCTTTAATACCAGCACTTGGGAGGCAGAGGCAGGCTCCAAAGGTACATAGAGAAACCCTGTCTGGAAAAACTAAAAAGAAAACAAAACAAAATTTGAGGTTAGATATTGTAATACCTCCAACCACATTCTTACTCCTTTAGCTATTCTTGGTCTTTTGTGGTTCTAGATGAAGTTTTGGATTGGCATTTTTCCCTAAAGCTGTGAAATGTGACATTATAATTTTGAATAGTATTGCATTCCATTTTTAGATTAATTTTGGTAGTATAACCTTTTTCACAATATTGTTTCTGCCAGTTTAATAAATGGAAAGTCTTTTGGTCAGCTTGTGTCTTCATTGATTCCCTTTTCCTTTTTTGTTTTTTCAGTTTTCATTCTAAAGGCCTTTCCCTTTTTTGGTTAGATCCATTCTCAGAAGTATATTTATGGAGTTATTTTTAATGGAATATGTTTGTTAATTTCTTTGTCTGAGAGTGCATTCTTAACATATATGAAGTCTCCTAGGTTTTTTTTTTAAATAATGATTCTGCATCCTGTAACGTTACTGTAAGTACTCAATAGGTATAAATATTTTCTAGCAGATTCTATAGGGTCTCTAAAGTTTTCCTTGTGAATTTTATTTCCATATAAGCAATAAACATCATTCTTTGTTTATTTGAATCACAGATAATGGCTTATGTCAACTTGTTTAAAAAATCTTTAAAAGTTAAAATATTCATAATCTAAAATATAATTAGGTTGTTTTTTTCTGAAAACAAAATAGTCATTTGGCCAGGCATTGGTGGCGCATGACTTTAATCCCAGCACTCGGGAGACAGAGGCAGGGGGATCTCTGTGAGTTCGAGGCCAGCCTGGTCTCCAGAGCGAGTGCCAGGATAGGCTCCGAAGCTACACAGAGAAAAACAAACAAACAAACAAACAAAAAAACAGTCTTGAAAAACCAAAAAAAGGTCATTTGATGTGCTTTTCTTAATTAATATTAGCGTTTAAAATTGAACAAATCTTCTCATCTAAAAAAAGAGCATAGATTAGAAAATAGTAAGAAAGCACACAATAATATCAAGTGAGTGCTTGGATATTTAAACTTTGCAGGTTCTTTTCAAATGTTAGCATGCAAAAGGTACACTACGCCAAAGGCATGACCTTTAATTTTGAGCAAAGATGTGACAAATTGCATGAGCAGCTGCACCTTAGTCTTCTGGAAGATCATCCATTCTAAAACATTCTAAAACAGTAGTTTTGATACCTTGAATATTAGCTTTTCTTATGAAACTGGAAATATGCTTTAAGATTTCAAACATTAATTGAAGGAAAGTTTGAATAGAGCTACATATGAAGACTGAATGATTTTGGACTAAATATTTAACTTTATTTAAAATTGTAAAAGTATATATGTCCTCTAATTATATTTACCAAACTCTTACTTATTCAGAAGATATACAGTTATAAAATTCAGGCAATGAATTGAATGTTTCACTGTTTTTCTCCAAACTTGTTTTATACATCTTACCAAAGAACAGTGGCAGGAGATTATAACCTTAAAAATTGAATATGTTAGGGGTACTCAGTCTTCTTAAGTGGCTTAGGGTTGTTATCAGAGGAGGGTGACATTTGTGAAGGGGGAACAGGTGTTGTCCTTTCTCTTTCTGTTTTACTAATACACACCAACACATGCACACACACACACACACACACACACACACACACACACACACACACACACCCCACAAACTGTTTCATCATGTGTGGTTTGACATGCTTTGACACAGTAAGGTTGCATAAACACACACACACACACACACACACACACACACACACACACACACACACATACACACACACCACACAACTGTTTCATCATGTGTAATTTGACATTCTTTGACACAGTAAGGGTGGCTCAAGCAAATTTAAATTAATTGAGTCATGCTCAAGTAATTTGAGCATGACTATTACTGTGACAAATTAATTTTCTTCAAAAGTCTTTAGTGCTGTAGCAGAAAACACTGTAAGATAATGTTTTCTAAACACAATAATCTCAGTGAATAGCGACATACATGATATTGTGAAGGTATAGCTAGATAATAGATCAATGAAAGACCTGTCTTGCTCAGAGGTTAATAGAATTAATGCTGTACAAATAATCATCTTACCAAAAATAATCCACACACTCAGCATAACTCCAAACAAATTCCCATTGCATTCGTCTCAGAAATAGAAAAAAAAAAAAAACACTTGAGTTCATAAGGATTACAGAAACTCCCAGATAGCCAAAGCAATGTTGAACATAAAGCACAATGTTGGAGGATCACCAGATTTCAAGTTATGTTACAGATTTATAATAATATAAACAGTATGCTACTAGTACAGAAAACAGATATATAGATCAATGAAAGAAAACAGAAGACCCAAACATGAGTACATATAACCATAGCCATCTTGTATTTGACAAACATACCAAAAATACACACTGGAAAAAAAAGTAGCATCTTCAACAGGTGGTAGTGGGAAAACTGGATGGCCATATGAAGAAGGATGAAATTCAACCATATGTATCACTCTGCACAGAAATCAATATCAGATGGAGCAAAGAACCCCAAATAAGCTCAAAATGATGAAAATGCTGGAAAAATACATAGGCAGTATCTTATGATGATAAGACAGGTGAACATAGGCATAAGAAAGGACTTTTTGAATAGGATTCCATTCTGTCAGCAATGAAGGTCAACACTGACAAATAGGACTTGTGGAACTACAAGGTTTCTGCAATGTAAAGGATACCACTGAGTGAAAGAAAGTTCACAGAATGGGAGAATCTTTGCCTGTTCTAAATCTAATAGAGAAAAAATATCCAGAATTAGTTAAAGAACTAAAAAAATAAAAATAATCAAGAAATCAAATGACCCAATTAAAAATGTGATATGAATCTGAACAAAAGAGTTCTCAAGATAAGAAAAATGGCTAAGAAATACTTCTAAAAGTGGTCAATATCCCTACCAACTAGGGAAACATATGTTTAAAAAGCTTATCACAGCCAAAATGGCTAATGTTAAGAAAACAACTGGCAAATAAAGTTGGTAAGGATGTAGGGTAAAGAGAACTCATGTTCACTATTTGTAGGACTGTAACTGGTCCAGTCATCATGGAAACAAGTCTGGAGAATTATAAAAAGAATGAAAGTAGATCTAATGTTTGAACAATCTATAGAACTCCTTGTTTTAAGTCTAGTGGACTTCATGTCCTACTCTACAGACACTGAGCCATATTCATTGCTGTCCTATTCACAACAACTAAGAAATGGAAACAACCCTAATGTCTGTCAACTCATGAAGGGAGGGAGAAAATGTAGTACATATGCACTATGAAATATTATCCAGCTGTAAAGAGTAATGCAATTTACAGGTGAATGGGTGGAACTAGAACATACAATATTGAGTGTGGTCACCCAGACCCAGGAAGACAAATGTCACATATTCTTTCATATTTGTGAATCTTTAGATGTGAATATACAAGCTGGAATAACCATAGAAACAGGAACTTAGTAAAAAGGGACATGGCAGGGGGAGTGTTTCAGAGTAGACCGAGAAAGAGGGAATAATAGGATACAGGTGCTATGAAGAGGAAAAGGGAGGAATTTTCTGGGGTGGAGGAAGGGATAGCTATACTGAGTAGGAGGGAGGGACATACTGAGGTAGAGAGATGGAAAAGTGATGAAGAACACTAAGGATGGCTGCAAAAGTTATTATTACATGTTTGAAATACAAATACAACATATAAGAGTATGTGAATTAAATGTACACAAACAATTTAAATGATGTTATAGAGTGTAGCGCTATGGGTAATAATGCTCACCCTCAAGAGCCATTGACTATCTAACAATAACTCCAAAGCTAGCCAAGAGAAATAACCTTTTGAGTTCTTGATTAGGGATATACAACAGAATCCTGAAATTATATTGGTTATTTCTGTGTTTCTTTGTTGCCTCCCATGACTTGGAAGTAAGACCCTATTGCTGAAGAAATCACACACCTTGGACACATGACTTGGAGAATTTGAACTTGAAATTATTTGGAATCCTTCTCCGTGAGGACTGGCTTTCATGGTATCAGAAGTGCTATACAAGCTTCCAAGGGAGCAGAGAAATGAAAAATTCCTACCAACAACAAAGCTTATAAATCACACCAATTACAAGCATGGCAAGATACATGCAAAGGTGCAGTAGTACTAGGCACTTATAACTTGAGGACCACATCTACCTAATTAAACTGAAGACTGTCTCAATAAGGGGGAAATCATGCCTGGAGCTGTAAATACAGCCACGACCTGTGAGGACATGGAACTTAGAGGAGAACTGAATGTCACTAACTCAGTGTCTTGGTCGGATTTTCTATTGCTGTGAAGAGATACCATGACTACGGCAACTCTCATTAGGAAAAAAAAAATGCTTCACGGGGCTTGTTTATGGTTTCATAGCTTCAGTCTATTATTGTTATGGCAGGGAGCATGGTGGCATGCAGCTAGATATAGTGCTGGAGGAGTAGCTGAGGGTCCTACATCTTGCAGGCAACAGGAACAGGACTGTGACACTGGGCAATATCTTGAGCATAGGTAACCTCAAAGCCCAACACCACAGTGACACCCTTCCTCCAACAAGGCCACAACTACTCCAAGGACAAGTGCTCTGATAGGTTATCTAATCCTAAATGGTTAGCCCTAAAACTATGCATATATGAACAACACTAAATGTCTCAGCAATTGTGTGTTGGAATAGTTAATAAGAGGTGGTCATGAAGTTGAGAAGGAATGAGTGGAGACATGGAATTAGTAGGAAGAAGGAGAAGGAAGGGTGGAAATGAAATAACTACAGTGATCATGTATAAAATACTCAGAAATAATAAAATAAATTTGTTGGGGCATGCCTTTAATCCCAGCACTCGGAAGGCAGAAAGTAGAGGCAGGCAGATCTCTGTGAGTTCGAGACCATCCTGGTCTACAAGAACTAGTTCCAGGACAGCCTCCAAAGCCACAGAGAAACCCTGTCTTAAAAGAAAAAAATAAAATAAAAAATAAAAAAAATTAAAAAAAATGGGTACTCGAGATTGAGATTTCTTGGTTTAAAATTCTACCTGTATTCCTCACCATTGATTCTGGAGAGGCTAATTGTTCCAGCTGTGCTCTTTTGCATATCAGAAATACCGAGAGAAAAATATAAAACTTGGTAGTTTTCAAAGTAGAAATGATCTCCAGAAATATCAAAAAAAAAAAAAACTTTGAAAGGTCATGAAAAGAGTTATGATCAGGAGAAATCCTAAGGGAAATTTAAATTTTAATATTTCTCAAAACATCACTAACATTTAAAAATATACATAATTTTTATTAATGAAATTTACATCCAGACCATGGTTTCCCCTCCCTCCTCTCCTCCTATTCCTTCCCTCTACTTCATCTCTACCTTCCCTTCCAGTCTTCCTCCATTTCTGTTCAGAAAGGGGCAGGTCTCTCATGGATCTCAACAAGATATGTACAAAAATTGTCAATTTTTCTTATCCACAATTTTATTTTAAAAATCTATATTTTAATAAAGAGTGTGACCACTAATTTTTTATATCATCTTGAAACACCTGTGAAGAAGGACCCTCAAATCAGAAATTGTCTCCATCGGATTGGCCTTTAAACTTGTCAGTGAGATATTTTATTGATTGTTGGTTGCTATAGGTGGGCCCGGGCCACTGTAGGCATTACCATTTTAGGGCAGGTATAAGCAAGGTGACACAAGCATGGAAATGATCCTGGAGCAACATTCATCTATGCTTTCTGTTGTAATTTTAGAAAAACACCACTCCAGAGAAAGGCACCATGTGACAGGGTCCAAGCAGAGGGTTTATTTGTTTATTTATTTTTAAAATCAAAACAAGCTTGTTTTACCTGTCCATCCCAGTTCCCTCTCCCTGCCCTCCTCCCCTTCCCCTCCCACCAACGCCCTATCCCATCCCATTTCTGCTCCCCAGGGAGGTTGAGACCTTTCATGGGGGAATCTTCAGAGTCTGTCATAGTTGGAGCACAGCCTAGACACTCCCCAGTGTGTCTAGGCTGAGAGAGTATCCCTCTACGTGGATCAGGCTCCCAAAGTCCATTCCTGTACTAGGGATAAATACTGATCCACCTACCAGAGGCCTCATAGATTAATTCTTGCATTGACTTTCTTCAATAATAGGGTATTACCTATAGTCCAAACAAACTCTTCCTACCCCAAGCTGTGTTTTGTTACAACACAGAAGCAAACTACATTAGTGGTCAAGATTTTTGAATAAAATAACCCAAACAATAGTTGATTTTTTGACATGCATATAAATTTAGATATATTCCAAGGTCTAATGACTTAGAATACATTTCAAATATGCATTAAATCATATATTACTGATTATGCTTGAATGCGTTAATGAAAATAATCATGACTCCAAAATTGTCTGCAAAAGCACAATAAAAGTCCATATTAGGCAGGATTATGATTATTAGTATATATTGTGAATATATAGCTTTTACTAGTATACTCTGTTTTAACTTTCCTTTCAATAGATATATATTTAGGATTCAAATTAACAGAAGTAATCCCTTCTCGACCTTTTGTCTAAGATCAAGTGTACTATCTGTTTTTATCAGTTTCATACCTGATATGTCCTCTCTCCAAGGACAATATATTAAATGGATTCCTGGAAGTAGGACTTGGAATAGGAGCTGGCTCTGTCCGCTCCATGAATTGACCTGGTATTGCAGAACCTCCAGGAACAGTGCACCAAAATAAACAATTAAACAAACAAACAAACAAGGAAAAAAACCAAACAGAAGCAGATGAAATTGAAGACTCACTACAATGGAAGAAAAGACATAGGTTACCCTACAGCATTTTCTTTACAAAGTTGCTTAAGCTTTACAATATATCATGCAGAGAAATTATGTTCTTCTCAGGCCTAATCATTGATACTTTACACAAGGAAACTGGTCTAAAGATAAAGCTGCTGAGGTGCTCACAAGGATTTAATTGGAATCTTCAATACATGAAATTTACCAACAAAGCTGGTGATGAGAGAATTAAAAAATTAAAGCTTGTGAAATTGGATGCAATTATTTTGAAGTCTGAGATAGTCACCAAGTCTTGTTTTATTTAATATGAAGAGTTTGGAGGGCTAGATCTGTATATGTACAGGAATCATAGTACAAACTTATGAATGATGAATATTCATTCAAGATGGTTCAAAGGGTTGTCCATTAATATAACATGGACTTCTGCATTTGTTATGATTATCAGAAGTGGAGAAGAGAAAATTTTTATTAAAATTTGAGATTTGAAAAATTCAACTTCATCACTAGCAGTGTTTATGTGAAGGGAATGAGCTAATTTAGTGAGAGTGTATTAGTATGGGAGAGTGTTATTTTAATGAATATAACATAGTATTGAATATGCATAAAATATTTGTAAAAGTTGCTGTCTTTTTAGTTACAAATTTTAATGCTTCAAATGTAGGAAATGAAGTTTTAAAGGCATTTTCTTACTTTCAAGAATTCTAGCATTCCTTGTATATATGGAAGAGGGAGGAAGACATTAACACATTTAAAGGCAAAACGATATTTCATGATAAGAAAATCTCATAGTACAAAAGGATAAAAAGGAGACTTATGATAGAGGGAAAATTACTAAAATGATTTCTAGTGATATTCTGCTATACTCATAGATTGGTGCCTGGCCCATTTGTCAAGAGAGAAGGGGGCAATACAAATTGGAGCTTTGGAACTCTTCATTGGGTCCATACCCTTGGAGCTCAGGAACCCCAAGGGAGAAGGGGAGGAAGAATTATAAGACCCAGAGGGGTCTAGAACACTAGGAGAACAGGAACCACAGAATCAACTAAGCAGGGCTCATAGAGAATGAAGCTGCAATCACAAAGCCTGCACGGGTCTGGGCTAGATACTAAGCATATATGTTATTGTTGTTAGCTTGTTGTTTTTGTAGGGTTCCTAACAGTGGGATTGAGGGGGAGGATATCTCTGCCTCTTTCATCTGCTCTTGGGACCCTTTTCTTCCTACTGGGTTTCCCCACTCAGACTTGATATGAGAGTTTATGCCTAGTCTTACTGTATCTTATTCTGCTGCATTCAGCTGAAATGCCCGGGAGGCCTGCTCTTTTCTGAAGGGAAAAAGAGAAGGAGTGGATCTAGGCAAGAGGGCAGGGGACTGGAAGAAGTGAAAGGAAGGGAAACGGAGATCAGGATATATTGAAAACAAAATGAAACAAAACAAAACAAATAAAATAAAATAAAAGTTCCCCTATCTCCAAAAAGGAGTATCTGACCCAGATTCTGGAAGATGAGCAGGTGCTTTCTTTTTATTTTAGAAGCACTATTATTTACATATGAATCCCCCCATTCCCTCACCCTTCTATCATCCCATGCTCCCCCCAACCCCCCAATGTACTCCACTCCCTCCCCAGGGATAGTGAGGTTTCACATCATTTGGGGGAGGGCCCAGGACCTCCTTCCTGTATCTGGGCTAGCAGGTGCTTTTAAAAACAAAGACAAGAGGGAAAGTGTCTTGGTCACATGAATCAGGAAGCATAAAAACATTTATGGAAATGAAACCACTTTTTCCACTAGGCTCTCCACTGGCTTCAAATTAATCCAAATATGCCTTCAGAATGTGCCAGAAATCAATTCAGGTCAGTATGAATTTTTCCCTGGAGTTGTCAATTGTGATTTTCAATAGACTTCCCAGTGTCTAAACTGTGTGAAGGCCATCTCACACTAGCTGTGGCCATAGTGTCTGAGATACATCATGTTGCCTGTTACATATGATGGAGAATAAATCAAAACTCATAGATTTTAGAAAGCATCAAATATTTCTGAAAATTAAATCATTAAATAACTCTATGTTATTCAATGTGACTCCATATACACAAATTACCAGATGAAGAAAATTTACTTCTATAGAAAGTACAGTCCTTGTAAGATTAACTTACCTTGGCCCTATACAGAACTGTTGGGACATCAGGTCTGAGATCTAATCCTTAGAAAGCCTTGCCTGCATGAATGATGTTGGCATTACTCACCAGCTTAAACTGTTGTAAATGCTTGTCTAAGCTGTATTCTGAATTATTGCTTCCTTTTATTAGAGTCTGGAATTTTTATGCTTGCAAAGAAGTGTATGTCTCTGTGACAAACCCCACCATGAACCAGGGAGTCTGAGTCTCATGGGTATTTCATGACAGAGGAATTAGGCTAATCTTGTGTGACTCCATTGGGCAAAGACCACTAGAAGCTTGTATGCGCCCTCCACACATCACTATCTGCACCTTTGCTTTTGTTGATATCACTGTGTTTCATTTCAAAATAATGAGTCATTGACACATGACTGCATGCTCAGCTATGATGTACTTCCTTCCCACAAATCTCCAGACCTGAGCATCATCTTGGAACTTCTTTTATAGAATACAGAATATTTTATCTTAATAGGAGAGTAGTTATTGTGAATGGACTAATTTGCCAACATGAATTAAATGGGGCCAGAGAGATGGCAGAGTGTGTAAAGTGTTATCTGTATTAACATGGCAAAATGCATTTCGAACCTTAGCACTCAAGTGAAAACTCCACTCCAAAGCACATGACTGTACCAAGTGTTGGAGACAGGGTTGGTAGGTGGATCTTGAGCTCTTGGTGGCAATACAGTCTATTTGAAGTGCTGAGTTTCAGGCTTCTTTAGAGTCCTTGTCTCATAAAATGAGGTGGTGAAGTAATAGAGGAAGGCTCTTGACCTCAAACTCCAGCATTGCAGCATGAAAAAATGGGTTTAATTAAAAATAATTTAAGATTAGGGACTCTAAAGGAGAATCTACTACTACTATTTTCCTAAAACAGGTGTGTAATTTCTAATTTCTGAGACTGAGCTCCACAATTCTGCCTATTGATTGGCTGTAGTTTTCTGAAGTCCTAATGCATACATCTACAAAGCACTCCCACACCTAAGACTCAGGGAACACTGTGCAAGAGGGGATAGGAAGAGTATAAGAGAAAGAGGATCAGAGAGTTTGCTGTGAGATTCTGTCTTCTAGTAGATGCTGAACTGTATCCTCTAAATTCTCACCAACACAACTGTCCAAATGTGAGCTGAACAGGGATGACACCAACAGGCATGCTAAACTGGATGAAGAAATGCCCATGAGGCCTGAACCCTACACAAAGAAATACAGGTAACTGAGTGAATCTGGGAACTGGCTCTCCTCAGGGAAGGGCACATCAGTTGGTTATCCAGTGTCAAATCATCATCCATGAAAACATACGTACAAATATCAGTATATAGTTATATTTAGAAATATCTTTGTATGTACATAAAAAGTTATGTGTGCAATGATAATTAATATAAAAAGAGGTCATGCACTTGAAAGAGAGTATAGAGGGGCACATGGGGATTTGGAGGGAAGGAAAGGAGAAACATACTTAAAATTAAAAAAATAATGAAAAATTGTAATTTCTGACTACATTCTAAATATTTATCCTTATACCTACAGAATGTAGCTGCCACTCCTCATTTATGGTGGATGGAGACAACTAAAACAACATACAACTGATCAAAATGCAAAGAAGATCTGATTGTGGGGTATCTAGCCTCAGTTGATGCATCTACAATACAACTCCTACACATAAAGTTTAGTGCATCTCAGAAGGGGGGCAGAAATATTGTAAGAGACAGAAAACTAGGACATCTGCTGTGAGACAGTTTCTTCTGTCCATGACAGGAAATCTGTAACCATAAAATATCAACAATATGGCTTCCAAAATATGACCCACACAGTGGCAACACCACTTGCCATGACTGTGGGTGAGGGAAATTTCACAATGTCTCACTCCTAGATGAAGAACTATAGACAAATAATGACTTCTGAGAAAAGAGACCTTTCCAGAAATAAGGCTTCTGATAGATTATCAGTTCCCAAGTTGTCATCCCTAAACATGCATGTATATGAAAATGCTATTGAAGTCACCTGTTTATTTATACATATGTGTCCATGTGTTTGTGTAAAAATAAAAGTATGCATGTGTGTAAAAATAATAATTGAAGAAGAGGCTATAAACTGGAGAGGAAATGGGAGGCACAAGGGGAGAGGTGGGGGTAGAGAAAATTAGAAATGGTAAAAATACAGTATTCATGTGTGAAATTTTCAAAACATTAGAAATTAACAAATAATTTAAGCTACACAATGAAGCTAGCATGAAAATGTGGACCTTGCCTACTTAAGTTGAGGAATGTAGTTAACATTAATCTTTTAGAAGAGAAGCAAGATAGTTGCCATCTACATTTATACTCAGGTTTAAGGGTATGAATAGGATCTGTTACTGAAGTAACTTTCATCTCATTGGGATGTAAAGTTTACTAGGGTATTTGAAGGCATCCCATTTGGAAAACAGGAAAAGGTCCATTTTGTGTTTGCTTATTTAGAGTTGGTACATCCTCATGTTATCTACTCTGTCAAGGAAATTTCATCCAAGACTAAGGGTAAATTTGCATTTTACAACATGATTTGACTCCTGTGTTGTCTCTTCTCATAATATCTTGTCTCATAGAATCATAGTGTACACTATTTAGTTCATTATTAGTATAAAACACTGGCGTTTCAGTTTGAAACTCCATCTGGGAAACTCTTGATCACAATTTGCATCTGAGACTTAGAGTAAAATCATTCATCCAATACCTACCTCATTGTCCATTGTGTCTATGGATTTTTGAAAGAAAATACAAAAATCAGAGTTAAGGTTATGTATTAGACAGAGAGAATAAATGTAAAAAGAAAATGCAGCCCTCAGAAAGAACCAAAAGTCACGAGGGATGACAGGTTTGATTAGAAATGTCAAAACCTGGTGGTGTCCTGCCAAGTGATGCCTGTAAGCTGTCATGTCAAAACATTATATTTCTAGTTTCATGAACTTCTGTGATCCCAAGATAAAATGCAATGAGCTATTTCACTAAATCAAATAATTTACTTTATGATAACATACACATTTGTGCATTTGAGACATATATTTTATTATTCATATTTGTAAAATCCTTAAAAATTTTAACACATATAGGTCCCATGATTTACTACTTTTAATTTATAATTAATTTAATTTAAAAGATAAGTTTACATATTTTTTTAACCCATGAAAAATCTGCATATTTCCTGGGATTTGCAGTGCAGTAGATTTAATGGTTCTGAAGGGAGGAAATGATGTGTAAAATAACCAAAATGTACAAATTTGGAGCTTACAGAAAACCATGTAATCTGTAACACACAGACATCATACTTTCCATTCGTTTTCCTAATTCTGTCTGGAAACACGCTAGTATCTGTCTGACACCCATACTGGCCTTATCGTCAAGGCACTGGAATGGCTGGAACTGATGAACCACGTTCTTCCCAGGCTATGCTAAGCTCTAATTAATAATTATGCACTGAGAAAGGATTATGCAATCTAGTGATTATGAAAATTTAGCTATCTTGATGATCAGACAGCTGATGGATCATTTTGGTGACAGAATTATTTTATTTCTGGCTATTTTCTCACCACTTATAGATGGGTACATGTTCTCATCAGATCTTTTTGCTGAGGTAGTGGAACTTGCAATATACTTTGGGATTTTGTTAGAAATGTATAATGAAGCCAGTATGTGTAGGTGGGCAGAATCTGCCTTGGGTATTCAATATGGGAATCAGATGGTATTGTCTTTATCTCCCCTACCAATAGAAATCCTAAAGGCAGTTGGTGGGTTGGCAAATTTCTAACCTCACAAACACTAAAGCAATACTATTTATTTCATGAGTGGCACTTATTATGTATGTCTATTTAGAAGATGTTCTGCCTTCAGGGCAAGAACTGTGTTTGGAGTTCCTTATGTGAAGTCAGTGATTATGGACACACACACACACACACACACACACACACACACACACACACACACACACACATCTTTGTGGGGGATAAAGAATGATAAGTGTGTTTCTGTATAAACAGGGTTTCAGAGAACATATCAATCCTTTAAACACCAGAAATATAAATTATGATGTTAACAAATCTATGCATATTCTTTAATCAGATATGGTGACATAATGAAATATCCCCAAAAGCACCAAAATGAAACTCACCCGGAATAAAGACCAAGTGAAGATAGTTCTGAATGAATTGAAATTAATCTATTAACACAAGTTGGAGGCTTAAAATAGTCAAAAGATCAAAGTAGAATTTCCCCAAGATCAAAGAAAAAGCCTGTGAAAAACTAATTTGGGGAAAGCATAAAATAACTTCAAAAACAGCAAAACTTGAAGTTTGTATGTGGTTTCCCTTTCTATTTCTGCTCAAATTAAAATAAATAACATCACAGATTGCTTGTAATGTGTATGCATACAAAGACGTAATTGTGGCAACATGAGAATTATAAGACAAAGTTGTAAGAGATAAAGAATGAAAACATTAATAAATTTTTTACCACTTGTGTGAAGTAACACAAACAATAAACAGGTTTACTGAGTGTGCAGTTTACTCTTATCAAGAATAATGGGTTTGGGTTTTTCTTATAATTTGGTGTGCATCACCAAATAAAATTTAGAACATTTCAACCACTTCCTAATCAAATGTCATAGACAGGAAGTATTATTTCTCTAGCAGGCTTCCTGTAATACCCTTGACCTCTCTGTGTTGGTCAGCCATTTACCTTTCTGTATGTTTGCCTATTCTGATGCATATACATTTTAAGGGATGGGAAGGTTGAGAACATGCATTATAAATCTTAAGTTAGCACTATAAGGCAAAGAGTTCAAGGCAAAAGTTATTTTTCAGAAAAATAAAGTGAGCAATGCTAAAAAGGTCAATTTGTCAATAGCAATCATATAACTTATACACACCAATTGATATGGATCCTGGTAACAGTGCTTTCAAAAACAAAAGTAGCAAAACTGGTGGGATTAAAGGACAAAGTAAATGATGCATTAAAAATAAATTGGCTCAACATTAGCAAATTGAACCCAGCAATGTGTAAGGAAATTTAATTCATGGTAACCAAGTAATGGGATTTTCTCACAGGGTGTGAGCTTGATTTAGTATATGACACATGACCAACATAAGATAAAATAATGAAGGCATAAAACAAAAATCATTTCCACAGATGTGTAATGGAATTTGAAAGACAAACTGCTATGTAATTGTGATCAACTTGTCCATTAGTTAGGAGCAGATAGCATCTTCAGTCTGGCTAATACTGACCCACAATGAATACCTGGGGATTCCAGCAAGAGTCAGAAAAGGAAACCTCAGCCAGACCCCACTGCCTTCACAGAAGCCCAGACACCAGCCACTCACTAACCAGAACACATTCTGAAGGATCACATCCTTGGAATAAAGCCTGAGGCATATGGTTGGTCTTAGAACTGAACCAAACCTGAATGGGAAGGAAAAATGAACTCATTCCTACCATCCTTCCTCCCTCATCAAGGGGCACTGTACCAGGAGGACTCAGTTTCCCTGAGCTCACAATTTGTCCTGCAGGGAAAGAAAACAGACTTTTCATCTAGCGGCTCCAGTATTAACATCCCAGGAAGTCCCACTCTATAATCTCAGGTGAACACACTGTAACAGATGTGCACTTTACTGAACATGTCCTGGGCTTATTACAAAAAAGAAGGAAGTCCTCTTAGTTTTAGCAACATACATAAGCCTGGAACAAACTGGTGAAACCCACAGAAACAACTGACCTGAGCAAGGGGGAGCTCATGGACCCCAGTCTGACATCTGGGGAACTTACATAGGACTGAACCAGGCCCCCTGAACTTGGGTGTCAGTTAGGAGGCCTGGGCTGTCTATGGAGCCTCTGGCAGTGGAATAATCTTTATTCCTAGTGTATGAATGGACTCTGGGAGCCCATTCCACGGAGAGAGCTACTCTCTTAGCCTAGACACATAGGGGAGGGCCTATGTCCTGCCTCCAAATGATGTGACAGACTTCAATGATTCCCCAATGGAAGGCCTCACTCTCTCTTGGGAGTGGATGGGGAATGAGATGGGGGCTCGGAGGGGGCATGGGAGGATGGGAAGGAGAGGGAACTGGGATTGATATGCAAAATAAGATTGTTTCTAATTTAAATAAAAATTTATAAAAAATTCTTATTATAAAAAATTCTTAATGGAAGTTATAGCTTCCTCCTCATTTTAGCCAAATCTGTTGACACTTAATGATTACTATCAGAATAAAGACCCAGAATGATGTAAAACAAAACAAAACAAAACAAAACAAAACAACAACAAAAATCCTGGAACAAACTGTATGATTTGAAAGAAATCAGCACAGAAGGAAGAACACTACTTTATTGCTCTCATGTGTGAAGGATGAGATAATTACTGCTGTAGATTTCTTCGGGTTAGAGAAGATGGACAGAGGGAAATGCAGAGGGACTGGTCAGTGGGAAGAGGGGTAGCATTCCTAGGCATAACATCATGATCTATTTCACAGCAGGATAACCACAGTTAACAAAGATGCTTCATGTTTCAAACTGATAAACTTTGGAATACTAAGTAGGACTCTATTAATATGTGTGACTACCTAAGATTTATGTAAAATCCTGTTACCTCTAAGCAGTATTCCATCATGGGTATTGAGTCTTCAGGTAGAATGCCTGAGATAACATTCTAGTCGAGTAACTATTATGAACAAGTTACAAATCTTAATTGATCCACATTTATCTAATGTAAAATTAGGGGAAAATGTACTTAATTCTTAGCTTTGTAAAGATTGAAGGAGGTAATACATGTAAACTCTCCTGACACCTAGCCTATTTCATGATTATTAGCTATGATTGCCTAAACAGAATTTATCTTTTTACCTATAAAGAATGGGAAATATTGTTCTAACAAGGTGGACATTCATGCTGTACCCTAATAAGTTTATGTCTCCTCGTGCTTATGATGCCCTATCCTTAACATGGAGATTGCAATATGCCTTTAAAATCTGATTATATTTACACTACATTGTCTAAATGAAACTTCCTTAAAACTATCTCATAAATATATTTTTGGTCTTGTTTTAATGGTTTAACGCAGCTGTGAAAAACCAAGAACCAACCAAGTACCAAAGAACCAACTCAGTAACATATCTAATTAGTCATTACCATCATTGAGTATATACTCTTAGTGTTCACCAATATTTTAGGTATGAAGTATATTTTTCAATATACAAATTATGGTCATGATTAAAATAGTGGTAAAAAGCTGCCTTTCTACTCATTTTAGATTCTGTTTTTCATATTCCATCTTTAGGAAAAGCCAAAGTACAATGCAATTGATCACAATATCACTTGTTGTACCGGTTTCCTGTCATGTCCATATCCACATTTCCTGGAAAAAATAGAAAAATTTTATGTGAATGTCAGTAAATGGTAGGCCCCTCTTCTATGACTTTCTTTTCAGTGAAAAATTTGTTATTCCACGTCATTTTTTGTGAAATTTTATGAAATATAATATATAATGATTTTGCAAATTTTAAACACTATGGAAATTACAGAGGTGTACTTACATACATCACATTACTTCCCCAAATAAATAAATGTGCCCATGTGTAGTAAATATCAAATTTTATCATTATCTGCTTCCTGTAGTATTTTAACCTCTTAACAATACAGTCAAAACATTTTTATCAACCATGCAAACATTATCTGATTATCCAAGATAATAATGAGCTACATGAGGGAAAGAATTGAAATTCACAATGGATTCCCTAGCCACATATTGGTCAGTAGATTAAATGTCTCCACCTCTTAACCTTTAGCTAGAGGCATTTCAGGGAAAAGGAGTGTTTCTACTTCCTTAGGTTCCACAATCCTGGAGGAATTAGAAAGTGTGAAATATCAAAATGGCAAGTAGGAGGAGGCGGTAACAACAAAGGGCATTACTGATCCACAGAAAATCCCTAAATAATTAAATATGCAATAGAATGAGAAATTCCAGTTCTAAGCCTGTTTTCGAGTACATTGTAGTCCCAGCAGCCTGCTGCATAACAACAGGGTTCTATCCATTGGGGTTTCTGCATTTTGTTTCTTCCCAGCTGTTAATTTATTTGTATTTCAGAGAGTGAATAGGAACATTTTTTTTCAATTTTAAAGCATACAAATTTTTGTATGTGATATGTAAAATTAGATAAAATACTAAATTGACAAATGGGTAATATACATTAGGTGATTGTCATTTTGTAAACAAGAAATATTTGATGAGCATGAATTGACATTTTGTGTTAGCTGGTGATAGGATTCTTTTCACATCTTTTGCTATCCCCTTCCCCCAGGAAATATCTAGTGTTGCAACTGCCAATAGAAGCATGGTAGCTTCCCCCAAAGACTGACAGTCAGTTGCATGTGAGTTTCAGTGTGGCAGAGACCTTGGCTCTTTAGGGTTCTCTCACCAGCATTTTATTAATGTCCTGTATGGAAGAAATGAGTGAACCTAGTATGAGGAAAGTATATAAATCTAATTTAAAATATAGTATGATTCATAAAACACATTTAAGTAGAAAAAACGAGTACTTAATATCTTTAAAAGGAGTCAGGAACAAACAAAACCTATAAAATATGATGCATTATAAAAGGAATAATAAAATTTGAATCAATAATTCTTGGAATCTTCATTCCAAAAATTCACATCATACATATGTAAAATTACAGAAATATTAAATAGGACAGGTGGACACACCTTCCCCATATTCACAGCTTCCTTACTGTCTGGTCACCCCCAGCTGCCTGCCAGAATCATGATCTCCCTGTGGTCCCTCTCCCTCCCTTTAGGTCTCATGAGATTCCAGATTCCATGTGTCTGAATCACAGAACGAGTATTACCTAGAAGCTTTATTTCCTTTGGGGAAGTCTCATAGTGCTAGAAGGTGTTGTTCATGTGAGAGAAGGGGAGAAGTCTTATCCAGATTTGAGCCCTGCATGCTACAATAATGAGTAGCCTGGTAAGTCATGCCTGCTGTACTGGTCCAATAGTGGCAGGAAGATCATGTGAGTAACCAAACCACTTTGTGTTTGAATTGAAGTTTTACTTCACACAAAACCAATACCTGTGTTGCCATTGTAGTGCCAAGAACCTGGGGCTAGACAGATCATATACCCTAGAGTAGAGCCACAACGATTGTGCTGCTAAATGGAAATTGTAGTAAACCAAGTCTTAATGACTTATTGCTAATCCTGTAGATGAATGCATCTCTCATCCTTATCAGAGAAATTTCAGTTTTAAGTAGATGGAAATAAATAGAGACCCCAAACCTGTCAAGGTGCAGAGAATAAGAAGAGGTTGTGGAATGCTGGGTCTAAAATAGGAAATCTATATCACAGCTCCTTGTCCCAGGGCTCAGTGGTCATTACAGAAAGGGCAGAAATAGTTTTATAGAAAGTTGACAGCTACAAGGAGACAGTGTCTTCTGGGCAGGGCAATCACACAGGAACTCACAGCATTTGTGACAGTGTGCACAATATCTGTGCAAATCCAAGCCAGATCGAATTCCAAAATGCTAAGGGAAGCACATATTGGACTTGATGATATATGTGTTTGTAGGTGCGTTGTGTGTGTGTATGCATGCATACATGTATACAAATTTGGATGGGTAGGGAAGGGAAGATGGATCTGCCAGGACTTAGCAGAGAGTTGAATATGATGGAAAGACATGCTATAGAATTCACAAAAAACTAACATAAAAATATTAGATAATATGCATGGAAAGATTTCTTCTTTGATTACAAAAATATTGTGACCCTTACCATAATATAAGGTACAAAGTGGAGAATTGTTTTCTTCATTGAGAGAGAGATAACGGGTCCCATACTAGATTTATATTTCCTTTTGGTTATGAAAAATTTTTACACTGTGTGTGTTTCCTATTCCCACCCTCTAGCTCCCCCAATGTACTCCTGCATGACAATTAGTCCAATTAGTTCTACCAATTATGTACATGGATGTGGGGCCATATCCATGGGAAACCTATTGTTGGCCACATCCTCAAAAATGATACTTTCTCTCCACTGCCTATAGCTGCTCAGTAAAGGGTGTGGCCGGGAAGATTTCTTCCTTCTCGATGCTGACATTAACTGGCTTGATCTTCTGCAGATAATTATAGCTCCTCTGAGTTCATAATTCCAATAGCCACACAAGGTCAAGAAAATAGTATTTCAAAGTCCCCTCTTCAACTTCTAGCTCTTAATTTTTTTCCATCTCTTCTTCCTAGATTGTTTTGTATGGTCCTATGTGGTAGAAAGCCAACATCCCCAATATCCACTTTCTCACAGTTTTCGGTTTGTCTTTCTGAATATCTCTTACCAATTTTATTCCTATTCTTCTTTCTGTATTATGCTTTACAACATTTCAATACTGTATTGAATAAGCCCCTCCATGATTTTCACCTCGGTATTACATGTAAGTAGAATTGAATTTTACTACTGGGCCTTTGAAAATGTGGCTTTATTGCTATTCCTTTGTTAGA
The DNA here is from genome assembly GCF_003668045.3 of Cricetulus griseus. Lineage (NCBI taxonomy): Eukaryota > Metazoa > Chordata > Mammalia > Rodentia > Cricetidae > Cricetulus > Cricetulus griseus. The sequence goes on along the minus strand of NC_048595.1, from coordinate 360,250,579 downwards.
GGATATTGTCCTTACAAAGTCACTGTCAGTAACCATAGAAATAGCTGCATTTCCCCAATTGTTTTAATTTTTTAACTCCAACTTAGAAATCTGTGAAGCACATACTTTTTTGTTTTGTTTTCGGCTTAGACATTATTACTTGTTTTGATACTATTTCATGGTGGTGTGTAGAATTCTGGCCTCATTTATTTCAGCTTTTTTTTAGTTTATTTCCCTTTATTGCTCATGATTTTTGCTTTTGTAATCATTATTATCTTATTTAGATGTTTGAGTTGGAAGAACATATTGGGTTGATGCAGTGTGGACAACCATGTAATACTTTTGGGAGAGATATTGGAATACCTTTTGCTTGTAAGCTCAAACCTTTTAGAACCCCTGAGAATTCTTTTATAATTAACTTCTTGAGCTCTAACATCTGTTTTGTAAGCTCTGATTTTGGAACCCGTTTTATTTTATCTTATATTTTACTTGTTAACTAAAGGAGAGACTGATTTACTTTTTGAAAGTCCACTATTGATTATGTTCCTCTTAAAATATGTCTTAACTTTTTGTGTGTTCTCAGAGCTAAAGAAGTTTCAAAAGTAACAAATGTCATCCCAGCAAGTAGAGCACTGAAAGCCAATTGCACACTGGGGCATAAAGACACAGGGCATAAAGGCCACTCTGGTGTTCATGAGAATTAATGGATAAGCAGGAAGAAGGAAAGCCATTCCAGGTGGAGAGTTGCTTTTAGCATTACCTCAAACAAGAGCCCCTGAAGTGATTTGGAAAACTGATGAAGAGCAAGCACAGGGATTGAAATTCCCATGGCAGCTGGGCATCTATCTTGAAAACAAATCTATTCTGATCCTTATTTATTTAGAAAAAGAAGACAAAGAAATGTATTACAGCAAATACCAGCGAGGGGTGTCCTTGCTGTGTTCCTGCCTGGGTGGCAGGATGGGAACACTCTCACTGTGTCCTGTCCCCTGCATACTATGCTGTCTATCATGAATTAGTCTTTGGCAATTCAATGCATTCAGATCCTGCTTCTCACAGGTCTTCAGTATGCCCATGGCTTTTTTGGGTATCTGGAGAGTCTCTGGGAGATCTGCAAGCCAGAGATCCCCTCCCCTGTGCAGATCATGCATTTGGGTTATCCTTTCTTACTTTTCATTTCTTCCATAGTTTTCAGCAAAGAGACATTATTCTCTCAAACCACACTATTCTCTTCATCCTTTTCCTTCTCCCCCACCCCCACCACTACCACCCAAATCTGACAAGTGTTGCCCACACCAGACAAGTGTTCCTTCACTGAGCTACACTCCTAGTCTCATTATATTGTCCATTATCTCAAGGACCATGATACCTCTTTTCTCTTCTATAGACCTCCCAGTCTGTATCTTCATAATTTGGAAATAGCTTGGGGTTATGTGGTTTTATGACCCAGTTTTTTTTAAATGATTAGAAAGATAAATTGGCATTTTATATTCCAAAGAAAGACACAGATCTCAATAAATTAATACATGTTTTTTTCTAAATATTTTCAGCAGGAATTATTTAAAATTAATAAGGCATATGGTAACCAGGAGTATGGTAAAAGTTGCTTAATGTTTCTGACTTTCTGGGTATTCTAAATGCAGTTATAGTTAGCAAGAGAATTCCCTGGCAACTTATTCTTGGAGATAACAGATAACATAATCAGAGGCTAGATGAGCTCATTAATGTGATTTTTTTTCTAGAATTCAGGTCTCTTGACAGGTTACACTTGCCTAAAAATATTCCAGGCCCAGATTCACTAAGTTGGGATGTGAAGTCCCAAACTGTAGGGATTTTAATGATGTGCTCAGTGTGTGCGGACCCAGAAAGGTCATCTATGTGCTCCACCACTTGGGAAAGGTGAGGGATCATCTACTGTATGAAGATCACAGCTGAGTCTTTAATTATTGGTGAATTTATTGCAGTCTATTAACTACCCTCATTTGTGACAGTCCACTAAAAAATCATCCTTAATCAGGATCAACATTATGATCCGCATAACAGACCCTTTAAAAAGCTTTTTAACCCAATAGTCTAAATTCTAACACAGCATAGTTTTCAGATGGAGTGTGTTCTACTGTGCTGTGGAATCTACACAGCATACATTTTTTTAAACAGTCAAGAAACTTGCTGTTTCTGTGTGAATTTGAGGATTTTGTCATCAGCACACAAATATTCAGATCCCTATGACATACGTAAATATGGGGGGTTGAAAAATTTTAAGGTAATTAAATGTTTGTGGAGAATTTGAAGAAGGTCTCTCAAATGACTAAGTGGCTTCTTAAACCTGGAATGCAATGAAATGCATTTGTAGGATGTATTGAAACAAAGTGGAGTGTGATGCAAATGAAGGAAATAAGCCATCATGTTCATCTGGAAAACATAACTTTGGTCCTGATCCAAGCAGGGGACATCAATAACACAGCAAGAAGAGGCAGTATGAGCTAATTGGATAAGAAGAATTAAAAGATGTAAAGGGGCAAAAGTTAAGTCTCAGGAGACTTCCAAAGACATATATATATATATATATATATATATATATATATCTGATAGAAATAAAACAGAATTTTCAATTTTGGTATTGAAATATTAATTAAAAACAAAGATGTTTGTAACATAAATTCATATGATTATATAACTTTTTGATAACAAATTTAGTTACAATGTCACATGTAAAAGCAGAAGCAGTTTTTGGCCACTATTGTATTTGATTTGATTGCTGCTGTTAAATATCTTGGAAGTTTATTAAAATCTAAATTTACACATAAGAGATTCTTATTTGGGGCAATATTATCACATTTATATTCAAATGAGCATTATGAATTGAGTTTCACTCCTGAGGGAGTCATCAGTTTAGCTCAGTAAATAATATTCTCAAGACCACTGAGGCATCCCAAAAGCAATTTAGGCTCTTTAGACAACTGATGTTTCTGACACAAAATAAAATGCATTTTAGCTACTTATGCATTGTTTAGCATTGAAATGCATGTCACTTTCATAAACATCTTATGTATTATGCTCTAAAATACAGTTCTCTCTGAGTGTATTTTAATAAATAGCTGACATATTTATGGAAAGAATAATAAGAATGCAGTTGTTATGTCCACATTCTTACAGCCCTGAATTGAGGTGCTTGATAGTGTGAGATTATAAAACTCTAAAGGCCCTTTTCATCTGTTGATTATTACTGTAGTTCTTTAAGTAGGCTGTCTGGAAAAATGTCATCTTATTACAAAATATGGAAAGGCAGTCTAGTGTTTGTGCATTAAATCTAACATGAATCTGGAATTAAGTGCAAGGCAAAACACCTTTAGTAAATTGTATAGGTAAAGTTAATCAGTGAGCCCTGCTAGTTTTTTACATGTATTTTTGTAGCACTGGTATTTAATTTTAGATAACACTGATAAAGTTGATGTAAAAATCCTTGGATTCTTCAATTAATCAGAATGACCAGAGGTCTATAAGTAAAAGTGTTGTTTGACGATATATGTGCATACAAGAGTATAAAGACGAAAATGGAAGTAACTGTGATAATTTTCCAATCAATTATTGGCAACATATTCAAGATGATAGTTTTCAACTGTTCAACATTGCATATAAATTTTTAATTAATAAGACATTTATGATGTCTGGTTTTACTTGTCAGCTTGACATTATCTTGAATCATCTAAAAATAGAATTTCAATGAGAAATTTCATAGATCAGACTGGGTTATGAGCATGCCTGTGGGAGATTGTCTTTGTTATTGGTATTCATTGCTGTGGGACAATTCTCTAAGTAGGGCATCATGGGTTATATAAATAGAGAAGGGGTGATCACGAGTAAGCATGCACGCATTTGTTCTTTCTTCTGCTGTTTACTTTGGATGTAGTTTCTTAATGTTCTAACCTGACTTCCATACAGTGGTAGTCTAGAACCTAGAACTGTGAGCTAAAACAGACCTTTTGCCCCCTAAATTGCTGTTTTACAGGGTATTTTATTGTAGCTATATAATGAAAGTAGGATATTTAATTGTGATAAAATGCAATGTTTCCATTATGCCTGCAATAGGAAGCTATGCTTAATATTATGGCCATTATTTAAACCTATTCTGGTGGCTAGTAGGCAATAAAAGGAAATCAAAGTAGATAAGCAAATATTAAAATGAAATAATGGATGACATACAATCAAGAAAATAATAACAAACTTGAAAAATTCACAATATGAGTAAAAGCACTTGTGTGCAAGTTGAGGAACTTATCTGGGAGTCCGAGAACCTGTTCACACACACACATACATACACACACACACACACACACACACACACACACACACACACACACACCCCTACCTAGAGAATCCCATACTAATTACAAGTATAAATTATAAAGAAAATGCATAATTCCAATAAGGTTTTCAATCAAAGAGAGCATGTACTGTTTTACAAAACATGTTCTTTGTAATAAATGAAATATTTATTCAAGTCTCAATAAAATATTCACTTAGACCTAAAAATGATTTCCATTGGAAGTTATCAGGAGTGCTTGAATGCATGACAGGTGCTGAGGCTGCCACTTCAGGAATCAAGGCTGACATAGGAAAGAAAGGTACAGGTAAATGCATGAATCAGATGAAAAATGTAGAACAAAAATCATCTCTATATTAAATTCCCCCATAGAATATATGGTTTGAAAAATCTGAGGTACCATCACCTGTTCAACATCTGGTCTTGGAATAATTTACTATGTGCATGGAAATAGCTAAACATGAACTACATCTCATTTAAACACCAAAACTTAAGCTGAGAATTATCTTATGTTTTGGTGGGCAGTACATAATACTTAGACAGAAAAGAAGGTATTTTAGAGAAAGATATATTTTGGTCCTGTGAACAGTGAAGTGGTTGTGGAGAACAAGAATATCCCATGTACTATTTTTAAAAGAGAGAAGCAAGTATTTGAAAAGGTAGATTGAATTACTCTTAATTGGATATCACAAAATGTATTCAGGAATCAAAAATTCACCACATCCCCATAAATATGTATATTCTTTAAGAATAAATTAAAAACAGCTTGAATAACACATGGTGGTATATTTTGTTTTTCTTGACCATGAAAAAGATTTTTTAAAAAAAGCATATAATTTAAAAGAAAGGTTGATATATTTGGATTAAATAGAAATTTAATTTGCAGTATTGATGGAAATACTATTTTTAAGAACAACAAAATATGGAAACAGGTCATAGTGGAGATAAAGACAATGACACAGATATGATTTGCATATAATAAGCTAACTTTAGGGCATCTGTACCCATAAGCATATGACCATAGCCAGAGCTTATTTTCTAGGTCCCCAGAACTTTGACTCGAAGGGAGGTAATAGAATAAGCCAAAGTTAGATGACCCTTCCCTAAGAAGCAGATACAAAAGCAGAAATTAGGTTTCATTCCAGAAAATGAAGAAATCATACTTTTGTGATGATGTGTTTGTGATTTATATCTATGCATACATATATACATATAAACATATGTCTCATTTATATGAAACACATATAACACACAAATATGTGTTTGAACTTACTTCATGCTGTTTTTTTCATTCATGTTTTATTCTTTGTTTGATTTAAAATACAGATTAATGGGCTTTGTTATGACATTTTCATATGTATTTGTTCTTCCCCTTTTCTGTTTCCTGCCATTCCCTTCTGTTTCCCTGTCACCTGTACTCTCTTTTGTCCTCCATAGCTTAAGTTCTTCGTCCTCTCTCATGGGCTCCTTCTATCTTCATGAACTGTACCTCCATCTACACAATTCATTTATGAATTTTGTTTATCACAGTATATGTAATTATTTATTGTGATGGTTGAAGCTCTCATGCATTTACTTTATTTGGCACCATGTGGTTTTTACACATAGAGGATAGACAGTTCTTTCTCAGGCTAGATATGAAGTGTATTCCTGTCTTTGTTCAATCGAATGTCTGATTTTTCCACTGAGCAGTAGTTATACCTGCTAAATATAGCCAACATTTAATTGGGTGAGCTGTAATTTTCATCCTTCAATCATACTTATAATAGACATGTTAATTAATATTTATTAGTACATATAGACTTTGATTTTCTAAAACACTGCCAGTAATTAACTGAATTTTCTCAGGAAACACTGGGAGCCTTAATTTCTATAGGATAGAGAAACACACTAGGCTCATTGTAAAGAAAGTTAGACAAAGATATGTCTCACATACAGTTGTGAATTCATCCTTATATGACAAAGGATATAAAAGAGAATGGAAACATGTAAAGTTTAACTTCCAAAATAGTACCCCATTTTTCCTTTCATAAATTAAATTTAGCTAATGTAGTTAGTCTTACTTGTGACTAGTATTATCATTTAATTTGCTGATAATTTATTTCATATTTCATTTTGTAAACTGGATAAATGTGGTTGTTTTGAAGTGCATAGTGTCGTATTAGTGATGTTTTCATGACAGTTTCTCTGAACTCTAAGGACTCTGAACCACCTGTGCTCTCATAGAAATGTCCTATCATTGTGTTGTAAATGGAACATGCTGGCCATGAGTTAAAAGGTGGCATTTGACAGTACAGATTTCAGTAGAGTGACTTACCTGCTTTCAAATTAATGTCATGCCTACAAAATTTGGGACATTGGTTGCATAATTATTTAAATTATTTATTATTGACAGAACAGACCTGTTGGTTCAACCTTTGCATAACTGAATATAATTCTGCTCTTTTAGCAAAGATGGGGCCACATTTCATACCATAAATGTACAGAAATGATTCACCTGAACATTTTGGATGAAGTGAATTCCAGAATTAACTTGACATAGAGCTAGCATGAGATCATACATCTCTACTTAGTCAGCAGGGCAATGTCTGCCTTTCCCACAGTGAAACTCATTTTTCTTTGGACACTTGGCTATGGAAAGCCAAGGATGATGGTTTCCTGTTTTTGAAGGTTGGTATTCTTGTCCCTGAATTCTAACTTAGTTGCACTGCCAGTGATTAGCAAAGGAAGGTGTTTTCTCCTCTTCTCCCTTCTTGCCTATCCCTGTCTTTGTCTGCTTTTCTCATTTCTTTTTTATGCTTTTTTTGTCTACCATTTTCTTGCTGTTATAAGTAGTCAGGAGCTCTAAGTCATGTGGTATCCAGTTTCACCTGCATGGGGTTGTTGTGACAATATTAACATGGGTCCATAATTCTTATGCTATTTTCACCTTGGATTTACACCTGTAAGTCTGAGAACCTTAAATAGTTTGATAAATATTCAAAATGCCCATCAATAAATTGGTGCTGTATGGGTAAATGAAAAGTTATAGCTTATTCAGACAAAGAAACTATGGATTGGGAAGAATGCCATTTTTCTCTTAGAATACCCATTTACAGTTATCAGAACTCCTGGGGTAAGAACACAGACTGGCAAAGTGCTTGACACAGATACACAAGGCCATTAAAAAACAAAAACAAACAAACAAAAAAACCAAAACAAAGGCACAACTTAGGGTAGAGCAATGAGTGGGGTGAGATGGGGACCTGAAGCTCATTGGCAAGCCAACCTAACTAAATCTATGGGCTTCAGGTTGAGTGAAAGATCATGTTTTCATAATCAATGTAGAAAGTGATTGAGGAGTACACTTGATATTCATCTGTGGCTTTCACACACATGTGTGCACATGTGCACTAACCAGTACAGACAATATACATACAACACATCACATTATTTGTGACATAACTCACTTCACTTCATAATACATGGAATATATTTTCTCTCTCAAGGATACGCATGTTTCAACTAGCTTGGCTTGAAAGAGCCAAGCATGAAGGCTCACACCTTTAATACCAGTGCTTAGGAGGCAGAGGCAGACAGATCTCTCTTAGTTCAAGGCCAGCATAGTCTAAGAATCAGGTTCCAGGACAATAACTCATTTAAAAAGAAGTAACCATAACCTCCTGCCCTCCATTATTGATGTTTACAAAGTGGAGTCAGAAAAAGGTTGATAAACTGTAATTTATTGGGGAAAAAGTACTCACATAAAGCAGTCAGTGACCAGGTTTGCACCAGAGCAGGACAGACCCTGAAATGCTTCCTAGTCAGCTCAGCCAGGTGAAAAAGAGAGTATGCTCCCTCCTTCCTTCTGAAACCTTGTTATGTAACTCTGGCGTGGTCAGTGGTACCTGTAATCAGGATTTCTCCCTACATTCCATCCTTTATTTCAACACCCTAGCTTATTTCTCAGTCCTTTTTAAAAATCACTTATCTATTTTTTTTTTACCAATCTTTAGACATACAGATTCAATAAGATGATGGTGAAGAGGCTAATAATGTATTTGCTAATTAATAGTTTCTAAAGATCAATGTAAGCTTTCTCTCAATGTAGTTTAAACATCCTTCCCAGGAGGTTGCCTAGGAAGGATTTATAGGCATTTGCTCTAGTGTTTCTGAACAAAAGTTGTTTCTAGTGATGGTGCAGGTTCAATAAGTTATTGATACAATCTTAAGGAGTTTTTTTTTTCAAAATTGCCAATAAAACATACTGATGGAGACAGACTCACACAAGTTCCTATTAGATTAGAGATGCCAGGAATTTCCAACTGTATTCCTGCCCATTGGGCATGATTGTGGAATTTCTGCTGTAAATCTGTACAATGACTTCATGTTGACATTCTTTTCTCTGAAATGTGAAAGTCTTACCTACTATGACCAAACAGCCTTTGTAGATGTGACCAAAATATTCATCTAAAGTCTAATGGTAGCTGTACATGTCCTTAAAAAGACTGAGGCAAAGAACATTGCCCTTAGTAGGGAGAAGGAAGTGTGCTCATTGAAACAGAATGGGGTGATATGTTCAGAAGCCATAGAGTGTTGGCAGAACCTAGAGTCCCAGAGTCCTTGGATTACTATTAGATACAGAGGTCTCCATTCAGTGAAACATCTCTAGATTTGTGTAACATTATATCCATGATGTTTAGGGCCAATCTCTCTTTTGTGGAGATTTGTTACAACAGGAAGTTAGTACAATGTCCTTTCCCAGACCTGCTGTGCAGGATGGGTAGTGGGATTGTTGGAAGCAAAGGTAATAATGACTGTAGCAGCACTAGTCTCCTGAGAGAAATCACATGACATGCACAGGAGCAAGCCTGAGAAGTCCACATGTGGTGGGGAGGGGAATTATGATTCCATTCTACCTGAGGAACTATTGGCAATTGCTGGCTGTTGGGGAGGGAGAGTCAGTTTTCCTCAGGGATGATTTCCTGAGAGGCACACACACTCCATTGGATGACTGTACACTAGTGTACTTACAGGCAGCACTGAATGGATTCAATGGATTTAAAGAGCACATTAACTTGGTAGGAAAGAGTGTTGGTGGGGGACAGGAAAGGAATTGGAGTAGAGAAAATTTGGCATAGATTTGATCAAAGCACATTAAACACATGTAAAATTCATAAACAATAAAAATAAATTATACTCTTACAAAATTAACTTTTTATTAAACAAAAAAACCAAACAATCCAGTATCCTTTCAGTAATAGCTCTTTCCCCAAGGCTTTATGCACCTGACTCTCAAACTCTGAGTAATGGATCACGGCATGTAACATTTGCCCATAAATTTATGCTAAAATTTACATACTGGTAAATTGTTTCAGTCCTTCTTTGTGCAATAGGCTCAAATTTAACTACATTTATTTCAGCTGTAATCACACAAAGCAACCACTATCAATGTTCTCTCTACCGAAAATTGTAAGCAAACCACCTGTGTTAATGTATAATTCACCTTCTAGTAGATTTTGTCCTTTTAAAACAGGATTTTCCTAATATATTCATAAGTAAGACATGGGGGTCACACAACAATTAAGCCTCTTCTGCTTGAAGATAAAACATTTACAAATGCCCCTGTTTAGAAATCTGACATCTCTTAAGTTTTTTCCATATTTGATTGACTAAATGCTGTGCTGTAATATTGTCTCACCAGTACACTAGAAGTACTATAAGAGGAACCTCTGCCTGCTTCAGTTGGGGTTGGCCCAGCATTGTCTGAATCCATTGGAAACCAATAAGTCAGAGGTGAGATTAGCAGCCCATGGAAAAAGAGAGGAATCTTACACCAAGCATATAATTGCACCAAACATTTCCAGCATGGCTGCAGGTGGGGAACTATTTGTTACCTGCATTTCAGAGATAAATAATCTAGCTCAGGTGTATGGGAAGTAACTGTACTAGATGTCCTAGGAGACAGGGAGTGACAGCTGCATTGGAACCTAGCTGCTCCTTCTGAAGCCATATTTTCCTTTCCACAAGTGTTCTTAGCCAAAAGGCTGAGAAAGGACCACTCTTTCCTTTCCATCACTCCTTCTGATTGCCTAAATGTGGAAGGTGTAAGGTGTGTTTTGGAACACATCTTAGGAGAAAGATTGAAAAGTATGAGTTTGCAGAGTGACTGCAAGGGGCTTAGGCCAGCTGAAGGATGAAGCAGGCTCCGTTACAGGAAGACAGTGATTCAGGGATGGAAAGGACAAGCCTTAATGGGCAGAGAAGTCATCTGGAGTAGAGAAGAGACAGTCTAGTCTCATGAACATAGTAAAGCCATGGAGGGTCAGAAGGAAGCTGGGAGAGAAGTCCAGATACAGAAACACCCATTTCCAATGGTGTTTCCATTTCCATCTGGCTTCAGTAATTAGAGTAATTGTAAAATCCAAGGTTCTAAAGTCATAGTATTAGCTGTGCACTTAGTTGAAAAGAAAATGAGAACTTTGGCTTTTTGTTTTTGTTGTTTTGAGATTGGAGGCCATCTACTATGAATCCCTGTCTGTCCAGGAACTCTCCATGTAAACCAGACTGGCCTGAACATGGATCTGTCTGCCTCTGGCTCTTAAGTACTAGGATTAAACGTATGTACCACCATGCTTGGCTTAGCACTTTTGTAGTGGGATCTAATTTAATTTTGTTACCTTTGCAACCAAGAACTAATGGCTTGCCATTTCCAGTAGACTGATTGGCTGGTGAGCTTCTGGGATGATCCGGGGATGCTCCTGGAATCCTCTTGCCTCTATTTTCTCATATCTCCAAAGTGTTGGGATCACAGGCAGATGCCATTACACCCAGCTCCTATATAAATGCTGGAATCCCTTTCAGGTTCCAGTGCTTGCCTTACCATCCACTGACCCACTATTGCCCAAGCCTAGAATTTAATCTGTGAAACAAGACAAATTAGTGCTTCTTTACTTAGAAAAGTCAGTCTAAATCAACTTAAATGCATACTGGGGAAAGCATGACTAAATTCAAATATAAATTGTTCTAAAGAGTAAAACCTTATTCAACTAGAATTATCTTCAGACTTGAGGGCTCCCTGAGCACTGTAATTCCATCTAGGGAGTGCCTGAAGACAGAGGAATAGGGTTAAACTTTGCATCAGGGTAAGTTCCTTAGGGTATTTGTTCATGATCCTTAAATAACATCTGAGATTCCACTCCTCCCAGAACCTAAAGGAAATGACAAATGGAAAATAAAATTAGATCATGTCTATGCTGTTGTGATTGTGCTACATCCTTTTTATTCATACCTCTATTATAAGTGAAAAAGATTTTATTTTAAATTGGGTCTTAGAGATTAAGAAAAATCAATACGGAACTTAGGTGTGGAGAGAACCTAAATGAACAGTATTCCCTGGGATCATTGTATTTATCACTCTTTACCTGACAGCTGAATTTGCTTGCTCAGAAATTATCAAAACATAAATTATAAAGACCTATTCCACAGAGATTTATTTTGATCTCTCTTTGAAGACTTGAAAGGATTTTGGACATAAATACTCAAGATAAAAATGTTCTCAAAATGCAGACCCTAAATGAGCTACAGTGACTTTTGGATAGCTTATGATTTTGCAAATGTTATGGCTCTATGTCTGCACAAAGGTAATGCTGAGATGACATTCAATCAGTGTGAAATACATTCTCCATCATTTGGCTTCCTGGGTGTTTGCTATTCAGCAAAGCTCTCTATATAGTGACCTTGATTTAACCTCAGTGCCCTTAGCTCAGCATTTATGCACACTTGTTTGCTGCTCTTATTTGTAAGTATGGACCCAGCAAATTTTGTGATTCAGAGTTCATTATAGGGCAAAATGATTCACTCATAAAGCTTTTTCTTTCAGGTCTAACCCATTACTAGCCATATTTCCAAGTAAATGTTGATGACACAGAGGGAAAGGAGAGGTCTAGAAGGAAGAGAGATGAAGAAGAAGTGAACAAGACAACATAGATGATGATGAATAATCATGACATAGGGACATTTTTATTTTGAGCACTTCTGGGTAAGATGAATGCATTTGCCTGTCTAAATGAAGACCGCCTTGCTGAGATGTGACTAATTTTCTCAAGCTTTTGGCATATTATTCCTGACTCAACAACTTCCTAACAGTGATAAGCTAATATCTGTAGTATGCTTGAAAGTTTTCATTTTTGAAAACCACTTTTGTTTAGCTAAATCTTAATTATATTAAAATGCACTGTGTCATGATTGCAAGAATGGAAGGCAGGTTAGAAAATTGAGGTTGAAATGTTAGTTAGCCTAGACAGATATTTGGTGACAGTAGATTGTTATATCAGTTACTTAGTAAGTTTTTGGAATTAATACAACTGACAATTTCAATTTAATGAAGGAGAGGTTCATTCTGACTTAAGGTCCATCATGATGGCAAAAGCATGGTGATAGGAGCTTGGGGAAGCTTGTCACACAACATCCAAAGTCAAGAAAAAGGGAGCAGCAAAACCCATGCTCAGACAGTTTTCCCTCTTTAATTTACTCCCAGATTCCAGCCAAAGGAATGGTGCCAACCCACATTTATCTGCCATGTCAGTTAATCTACTCAATACAAAGCCTCACACATGAGCACACAGGCTTGCCTATTTGTTCACTTCCAATCTTATCAAGTTGATAAACAAGGTTAACCACCACAGGGGTAAATGAGAATTTACTTGTAAGTCCAAGGGTGATGCTGGGCTTGGGCATGCAATATATTCATGTATCAAATGTTGACAATACTATGTCTTCCCTGAGTTCTTTTGGAATGATATATGGAGACACTTCAGAGATATCCTAGGACTCCTGTTGGGAAAGCTCACATTGTAAGCATTGGTGATTTTTAAACTCTCATGGTAGATGAAGTTCACAGACAAGTTGGATAATCAAATCACCTCACTCATTACCACATTTTCTATATTCACAACACTGCCTTTTTTTCTGATCTTGAACATGGAAAAACTTAGGCTTTATAAACATTGTAACAGACTCATAAATTGCAGATGGATAAAGGATTTGGTGAAAACAAGACAACTGCTCTTCATGGTCCTTTTTTGAAAGCTGATGGCAGTGAATGTAGGTGCTTGAGACTCAGAGATTAGCAACTGTCCTCTGAGTACTCCTGGACCCTTACAGCACCCCTGAGTACACATGGTGGAGAGATTCATGTTTCCTGGAAATACACGGTTGTTGAAACCACTTCACTTTAGAAAACAGTGATGGCTGTGACTATTTTATTATTTACTATATGATTTAACATTAAAATAAAGAAAAGAACATAGGAACATATTAAAAATAAACAAAATTCACTAACGGCTAAACTACTCAAAATTATAATTCTGAATTTCTGGAATGCTTTATATCAAACATTTTTTTTTACTTTATGCTGTGATTTTTATTTTTCTTTATTCTTTAATTACTACTCATATTTACATATCCATCTCTCCATTCCCACAATCTCCCATCCTCCCATGTTCCCCACAACCCTCCCCAGCCCATCCCTCAGCTCCTCCCCAGGGACAGTGAGGCCCTCCACGAGGGACCTTCAAGTCTGTCATATCATTTGGGGGAGGGCCTAGGCCCTCCTTGCTGTATCTGGGCTGCAATAGTATCCCTCCATAGGGAATGGGCTCCCAAATTCCATTTGTGCTCTAGGGTTGAAGACTGGCTCCACTGTTAGAGGTCCCATAGGCTGTCTTGGCTCCTAGCTGGCACCCACATTCAGAGGGCTTGGTTTGGTCCAATGCTGTTTCCCCAGCTTTATGACTAGGCTCTCAATGCTATCAGTAGGTCAGGTCAATTGTTTCTTTGGGTTTCTACAGCACTGTCTTGGCTCCTTTGCTCATCCCTTTTTCCTCTCCACAACTTGATTCCAGGAATATGGATCAGTGCTTAGCTATGGATGCCTGTTTCTGCTTTGAACACCTACTGGATGAAAGCTCTAGGAATGGTAACCAAGTTAGATATCTATCTCAATATAGGGGAAGGGCATTAATGGCATCTTCTCCACCACTCCCTGGATTCTTAGTTGGGGCCATCGCTGTGGATCCCCTAACATTTCCCCTGTGCCAGACCTCTCTCCATACCTGTACTGTCTCCCTCTATCAAGGCATCTCCTTTCTTGCCCTTCTCTATTTTCCCCCTGTCTCAGTCCTCTTGTTCACCCCCTCCACTTCTTCCCTTCCCATCTCCTTCCTCTCTAACCCCCATGCTCCCACTTTGCTCAAGGGCTCTTGTCCCCCTCCCCTTCTTCAAGCAACTATGTAATTTTCTCTTGGGATCCTCCTTGTCTCCTAGCTCTTCTGGCAGTGTGGATTGTAGACAGGTAATCATTTGCTCTATGTCTAAAAATCATATATGAGTGAGTACATACCATGTTTATCTTTTTGTGACTGGGTTACCTCACTCAGGATGGTTTCTTCTAGTTCCATCCATTTACCTGTGAATTTCAAGATTCCATTTTTTTTTCTGCTGAGTAGCACAAAAATAGACAGGTTGACCAATGGAAAAGAATTGAAAACCCTGATGTTAACCCACACACCTACCAACACCTGATTTTTGACAAAGAAGCGAAATTTATACAATGGACAAAAGAAAGCATCTTTAACAAATGGTGTAGTCATAACTGGATTTGGACATGTAGAAGATTGCAGATAGATTCATATCTATCTCGGTGCACAAAACTTAAGTACAAATGAATCAAAGACCTCAACATAAATTCAGCCACACTGAACCTCCTACAAGAGAAGGTAGGTGGTACCCTCAAATAAATTGGTACAGGAGACCAATTTCTGAACATAACACCAGTAACACAAACATTGAGATTGACAATTAATTAATGGGACCTCCTGAAACTGAGAAGCTTCTGTAAGGCAAAGGACACAGTCAGCAAGACAAAATGTCAGTCCACAGAATGGGAAAAGATATTCAGCAACTCCACATCTGACAGAGGGCTGATCACCAAAATATAAAATGAACTCAAGAAGCTAACCACTAAAACACCAAACAATGCAATTAAAAAGTGGTGTGCAGAACTAAATAGAGAATTCTCAACAGAGGAATGTAAAATGACACTTGAGAAAGTGCTCAGCATCCTTAGCCATCAGGGAAAATGCAGCTCAAAACCACTCTGAGATTCCATCTTTCTCCTGTCAGAATGCCTAAAATCAATAACAACAGTGACAGTCTATGCTGGAGAGGTTGTGTAGAAAGAGGAACACTCCTCCATTGCTGGGGGAGTGCAAACTTGTACAACCACTTTGGAAATCAGTGTGGCAGTTTTTCAGGAAAATGGGAATCAGTCTACCTCAAGATCCAGCAATTCCCAAAGAATGCACATTCATACAACAAGGACATATGTCCAACTATGTTCATAGCAGCATTGTTTGTAATAACCAGAACCTGGAAGCAACCTAGATGCTTCTCAAGTTTAGAATGGATAGAGAAAATGTGGTACATTTACACAATGTGATTCTTTATTTTATTTATTTACTGTTAAGAATTTCATTTTACATTCCACCCACAGTTCTCTCTCTTATCCCTCCCCTAGCACCCACTTACCTCTCCCCAGCCCACCCCTCATTTACTCCTCACAAAGGGTAAGGTTTCCAATGTGGAGTCAACAAAGTCTGGCACATTAAGTTGAGGCAGGACCAAGCCCCTCCTCCCTGCATTAAGGCTGAGCATGGTATCCCACCATACAGAATGGGTTCCAAAAAGCTAGCTCATGAACCAGGGATGGGTCTTTGTCCCACTGACAGGAGACCCACAGATAGACCAAACTTCACAACTATCTCCCACATATGGAGGGCCTAGTTTGGCCCCATGTAGGCTCCATAGCTGTCGGTACAGGGTTAATGAGTTTCCATGAGCTTATTTCTGCTCTCTGTAGACTTCCCCTTCATGATCTTGACCTCCCTTGCTCAGGTATTCCCTCCTCCCTTTCTTCAACTTGATTCCTGGAGCTTGTCCTGGTGCTTGGTTGTGGATCTCTGCATCTAGTTCCATCAGTTACTGGACCAAAGCTCTATGATGGCAGTAAGCTCCTTTAACCTTTTCTTCCTTGTTTGCTGTGGCAATCACTCTGCACTGTAGATAATGATAGTTCCCAGATAGCTTTCTGTAACCTGTACTACAATTCTTTATATGCAGTACAGTTTTATATGTGTAGCTTTCTAATTACTATAAGGCCAAGATCTTTAAATTTTAAGATAAATTGTAGTTACTTATCCATGTTACTACATATTAATTCAGTTTTCTTAAGTTTGTTTATTGATACTATAGAGTATTCAAACTTAGGAAGAATGAATCACAGTTGCTTGAGATTATGGCTGATAATGAGCCCAGCATTTTTCCTGCTTTGCTTTCATCACTGCAGTGGAAGTGCTAGCTTGTGCACACTCAGACAAGTGAAGAGCATTTCCATAGGATACATCCTATCAACATGCACAGAGTATTGGATGTGCAGCTGTGACTTTAGGAAGTGTAGCTTTGATTGCTTTCTGAGAAAATTTTCTCTACTGATATTTCTCTGCTTACAGGCATGTATTTCTTTGTCTTTGCCATGAAATGGCTAGAATTCCTCTAATTATGGAATGCTTTAGTGATCTATTACTTTGTGTTTTCTTATGACTGAAGGACAAGACCATTGTGTGTTGACTCAAGTGTCCAGGGTGCTTTATTTCAGTGGATGATATCTTGGTCTTTCATCTGAACCAGGCAGAAATTGTGAGGTCATATTTATTCTGAGCTGAACAATAGTCCTACTTGCAATTTCTCATACACATTTGGTTTTACTTAATTGAAGGACACCAACATGATGCTTTGGTTAATTATATGCACATCTATAGAAGATTATTAGATAGTCTCTCCAGGTCACACACTACCTCATTATAATGCACCATTTATCCAAATATCAAACAGAACAATCAGTTTTAGTGAAAATTTAATCCCTGATAACTTTTGAATTTAATGATTAAAATACTCAGCCAACACACATCTTTCTCATTTACACACATATTTATAGGAACACAGAAGCATTTTTTTTTTGCCAGCATAACTAAAATTGGAGCTTGATTTCCTGGTCTTCAATTTAATTAATTCTCTTGTTCAAAACAAGCTACATTTCTGCATATCAATGAAATATTAACATAAGAATCAATGCTTTTGATATAGTTCTTTAAATAACATGAGCTTCTTTTGATAAACAGTCACATAATGTTTCTAAATATTCCACTTGATCCCCACATGGTCTTCCAGCCATTGACTTCCAATAACTTTACATTTATGTTGTCTAACAAATAATTTAAACACAAAACATATCCTTAAGTGCCTGTTATTAAATATCAGAGTGTTCATCCATTTAAAAGTTTCATTAGTTTTATTTTTTCTGATGCTACCATTATATAAAGTTACAATGTGAAATTTGTCCTTCTTTTCTCATAATTACAGCAAGTCAATTCTTTGGTCAGATAACACTGTCCTGCATATTATAAAGTTCTAATCGATATTAAATTAGAGTCATTTGTATAGAATGACAAGGCCAGATAACAAGTTTGAAATACAAGGATTAGATTATTTGTATAGTTTCTTTAGCAAAAATTGTAATTTTCTTATTTTTGTGGGTAAAACAGTGTGCTTTAGAAATACTTTTCTGAAAATCTAGAATACCATTTTCCATGCTCAAGTTAGTTTCTTGCAGATAAGAATTATTTCTGTGAAAAAATTAAATGGTGATGGATAATCAAGTCAAATTTGGTCTGGTAAGATAACTCAGTGGGTAAAAGCACTTTTTACAAAACCTGATTACCTGAGTTCAATTTCTGGAAGCTACATAAAGATGGAATGAAATATACATTATGTCATGCATGCCCAATTATACAATCAATAAATAAAAATCTTTATAAAATGGATAAAACATATTTTTTTCTTTTTTCTCCAATTTAATTTAAATTAGAAACAAGATTGTTGTACATTTCAGTCCCAGTTCCCTCTCTCTGCCCTCCTCCCCTACCCCCCACTAACACCCTACTATCCCATACCATTTCTGCTTCCAAGGGAGGATGAGACCTTCCATGGGGATCTTAAGATTATGTCATGTCCTTGTGTTTAGGCCCTCCCCCATGTGTTTAGACTGAGAGAGTATCCCTCTATGTGGAATGGGCTCCTGAAGTCCATTCTTATGTTAGGTATAACTACTGATCTACTGCAAGAGGCCACATAAATTTCTGAGGTCTTCTCAATGACATTCACGTTCATGGGGTCTGGATCAGTCCCATGCTGGTTACCTAGCTATCAGTCTGGGGACCATGAGCTCCCCATTGTTCAGGTCAGCTGTTCTGTGGGTTTCGCCAGCCTTGTCTTGACTACTTTGCTCATAAGTCCTCATTTTCTGCAAATGGGTTCCAGTTCAGTTCAGTGTTTAGTTGTGGGTGTCTGCTTCTGGTTCCATCAGCTTCTGGATGAAGGGTCTAGGATGGCATATAAGTTAGTCATCAATCTCTTTATCAGAGGAGGGCATTTAAGGTAGCCTCTCCATTGTTGCTTAGATGGTTAGTTGGTGACATCCTTGTAGATCTCTGGACATTTTCCTAGTGCCTGTTTTCTCTTAAAACCTATAATGTCTCCCTCTGTATGATATCTCTTATCTTGGCACTCCCACCAGCAGTGGAGGAGTGTTTCCCTTTCTCCACATCCTCTCCAGCATAAACTGTCATTGGAAATTTTGGTTTTAGCCATTCTGACAGGAGTAAGATGGTATCTCAGAGTTGTTCTGATTTGCATTTCCCTGATGTTTAAAGGATGTTGGACACTTTCTTATGTGCCTTTCATACATTTTATAATCCTCTATTGAGAATTCTTTATTTAGTTCTGTACCCCAATTGTAATTGGATTATTTGGTGTTTTGGAAAGTAGCTTCTTGAGTTCTTTGTAAATTTTGGAGATAAGCCCTTTGTCTTATTGGGGTTGGTGAATATCTTTTTTTCATTCTGTGGGCTACCGTTTTGTCTTGTTGAATATGTCCCTTGCCTTCCAGAAGCTTCTCAGGTCCAGGAGGCCCCATTTATTGTTGATCTCAATGTCTGCTACAGGTATTATGTTCAGGAAGCAGTCTCATGTACCAATTCATTCAAGGGTACTTCCCACTTTCTCTTCTATTAGGTTCAGTGTGGTTGGATTTATGTTGAGGTCTTTGATCAATTTGGACTCAAGTTTTGTGAATGGCGATAGACTTGGATCTATCTGCATTCTTCCACATGCCAGCATCCAGTTACGCCAGCACCATTTGTTGAAGATGCTACCTTTCTTCCATTGTATACCTTTAGCTTCTTTGTCAAAAATCAAGTGTTGGTAGGTGTGTGGGTTAACATCATGGTTTTCAACTAGATTCCATTGGCCTACCTGTCTATTTTCGGGTGAGTACCAAGCTGTTTTCAGGACTATAGATCTATAATAGAGCTTGAAGTCAAGGATGGTGATGCCTCTGGAATTTCCTTTATTGTACAGGATTGTTTTGGCTATTCCGGGTCTTTTGTTTCTCCATATAAAGTTGAGTATTGTTCTTTCAAGGTCTGTGAAGGATTGTGCTGGTATTTTGATGTGGGATTGCATTGTTTCTGTAGATTGCTTTTGACAGGATTGCCATTTTTACTATGTTGATCCTATCCAAGAACATAGGAGATCTTTCCATTTTCTAATGTACTCTTCAGATCTTTTCTTTAAAGACTGAAAGTTCTTAATATACAGGTCTTTCAGTTGTTGGTTAGTGTTACACCCAGATATTTTATGTTTTTGTGGCTATTGTAAAGGGTGATGTTTCTATGATTTCTTTCTTAGCCTATATGGTCTGTACATAGCAGGGCTACTGATTTTTTTTTTAGTTAATCTTGAATCCTGCCACTTTGCTGTGAAGGTGTTTATCAGCTGTAGGTGGTCCCTGGTAGAGTTTTTTGGGTCACTTATGTAAACTATCATATCATCTGCAAACAGTAAAAGTTTGACTTCTTCCTTTCCAATTTGTATCCCCTTGATCTCCTTTGGTTGTCTTATTGCTCTAGCTAGAACTTCCAGGACAATATTGAAGAGGTATGGAGAGCGTGGACTGCCTTGTATTATTCCTGATTTCAGAATAATCCTGTTGTTTACCCCCATTTAGTTTGATGTTGGCTGTTGGTTTACTGTATGTTGTTTTTATTATGTTGAGGTATGTTCCTGTTATCCCTGACCTCTCCAGAACCTTTATCATGAACGGGTGTTGGAGTTTGTCAAAGGCTTTTACAGCATCTAGTGAAATGATCATATGGTTTTTCTTCCTCAGTTTATTTATATGATGGATTACACTGATATCGTTTTATATGTTGAACCAACCCTGCATCCCTGGGATGAAAGCCACTTGATCATGTGGATGATTTTTCTGAAATGTTCTTGGACTCAGTTTGCCAGTATTTTATTGAATATTTTTGCATCAATGTTCATGAGGGATGTTGGACTGTAGTTCTCTTTCTTAGTTGTGTCTTTGTGTGGCTTGGGTGCCAAGATAATTGTAGCCCTTTAAAAAGAGTTTGGCAATTACCCTTCTGCTTCTATTGTGTGGAACAATTTGAGGAGTATTGGTATTAGCTCTTCTTTGAATTTCTGGTAGAATTCTGCACTGAAGCCATCTGTCCATGTGCTTCTTTTGGTTGGGAGACTTTTGATGACTGCTTCTATTTCATTAGGTTTTATAGGTCTGTTTAAGTTGCTTATCTGTCATTGATTCAATTTTGATAAGTAATATCTATCCAGAAAATTGTCCATTTCCTTTAAATTTTCAAATTTTGTGGCGTACAGGTTTTCAAAGTATGACCTGAAGATTCTCTGAATTTCCTCTTTGTCAGTTTTATATCCTCCTTTTCATTTCTGATTTTGTTAATTTGCATGTTCTCTTTCTGCCTTTTGGTTATATTGGATAAAGGTTTGTCTATCTTGTTGATTTTCTCAAAGAACCAACTCCTCATTGTTACATTGATTCTTTGTTTTGACTTCATTGATCTCTGTGCTCAATTATTATTTCCAGGTGTCTACTCTTCTGGGGTGAATTTATTTCCATTTGTTCTAGAGCTTTCAGTTGTGCTGTCAATTCTCTGGTGTGACTATTCACTAGTTTCTTCATGTGAGCACTTAGAGCTATGAACTTTCCTCTTAGTACTGCTTTCATAGTGTCCCATAAGTTTGGGCATGTTGTGTCTTCATTTTCATTGAATTCTATGAAGTCTTTAATTTCTTTCTTATTTCTTCCTTGACCCAGGAATGGTGCAATTCCCCATTTTTCATTTTCCATGAGTTTGTAGGTTTTCAACAATTTGTGTTGTTGTTGAATTCTAATTTTAAAGCATGGTGGTCTGACAAGACACAGGGGGTATTTCAATATTTTTACTGAGGTTTGCTATGTTGCCAACTATGTGGTCAATTTTAGAGAAGGTTCCTTGTGGTGCTGGAAAGATACTTCTGTGTTTGGATGGAATGTTCTATAGATGTCTGTTAATCCCAATTGGGTCATCACTTCTCTTAGTTCCTATGTCTCTTTGTTAAGTTTCTGTTTGGTGTTCCTGTCTATTGGTGAGAGTGGGGTGTTAAAGTCTCCCACTATAACTGTGTGAGGTCTTATGTGTGATTTGAGTTTTAATGATGTTTCTTTTAAGAATAAGGGTGCCTTTGTATTTGGGGCATAGATGTTCACAATTGAGACTTCTTCCTGATTGATATTTCCTGTGATGAATATGAAATGACCTTCTTCATTTCTTTTGATTGATTTTAGCTTGAAGTCTAATTTGTTAGATACTAGGAAAGCTACACCAGCTTCTTTCTTGGGTCCATTTAATTGGAAAATCTTGTCCCAACCATTTACTCTGAGGAAATATCTGTCTTGAAATTGAGGTGTGTTTCTTTTATGCAGCAGAAGGGTGGATTCTGTCTTTGTATCCATTCTTTTAGCCTGTGTCTTTTTATGGGTGAGTTAAGTCAATTAATACTGAGGGAAATTTAGGATCACTGAGTGTTAATTTTTGTTTGTTTTTGATTTGATGTTGGTGGTATTGTGTGTGGATTTACCCTGCTTTTTCTTTTGGTTTTTGGTAAAGTGTAAGTATCTATTGCAGATGTATTTGTGAATGTAGTTGACTTCCTTAGGTTGGAGTTTTCCTTCCAGTACTTTCTGTAGGGCTGGATTAGTGGCTATGCATTGTTTAAAACTGGTTTTGTTTGGAATATCTTGTTTTCTCCATCTATATTGATTGAAAGCTTTGCTAGGTATAGTAATCTTGGCTGGCATCCATGGTCTCTTAGTGTTTGTAGAATATCTATCCAGGACCTTCTGGCTTTCAAAGTTTCCATGGAGAAGTAAGGTGTAATTCTGATATGTTTGCCTTTTTTGGACTTTTTCTTTAGCTGCTCTTAATATTCATTCTTTATTCTTTATATTTAGTGTTTTGATTATTATGTGATGAGGGGACTTTTTTGTGGTCCACTCTATTTGATGTTCTTTAGGCTTCTTGTACTTTCATTGGCATGTCTTCTTTAGGCTGGGGGAAGTTTTCTTCTATGATTTTGTTGTATATATTATCTGAACCTTTGAGTTGGATTTCTTCACCTTCCTCTACACCTATTATTCTTAGGTTTGGTCTTCTCATGGTGTCCCATATTCCCTGGATATTTTGTGTTGAGGATTTGTTGGACTTAAGATTTTCTTTGGTCGATGATTCTATGTCTCCTAGTCTTCACTGCCTGAGCCTCTCTCTTCCATCTCTTGTATTCTGTTGGTTATGCTTGCATTTGTAGTCCTGATATTTTACCATCTTTTCTAACTCCAGCATTCCCTCAGACTGTGTTTTTAAATTGTCTCTTGCACTGTTTGAGTTGTCTTGCAATTTTTGGTTTGTCTTACCTTCATTTCTTTGAAAGATTTCGCATTTCCTCTCTTAAGGTCTCATCTTCATGAAGTTTTTTTTTAAAATGTCAGTTTTTTTCTGATTCATCTGTGTTGAGATGTTCAGGTCTTGCTGGCATAGAGTCCCTTGACTCTGGTGGCATCATATTGGTTTTTCTTTTGTTGTATACATTCTTATATGGTCATCTTCCCATATCTTCTTCCAGTGGGTGCAGGTTGTATCACTTCCTCTCCTGGTGTGTATGGGTCCAAGGTTCTCTTCTGGTGGGTGAAAGAGGGTCCGATACCCTGATGGGTCTCAAGGTGCACTCTGTCTCTGTCTCCAGATGGGTGGGAGCTGAACTAGCACAGTGATGTCAGCAGACTCGAGGTTGCTTGGTCCACTGTGTCTGAGTCAATCTGCCTGCAGACACCAGGACAGGAGTTCCCATAGTGGACAGGCAGAAGTTGGAACCAAGGCAGGTGCCAAAGCTCACCTCTGCCCTGAATGTGGGAGATAGTAGCCCAGTGATCTCAGCAGACTCTGGATTAAATGTATATTAAAATACCTGATGGTTATGCAATATGAAGACCCAGTGAGAAGCTTGTTGATATTGAAATGGGAAAAATGTAGAGACCAGAATATCAAATTCACAGACATCAAAGCAAAAACCATAAATGAGAAATTAAGATTCAAATCTTCCATTCAGTGAAGGAAAACTACCCCCAGGAGACAGAAAACAATCTGTGGAACTGAAGAAAGTATTGACTAGCTAAAGATTTCACAAAGGGTTAAATCCATAAAACAAAAAAGAAACCCCAAACATTTAGCAGTACCTAAATAGAATGCTTTAAAACCAGTGAATGGGTCTAAATACATAGTTCTTAAAAGAAAGTTTACATGTGGCTGAAAGTATAACAAGAATTCGAACATTATTAGTCATCATGGAAACTCAGAGAAAAACCCTAATATGATCCTCTCATTCCAGGGAGAGGAGTCATCAAAAAGATAAATGCACAGGGGTGGAGAGATGGATTAGCAGTGAACAGTCATCTCCACCTTTAGACACTTGAGCTTGGTTTCCAACATTCACATGGTGACTATTAAATGCTACAGCCTGATATTTAGAGGATACAATACCCTCTTCATCCCTTCACAGAATCTCTCTCTCTCTCTCTCTCTCTCTCTCTCTCTCTCTCTCTCCACCCTTCTCCCTCTCTCTTCCTCCTCTCCCCATTCTCTCTCTTACACACACACACACACACACACACACACCCCTAAGACAATGTAAACTTAAGTGGAGAGACTTTGATAAATGACCCCCGAAATTGTGTGTAGAATGGACTCTAGTTACAGACTCTATAGTCTATAACAATGTGATTTCTGTTTTAAAAACCCAGAAGAAAGGAGAAGACTTAGCTTGTGGTAAAGAAATGGCAAATGTTTGGGGAAGTAAATGGATTTAAACACTACACAGTATTTACATATCACAACATCAGTTGAACCTCATAAATATGTATAGCTTTATATCTAGGTTAAAATTTGCTTAAGCAAAGCACATGAAATAAAAAATAATTATTCTACAAAGCAATCTAACATTGAGTTACTTGGGTGGTCTATTAGTTCCTGTTCCACGACAATATGAAGCAAAATTTGTAATTTAAATCCACAAAAATTCTCACTGTTCTAGAGACTAGATGTCTGCAGTCATCGTATGGGTAGAGTCATGACTCTTCTTCTTCATTTTCTAGATTAGGACCTTTCCTTAGGTATTTTATGTTCTAGGAGCTTCAGGCAGCCTCTACACCAGTGTGTCCTGATTTCCTTCTATTGCTGTATTTTCTTTGTCTCACCAGGTCCCTCTGCCCTTCTCAGTGTCAAATAAGCACACTGACATTATATTAATTATTAAAATGTTGGCCAACAACTAAGGCTTCTTACTGGTTAGCTCTGTCTTAATTATTAACTCATTTCTACTAATCTAAGTTTTTCCACATGGTATTATCTTACCTGAGAAGGGTCCAGATGTATTACTCCTTCCTCTACTACATGGTAACTTAGTAGAGAAGAGACCGATTTCCTGTTGCTCCCTGTTTATATCCTGTTTCTGCCCAGCTACGTCACTTTCTGTCTGTCTATACAGACCTCCAGACCCCAATGGTTACCTAGTGGCTAGTTCCATTCTCTGATCCCCAGACAGGCTTTTTTTTATGCAAGAAAGATATCATCATGCCTTCCCAGAAGGACGCAGTGCTCAATGGATGAAGGGTCTGTGTTAGTCTAAGAGGAAGTAATCTATCCTGAGCTGATTATGCAATGACACCTTTTCTGAAGTTCACATTCTAAGATACTGTTCATTGGGACCTCACATAGATTTTGGATAGACACATATAATTCAGCCTCAGCAGAGAGCTATCAAAACTGCTAAATATCATTTTTAATTCATTAATATATGTTTATTATATACTACATATATTTTATGATATATATTTAATAATATATTCTAATGTAAGTCTCATGAAGATAAGAATGTAATTATTTTTGTTAACTAGAAATTCACAATTTGCAAAATTATTTGTGTAATTTAACTGAATAATTCTATGCTATGCAGTTTGAAAATAAGTTTCCTGCATCCTGTTTCTCCATCCAGTGAGGAAAATACACTGAAGCACAAATATTACCCAATGGTGAGCTAATTATTATTCCTTAAGAATGTATTTCTATAATGCTTCCTTAGGTGTGTTCAAATGTATTAAACTTGATGCTGTCTGCATTACAATATTGTCTTACTTATCATGTGAATATCCTGGCCATTAAAAAAGACCTGTGGAGACATACTATATAATTGAGACTCCAGTTTCCATCTCTCACAGTAATACAGCCTTGGTCACTTTCCCCTCACCTTTCTCTGTGTCTATTTCTTTAACCGAATGAGAAAAAGCATAAGTGTTATCTAAATTTTTTTATAAAAGTTTATTGATTTTTATGTGAATGTCTGAGTGCTTCTTTGTGTACCAAATGCACACAGGAGCCTGTTGGAGGTCAGTAGAGGCCATTGAATTCCCTGGAACTGGAGTTATAGGCAACTGTGAGCAGTTTGATGTAGATGGTATTTATCAAACCTGGGTCCTGTACAAGAATAATAAGTAATCTTAACTACTGATATCCCTGCCCCCCTCAATGTTGGTTTTCTCTAGATAAAAATTTCTAAACTAGGTAGCAATTAATCTGACAAACAAACAAGTCTAGTAAATACCTTCTATTTTACATAGGGATCTCAGCTACAGAAAGGATTTGTAAATAGTTTCTGTCTCACCTCGTCCCACAGCCAATTTGCCCCAAATAAACACACGGAGACTTCTATTAATTATAAACTGTTTGTCCAATGACCCAGTCTTCTTTCTGGCTAACTCTCTTAATTATTAACCCATAACTACTAATCTATATATTTCTACATGGTCTTATCTTACCAGAGAATCTTCCCAACAGAAACATGGCATCCTTCTGGCAGTTTCTCATTTATCCTTTCCCCAGAATTCTCCTCATCCAGTAGCCCTGAATATACTTCCTGCCTGGCTACTGACCAATTAGTGTTTTATTTATTATTCAACAAGAAAAACATATACACAGAATGACATCCCCCATCAAGGATTAATGTGTGTATGTGTGTGTGTTATATAGCCCCTCAAACATCCCAAACAGTCAAATATTTAAATGGATAAAATATACTGGATCTTCACACAGGACTTGAGCTAGCTAACTAAATGAAATGACTAGGAGTACTCATTTTGTAATATCTTGGAAGACTTGAGTGTATCTAAGGCTTCTTGATCAGAGCCATTGATTTATACAAATGGTGCTGAGGTCTTGACTTGTTTCATGTAAAGTGGTAGTTATTTAACAAGCCATGATAAGTGGAGGGGTAACTTTAAATCATTAACTTAGCCAAGTGTAGAGAATTTAAGTTCTTAAGTTACCAACTGAACCAAATATTTCTTTCTTTTTTTTTCTAGAAGGGACATTAATATATTTAAGGACCATTAAGGAACTTAGTGTCAATTTGAGTGGATACTTGTCAAGACTTGCATGTCCACAGAAGTACCACTTAGAAGCCTTAGACTTTGGGAGAAATTACACAGTGGAAGCAAATGTATTCACCAAGCTAAGGAGACTGCAGCATCACAGTGGTCTCATAGATGAGTGTTGTTTCCTCTAGTTGGATAGTCATAAATTTTAGGTCTGTTCATTCCTATTATTTTACAAACTACATTTCCAGAGAACATCTTTTTATTTTATTTTATTTTATTTTATTTTATTTTATTTTATTAGTTCTAGTTAGGGAAGAAGCTTATTTCAAGTCCCTTCTCCCTCTCCCTCCCCCCACCCCCAAACCTCCTCCCCCACCCGACTCCTATAATTTTATTGAATATTATAGATTTAATATCATGAAACTTAATTATAGACTTAAAATGATAAGCTATGTTTGTTCAAAACATACCTCAAATCTATTTTAAATCCAGATTGTAATTTTACATGGTTAGACTTTTCTAGACTAGACGTTTACAAATACTATACATTTTCTCTTCTTGAATTTCATAAAATTTCCAAAAGGGAATGAATGAAAATGTTTCGTTCTTCTTAAAATCAAGAATGACATAATAAAATGTGGATTTAGTTGTCTTTCAAATCTACTTCCTTCTCACAATTTGAGCTATGGAGTTCTATGTCATAAATATTGTTTCATAATATGACTTGATAATCTACATCACACAGCTTGAATAGAGAATACATTTTATTTAATGCATACTTGTAACCTCTCTTTAACCAATGTAATTGTGAAGTGCTTACAGCTAGGGCCTTTCATATGGTAAAAGTGGAGTATTGAGGAAACTATACATCTTCTATACTCCCATTCAAACTGTATGATGGTACAGGTTGACAAAGGAGATGAATACAAGATGGTGTTGGTGGAATAGCGATCTCAGATTGATACTTGTGTACTGCTGCAGTCTGGATATGCTAGAATGTGACACTCAGTGATTCCCAGGTTGGAGTCTTGTCAATCATGTGCTGATGTGAAAGGTGATAGAGGTCATTAGATCTTTGAAAACACTTCACCAAGACTGACATATCGTTCTGCTTCATTAATTCCCATTAGAGGTAATCACTATGCAGTTAATGGATGCCCCTTCTCTAGACTCCAGTTTTCTTTTTTTCCTATGTGATCCTTTCCACACATGCTTCCACCCCTGTTGTGTCATCTGCCTTGAGGCCCTAAAGAACTGAGCAGACATCATTGTCATGTCTAACACAACCCTGAGCTAAATCAACCTCTTTCCTTTTCTGAGAACACTTCATTTATTAATTAAGGGTATTCCTTCTTAAAATATGTGGTACATAGTGAAGGACATATCATTGAGTACAGAATAATGTGCTCAGTGTTCACTAACAATTGAAGAAAGACCTTCAAAAACTGAGAAACTTCTATTAGATACTCATTACAGAATAGAAGAGTAATACTTTTAAATGTAGACTTTGCCTCTGTATAAACATACAATAGACCAAATATTTTACCCACTGAATTAGCAGTAAAACTCCAACCTGTATTAGGAACCAGGTAAACTGTTGTTGAATTTTATCCAAAGGCAAGTTTATCATTCCAGGGCGATTCTGTCTTCTAGAGGACGTCTGGCAATATCTGGAGACCTTCTAATTGTCACAAATAAGGAAGAGACAGAATGGTCATGCACTGGGCAGAGGGTGAAGAAGAAGGGACCCCTAAGTTAGCAAAGCCTTAGTCAGACATGTCTATGAGCTTGTCAAAGTGTTTGTTTCCTTTAATGGAACAGGTCTTTAGGCACTTGTATTCAAAGTAACCTTTCTGGATCTGTGATCATTACACAAAGGAGCCCTTAACATTTATATGAGATATTCCACAATTGCTTCATAGTGACTGCTACCGTACTTATGTTTTTGACTCTGATTCACTTCCTGATCAATGATTTTTTACACAATTCAAGTATCAACACTCCTCTGAGTTTGATGTTAATTAATTGATGTTAATTGGTACTGCTCCAGTCTTTGAAAAATATGCGTGTCTGTGATCTATTTTGCTTTTTGAATATTTTTGGAAATTCATAGGAAGTTCAAATACAGGAAATTATTCACACTTCTAAATCTGATGACCTAACTCCTATTCATTAAATTATTAAATTCAAGAAGGAACATAAGATATAAATATTGACCATATGCATATAGGGAAAACTTTGTTCTGTAAACAGTGAGTAATTTTTTTTCATGGAAACATTTCACAGATTGTTTTGGATGAAATAATTCACCACATGGAAACAATCCTAGAAAATGATGCTACAGAGCAAATCCATAGAAGGATAAACATTCCTGCTTTCTTCCTTTTGCACTTTGTCCTTTAAAACACAGCTCCCTTTCCTGACTGAGACAGGCGGCATGTCAGAGTTTAATGAATTGTTTTAAGTTCTCCCAATGGTTGCGATGTGGGCAGGAGGAATCACAGGAGCCTTTGGAACATCTCATTAGAATATAAAACAATCAATGCCGAGGTTATGTTACAGACAGATACAGGATGAGAAGATGTGAAAATTTTCCTGTAATAAAAAGAGGGTGCTGCCACAATAAGAGCACAAGAAGAAGAGTAGAGGAGAGGAAATGGAGAGCAGAGATATTGAGTAGGGGGAAGAATAGAGGAGAGAGAGCAGGATGAGAGATACCATTTCAGAGGGAGCCACTATAGGGCCGAGAAGAGATCTGGAACTAGGGTGATCTCCAGAGACCTACAAGGATGACACGATCTGACAATCCAGGCAGTGGAGGAGAGGATAGCCTAGAAGCCCTTCCCCTAGAATGAGATTGATGACTGCTCTCTATTCTATCCTAGAGCCCTCATCCAGTGGCTGATGGAAGCAGAGACAGACATCCACAGAAATACACTGAGCTGAAATCTGGAACCTAGTTGAAGAGAGGGAGGAATGAAGATCGAAGGGGTCTGTACCAGGTTGGAGAAACCCACAGAAACAGTTGCCTGAAAAAGGGAAAGCATATGGACCCCAGACGCTGTTGGGGAAGCCAGTGCCTGACTGATCCAGCCCCCTGATCATGGATGCCAATGGGGAGGCCCCTGCACTCCGGGGAGCCTCTGGAGGTGGACTGGCATTTTTCCCTGGTGTGTGTGTGGGACTTTGAGAGCCCATCCCACGTGAAGGGATGTGCTCTGTCTATGGACACATGGGGAGGGGCATAGGCCCAGCACAGGAAGTTTTGGTGGACTTTGTGGAGCCCCCGTTGGGGGCCCTACCCTGCCTGGGGAGTGGTAGGTGAGTGGGGTGGGGGGGTTAGGTTGGAGGTGGGGGAGGAGGGATTGGGGTGAGGGGAGGGAGAGGGAGAGGGGACTTACATGTGAAACAAGCCTGTTCCCTAACTTGAATTAATAATAATAATAAAAATATTATCTAACAAAAAAAATGACTAGGGCAAGTAGTTACCAGTGTATGGGGGAAGATCTTTTGTTACCAGTGTATGGGGGAGAAGTTTCCCCTCACTTTTTGCTATATAAGAAAATCATACATCAAGCTGTAACGGTGACCATTAAACCTCACACTGGTCAAAAAAAAAAATCATTACATGAAAAGCCAGGCATGAAGTAAACTGTTCTGAATTAGATGCTTCATTGTGTAGTAATCAGCTTCTCAAATTATACACTCAACTAAAGTTCCCTAAATTAGCTCACAAACATGCAAACACACTGGAGTAGAGTTGAGACAAGATTCCATACAGTATGTCTATAGGGAGAAGACTAATTTTTCAGCTTTGGAGGTTACTATGAGTTTAGTTACTAGATAGTAACTGTAGCAAGAATACTGGGGATTATAATGGTACCCCTTGGCACACTTTTTTTAAATAAGAAAAATGTAAGTTATTTCATATTTTAAAACGGATTCTCATAAATCTCCTAATCATCTTTTTTTCAGTAAAAATGAATATTACAACATATTTAGGAATATTTATAAACACTAAAACACAATGCCAACATATATTTGCTATTATAATTACTTCTCGGAGCTTGGGATATGAGATTTCTATGACCCAAGAAAATATTGTAATGGTCTACAAACATATAAGAGAACATCCCGTGTTTGTTTTGTATTTTCATAAAAAATTTATTGGGGGGCAAGTCATCATTATTTAATATTTCTGATTCAAGTATGTTTAATTAATGATCCAACTCCAGAAGCTTTACAAGCAAAATTGCCCTCCTTTAAACATAGTCTTCGATTGTGGACATTTTTATTAAGTTTCACAGGAGACACTCATTCCCTGTGAGGTTGGTGGGGAACGTTTTGGTTTGGAGAAACTCACACTGTTCAGGTTCTGTAGCTTCCATAATTAATGTGAATATTTCAATCCGTTATCTTGAAATATTCATAATGTTTCCTTTGCAGTTTTGCCTTGCAGCCCATGTCCTCTATTCCCATTAAAGCAGCCAGAACTTTGTACCTTCACAGTGGCAGAGAAGATAATACGGAACCTATTATTATCTGCAGCCATTAAAAATATCTTGATATGAAAGGAAGAAAATTTAGGGACAGATTTCTGGGACTAACGTATTTTCATGCTTCTGAATTGGAGCGATTGTCCTAAGTTGGTAGGATAAAAGTTTAAACAGACAAGGGTAGAAATATCCACAGATGCTGAGCTCTGCCTAAGAACTCCTCGATCCAGCAAGGACATTAAGGACAGCGTAAAGGGAGACAGCAGCCAAGTGTGCTGATCTTTTTAGCCAATGAAATAATGAATGAACAATGTGTTTCCCTCCCTCTCTGAGGCACAGACTCAATGGTGTCGAAATAGGACAGTGGCAAAATGTTTCAAGAGGATGCCATTGTGTGGATCGATGTGAACAAATACATACAGATACACATGCATGTTAATGTATGTGCATTCATACATTTATAGGTCTAACCGGAAGGCAGTGGAGTTGTGTTCCCATGCACTCTGTTGTCCTTACACACAGCACTGCCAAAACTCCTGCCATCACCAAATTTTCAAAATCCCAAACCACCTCCTATGTGGAGTTTGAGAGAATGTTGGGTAGATATCCATCTAGTAAGGATTTCTACCATGGAGAAGAACAGGAACATGAGACAGAAAGAAGTTTCAATTATAAAGGATAAAAAAGATACTACTAAGTTTAGGCTCTAAGATTCAGATTTGTTAGTAAAAGTGAAAATGTCAGCAGCTCCTTAGGAGGAGAGCAACCTGTAGTATAGGACACAGAGGTATTGATAGTCACAGAGGCTTATAACACAAGGGAGCTTCCGAAACCACAATGTAAATGAGCTTCTATTGCCTGGCTTGTGTCGAAAACTCATGATGACTCAACTTTAAATCCACATTGCAAACTCTAGCCAATCATCAAATAATTCATCAACTTGCTTCAGGATTTTACGTATTGCTTTTCCATGGATGTTTACTTTTTATTGCTTCCGTATATCCATGTCTGCATCACTTTCTGCATTTGTATTGTAGTCAATACTTCTCAGAAACTAAGTTAGCCTGCCACAGTCCTGTATCAATTTCTGCGTTGGCTAGAGCATTCCCTTTATTGTACTCTGAGGTAAGTTCCCTTATTTGACTAATTATATAATAGACAAGGTCTTCATCTCTCAGAATACCATAGCAGGTATTTCTGATGAGGTAAAAACACAAGCTGCACAGTAAGTAGGTCAACTATAGGGAAAATTTAACTCTCAGCCAACTGTTAGGGATTGTTTGTACATTCTACCTCTTATTTGCCAGGTGGCAAGGATCATCTTTTTCATAGAACAAAGAAATGAGGTTAGAGAATGTCCATTCGGGATACACTAACCATATCCCCATCATGTTCTCCTGATTTCAAAAGATTAACAATTCAGATTTACATTTGCATATTGTATGCTAAGGCAAGGCACAGAAGTCATCATATAAGCTTCTTTGTCCTGGAGCCAGTCCACATCATAGATATGTTAATAAATCATCCATTTATTCTACTTTTATGGTCCATGGGTGTATCAATGATCAGACATAAACATACATGATACATTACTTTCTACTACAAGTAGAAGGAACATACATAGGCTAAAGGCAGTGTGTGTTAGGGACAAGTAGTTGACTTTTAGTGTGTATGTGTGCATGTGTGTTTGTTTGTGTTTGTGTACATGAATGTCCTGAGTGTACACATATGTGTACCTGTAACCCTTCATGAATGAAAGACAGAGGAATACATGGACAGCATGCTCTATAACTCTCCACCTTTAGTCCTGTGAGACAGTATCTCTCCTTGAACCTGGAGCCAGCAGCCCAAGGAATCTTCCTGTATTCATCACTACAGTGCTGGGATTGCAGGGATACATGCAGCCACCCAAGGTTTTTTTGTGGTTTTTCTCTATCTCTCTCTATTCCTCCCTCCCTACTCACTCTCTCTCTCTCTCACACACACACACTGCTGCTGGAAATTTATATGCAGACACTCAAGCTTATGCAGTACATGTTCTTACCTGCTAAGGGAAACTGGAAAGGACACTAGGCCAGGTACATGGAAGTTGTAATTTATAAATAGATGTATGTTGTGAGCTTCGTTGACAGGATGGTGTTTGCATTTGTTCTGATTGCTTTTATCTTATCTATGGATTTCAGTAGCTACTGTTATATTTAGGGGAGGACAGGCAATGATAAAACAAACCGTGCATTCCTGATGTTTGAGGAAATGCCCTCTCCTCAGTCAATGTATCACAGGGTAGAAAAACGCAACAACAAATAAACAGAATGTTTGCCATACATGTATGTTATCCTCTAACATCCAAACCTGGTACATTATGGCATACACCAATGTATCATTTCTTTAGGTTTTCAGACAAGAAAGCGTACATAGGGCTGTAAAATATTCCTGGAAAGAGGACAGTGTTTGTCCATCAGGCCTCCCATGGAAGGATGTATGTTTAACATGGACTGCCTTTATAACCTGAGAGTCAGAAGATACTAGTTGCAAATGAAGTATGCTATTCTAGTCTTTAATGACAGGCAGGTAAGAAACTATAGTTATTTGATTTTGCTACATGATATTTAAGTTTGGTCCAAAATGTAACACGTAGGGGCTGGTATTACTTTGCTACTGGTCCTGATCCTTGAATATCCACAAAATTGGTGACTTTACAAAACTGGTGCCTTAAAACAAAACAAATGTTTTATTTTACTGTTCTCTAAGTAAAAAAAAAGTCCAAAGTTATCACCCTGTTATTAAAATCCATTGGTTAATGAAACAAAATCCCTGTGCCATTTAAGTTGTTGGTGGGGGGGGGGCATAGACTCCCTAAACCATAGAGGTTGTAGCCATTCCTCTTGATTGCTCAAGGGAATTAGATCAGAAGGCCCAG
The DNA here is from genome assembly GCF_003668045.3 of Cricetulus griseus. NCBI lineage: Eukaryota > Metazoa > Chordata > Mammalia > Rodentia > Cricetidae > Cricetulus > Cricetulus griseus. The sequence goes on along the minus strand of NC_048595.1, from coordinate 360,215,921 downwards.
TGCTGAACATCACATACTACCTTGTTGCAAGGTGCTGAGAGATCAAGCAAGACCCTAACTGCAGGTTTCCTCGCCTAGGGCTGTATTTCATAGTGTCAGGATTCTCTCCAGGTTGTTTGGAGAGATAAGGTACCAACAGTCTAAGTCTTGAACCTTAAGAACTACAGTGCCAACTTGTGAGGCAAGATATGCTCACCATGCAATAATTTCATGACTGGCAAGTAGGTAGCCAACTGTACTCTGATTGGATTTGAGAGGCACTCCACAGGACAGAATCCAGGCTTTACAAAGTAGTCAACAATACATGGCTTAGGGTGGTGATGGCCATAAGCCTGCAGTAGGAACAGGGTGGTTGGCAGGGTGGAGGGCCTCATTACTGCTGTTTAGCTAAAAGGACAAGGCAGCAAGCTATATTCTAAATGTCTATGGTTACACCCATGGGAAAATGTTTATCCTCATAGATCTGATTATCTCTGCAATGAATGCAGTGACCCATGGCTGCTTGATGCATTTAGATTAAGGGTCTGTTGTAGGCTCAGTCCTAAGCAAGGACATCTGTATTACACAATGAAAGACACAAGGAACATTATGAAAGAGGGAGCATTGCTTCCTGCTGATCTAAGCGAACTCAGTAGGTTTACAGAAGAGTATATGAAGGTAGGAGGGAAGTGGTGGAGTGGTATAGGAGGACTTAGAGTGGAGGAAGGAGGGGTGGGCTTGATAAAATGCATTATATTTATGCATTGAACATTCAATCATTCAAAAAATAAACAGAAAGCACACACACACATAAACACAAACCCATAAAATTGAAGTTTGCAGAAGTCCCATACATTGCACAAAGGATCTCCAAGTTGTAATATTAATAACACAAGCCTTGCAGAAAACTAGTTCAGAGGGCATGCCTGCTCTTTCTGCTCTTGTAATTACACATGAATCTACAACTGTCAAGAAAACCTTTAAAGGAAACGATACTCGTATTTACTTTGATGTTAGCTCCAAGTACATTGCACATGCTACAAACTGCATTCCTTGAGCAGGTTAAAGTTCAAGTTAAACATCAATGTCTCTATCTGTGAGAACCCCACCCTGGGTTCATGAACTCATATACAGAGGCCTATTTGGCTTTTAAATCAAAGCTGTATATTATTCCCGTGTGCTTTGAAAACCTTAGAAAGCTGTATCAATAATTTTAAATTATGTTATGTTAACTACCAAGAACTTTCTTATAGCTTCCAGAGTTCACTCAGAAAGAAAACACCCTTGACTCCCTGATCTGTGTTGCACACTTCTATTGAAAAAGAGGCTTAATAAATAATGCTTGGTTTGCCCGTTGTTTATTTTTGCTTACTTTTTGAAGGATATTACTGGGAATTCCAATGGAAGTTATGATTTATATTAAGGAAAAAGAAAACATGTCACTGGGGAGATTATCCAGCTACTTGTTTCTTGTCCAGATAATATTTTGTATCCCAGGAAGCTATGTTTTCCTGTTAAAATCAGTTAATTGAATAACTAAAAGTTTCCATGTACAATGCCTTATAAGGTTAAGGGCTCATTTTATTCAGAACCTTTTCAAGCAACCAGGGACCATTTTAAAACCTGGGGTGTTGGAAAGAAAATGTGACTCTCCTCTTGCTTTAGTTTGAGATAAGGCCTGTATTATTTTCCTGCAGATGTTTCTTCCCTCTGAACCCACAGTGCATGCTCAATCCACAGTTGGCATTTGTCTCCATCACTCTCAAACACTGTGTTTCTCTGCTTTAGTTACCCTTGGCCTGTACCTTGACCTTCTGCTGGCTGTCTCAATAAATCCACAATGCAGGCATTTACCTGCAGCAAATATGAATGGTTCCTTCAGAAATATAGCATCCTATAAAAACCAAAGCCAAAGGAAATAGAGAGGTGAGGTCAGGTATAATTTTCTCATCACAGCCTCCCTCACTTTTTTCCTTTTAGGCTCAATACTATGTTGACCCCTATCTATTTTTATGGCTAGATTAATTCTGCTATTTCAATGAGTCTGTATTTTCAGAAACATGTGCCTGGGAGAACCTTAAGAAGTGCTGACCTCTAAAAGATAGTATGGAAAAAAAATGACCGAAACATAGAAAAAAGCTGGGGACTGCCAGACCAGGATGGTAGCTTGTATTTATCTTGTATCCTCAAGCCTTGATTCAAAAGACCTGAAGACTGGAGGTCTATTCTACCCCAAGTCAAGGAAATAGCAAGAACCCAAAGTTAATAGCTGAATTACACACATTGAAACCAGATGAATATTGAACTTAACCTCACACCACATGCCTCTTTTGTGCCTTTCAAATGCCCATGACTGACTTTTGCCCTTGTTATGTGAAAGATTATTTTGCTTTCCAATGGGGTCTCCTGTGTGTCTTCTTCTCGGACTTCGCTGGCCAATAGGAAGGTCCATGCTGCTTATCGCTAATGCATGGTATTCCCTGCCTATATCCATGTTTTCTGAGATAATGGTCCAAGTGGAGTATGCCAGAACACTTTTTACAAAAAAATATGGAAACCAATGATTTTGTAAAATAACTTAAAAATATAAATCAAGTTTGTTTTAGAGAGCTTCTAAGGATCCACATGGAGCCAAGACATCCTCACAGTGTGACTCTCCCTACAAATGAAAAAGATGGCATAAACCTCTTATCCTCTGAGGACATTATATATATATATATATATATATATATATATATATATATATATATATTATTTATAATGTACCCAAGGCTTTAGATACCTGTCAGGACTGGTAATCTCTGAGTAGTCTAACACTACAGACGCAGCATAGCATTACAGATCTAAGATATTGATCTTACTAGACCACTCACAGAAGAGAATGAAAGGACAACATTGAATTCGGCAACAGAAAAAGTAACATTTTAAATTTTTCATTAGTTATGGGAAAGCCAGGAAATCCGGTGGAAAAATACTTTTGGTGACTCTGGTGAGTCTACACAGACATTTATAAGACTATTTAGATCCGTGGTTCTCAATATGCATATCAGATGTTCACATTATAGTTCATAACAGTAACTAAATTACAGTTATGAAGTAGCAACAAAATATTTTTTATGTTTGGGGGTCACCACAACATGAGGAACTGTATTAAAGGGTTGCCATATTAGGAATGTTGAGAACCACTGGTTTATAAAAGCAGAATATGCATAGCAAATGTTTAGAATCTTATTCAAAATTTTTATTAATGTACTTAATATTTCATGCAAATATTAGACACTAATAGAAAAATAGGACTTAAATAATGCTAGCCTTTTTAACAAAACAATCTAACAAAAACATTCTCATTAGAATGTTATTTATTTCATCTTTGCCTTTAACTTAGTTTTTAAATTGATTTTAACCTCATTTTTGGACATTCTTTAGGTCTAGTATTTATACTTTTAAGCTTACCTGCAATTTTGAGGCAAGGGAATGTTTTGTTCTCATTTTAAAATGTCTGTATAAGCTAGTGTCCATTAGCTTCTCTATAATGATAACTTACTCAAATTTAGTAACTTCAGACAGTAAAATGGTTTTGATTTATCATGTCTATGTTAACTTGGTGCTTTTACTGACTGGGATGAAATGGGAAGATTGTGTGAGATGATTTGATTTTGCTCAGCTTTGCATGGTCCCACCTACCGTAGCAGATGACATGTGCTTGCTGCCCATTATCACTAAGGGTCCAGGAGGAAGTAGAAGCCAGTATGCTGAGGGCCATGGACAATCACAGTGTTAGTCTAAGAATCAAAGGGAACACATGAAAGGAATTGAAAAACCAAAGATGACAAGGGATAGTTGCAGGGCAGCAATACTACTTTCTACCAATAAAACTCATAATATGGTATTTTAAAAAATAAATTATAAGTATTTCATAGATTGAAGGGGATTATTTGGAAGACAGTAGCCATTGCTGTTGTAAAAGACAATATTTTTTATATTCTCATCTTTCCTTTTATTGAAAATAGATTCTTTCTCATACAATATATCATGGCTCTAGTTTCTCTTCCCTCTTCTCCTCTAAATTCTTCCCCACCTCTCCTGCAGATCCATTAATAAAGGAAGGAGCAAATCACGTGAAGTAGAGGCTGGGGAACATGTTACACCTACACTGACAAGCAAGAAGCCAGGGTCATGAAACAGGAAGAGAAAAAGGGAGAAAGCCGGTGGTGATTCCATGCAAAGATTCTTACTAGCCTACAATTTGGACTGATAAGAACTGACAAATTCTATGAAAACACATGTTCTAGGTGAGAATATTTCGGTGAGTCAACTTAACTAAACTTAACTAAAGTTTAGACTTAACTAAATCAACAAGAAAAGATTTTTTTTAACACTGCTGGGTCTCTTTGCCATGAATATTTTCTAATTTAGCATTGAACTCTGGTACAATAGGAAATGTCTCCTTTTTATTTCTTTTCCTTCAAATAAAACAACATAGGTTGAATATCATGTGCTAAGAGTCTAGGTTATATTCTGGTAGGTATAGAGCTGGAGTGGTGATTTGGATATGAGGCTGTGATGTACATACTGACATTAGAAGACACAGGATTCGATTCATCCACAAGCCAGTGTTTGACCAAAGGAGGAGAATACATTGAGATGAAGTGAGAGGCAAGAATGAAAAGGAGAGATGGCTTATGTTTCTCACTTTTCAGTTCTGTACCTAGGTGTCCTAGGTGTACAGTCTGTACTGTAGTGTCCAAGTTCTACAAATGTTCATTACATAACCTATATATAACCTCACAATGGTTAAGAGTCAGATACATGCTGATGCCATTCTGACCTTATAATTAAAAAGACATTATACTTTTCTCATGATTCTGAGTTGTATCCAATACTAGAAATCCTTGTCTGAGATATGGTGGAAATCCTTTGTGATGTTCAGTGGATAGGAGTACTACTCCGAAGGTGACTTTCCTCTAAGTATTCCTTTTCCTGGTCTCCAACCTGACCTTTTGATCACAAAGGACGTCTGTTCCATTAGACTCTGAAATATTGATAAGGGGTGCTGTCTTGGCGAAACATCAAGCATTTCTAGGCCAGTGTTTGCAAACAGACCGCCTGCTCAGGTTCCCATTCTGCAAATGTGCTTGGGCTTTAAAGGTCAAGAACAGCACCGCGGGGACTTTTGATTGCGTTATCCTGATTTCTCAGCTATGAATCACCTTCATTCCAAAGCTGTAGAGCCAGGGCTTTAAAGGAAATTTAGTCATTGCAGCTTGAGATATTACCTCCACTTCTCTGGCAGCCAGGTAAAACACTTCATATTGGCTGGCACTGGAAATGGCCTTTTCAATTATTCCACACAATAAAATACAATTAAAATAAGTCAACTAGACTGTGTGGATTCTCATTTATATTTTTATTGTTTGCCAATGCCTGATTTGGGACAACCTATTATACCTGCTTCAGAAGGTGTGGTTAAAAAATTTAATCCAAATATAGAGAAACTCATATTCATTTATCAAGATGCGTATAATAGCCTAACATTTCCTAACTTCCTAAGTCAACATCGTCTCTTTACTTATATATTTATTACAAGAAATGCATCTATCTGTAATACATATAAATATATATGTATATATATGAATAAAATAATGTTTGCATGTTTATAATATAAACATAACAATTGTCTTATTAGGGTCATAGAGCATGTCTTTGAGGAATAGAAAACCAGATATCATAGTAACTAAAAGACAATATTTGTACTTCTCACTTAAAAATATCTATTTTTTTCTTTCACTTGAGAAACTCATACAAACTGCATTGCTGTAATAAAACTCTATGACCAAAAGCAACTTGTGTAGAAAAGGATTTATTTCATATTACAACATCAGATGACTCTCTGTCACTGAGGTAATTCATAAAAGGAGCTCAAGAAAGGAGCATGGAGGCAAGCTCTGAATGAAAGACCATGAAGGAACGCTGCATGCTGGCTTGTTCTCCAGGCTCATGCTGAGCCAGCATATACTTCCCAGGACCATCTTCCCAGAGACAGCATCAGTGACAGTGCTGGGCCCTCCAAAATCAGTGATTAATCAATAAAAGGTCCACTCAGACTTGCCTGAAGGGCAGTTTGATGGAAATGTTTCATTGTGATTCTTTTCTCAACATGGGCAGTAGGCCACAACATAAACCCAGAAATGACCATGCATGTTCCTTTCTGCCACTAAACACACTTGGTTGCTGTCATTATGGTTTTCTTATACATAAAAATGATTATTTCCAAATGAAAGTATGAAGCAAAAATATTTGTAACAAATGAAGTTTAACTGGATAAATATCAACTGTACAATCAAGATAAATGAATGATAAAGTTATAATTCATTGTAAATGTCTTAAAAATAATGATTTTATGGCTATAAACATTTTGCCTTCATGTATGTATATGTACCACGTGCATACTAGCTGCCTACAGTGGCCAGAAGAGGACATTAGATACCCTAGAACTGGAGTCACAGACAAGTATGGGCCTCTATGTGGATGCTGGAACCCAAACTTAGATTCTCTGCAAGATAAGTCAGTACTCTTAACCTGGATCATCTTTCCAACTTCCATTGCAAAATAAAATTTAATGGTATTTGTATGTTAAAGCCGGTAACATCTCAATAAATAGAAGATAAAGAAGCAGCATTTGAAAACTGAAACATCTGTCAGCAAACAAGCTGAGAGAGATGAAGAGGGTGGCAAAGGGGCATGGATTGTGTATTTCTGGTCCTGATGAAGTGACTTGTGTCATGGAGTCCCTGGAGAACTGCCAGGGACCCCAGCTGGTCTTATGGAATCATAATTTCAGCTAATTAACACCTCAGAACTCAGCTGTTACCTATTGCTGGAAATTCAGGAAAACAAAAATAACTTACACTACCATTTTCCAAGTTAATTTGGAATGGGTCAAGTTCACCTTGGGAATAGATTTCTTTGGGGAGTGTGGGAGGGAGCAATGGCAATATTGACGAAATTCATTCAAAGTTAAATTTCTGGACCAGAAAATTTTTATTGTCAACTCTCATGTTTACCTTCTTATAAAGTGTAGACACTGATGTTTTTGCTTTAGTTTTTCAACTGTTCATTTGTAACCTTTGGTTATCTGTAATATTAGGACTATGTAGTTCTCCATAGGAATTTGGTAATGTAAGTGTTAATACAAACACCTTCTCACACTCTCACACGTTCCTACTCTATCCATCCAGTGGAAACTCCTGAAATACATTCAGTCACAGGACTGGTTCAATCTCCCTAGTTATTATTTGTCTAGTAAGATTGTCTAGTGCATCATGATTCAGTCTTGGCATATTGAATGTTTTGAGGAATCTATTTTCTAGTTTATCCAAATTTTTAAGCTCTTAATATCAAATTGTATATAATTAAAATTAAAATTTATATGTTGGTTGGTTTACATTTGATGAAATTCTTTTTTTACACTGAATTTCTTTTAGCATCTGACATGTTCATCAATTCTCCTTGTAAGCCTCAGCAATTGCTTATTATGCAAGTCCAGTGTGAAGTTTTCTTTCTCTGTATAGGAAAACTTGCAATAAGAACAGTACATGATTACTTATGGTAGAATAAGAAATGCATATGATCACTCTTCTATTATGACAGAAGAAACATGCCTTACATTTTTCTACCATGTCACTGTCTCTCCCTTGGACTACTGCTGCTGTTCATGGTCAGTAGTGACACATTGACTTTGATGATGCAACAAATGACAACAACTTCCCTTGAAAACCTTTTGAATTCACAACTTAACTGCAAATACCATTGAGTCAGTTCACCAAATAAATTATTTGTTTCAGGTTTTCAGGCCTTAAATTTTGTTTAGGCTTTGACTGTGGCTTTTAACAAACAAAATTAAAAAATAACAAATAAAACTGTCACCTGCCTTGTTACTGAAAGGTTCAGGCTTTGACACTGATCAACTCTACCTCTTTAAGAGACAGACCCCACCCCCTGACAATACTCAGGACATGCGCAAGAAAATGTGCTACATCATCGCCACGTCACCTGTCACCCATTTTGACTCTGGACATACATGTGGAACCTCAGTGCACATGCGCAGTCTTCCCTTTAAAAGCTCCAACTTCTCTCTCTGCTTTTTCCCTACTCTACTTTCTCTGTTTCTTCTTGGCTCTCTCTCCCCTATGCACTCTCTCTGCCTCCATGGTCGGACCATGACGGTCAGCCATTACCCCTGTTCTTCTTCTCTCTTAGTCTCCCTACTCTGACAGGCCCGGATAATAAACTAGTCAATATGTCTCATCTGGAACTAGGTGAGTGAGCTCCTGCACGCTCCGGACCCCAGACCAGAACACCCCACCACCCCCATCCCACCACCCCCGCCTGAGCCTGCCGGCTTGGGCCAGACACGCCCAGACAGGGAGGAGCCCCCTGCCCCACCAATCTGCTAGCACCCCATTCTTACATTCCGCCGCCGCAGACTGACCTGGAACTAGGTGAGTGAGCTCCTGCCCGCTCCCGACTCCAGGCCAGAACACCCCACCACCCCCATCCCACCACCCCCTCCTGAGCCTGCCGGCTTGGGCCAGACAAGCCCAGGCAGGGAGGAGCTCCCTGTGCCCCAAATCTGGTAGCACCCCACTCTTCCATTCCGCCGAACGACCAAGAAACTAGGAACTAGCGAGGAGACCACCAGGAGCGTCGAGATCATCTAGAGTTGTGGACATCGAATTCCTAGCCCCCACACACCACTGGGCCACAAGAGGAGATAGAGAGAACCCACCCGCACCCACTAAAAGGATATGGGGAGAAGACAGAATAAGATTTCACTCAACAACACAAAGACCAACATGACACCACCAGAACCTAGGGACTCCACTCCGGCAAGAGCTGAAAAGCCCAACACAGAGCATGAAGATGAGATGGACCTCAAAAATTATCTCAGCAAGTTGATAGAGACCTTTAAAGAGGAAACAAGAAAATCCCTTAAAGAAATAGAAGAGAAAACAAACAAAAAATTAAATGAATTGGAGGAAAAGACAAACCAAAAAATTCAAGAAATAAATAAATCTCTTAAAGAATCCAAAGAAAGCCAAGAAAAAACATCCAAGCAAGTGAAGGAAGCTCTTGAAATAGTTCAAAACATGAAAGCTGAAATACACACAATAAAGAAAACACAGAATGAGACCATGTTGGAAATGGAAAGGTTGGATAAACGATCAGGAACTAAAGATGTAAGTGTATCCAACAGGATTCAAGAGATGGAAGAGAGAATCTCAGCCACTGAAGACTCGCTAGAGGATATACATTCATCCACCAAAGAGAACCTCAAGTCCAACAAAACCCTAACACAAAATATCCAGGAAATATGGGACACCGTAAAAAGGCCAAACCTAAGAATAATAGGTGTAGAAGAAGGTGAAGAAATACTGCTCAAAGGTACAGAAAACATATTCAACAAAATCATAGAAGAAAACTTCCCCAACCTACAGAAGGATATGCCTATGAAAGTACAAGAAGCTTACAGGACACCAAACAGACTGGACCACAAAAAGAAGTCGCCCCGACACATAATAATCAAAACACCAAATCTACAGAATAAAGAGAAAATATTAAGAGCAGCAAAGGAAAAAGGCCAAGTAACATATAAAGGCAAACCAATCAGAATCACACCCGACTTCTCAATGGAAACTCTGAAAGCCAGAAGGTCTTGGATAGATACCCTACAAGCACTAAGGGAGCATGGATGTCAACCCAGACTACTGTACCCAGCAAAACTTTCAATCACTATAGATGGAGAAAACAAGATATTCCACGACAAAAACAGATTTAAACAATACATATCAACAAATCCAGCACTACAGAAGGCTCTGGAAGGAAAACTCCAACCCAACGAACATAACTACACTCACAAAAACACTGTCAGTAGTTAATCGAATTTCACCAAACACAAAAAGAAACAGAAGGGCAAAATCCACACGCAATGATACCACCAACAATAAATCCAAAACTAAGAAGAACCAATGAACAATGGACGTTAATATCCCTGAATGTCAATGGTCTTAACTTACCCATAAAAAGATACAGGCTAACAGAATGGATACGAAGACAGAATCCATCCTTCTGCTGTTTACAAGAAACACACCTCAAATTCAAAGACAGGCGATACCTCAGAGTAAAAGGATGGGAAAAGATTTTCCAATCAAATGGGCTCAAGAAACAAGCTGGGGTAGCAATACTAATATCTAACAAATTAGACTTTAAACTGAAAGCAATCAAAAGAGATAAAGAAGGGCATTTCATACTCATCACAGGAAAAGTCCATCAAGACGAAGTCTCAATCCTGAACATCTATGCCCCTAATACAAAAGCATCCACTTTTGTAAAAGAAACATTACTAAAGCTCAAACCACACATAAAACCACACACACTTATAGTAGGAGACTTCAACACCCCCCTTATACCACTGGACAGAACTACTAGACAGAAACTTAACAAAGAAACAAAGGATCTGAAAGAAGTTATGACACAACTGGGTTTAACAGATATCTATAGAACATTCCATCCAAACACAAAAGAATATACCTTCTTCTCAGCGCCACATGGAACCTTCTCAAAAATTGACCACATAGTTGGCAGCAAAGCAAACCTCCACAGGTACAAAAGTATTGAAATAACCCCCTGTATCTTATCAGACCACCATGCATTAAAGCTAGAATTCAACAGCAATACGAATTGCAGAAAACCTACATTTACGTGGAAAATGAATAACTCCCAATTGCACCATTCCTTGGTTGAGGAAGAAATAAAAAAAGAAATCAAAGACTTTCTAGAATTTAATGAGAATGTAGACACAACATACCCGAACTTATGGGACACCCTGAAAGCAGTGCTAAGAGGGAAGTTCATAGCACTAAGTGCTCACATGAAGAAACTGGAGGAAAGTCACATTAGAGAATTGACAGAACAACTGAAAGCTTTAGAGCAAGAGGAAGCAAACTCACCAAGGAGGAGTAGACGCCAGGAAATAATCAACCTGAGAGCCGAAATCAACAAAGTAGAAACTAGGAAAACAGTACAAAGAATCAATGAAACAAAGAGTTGGTTCTTTGAGAAGATCAACAAGATAGACAAGCCTCTAGCCAAACTAACCAAAAGGCAGAGAGAGAGCATGCTAATTAACAAAATCAGAAATGAAAAGGGAGACATAACAACGGACACTGAGGAAATCCAGAGAATCTTTAGGTCATACTTTGAAAACCTGTATTCCACAAAATTGGAAAACCTAAAGGAAATGGACAACTTTCTGGATAAATATCACTTACCAAAATTAAATCAAGATCAGATAGACAGTTTAAATCGAACTATAACCCCTAATGAGATAGAAGCAGTAATCAAAAGCCTCCCAACCAAAAAAAGCCCAGGGCCAGATGGCTTCACTGCAGAATTCTACCAGAAATTCAAACAAGAGCTAATTCCAGTACTCCTCAAACTGTTCCACACAATAGAAGCAGATGGGATATTGCCAAACTCTTTCTATGAGGCTACAATCACTTTGATACCCAAGCCTCACAAAGATATGACTAAGAAAGAGAACTACAGACCGATATCCCTCATGAACATCGATGCTAAAATACTCAACAAAATATTGGCCAACCGAATACAAGAACATATCAGAAAAATCATCCACCATGATCAAGTAGGCTTTATCCCAGGGATGCAAGGATGGTTCAACATACGAAAATCCATCAATGTAATCCACTATATAAACAAACTTAAAAAGAAAAACCACATGATCATCTCACTAGATGCTGAAAAAGCCTTTGACAAAATCCAACATCCCTTCATGATAAAGATCTTGGAGAGAACAGGAATAACAGGAACATATCTAAACATGATCAAGGCAATATATACCAAACCAATAGCCAACATCAAAGTAAATGGAGAGAAACTCAAAGCGTTTCCTCTAAAATCAGGAACAAGACAAGGCTGTCCACTCTCTCCATATCTCTTCAATATTGTACTTGAAGTTCTGGCTATAGCAATAAGACAAGAAAAGGGGATCAAAGGGATACAAATTGGAAAGGATGAAGTAAAACTTTCACTATTTGCAGACGACATGATAGTCTACATTAGTGACCCGAAAAACTCTACCAGGGAACTCCTACAGCTGATAAACACCTTCAGCAAGGTAGCAGGATACAAAATTAACTCAAAAAAATCAGTAGCCCTACTATACACAGATGATAAATCCAATGAGAAAGAAATCAGGGAAACATCACCTTTCACAATATCCACAAGCAACATAAAATACCTGGGGGTAACACTAACCAAAAAAGTGAAAGACCTGTACAATAAGAACTTTGAGACTTTAAAGAAAGAAATTAAAGAAGATACCAGAAAATGGAAAGATCTCCCATGCTCATGGATAGGTAGAATTAACATAGTAAAAATGGCAATCCTGCCAAAAGCAATCTACAGATTCAATGCAATCCCCATCAAAATCCCAACACAGTTTTTCACAGACATTGAAAGAACAATACTCAACTTTATATGGAAAAATAAAAAGCCCAGGATAGCCAAAACAACTCTTTACAATAAAGGATCTTCTGGAGGCATCACCATCCCCGACTTCAAGCTCTACTATAGAGCCATAGTTCTGAAAACAGCTTGGTATTGGCACAAAAATAGACTGATAGACCAATGGAATCGAATTGAAAACCCTGATATCGACCCACGCACCTATGGATACCTTATTTTTGACAAAGGTGCTAAATCTATACAATGGAAAAAAGACAGCATCTTCAACAAATGGTGCTGGTACAATTGGATTCGGACATGCAGAAAATTACAGATAGATCCATACCTGTCACCATGCACAAAACTTAAGTGCAAATGGATCAAAGATCTCAGCATAAATCCAACCACACTGAATCTTCTAGAAGAGAAAGTGGGAACTACCCTTGAACAAATTGGCACAGGAGACCACTTCCTGAACATTACGCCAGAAGCACAGACATTGAGGTCTGCAATTAATAAATGGGACCTCCTGAAACTGAGAAGCTTCTGCAAGGCAAAGGAAACAGTCAGTAGGATAAAACGACCACCCACAGAATGGGAAAAGATCTTCACCGATCCCACATCTGACAGAGGACTGATTTCCAAAATATATAAGGAGCTCAAGAAGCTAGCCACCAAAACACCAAACAACGAAATTAAAAAGTGGGGTGCAGAACTAAATAGGGAATTCTCAACAGAGGAATCTGAAATGGCTGAAAGACACTTAAAAAAGTGCTCAAAATCATTGGCCATCAGAGAAATGCAACTCAAAACAACTCTGAGATACCATCTCACACCTGTCAGAATGGCTAAAATAAAAAACACCAATGACAATCTATGCTGGAGAGGATGTGGAGAAAAAGGAACACTCCTCCATTGCTGGTGGGAGTGCGATCTTGTAAGACCACTCTGGAAATCAGTATGGCGGTTGCTCAGAAAAATGGGAATCAGTGTACCTCAAGATCCAGCCATTCCTCTCTTGGGTATATACCCAAATAGGGCATGTACTTACAACAAGGACATATGTTCAACCATGTTCATAGCAGCATTGTTTGTAATAGCCAGAACCTGGAAACAACCTAGATGCCCCTCTATTGAAGAATGGATTGAGAAAATGTGGTACATTTATACAATGGAGTACTACTCAGCAGAAAAAAGCAATGGAATCTTGAAATTCGCAGGCAAATGGATGGAACTAGAGGAAACCATCCTGAGTGAGGTAACCCAGTCACAAAAAGACAAGCAAGGTATGTACTCACTGATATATGAATTTTAGACATAGAACAAAAGACTACCAGTATATAATGCTCTTCACCAAAGAAACTAGGAAACATGAAGGACTCTAAGGGTTAAATGGTCCCCAGGAATGGAAATGGCATGAACTCCCGAACTAATTGGGGGCATGAGGGTGGGGGGGGAAGGAGCTGCTACAATAAGAGCAAGAGAAGAGGAGAAGAGGAGAGGAAATGGAGGGGCAGAAACATTGAGTTGGGGGAAGAATAGAGGAAAGAGAGCAAGATGAGAGAAACGATATCAGAGGGAGCCACTGTAGGCCCGAGAAGGGATCAGGAACCAGGGAGATCTCCAGAGACCTACAAGGATGACACGATCTGACAATCCAGGCAATGGTGGAGAGGATAACCTAAAAACCCTCCCCCTAAAATGAGATTGATGACTTCTCTTTATGCCATCCTAGAGCCCTCACCCAGTGGCTGATGGAAACAGAGACAGACATCCACAGATATACAATGAGCCGAAATCGGGAATTTAGTTGAAGAGAGGGAGGAATGAAGAACGAAGGGGTCTGTACTAGGATGGAGAAACCCACAGGAACTGTTGGCCTGAACAAGGGAGAGCACATCGACCCCAGATGCTGTCCAGGAGGCCTGTACAAGACTGATCCAGACCCCAGAACATGGATGTCAATAAGGAGGCCTCTGCACTCCAGGGAGCCTCTGGTAGTGGATTAGTATTTTTCCCTGGTGCAAGAAGGGACTTTGAGAGCCCATCCCATATGAAGGGTTACACTCTGGCCCTGGACACATGGGGAAGGGCCCAGGATCAGCATAGGAAGACTTGGTGGACTTTGCTGAGCTCCCGTTGAGGGCCCTACCCTGCCTGGGGAGTAGTGGGTGGATGGGGTTGGGGGGATGGGCTGGGGGTGGGGGAGAAAGTTTGGGGGTGAGGGGAGGGAGAGGGAGAAGGGACTTGAAATAAGCTTGTTCCCTAACTAGAACTAATAAAATAAAATAAAATTTAAAAAAAAAAAAGCTTTCTCTTTTCCTTTTTAAAAATAAAAACATAACAGTTACTATTAAAATTATTACAAAAATACAATATTTTCTTCTTTATTTAAAGATACTACACTAATATTTTTCTTCCCCAAAGAAGATTTTTATTTGACGAAGTTACAATAATCAGTGAATATTAAGTTAAAAAATGGTTTCACTTATTGACCTTTATAACAAATCTGTCCATTATCATGGAGACTCTAAGAGGAACATAACAGAACATAACTTTCCTATGGAAAACAAACCATGGATTTCTCAAATGAGCATAAGGAATGGATAGAGAATATCACAGGGATAGAGATGGATGACTGTGAGCCTGTATATACCAATGCGGGTAGGAGGCCACAACACAAACATCGAAATGACAATACATGTTCCTTTATGTCATCAAACACATTTGATTGCTATCACAACTATTCTTTCTTTAAATACATAGGACTGATAATTATTTGCAATAGTTATTATAGTATGGTCATTACTATATATTATCTCATACTCAGAATGTACATTATCTTTACAATATAAAATGTTCTAATACATAATGGCATAAATGTCTGATTTTTACTCATAGATATTTGTGCTTATTCATATTATATATGTGTAAGGAATGTTCACATATTACTATGAAATCATTAATTATATGGTGCAAGAAATTATTATGATTAATCCTTGCAATCACTATTATTATATTTTCTCTATTTTGACATTATGCTTTGGGTGTGGATAGCATCCCACAAACCCATATTCATATTTTATTCCTAATATAATAGTGTTGAGATGTGATAGAATCTTTGAAAATACTTAGGCTGCTCTCACAAATAATTCTTTCTGGAGAGACTGGATTTAAGTACCCTGGGAGTTATCTGATTCTCCTGGGGCTGGATTAGTCTGCACAGCAGGTGCTGGTAAAGCCAGGTTACCATGGTATTTGCCCTTTTCTGCACAAATCTCCTTGCCACTTTGCCATGTGCTCTGCCATCTGACGCTATCTGTAATGGGACCTCATCATAAGTTGAACAGACACTGGATTTCAAACCATGTAAGCTACATAAATTTTTTTCTCATGAATTATCCAGGCTCAGAACATTTTCAGAGCAAAACAGAATAAGGTAAGGCAGATGCAACCCAATCTCTGACTACCTTTTTGCTTCCTTGAGTCAAGGCTCAACCATTATGGGAATTCAACCAAGTTCTTAAGCTGGTGGCCACTTGCTTGTTAGGAATGCCTTTCTGTTCCACTCACCAAAGCAACACACATGACAATATGCATTCACTTCATGTTTAACAGCAGAGGTTTTAACATCATTCAATCCGTGAGTCAGAAGATGAACTCTGTATTAGCTTTACTTTGCTGTCATGAAACACCATGGCCAAAAGCAGGTTGTGGAGATCACTGAAGAATGTCAACAGGAACCCAGATAGAGAAGAAACCTGGAGGCAGGCATTGATGCAGAGGGCATGAAGGGATACTGCTTCCTGACTTGCTTTTCATGGCTTGCTCAGCCTGCTTTATTATAGAACCCAGAACCGCCAGTCCATGGCTGGCACCATCCAATAAGGGCAGAGCCCTCCCCCATGGCCCACTAATTAAGAAAATGCCCTTCAGGCTTGCCTATAGCCAGATCCTATGGCAGCATCTTCTCAGCTGAGCCTCTCTCCTCTCTGATGACCCTAGCCTGTTGAAAGCTGACTTAAAACTAGCCAGCACAGACCCTGGAGTGAACTATTAACTTCTGGGAAAGATCCAGCAGGAATTCCTGAAGCACCTACATCATACAGTCTTCATCAGACATGTGAGGATGATAAAATCAGCACATCATTGCATGATTTTGAGTATCAGCGTAGAAGACTAGTTATTTATGAATTACAAAGTGCTATCCAGATTTTACTTGGTAATGTTGTGCTTCATTTCCCTGCTTGTTAGTTAAAATTCCCTTCTACTCCTGCCCTGCCTACTGAGTCCAGGGCTTTGAATTCACTCCACTGGTAGAGAGTTCTACCCTGTGTACAGACACCTGTGATGACTGAGAGTTTAACACAGTGGTTCTCAACCTTCCTAATTCTGTAACCTTTAATACAGTTCAGCTTGTTTTGGTGACCTCTCAAACATAAAATTATTTTTCTTGCTATATCACAACTGCAATTTTGCTACTGTTACAAATTCTAATGTAAATATCTGTTTTCTGATGGTTTTAGGCAACCCCGTGAAAGGGTCATTTCACCCCCAGGAGTCACGACCCATAGGTTTTGAACCACTGTCACATGTCATTGATGCTTTCTTAATTATTCAGATTTGTAGTTTCAGTGATAAAGGGCCTTCAACAAAGCACCTAAGGGGAGGAAGTACATATTTCAGCCTATAATCCCAGCCTACAATTCATCAAAGAAGGGAAGCCAAATGAGCAGGATCTTATAGTCAAATCCACAGTCAGTAGCAGAGAGAATGAATTATGCATCCTATTCAACTCATTGTCTTCCTTTTTAGATTGGGTTTTCTCAGTTGATCGACATAGTCATGCTTGCCCACAGCCCAATCTAGTCTAGGAAGTGCCTCATTGGGACTTTCTTCCAGGTGATTTTAGGTTAGGGCAAGTTCACCATTCACACCAGCCCTTTCAGACTGTGCTCAAAATCAATCATTGTGACCTTATGTCTTATGTGTATTTTATTATGTACAGTACATAAAGGTATATATGTACATTGTATGTATAAGGAGGCTACAGGTCAAATTAAAGTATTTTCCTCAGTCACTCTCTTCCTTATTTTAAAATGATAATATTTTTATCAAGTCTTTGACAATTGCATAAGTGTATGTACAGTTCAAATAGGGAAGGAACCTGGAGAGAGGAGATTCCTGGCTTGCTCCCCATAACTTGCTCACCCTGCTTTTTTTGCAGAACCCAGGACCACCAGCCCAGGGATGGTACCACCCATAATGGGTTGGGCCTTCTCCTATCAATCCCTAATTAAGAAAATGCCTTACAACTGGATCTTCTGGAGGCATATTTTTGGTTAAGTTTCCCTCCTTTCAGGTAACTCTAACTTTTGTCAAGTTGACATAAAACTGTACAGCACACATAGGGAACAGTGTTTTACTATTATTATTGTTATTTAAAATAATTTTTAAATTAAATGTATTTTGATCATATTATCCCCTAACCCAGATCCTTCCAGTTCCTCTACCACTCCCTACCGATCCAACTGTGAGTTTATTTCTCAACAAGGAATAAAAATAATGCAACCTACTTGAAAACAACATAAAACTGCACCCAAAAGGAAAAACATCATCATCAGCAACAACAAAACCCCATGAAACTATAACAAAATAAAAGCACACCAAAAACTGTGGAGTTCTATCATATGTTGGTCAACTACTCCAAAATAGGAGTCTTGTTCTGGAGTGGTTGATATACCCAGAGTCACTCAATTGAAGAAAAGAGATTTTTCTTCTTCCAGAATATATAAGTGACAGTTCAGTTGTTAAACTTCACCCTAGTGGCCAAGCTTTCATTAATTAATCACTTTTTAAGCACAGCAAAATAAAATGTAATACGTTAAAACAAAACTATCACATTGAAGTTGGAAAAGACAAGTCAACAGGAGAAAAAGAACCCATGAGAAGGCACAAGCATCAGAGACCTACTCCTTCACACACTCAGAAATACTACAAAAACACTAAACTGGAAGCCATAATATAAGCAGATTTATGCATCCCTGAGCATGCTGCTTATGTCTCTGAGCTCATATTGATTTATAGGGTCTTGTTTTCTTGGTGTCCTCCATCCCCTTTGGTTCTTACACTCTTCACTTCACCTCCTCATCCACTGTATTCCCTGAACTCTGAGAGGAGGTATTAGATGGGGCATCCTCTTTAGCGTAGGGTGGGAAAAATGCAGTACATTTACACTCATGAAGTATTATTTTTTGAAAAATGACATTGTGAAATTTTCAGTAAAATGAATGGAACTAGAAAAAATCATTCTGAGTGAGGTATCCTAGACCTAGAAAGACAAATATGCTATGTATGTACTTATATGTGTATATTATGATAGCCAAGTCTATGATAACCAAGCTACAATCCATAGAACCACATAAGGTAGAGTAAAGGACTGTATGGAACACATCTTGTTAGGAAAAAAGGAAATGGAATACATAATTGTTGATAGACGGGTGGGAGGTGGAATGGGAGGATCAAGTGGGGATGGGAAGGGAAGGTATTGTGGTAGGGAAAACAGGGAGAGAAAATTAAAAATAAAAGGCATTTGAGGGGTCATATGGAAATGTAATACAGTAGAAACTTCCTAAAATAGAATGCTATTTAAATGGAATTGCCAAATAATTGGCTAGAAAGAGTTCCAAATGGCCATCTCTTGTCACTCAACAAAGCTTCCTGTACTGGGATTGGGTTACATCTAATTGAGTTGTTGGCCAAATGGACTCCATGGGAACAGAGTTCTGTCTCATTTTTTCCTGCATGAGCCAGGTAGTATAGGTGTTGGAAGGGCAGGCTGTACAGTCTTTGTCATACTTACTTAATTCCCACATTGTGTCATACACACACACACACACACACACACACACACACACACACGTAGATATATGCTCATTCCCATACAAATTAAATTTTAAAACAAGCACAGATGTTATCTCTCTGACATATTTCATCTCTTTTCATTGTTTATAGGTAGGAATTTTAGGTGCAGTGCAATTGTAACGGTAAATCTTTCTGCTGTAGCTACCCAAGCCCTGCCACCACATGGGTGTTTAGAATAACACACAGTATGTTATATTAGTTTACAATGCTGTTGGCCAATTGACTGGGATTTCTTATATGCTAGCTCAGTATTAATTATCATAAATCTATATATTTTATAAGACTTATCTTATTGAGAATGCCTTCCGCTGGCATCCTCTTCCCGGTATCACATGATGGCTCCATAGAGAAAACAGCATGAGGAAGAGTAAGAGCAAGAGGACGATTTCCTTCTTGTCTCTGCTTATATTCTGAGTCTGCTTGCTGAGCACTTCCTGCCTGGATCTCTTTCTACATTTCCCAGAATCCTCCTTGACTCCTAGTCCCACCTATCTTGCTTTCCTATTGGCCAGCAGTACTTTATTTTTCAACTAATAAGATAAACATATACACAGAAGGACCTCCCCCATCAGTACAATTTTTGAGATAAATTGAAGGAACTTCTCCTGAATGTGGTAACCAAGAAAAGAGCATGGGTGAAAATGAAAATATAAATATTCTCAGGATGTTTACCAAAATTTTCATGAGAAGCAAAGGGTTATTTTGCTTTGCTGTTCTGTGTTAGTGACATTCTAGCTTATATTAAATTATTGACATGGCTGTAAAAATATTTAACCAGAGATAAAGAAATGGTTATTTGCCAATACTTATCAGTGTCCTCCATGAGATAATTTAGACACGAGAAAATGAGATCTTTGATAAACATTATTTGCTCATCCAATAGCATTCAATGTGTTATTTGCAAGGGATAATGGCACTTCTGCATCAAATATTGACCTAAATGCCAGTCTTACAAAGTATCTAAAATAATTAAAAATAATGTCTATGTCTCACTGTTAGATTGTGCAAATATTTATATCATGATTAAATGTTATGGGTCAAAGATTTCACAATTAAAGTGAGAGCAATAATATATCTTCTTTTGCTTCAGCCATTTTGACTCAAAATAAAAACTCTAGGAAGTGGAGATCATTTTGCATTCAGATGCAATAAACAAATCAACAGAGGTTTCAACAGCTCTGAATAATTAGGGAGACTTAAAAACTAGAATGAATATCCCAGGATAAATGGTAAGAGCTGTGGTTTTGAATGAAGCACATTATCCAATCATAATTTTCTGTGGCATGCAGTGACTTAAATTATAGATAATGACTTCTTTTATTCGAGAATCCACAATCTCTTTAAATTTGACCCTCTCATAATCTTTATTATTGCAAGTAGAAATTTCACTCACTATCGGAGAGCATACTTTTTCCCTTGAGAGAAAGCTTGGGAGTCCTACCAAGCTCACCATCATGAAATGCACCCAAGAGATCCACTTTAAATGTCACACCTGAGACGTTCCCTGCAGAGGCTCCTGCTTTGCCTCCAGTGGGAATCTGGTGTGTATCCCTGCAGTTTTTCTCTTGCTGAGTCTGTTTCTGTGTTTGCTTTGGGAACATTACTAAGTAGTTACATGATTTATATCCACTTTCAA
This sequence comes from Cricetulus griseus, assembly GCF_003668045.3. Lineage (NCBI taxonomy): Eukaryota > Metazoa > Chordata > Mammalia > Rodentia > Cricetidae > Cricetulus > Cricetulus griseus. The sequence continues at coordinate 360,194,857 of NC_048595.1, read as the reverse complement.
ACCAGGCTGGAGGCCAAATGGTTCTGTGTACAAATTACAAATGCTGAGGTTTTGGAATCTGTTTTGTTTGGATTTTTTTATCTGGAGGATTGCAAACAATATTGATGCTATCAGTTAAGATTGGGCAGAAAACTAGTCGGCAGAAAGCAAGCACAGCATCAGGACAATGGGAGAGAGACTATACCCATCCAAACTCTGACTTGCCAGGAACCTCAGTTATTTGCAATTTTTAAATTATCATCTTCATCTGTTTGGCTAGTTGTTCTGTTTTTTTGTTTGTTGGATTGCATGGATTTCTCCTCTATATTGTATCTTGCTATCTTTTTCTGAGACTATAGCCACAGATGTAGAGAGAAGCCCTATATTTCTCTGTGTGATTCTCCTGATGACCGCCCCTCTTATTCACAGTGGAGGGCGAACCGACAATGCATGAAGCTCTGTTTCAAAAGACAGCCTTTACTAAAGCAAACTTCACTTTTGGGTTGTCATTCATGGTAGAGAAAATGAAATACAGGCAGAGATAGTGTATGGATCTCCATTCTTAGCCTAAGTAGGAGGAGTCAGGACTTCTAAAGGACTTGCTGGATTAAAAGACAATCACACAAAACAGAATGAATGTGTTTTATATCTTGAATTTTAAAAATGGAGAAACTATTGGAATGGGGTAAATCCCTTGTTTCTGGTTGATATCTGGAATTAACAACATAGAATGAGAAAGAGCACTGAGTATGTGGGTTTTAATTGTTCTTTTTTACTTTGTTGGAACAAATAAATTAATCTAAATAAACATGCAACAAATGCCAAGACATGGGAAACATTTCAGTAATTTCAAGCTGAGAGTTAAGACCAAACTCTTCTGAGAAAACAACTCTACATAGAAAAGAATCTAAAGAAAAACACAGGAAAACAAGGAATTTTCCTTCACTCTGACTTCCTTCACTTCTGTCCTGGGATTTGGTGAGGTTCTTCTCATTAAAATTCTTTTTTCATGTGTTGAATAATGAAAGATACACATTTATTGAATCATGGATATTAATCCCATAATTATTAGGCAAAGAAAATGTTAAGATCATATAATCTGATTGTGGAAGCCCTATGTAGAAGAGCTTTGGTCAGAAATGTCTGAAATACTCTGTGCAGCTGAATGATGATGTCAGGCCTGGATAAGAAAGAAAATCCCCAACAGAGTACTAGGCTGAAACTAATTTTCATGGGATGATGCCAGCATTACCCTGAGATATTTTTGTATGCACAATGTAAGCTCAAAACAAAATGTTCTAAATACTTCTCCAGAGTTATTCATGAACAAATCTGTATTAATAATTATATGGCCCCTCCTCTGCACTCTGCTTGAGGTGAGTGTGAGCTCTGCGTGGGCCCCAACTCCCACCATCCCCCCTCCTTGGATCTTTCTGGGCCTGCTCCTCATGTAAAGTGGACCCAACCTGAGTCTGGCCACACCTCATTCTTGGCCTCCCCTCTGCCTTCTACTCTCTGTTCTCTGCTTGAGCTTGAGTAAGGAGAACACCAAGAAAGGCTGGATCATCCAGAGTTGCTGACATCAAGGTCTTGGCCCACCTCCACTCACCGGGAGAGAAGAAATGGAGAGACCACACCTGTACCCACTCAAAGAAGGGATGTGAAGACAAAAGAATAAGAACACACTTAACAGCAGAAAGACCAACATGACACCACCAGAATATAGGGACACCATACCAGCAAGACCTGACAACCCCAATGCAAATGAAGCAGAAGAGAAGGACCTTAAAAACTATTTTATGAAGATGATAAACACTCTTAAAGAGAAAATGAGAAAATCCCTTAAAGAAATATAAGAAAATACAACAAAAATACACGAAATTGAGGAAATGACAAAGCAAAAAATTCAAGAAATAAACAAATCTCTTAAGGAATCTAAAGAAAACCAAGAAAAAAAACCAAACAATTGAAGGAAAAAATTCAAACAGTTCAAGGCTTGAAAGCTGAAATAGAAACAATAAAGAAAACACAGAATGAGGGGATGCTGGAAATAGAAAAGCTGTGTAAACTATTGGGAAAAACAGATGTAAGTATAACCAATAGGATACAAGAGATAGAAGAGAGATTCTCAGGTATTGAAGACTCACTAGAGGATATACAGTCATCGACCAAAGAAAATCTCAAGTTCACCAAATCCCTAACACAAAATATTCAGGAAATATGGGACACCATGGAAAGACAAAACCTAAGAATAGTAGGCATAGAAGAAGGTGAAGAAATACAGCTCAAAGGTACAGAAAACATATTCAACAAAATAATAAAAGAAAACTTCCCCAAACCTAAAGAAGGATATGCCCATGAAAGAACAAGAAGCACACAGAACACCAAATAGATTGGAACACAAAAAGAAATCTCCTCACCACATAATAATCAAAACACCAAACTTACAGAAAAAAAATAATATTGAGAGCAGCAGCAGAAAAGATATGTGACAGATAAGGTTTTAGTTGGGGGGGGATAGGGGAGGACAGGTGGGAGAAGGGAACTGGGATTGTCATGTAAAACAATCCTGTTTCTAATTCAAATAAAAAAAAGTGGGAAAAAAGGCCAAGTAACAAGGCAGACCTAATAGAATTACACCAGACTTCTCAATGGAAACTTTGAAAGCCAAAGGTCCTGGGTAGATGCTCTACAAACACTAAGGGGACATGGCCAGCCCAGACTACTGTACCCAGCAAAGCTTTCAATCACTATAGATGGAGAAAAACAGAAAGGCCATAACAAAACCAGACTTAAACATATATATCCATGAATCCAGCCCTACAGAAAGTACTGGAAGGGAAACTCCAACACAATGAAGATAACTTCACTCACAAAGCCATAGGCAATAGATAATCTTACTTTACCAAACACCCAAAGAAAAAAGCGGAAGAAATCCACACACTATAATACCACCACCAACAAATCCAAACCAAACAAGAATCAAAAATCAATTGTCATTAATATTCCTCAGTGTCAGCGGTCTTAACTTGCCTATAAAAGGATATAGGCTAACAGAATAGATACAAAGACATAATTCATCCTTCTGCTGAATACAAGAAACATACCTCAACTTCAAAGACAGACATTACCTCAGAGTAAAGGGTTGGGAAAAGATTTTCCCATCAAATGGACCCAAGAAACAAGCTGTTGTAGCAATCCTAATATCTAACAAATTAGACTTCAAACTAAAATCAATCAAAAGAGATGAAGAAAGGCATTTCATATTCATCACAGGAATAGTCCATCAAGAAGTCTCAATTCTGAATATCTATGCCCCAAATACAAAATCACTAACATTCATAAAAGAAACATTACTAAAGCTCAAATCATGCATAAAACCTCACATACTTATAGTGGGAGACTTCAACACCCCACTCTCACCACTAGACAGAACCACCAGACAGAATCTTAACGAACAGAAAAGGAACTAATAGAAGTTGTGACCCAACTGGGATTAACATGCATCTATAGAACAATCCATCCAAACACAAAAGAATATACCTTCTTCTCAGCACCACATGGAACCTACTCTAAAATCTACCACATACTCTGCAACATAGAAAACTCCACGATGCAAAAAAATTGGAATAACTCCCTGTATCCTATTGGATCATCATCGTTTAAAGTTAGAATTCAACAACACAAATTGCAGAAACCCTACAAACCCATGGAAATTGAACAATGTGCAATTGCACCATTCCTGGGTCAAGGAAGAAATAAAAAAAGAAATTAAAGACTTCCTACAATTCTATGAGAATGTAGACAAAACATACTGAAACTTATGGGACACTTTGAAAGCAGTGCTAAGAGGAAGGTTCATAGCACTAAGAAACTGTAGAAATAGTCACACTAGAGAATTAATAGCACAACTGAAAGGTCTAGAACAAAAGAAGCAAATTCACCCTGGAGGAGGGCTGAAATCAATACAGTAGAGAGTAGTAAAATATTACAACGAATCAATGAAACAAAGAGTTGGTTCTTAGAGAAAATCAACAATATACACAAACGTTTATCCAAACTAATCGAAAGGCAGAGAGAGAGTGTGCTAATTAACAAAATCAGAAATGAAATGGGGGACATAAAAATGGACATTGAGGAAATCCAGATAATGATGAAATTATACTTTAAAAACCTGTACTCCAAAAAATTGGAAAATCTAAAGAAATGGACAATTTTCTTGATAGAGATCACTTACGAAAATAAAATCAAGAACAGATAAGCAATATAAATAGACCCATAACCCCTAATGAAATAGAAGCAGTTATCAGAAGTCTCTAAACCAAAAAAAAAAAAAAAAAAAAGCCCAGGGCCAGATTGTTTCATTGCAGAATTCTACCAGAAATTCAAAGAAGAGCTAATACCAGTACTCCTCAAATTGCTCCACACAATAGAAGCAGAAGGGATATTGCCAAACTCTTTCTATGAGGCTACAATTCCCTTGGTAACCAAGCCACACAAAGATACAACCAAGAAAGAGAACTATGGACAAATATCTCTCATGAACATTGATACAAAATACTCAACAAAATACTGATAAATAGAATCCAAGAACACATCAGAAAAATCATCCTAGGGATGCAGGAATGGTTCAACATACAAAAATCTATCAATGTAATCCACCATATAAACAAACTGCAAAAGAAAAACCACATGATCACTTCACTAGATGCTGAAAAAGCCTTTGACAAAATCCAACACCCCTTCATGATAAAGGTCCTGGAGAGAGCAGGCATAACAAGAACATACCTGAACATAATAAAAACAATATACAGTAAACCACAAGCAAACATCAAACTAAATGGAGAGAAATTCAATGTGATTCCTCTAAAATCGGGAACAAGACATGGCTATCGACTATCGCCATATCTCTTCAATACTGAAGTTTTTTGAGAGCAATGAGAAAACAAAGGAAGATAAAGGGGATACAAATTGGAAAGGAAGAAGTCAATCTTTCACTATTTGAAGATGATATGATAATTTATACATGTGATCTGAAAACCTCTACCAGGGAACTACTACAGCTGATAAACACATTCAGCAAAGTGGCAGGATAGAAGATTAACTAAAAAAAACAGTAGCACTATAATATATATATATATAATATATATATATATATATTTATCATATATATGGATGATAAATGTGCTGAGGAAAAAAATCAGAGAAAAATCACCCTTTAAAATTGCCACAAACAACATAAAATACCTTGGGGTAATGTTAACCAAACAAGGGAAAGACCAGTATAGCAAGAACTTTGAGTCTTTAAAGAAAGAAATTAAAGAAAATGAAAAGATCTCCCATGCTCTTAGATAGGTAATATCAACATAGTAAAAATGGCAATCTTGCCAAAAGCAATGTATAGATTCAATGCAATCCCCATCAAAATCCCATCCCAATTCTTCAGATATATTGAAAGAACAATACTCAACTTTATATGGAGAAACAAAAGACCCAGGATAGCCAAAACAATCCTGTACAATAAAGGAACTTCCAGAGGCATCACCATCCCTGACTTCAAGCTCTTTTATAGTGCTGTAGTCCTGAAAATAGCTTTGTATTGGCACAAAAATAGGTAGGTAGACCAATGGAATTGAATTGAAAACCCTGATATTAACCCACACATCTATGAACACCTGATTTTTGACAAAGAAACTAGTTATACAATGGAAAAAAGAAAATTTCTTCAACAAATGGTTCTGTCATACCTGGATTTGGACCTGTAGAAGATTGCAGATAGACCATATTTATTGGCATGCACAAAATGTAAGCCCAAATGTATCAAAGACCTCAACATAAATCCAACCACACTGAACCTCTTAGAAGAGAAAGTGGAAGGTACCCTTGAATCAATTGATACAGGACTTCCCTGAATGTAATACCAGTAGCACAGACTTTGAGATCAATAATTAATAAATGGGACCTCCTTAAATAGAGAAGCTTTGATAAGTCAAAGGACACAGTCAAAAAGACAAAATGGCAGCCCACAAAACAGGAAAAGACCTTCACCGTCCCCACATCTGACAGAGGGCTGATTTCCAAAATTTACAAAGAACACAAGAAGCTAGCCACCAAAACACCAAATAATCCAATTAAAAAGTGGAGAATTCTCAATAGAGGAATCTAATATGGCTGAAAGACACTTAAGAAAGTGCTCAACATACTTAGCCATCAGGGAAATGCAACTCAAAACAACTCTGAGATACCATCTTACATAGGCCAAAATGGCTAAAATCAAAAGCACCAATGACAATCTATGCTGGAGAGGATGTGGAGAAAGACGAACACTCCTCCATTGCCGGTGGGAGTGGCAAACTTGTATGACCACTTTGGAAAACAGTATGGTGGTTTCTCAGGAAAATGGGAATCAGTCTACCTCAAGATCAAGCAATTCCTCTTTTGGGCATATTCCCAAAGAATGCACATTCATACAACAAGGACATATGTTCAACCAAGTTCATATCAGCTTTGTTTGTAACAGCCAGAACCTGGAAGCAACCTAGATGCTCCTCAACTGAAGCCTGAATTGAGAAAATGTGATACATTTACACAATGGAGCATTACTCAAAGGGAAAAAAAACAATGAAATCTTGAAATTCACAGGCAAATGGATGGAACTGGAAGAAAATATCCTGGGTGAGGTAACTCAATCACAGAAAGACAAGCAGGGTATGTACTCACTCATATATGGATATTAGACTTAGAGCAAAGGACTACCAGCCTACAATCCACACTACAGGAGAAACTACGTAACAAGGAGGACCCAAAGAGAAGAACACATGGTCTCCTGAAGAAGAGGAGGGGGACAAGGTCCCCTGAGGAAATTGGTAGTATGGGTGGGGGAGGAGGGAGTGGGAAGGGGAGAGGAGTAGAAGGATAGGAGGGAGGAGAACTGGAGGAGTGAGTCAGGGGAGAAATATTGGTGGGCAAGAAAGGAGATGCCTTGATAGAGGGAGACAGTATAGGTCTGGAGAGAGGTCTGGCACAGGGGAAATGTTAGGGGATCCACAGGGATGACCCCAACTAAGAACATAGGCAGTGGTGGAGAGGCTTCCTTTGATACCCCTCCCCTATAATGAGATTGATGACTATCTTTGTTGTCATTCCTAGAACCTTCATGTGGTAGCAGGTCTAATCAGAAACAGGCACTTTCTGCTAAACACTGAGCCATTCCCCTGGAATACAGTTGCAGAGATGGAAGAGAGATGAGCAAAGGAGCCAAGACTGTGCTGGAGAAACTCCAGAAACAGTTGACCTGACCTAGTGAGAGTATAGAGACCCTAGTTGTAAACCTGGGGAAACAGCATTTGACCAAAGGAAACCCTCTGAATGTGGGTGCTAGCTAGGAGGCCTGGGAAGTCTATGGGACCTCTAACAGTGGAGCCAGTTTTATCCCTAGAGCATGAATGGACTTTGGGAGCTCATTCCCTATGGAGGGATAATACTGCAGCCCAGATAGGGGAAGGAGGGCATGGGCCTTCCCCCAAATAATGTGACAGATTTTGATGGTCCCCCGTGGGGGCCCTCACTGTCCCTGGGGAGTGGGTGGGTGGTGGGTTGGGGGATCGGTGAGGAGCATGTGAGTATGGGATTGTGAGGGAATGTGGGGATGATATGTAATATGTAATCTTAATTAGTTTGGACTACTTAAATTCCTTTGTTTTGTTTTGTGTTTCCCAGTGCTGCAAAATACTCTGGCCAGGGCAACTTAAAGAAAGAATGGGTTTGGCTCATAGTTCCTGACAAAATTGTTCATGATGAAAAAGTCATGGTGGAAGGGGCTTGAGGAAGCTGGTCACATTTCACCCATGGTCAAGAAATAGAGATTAAAGGGTGATCATTTCAGCTAGCATTCTCCTTTGTTTACAGTCCACAACAAAATTCCAGGGAATGATGGATGCCGTGCACTCTTAGTGTAACTCTTCTTGCCTCAAATCTAATCTAAATAATTCTTCACTGGCAAGTCCAGAAACTAAATAATCCTTCACTGGGTGAATAAGCATAATTGTCTCCAAGGTGATTCATGACATGGTCACATTGCTAACACAAACCATGCTGTTTTCTAATATCTATTTTTACTGAGGAAAATAAGTTATTTTAATGCAAAATCTTTTTAGTGAAGAGGATAGAAACACATTTGAATTTAGCAATATTTTCTAGATCTGCTGTAGTAAGTAACATCAAATAAATTTGAACACCATTTAGAATCATTTCTTCCCCTTTAATCTACCTGAGTTTGCCAGACTTTTAAGATCTCAGTGTAAGTCCATCACAAATGACAACAATTATGCCTCATTCTTTACCTTTTTTTTTTTCTCTTGCTATGTGACATAGTTCGCCTACCTTGCTGCAGGTTGAAAGCATTTATGAAACTGTCATTGGGAAGTGACTTCAACCAATGCCTGATGGGAATTTACAAAGTAATCCTGCCCCTTTGTGCCTTGAATGGTATCAAATGTGTCTCACAATTACCACTGACTCTCAGAAATGGGAACACAGAATTAAGCTCCAATAACCCATACTGATATTGGGCCTGTCCATACAAAGTTTATTAATGATCTTGCCTTTCTTGTATCTCTCTGTGCCCAGTTTTTCATTTCCTCTGTCTCCTTCAATTCCCAAATAATCTTGGCACCTATATCTACTATAACTAATCATTAACAGTGTAATTCAGAGATATCAAACCAAAATGTATTTTTCCAAAATATTACTTGACTTTACAATATTGGGGTGCTTTAAATTTATTATAAGTAAACTTGGAACATTCAGGCAACTTTAAAGGCATTTGCAGGCCATACAGGGAGAGAAACAAACTACTTAATCATTAAGCAAAAGTTTGCTTATGTTCTCTTGTCTGAGTGAAGACAGGAAATAATAAGAGGAAAACTCAGTACCATATTAATTTCTTATGCTTACAACTATACATTTCCTTATGTATTTTAGGAAACTGAAAGTACATACATGTCTATCATTACTCATTAATGCAAACTTTATAAATATTTAAGACATGAAAATTAGCTCAAGAGAAGGTAGTTATTGAAAAGAAGTTATGTGTCAGTGTGCTGGAGCTAGAAAAAAAAACACATCTGCATCTCATTAGTGTACTTTCATTTCCCGAGAACATTTTAATTCACCATGTTTTAATATGAACTTTGTCAATATTAAATTGTTTTAATAAAAGTTTCTCCTTTGGGCAAACAATTACATTTGTTCAAAACTATTGGTTTTTTTCGTTTGAGCAACATTTTCTGACAAATATACTCCCTGAATAAGTCTACACCCAGTTCTTGTTCTTTGTGTCTACATGGTGTCCTATCCATTGATATAGCAACTTCTCCATAGAAAACTTTGATATTTGCTTCCTAAAGTCAGGCTTGAACTTAATGCTTCCAAACAAAGCAGAAAGCTCCTTCTGGTAATATGAAACTGAGGCATGGCATGTAGAAATGGAAGGATAAGTGTGTATAGAAATATCAACCTTGTAGTGAAGAACTGAATTCCATCTAGCCTGTATTTATATTTGAAGTCTCCACTTCTAACAGTATGCTATTGGGAGTTGGGAAGTTGAGGATGTAAGAGATAAGGTAACCATGGCACCCTGTGAACAAATTATTATCAAGAGAGGCTTGCAAGTTAGAAATGATCTGCACTAGGAATTGAATCAGGCAAACCTGATGTTGGGCATTGTCATCCCACAGAGCAGTGTATCATTGAGATGTATCATTTAAAGGAGTGGCATTTAATTATAAAAGCCCAAGCAGACCTTCATTCAGCTTTTGTTACTGAGCAACAAATACCTACTCTGTGGCAGTGCCTGGGCCCTGGATGAGTAGAGGGGTTTGAGAGATCCAGTACAATCCAGAAACACGAATGTTAGGAATCACTGCATCAGGTTTTAGGAAATCTGGAGAAAAGTCAATGCTATTAAGTGACAAAAATTTGACAATTTTCTTTTGTGTTTTTTAGACAGTAGAACTTATTTGTGAAGCAAATTCTTGACAGTGTTCCCTGTCTCTTTATGGTTGTTCAGAGTAGGTAGTAAAAGGAGATAAATGAATAGAAGGCGAAACTGTTAAACAGACAGGAACACAGATGTAAGATTTATAAGACCCTCAGAATATCTACCTGAGCTGGTTGGTCTTGTCAACTGAAACAAATCTAGCCATATCTGGGAATAGAGAATTTTAATTGAGAGAATGTCCCTAGAAGACTGACCTGTAGGCAAGTATGTGAGGCATTGTCTTGATTATAATTTCTCTGGGAAGGCCCAAGTCCCTGTGCATGGTGGCATCCCTGGGAAGGTGGTCTTTAGTTGTACTAGAAATGAATGAGCAAGCAATGAAGAGCAAACCAGTAATCAGTACTCCTCAGTACTCTGCTTTAATTCTAATCCCCAGGTCCCTGTCTTAAGTCCCTGGCCTGACATCCTTTGATCATAGACTGTGATAAGCCAATAAAAACTTAAATGTAATTTAATCCAAGTTGCTTGTGTTCATGATGTTTTATCAGAGCACTAGGAGTCCTGAGATACCATCTTATGAAAAGGGGAAAATTTATTCTGAAGAATTAATTTTGGGGATCTGAACTCAAGTCATCATGACTACAAAAAGAAGTGCTTTAACAACTGAACAATCTGTCTAACAAATTTTTAGGTTTTAGAAACACCACTACTTTCACATTTGCAAAAGAAAGACCTAAAGACAGACTGGGATATTGCCCCAATAATGTTGACTTAATGTAATGTTGTTTGTGGACAGTGGTGTATGAGAATTCTCAAGCACACAGTAGTATCTTAAGAAACCAATTCATTTTATAGGCATAAAATAACCTATATGAATATTATTGATTCTATTGTTTAAATTATTAAAATATTTATTATATTGCACTAACTCAGAGTCAATAGTATTTGCTCCAAAATTATTCCATAAAGACAGAGATATATAAAATGTTAATCGCTAGAGAATTAATTTCATGACTGATGTCATTTCTAACTATGCTCCATCGAATAGTTATAAGACACAATGCTAGATTTGTACCATTTTCATAAATTCAAAACATGCATAGATGCTATGCTTGTTTTTCAAGGATGCACATAAGACATGAAGAGGCTCTTCATTAGGAACAAGCTTAGTGCAGGTGACTGAGCCAAAAGGAAAAGGAGAACACTTAAGTGAAGCTGCTCTGGGGGAGAAGGCTGGGGAGTGAGGTTTTTCTCAATTCTCTGTGAGGTTAATTTCTGCATCACATGATGATATGAAAGAAAACAGTGTCTCATGCACCTTCACTTATCTACATATTAAGCTGTCTTCAAAGGCACGTTCTTTATTTTTTAAAATTTTTTATTTGAATTAGAAAGATTATTTTACATGTCAATCCCAGTTACCTCTTCCTCCCCTCCTCCCCTGACCCCCCCCCCAACTAACACCCTACCTATCCCATACTCCTCTTCTCCCTAGGGAGGGTGAGGCCTTCCATAGGGGGTCTTCAATGTTTGTCATTTCCTTTAGGATAGGGCCTAGGTCCACCCCCTTGTGTCTAGGCTCAGGCAGCATCCATCCATGTGGGATGGGCTGGCAAAGTTCATTCCTATGAGAGGGATAAGTACTGATCTACTACAAGGGACCCCATAGATTTCGAGATCTCCTCACTGACAGTCACATTCAGGGGGGTCTGGATCAGGCCCATGCAGGTTTCCCCGCTATCAGTCTGGGGACAAAGAGCTCTCCCTTGTTCAGGTCAGCTGTTTCTGTGGGTTTCACCAGCAGTCTCTTGACCACTTTGCTCATCAGTCCTCCTTCTCTGCAACTGGATTTCAGTTCAGTTCAAGGTTTAGCCGTGGGTGTCTGCTTCTACTTCCACTAGATGCTGGATGAAGGTTGTAGGATGGCATAAGTTAGTTATCAATCTCATTATCAGGGGAGGGCATTTAAGGTAGCCTCTCCTCTGATGCTTAGATTGTTAGTTGGTATCATCTTTGTAGCTCTCCAGAAATTTCCCTAGTGCCTGATTACTCTTTAAACCTATAATATCTCTTATCTTGCTCTCTTCTGTTCTTCTCCCAACTCAAACTCCCTGCCCCATCATGTCCTCTTCACCCCTCAGATTCTCCCCTTTTCATTCTCCTGGTTCCCTCTCCCCTCCCCCATGCTCCCAAATTGCTCAGGAGATAATGTGCCTTTCCCCTTCTCTGGGGGACCATGCATGTCACTCTTAGAGTTCTCCTTGTTTCCTAGCTTCTCTGGTGGTATGGATTGTGGGCTGGTAATCTTTTGCTCTACGTCTAAACTCCATATATGAGTGAATACATACCCTGTTACCATTTGTGACTGGGTTACCTCGCTGAAAATAGTTTTTTTTCTAGTTCCATCCATTTGCCTGTGAATTTCAAGATTCCATTGTTTTTGGTATTGTTTTTTCTGATGAGTAGTACTTCATTGTGAAAAATGTAACAAATTTTCTCTATCCATTCTACAGTTGAGGGGCATCTAGGTTGCTTCCATGTTCTGGCTATTACAAATAGAGCTGCTATGAACATTGTTGAACAGATGTCCTTTATGTACGAATGTGCTTGTTTTGGGTATATGCCTAAGAGTGGGATTGCTGGATCTTGTGGTAGACTGATTCCCATTTTTCTGAGGGTGTCACCATACTGATTTCCAAAGTGGCTGTACAAGTTAGCACTCCCACCAGCAGTGGAGAAGTGTTCCCCTTTCTCCACATCCTCTCCAACATAACCTATCATTGGTGTTATTGATTTTAGCCATTCTGACAGGAGAAAGATGGTATTTCAGAATTGGTTTGATTTGCATTGCCCTGATGGCTAAGGATGTTGAACACTTTCTTATGTGTCTTTCAGCCATTTTAAATTGCTGTATTGAGAATTGTTTATTTAGTTCTGTACCCTAATTTTTAATTGGATTATTTGGTTTTTTGGAGACTAGCTTTTTTGTGCTTTGTAAATTTTGGAGACCAGCCCTCTGTCGGATGTGGGGTTGGTGAATATCTTTTCCCAGTCTGTGGCCTGCTGTTTTGTCTTTTGACTGTGTCCTTTGCCTTACAGAAGCTTCTCAGTTTCAGGAAGTACCATTTATCAATTGTTGATCTCAGTGTCTTTGCTACTGGTGTAATATTCATGAAGTTGTCTCCTGTACCAATTCATTCGAGGGTATTTCCTCCTTTCTCTTCAAATAAGTTCAATGTGGATGAATTTATGTTGAGGTCTTTGATCCATTTGGACTTAAGTTTTGTGCATGGTGATAGAAATGGGTCTATATTCAGTCTTCTACATGCCAGCATCCAGTTATTCCAGCACCATTTGTTGAAAATGCTTTCTTTATTCCATTGTATAAATGTAGCTTCTTTGTCAAAAATCAGGTGTTCCGGGTGTGAGTTAATAACAGGGTTTTCGACTCAATTCCATTGGTCTACCTGCCTATTTTTGTGCCAATACCAAGCTGTTTTCAGGACTATAGCTCTTAATAGAGCTTGAAATCAGGGATGGCAATGCCTCCTGAAGTTCTTTTGTTGTACAAGGTTGTTTTGGCTATCCTGGGTTTTTTGCTTTTCCATATAAAGTTGAGTATTGTTCTTTCAAGGTCTATGAAGAATTGTGCTGGGATTTTGATGGGGAATTGTATTGAATTTGTAGATTGCTTTTGGCAAGATTGCCATTTTTACTGTGTTGATCCTACCTATCCAAGAACATGGGAGATCCTTCCATTTTCTGGTATTTTCTTTAATTTCTTTGTTTAAAGACTCAAAATTCTTATGATACATATCTTTCGCTTCATTGTTAAGCATTACCCCAATGTATTATATGTTGTTTGTGGCAATTGTAAAGGTTGATGTTTCTCTGATTTCTTTCTCAGCACATTTATCATCCATATATAGTAGGGATACTATATATGTCCCCATTTTCATTTCTGATTTTGTTAATTTGCATATTCTCTCTCTGCAGTTTGTTTAATTTGTATAAAGGTGTGTCTATCTTGTTGATTTTCTCAAAGAACCAACTCTTTGTTACATTGATTATTTGAATTGTTTTCTTTGTTTCAACTTTATTGATTTCTGCCTTCTGTTTGATTATTTCCAGGTGTCTACTCCTCTGGGGTGAATTTGCTTCCATTTGTTTTAGAGCTTTCAGTTGTTTTGTCAATTCTCTGGTGTGACTATTCTCCAGTTTCTTTATGTGAGCCTTTAGAGCTATGAACTTTCCTCTTAGTACTGTTTTCAAAGTGTCCTATAAGTTTAGGTATGTTGTGTCTCCATTTTTATTGAATTCTAGGAATTCTTTAATTTCTTTCTTTCTTTCCTGGTTGAACCAGTAATGGTGAAATTGCACGTTGTTCAATTTCCATGAGTTGGTAGGTTTTCTTCAATTCGTGTTGTTTTTGAATTCTAACTATAAAGCTTGGTGTTATAAGACACAGGGTATTATTCCAAGTTTTTGTACCTGTTGAGATTTGCTATGTTGTTGCTTTTAGAGAAGGTTCCAAGTGATGCTGAAAAGAAGGTATATTCTTTTGTATTTGGATGGAATGTTCTATAGATATCTGTTAATCCCAATTGGGTCTTAACTTCTGTGAGTTCCTTTGTATTGTTAAGTTTCTGTCTGGTGGTCCTGTCCAGTGGTGAGAGTGGGGAGTTGAAGTCTCCCACTATAACTGTGTGAGGTCTTATTTGTGATTTGAGTTTTAATAATGTTTCTTTTACAAACATAGGTGCCTTTGTATTTGGGGCATAGATGTTTAGAATTGAGACTAATTCCTGATGGATCTTTCCTGTGATGAATATGAAATGACCTTCTTCATCTCTTTTGATTGATTTTAGTTTGAAGTGTAATTTGTTATATACTAGGATAGCTACCCCAGATGGGTCCATTTGATTGGAATATCTTATCCCAACCCTTTACTCTGATGTAATGTCTGTCTTTGAAGTTGAGGTGTGTTTCTTGTATGCAGCAGAAGGGTGGATTCTGTCTTCGTATCCACTCTGTTAGCCTATGTCTTTTTTTTTTCCGAGACAGGGTTTCTCTGTGGCTTTGGAGGATGACCTGGAACTAGCTCTTGTAGACCAGGCTGGTCTGGAACTCACAGAAGTCCACCTGCCTCTGCCTCCTGAGTGCTGGGATTAAAGGCATGTGCCACCACTGCTTGTCAGCCTGTGTCTTTTTATAGGCGAATTAAGACCATTAATATTGAGGAAATTAAGGACCATTGAGTGCTTATTCTTGTGTGTTTTTTATTTGTTATTGGTAGTGGTATTGTATGTGGATTTACTCTGTTGTTTCTTTTAGGTTTTTGGTAAAGTGTCATTATCTATTGCTTATGTTTTTGAGTGTAGGTTGGAGTTTCCTTCAAGTACTTTCTGTAGGGTTGGATTAGTGGTTACATATTGTTTAAATCTGGTTTTGTAGTGGGATATCTTGTTTTCTACATTTAGTGTGATTGAAAGCTTTGCTGGCTATAGTATTCTGGGCTGGCATCTATGTTCTCTTAGAGTTGGCAGAATATCTGTCCAGGTCTTTCTGGCTTTCAGAGTTTCCATGGAAAAGTCTTGTGTAATTCTGATAGGTTTGCCTTTATATGTTACTTGGCCTTTCTCCTTTGCTGCTTTTAATATTCTTTCTTTATTCTGTATGTTTGGTGTTTTAATTACTATGTGACAAGGGGACTTCCTTTTGTGATTTACTCTATTTGGTGTTTTTTAGGCTTCTTTTAGGTTCATTGGCATGTCTTTCTTTAGGTTGGGAAAGTTTTCGTCTATGATTTTGTTGAATATGTTTTCTGCACCTTTGAGTTGGGTTTCTTCACCTTCTTCTATACCTATTATCCTTAGGCTAGGTCTTTTTATGGTGTCCCATATTTCTTGGATATTTTGTGTTAAGGTTTGTTGGATGTAAGGTTTTCTTCACTTGATGAATTTATTTCAAGTTTATCTTCAGCGTCTGAGATTCTGTCTTCCACCTCTTGTATTCTGTTGGTTATGTTTGCATCTATGGTTCCTGATTGTTTACTCAGCTTTTCCACTTTCAGCATTCCCTCAGCTTGTGTTTTCTTTATTGTCTCTATTTCAGTTTTCAGGTCTTGAACTATTTTCTTCAGCTGTTTAATTGTATTTCTTTGATTTCTTGGATCTTTCGCTTTGTCTTTTCTTCCATTTCTCTGAAAGATTTTCTCATTTCCTTTCTCCGGGTCTTTATCACCTGCATGAAGATGATTTTTTTTTTTTAGTTTTTTATTTTTTATATATTTGAATTACAAACAAGATTGAATTACATGACGTTCCCAGTTCACTTCTCCCTCCCTTCCTCCTCTACCACCCCCAACTAAAATCTTATACATCATATATCCTTTCTTCTAATCTACACCTGATTCAACCTTTCTGCTTCCTCATGACCTCTGCATCCTTCCTTTTCTTCCCTTCTCACTCTCATAGCTTCCTCCCCCCTCTTCCCATGTTCTCAATTTGCTCAGGGGATGGTGACACTTTCCCTTTCTCCAGGGGACAAAGTTTGTCTCTTTTAGGGTCTTCCTTGTTTACCAGTTTCTTTTGCAGTGTGGATTGTAGGATGGTAATCCTTTATTCTATGTCTAAAATCCACATATGAGTGAGTACATATCAGTTTGTCTTTTTGTGATTGGGTTACCTCGCTCAGAATGGTTTCTTCTAGTTCCATCCATTTTCTTGCAAATTTCAAGATTCTGTTTTTTTTTCTACTGAGTAGTACTCCATTGTGTAAGTGTACCACATTTTCTCTATCTATTCTTCAGTTGAGGGGCATCTAGGCTGCTTCCAGTTTCTGGCTATTACAGATAGTGCTGCTATGAACATTGTTGAACAGATGTCTTTGTTGTATGAATGTGCTTCTTTTGGTTATATGCCTAGGAGTGGAATTGCTGGATCTTGTGGTAGACTCATTCCCATTTTCTTGAGGTGTCACCATACTGATTTCCAAAGTGGCTGTACAAGTTGGCATTCCCACCAGCAGTGGTGGAGTGTTCCTTTTTCTCCGCATCCTCTCCAGCATAAACTGTCATTGGTATTTTTGATTTTAGCCATTCTGACAGGAGTAAGATGATATCTCAGAGTTGTTTTGATTTGCATTTCCCTGATAGTTAAGGATGTTGAACACTTTCTTATGTGCCTTTCATCCATTTTAGATTACTCTATTTAGAATTGTCTATTTAGTTCTGTACCCCACTTTTTAATTGGCTTGTTTGGTGTTTTGGAGACTAGCTTCTTGAGTTCTTTGTATATTTTTGTGATCACCCCTCTGTCACATGTGGGCTTGGTCAAGATCTTTTCTCTCTCCAGCTTCATCTGTGTTGGGATGTTCGGGTCTTGTAGGGTCCCTAGGCTATGGTGGCATCATATTGGATTTTCTGTTTTTGGCTTTGTTCTTATATTGTCATCTTCCCATCTCTTCTTCCAGTGGGTGCAGGTGGTGTCTCTTCCTTTCCTGGTGTGTATGGGTCCAAGGTTCTCTCCAGGTGGGTGCAAGAGGGTCTGATACTCTGATGCGTGCAGGCAGTTCTGAGGCACTCGCTCTCCAGCTGGGTGGGAGCTGGACTAGCACAGAGATGTCAGCAGACTCTGGGTTGCTTGGTCCTCAGGGGCTGAACTGATCTGTCTGCAGACCCCAGGACAGGAGTTCCCAGAGTTCGAAGGCAGAAGTTGGGCCCAAGGCAGGGGCCAAAGCAGCTCACCTCTGCCATGTGGGGGGGTGGGAGTAGCCCAGCGATCTCAGTGGATTTAGGGTTGCTTGGTCCTCAGGGGCCGAATCAATATGCTAGCAGACCCCAGGAAGTGAGTTCTCAGTGTCCACAGACACGTTCCTGCACTTCACTAGGTGTAAACCCTTATATCTCTTCAGATAGAAACTATACAGGAAACTCAGGATTTCCTTTGTTCACTGTCTCCATAGGGTCCACTATTGTGAAAGTCTATCAAGGAAGCTCCTAGAGGCAAGTGCAAGAAAGCTTCCCATGAACATTTAAATACTAAGCATGACAGAATTTTCAGGGGAAACTATTAGATTTATGGAGGATAAAAAGTTCCACCATGGATGCAGAGGCAGGCGGATCTCTGTGAGTTCGAGGCCAGCCTGGTCTCCAGAGCGAGTGCCAGGATAGGCTCCAAAGCTACATACAAACCCTGTCTTGAAAAACAAAACAAAACAAAAAGTTCCACCATGGTCTAAATGGTGGTCATCATTTGTATAACTAGATATGAATCAAACTCCAATATTCCAGAGTAAGTCTGGCATAAGGTATTCTAATTAGAAGGCAGACTTATTTTAAATTAAATAGTACAGGCCCACTGTATAGTTTCTAGCACTGATATTGAACATCTAATAATCCATCTGACCCAATATCCCAATTCTTTTTTTTTTTTTTTGGTTTTTTGAGACAGAGTTTCTCTGTGTAGCTTTGGATCCTATCCTGGCACTAGCTCTGGCCTCGAACTAACACAGATCTGCCTGCCTCTGCCTCCCAAGTGCTGGGATTAAAGGTGTGCACCACCAATGCCGTGCCTAAAGATCCCAATTAATTAACTCTCTATTTTACATTAATTTATTTTAAATGCTTTGAACTTCTTACTATTGAGCTATTGCTTTATGGGCAAAGGTTCATCTTGTTACCACCATTCCTTTTCTTATAACTAAAGAAATACCTGTTATATCTCCACGCTTCTAGGTTTGGCTCAGAAAGAACAGGTGGCTTAGTTTGAAACCTCTATAGATTGATTCAGAGTGGTGAATTGGCCCAATAAAATAGGCAGGAGCTCTGAATTTCAAAGAAGGTATATAATTTTTTCTTTCATTCATCCCTCTTTTTGTTTAGAAATGCATTATTTCTTCAAAGAGTTTAATTTTTGAACATATCTATGAAAGCCATCTGCTTTGCAATGGTGCAAAATATGAATTTTTGCTTTTAATTTTGTAACTATGTATTAGCAGGGCTTATATTTGCTAGTTGATTGGCATTCAAATCTGTACTGGAAATTTATGGCATTCTGTTAAGTGTGTCTTCACTGTTGGTCTTATCTTGGTTCAATGGGTATGCATTCTTTAACTGGAAGAATTAAATATGATTTGGAGCATGTTTTCATTTTTGGACAATGTTGTCATGAAATTGTTTTTTTTTTCAACTTTTTTTTATTTGAATTAGAAACAGGATTGATTTACATGACAATCCCTGTTCCCTTCTCCCACCTGACCTCCCCTATAACCACCTCCCCTAACTAAAACCCTATCTATCACATATCTTTCTGCTCCCCCTGGATGGTGAGGCATTCAATAGGGTGTCATCAGAGTCTATTGTATCCTTTGGGATAGGGCCTAGACCCACCCACATGTATGTTGGCTCAGGGAGTATTCCTCTATGTGGAATGGGTTCCCAAAGTCCACAACTAGGCTAGGGATAAGTACTGAACTTCTACAGGAGGTCCCTTAGATTTCCGAGGTTTTCTCACATAAACCCATATTCCTGGCGTCTGGATCAGTCAGATGCTGGTATTCTAGCTATTAGTCAGGGGAGCAAGAGTTCCCCGAAGTTCAGGTCAGCTGTTTCTGTGGGTTTTCCAGCCTGGTCTGGACCCCTTTGCTCTTCACTCGTCCTTCTCTGCATCTGGGTTCCAGTTCAGTTGGGTGATTAATTGTGGATGTCTGCTTCTACTTCTACCAGCTGCTGGATGAAAGCTATAGGATGGCATATAAGTTAGTCATCAATCTCATTATTGGGGAGGGCATTTAAGGTAGCCTCTCCTCTGTTGGTTAGATTGTTAGCTGGTGTCATCTTTGTAGATCTCCAGACATATCCCTAGTGCCTGATTTCTCTGTAAACCGAAAACATCTCCCTCTATTATGATATCTCCATTCTTGTTATCATCTATTCATCCCCTGACTCAACCTTTCTTTGTCCTTTGCATCCCTCTTCTTCTCCCCTTCTCATTCTCTTAGCTCCCTCCCCCCTCTTCCTGTGCTCCCAATTTGTTCAGCAGTTCTTGACCCTTTCCCCTTCTCCAGAGTATCATGTATGTCTCTCTTAGGGTCCTCCTTGTTTATTAGCTTCTTTGGCAGTGTGGATTGTAGGCTGGTAATCCTTTACTCTATGTCTAAAATCCACATATGAGTGAATACATACCATGTTTGTCTTTTGCGATTGAGTTACCTCGCTCAGAATGGTTTCTTCTAGTTCTATCCATTTTCCTGCAAATTTCAAGATTCCATTTTTTTTTCTGCTGAGTAGTACTCCATTGTGTGAATGTACCACATTTTCTCTATCCATTCTTCGGTTGAGGGGCATCTAGGCTGCTTCCAGTTTCTGGCTATTACAAATAGTGCTGCTATGAACATCATTGAACAGATGTCCTTGTTGCATGAATGTGCTTCTTTTGAGTATATGCCTAAGAGTGGAATTGCTGGATCTTGTGGTAGACTTACTCCCATTTTCTTGAGGAGTTGCCAAACCGATTTCCAAAGTGGCTGTACAAGTTGGCACTCTCACCAGCAGTGGAGAAGGGTTCCCCTTTCTCCACATCTTCCCCAGCATGAACTGTCATTGGTGTTTTTGATTTTGGCCATTCTGACAGGAGTAAGATGGTATCTCAGAGTTGTTTTGATTTGCATTTCCTTGATGGCTAAGGATGTTGAACACTTTCTTATGTGTCTTTCAGCCATTTTAGATTCCTGCATTGAGAATTGTCTATTTAGTTCTGCACCCCACTTTTTATTGGATTGTTTGGTATTTTGGAGACTAGCTTTTTCAATTCTTTGTATATTTTGGAGACCAGCCCTTTGTCAGATGTGGGGTTGGTGAATATCTTTTCCCAGTCTGTGGACTGCCGTTTGGAGCTCCTATTTTCAAGTAGTTTGAAAATGTGATATCCTGCTAATAATGCCGTTCAATAAACATTTAAAATATACTTTCAACCCAGAGTCTTCCTGACCTTTGGAATTTTCTTACAATAAATATTATTAAGCTTCACTTAAAAGATAAAACAACTCAGAACAGAAAAATCATGTAAAACAAGAAATAAAATATGCTGTAGTCTTGGGAGACCAGATTGTAAATCCAGGTTGTGACTTTCAGTAAAGACTGTCCTCATGAGTGTTTCTTCAAATCAATGAAAACTCAGTTGTGCAAACAAAGTTTGAAATGGGGAAATTATCAAATTTCCAAATAAAGGAATTAGAAGATGTCATACCTCTTTAGAGAATTGATGGGATTCTTAGTCGATTGAGCTTTACTGGCATGAATATTGCTCACAGACTGCATCAGCAGGGAGAGGATGCAAGTTCATAGTTTTTACTGCATGTCTTCCTTTGTACTTAAGGATTGCTACTTATAAAGCTCAACATCATTTTACTCACACCAAAATTGAGACATTACTGATTTTAAGGAAACCCAACTATTCCTCATGCATTCTAGAAAAGAAACAGACATGAAATTTGCATGCTTGATTGATTTTATATGGGAAACAGAAAATTCATTTAGATGCTCTCCATGAAACCACAGTCAGTGATTCATTTAGAAAAAGGAAAATGGTTTTCTCAGCCAAAACCTGCAAGTTTTAATGACCTAGCAGTTACTTGATGAAATTTAATAGTACAAATACTAATTTTGTGTGTGTGTGTGTGTGTGTGTGTGTGTGTGTGTGTGTGTGTGTGTGTGTTTGTGTGTGTGTAATCTGACAGAAGCTATGGATGCACAAGACTAACACAAGGTCAAGCCAGACAAAACCCTAGCATGGATATGGGAGATGTTCCAGAATTCTCACCATTGACTGTGGAGTTGTTGGCAACTGGGAGATGCTTGAGGAAGTTTCATGCCAGTTTTCTTCAAGGAGGAGATGCTGGACAGGCTACTCAAGTTCAAATGAACAGTCCAATACCCAGTGACATACTGGAATCACTAAGAAGACCCAGTGGCGCCCAGGCAGGGAGGAGCTCCCTGAATCTGGGTACAGGCCACTCTTCCTTCCTTTCTGCTGACTCATCACAGACCAGGTGAGCGACCGCCTGCTTTTACCTAATTCTTGTCCTAAGCACCATTCACCCAGATCCCTCCAGGCTTGTCCCTGCTTGAAACAGACTTGCCCAGGAAGGGAGGAGCTCCCTGAATCTGGGTACAGGCCACTATTCCTTCCCTTTCCACCGACTCATCACAGACCAGGTGAGCAAGCCCCTGCTTTTACCCAATTCTTGTCCTAAGCGCCATTCACCCAGATCCCTCCAGGCTTGTCCCTGCTTGAAACAGACATGCCCAGGGAGGGAGGAGCTCCCTGAATCTGGGTACAGGACACTCTTCCTTCGGTTCCCGGCGACTGATCCGCCAGGAAGTGAGTGATCCACTGCTCTTACCCAACTCCCTATCAAAGCCTCATCCATCCCGATCTCCTGGGCCTGCTCCTGCTTGGGATAGACCTGCCCAGGCAGTGAGGAACACCCAGAGCCTGGAAACACCCCACTCTTACTTCCTGTCCTGCCCCCACACACCAGATCCCTATGGAGGCCTAACTCCTTCAGAGTGAGGAGACTACCAGGAGAGGCAAGACCATCCAGAGCTGTGGACATTGAATTCCTGGCCCACACACACTACAGAGTAACAAGAGGAATTAGAGAGATCCTACCTGCACTCACTGGAAAAAGATATGGGAAGAAGACAGAATAAGAACTCGCTCAACAACAGAAAGACCAATATGACACCACCAGAATCTAGGGACTCCATTCCAGCAAGACCTGAAAAGCCCAACATAGTGCATGAAGAAGAGATGGACCTCAAAAATTATCTCAGCAAGATGATAGAGACCTTCAAAGAGGAAACAAGAAAATCACTTAAGAAATAGAAGAAAAAGCAAGCAAAAAAATTACATGAAATGGAGAAAAAGACAAACCAAAAAATTCAAGAAATAAACAAATCTCTTAAAGAATCCAAAGAAACCCAAGATAAAACAACCAAACAAGTGAAGGAAGCTCCTGAAACAGTTCAAAGCATGAAAGCTGAATTAGACACAATAAAGAAAACACAGAATGAGGCGATGCTGGAAATGGAAAGACTGGATAAACGATCAGGATCTAAAGACGTGAGTATAACTAATAGAATCCAAGAGACAGAAGAGAGAATCTCAGCTATTGAAGACTCGCTAGAGGATATACATTCATCAACCAAAGAAAACCTCAAGTCCAACAAATCCCTAACACAAAATATCCAGGAAATATGGGACACTGTGAAAAGACCAAACCTAAGAATAATAGGTGTAGAAGAAGGTGAAGAAACACTGCTCAAAGGTACAGAAAACATATTCAACAAAATCATAGAAGAAAACTTCCCCAACCTACAGAAGGATATGCCTATGAAAGTACAAGAAGCTTATAGGACACCAAACAGACTGGACTACAAAAAGAAGTCCCCCCGAAACATAATAACCAAAACTCCAAATCTACAGAATAAAGAGCAAATATTAAGAACTGCAAAGGAAAAAGGC
This sequence comes from Cricetulus griseus, assembly GCF_003668045.3. Lineage (NCBI taxonomy): Eukaryota > Metazoa > Chordata > Mammalia > Rodentia > Cricetidae > Cricetulus > Cricetulus griseus. The sequence goes on along the minus strand of NC_048595.1, from coordinate 360,171,349 downwards.
CACGTAACATATAAAGGCAAACCAATTAGAATCACACCTGATATCTCAATGGAAACTCTGAAAGCCAGAAGGTCTTGGATAGATAAACTACAAGCACTAAGGGAGCATGGATGTCAACCCAGACTACTGTACCCAGCAAAACTTTCAATCATATAGATGGAGAAAACAAGATATTCCATGACAAAAACAGATTTAAACAATACATATCCACAAATCCAGCACTACAGAAGGTTCTGGAAGGAAAACTCCAACCCAACGAACATAACTACATGCACAAAAACACAGGTAATAGATAATCTAATTTTACCAAACACAAAAAGAGGCAGGAGGGTGAAATCCACACACAATGACACAACCAACAATAAATCCAAACCAAACAAGAACCAACGAACAATGGACATTAATATCCCTAATTGTCAATGGTCTTAACTTACCCATAAAAAGATATAGGCTAACAGAATGGATATGAAGACAGAATCCATCCTTATGCTGTTTACAAGAAACAAACCTCAACTTCAAAGACAGGCGATACCTCAGAGTAAAAGGATGGGAAAAGATTTTCCAATCAAATGGGCTCAAGAAACAAGCCGGTGTAGCAATCCTAATATCTAACTAATTGGATTTAAACTAAAATCAATCAAAAGGGAAGAAGAAGGGCATCTCATACTCATCACAGGAAAAGGCCATCAAGATGAAATCTCAATCCTGAACATCTATGCCCCAAATACGAAGGCACCCACATTTGTGAAAGAAACATTACTAAAGCTCAAACCACACATAAAACCACACACACATATAGTAGGAGACTTCAACACCCCCCTTTTGCCACTAGACAGGACCACCAGACAGAAACTTAACAAATAAACAAAGGATCTGAAAGAAGTTATGACCCAACTGGGGTTAACGGATATCTATAGAACATTCCATCCAAAGTCAAAAGAATATACCTTCTTCTCAGCACCACATGGCACCTTCTCAATAATTGACCACATAGTAGGCAACAAAGCAAACCTCCATAGTTACAAAAGAATTGAAATAACCCCCTGTATCTTATCAGACCACCATGCATTAAAGCTAGAATTCAGCAACAATATGAATGGAAGAAAACCTGCAAGCTTTTGGAAAATGAATAACACCCAGTTGCACCATTCCTGGGTTGAGGAAGAAATAAAAAAACAAATTAAAGACTTCCTAGAATCTAAAAAGAATGCAGACACAACATAACCAATCTTATTGGACTCTCTGAAAGCAGTGCTAAGAGGGAAGTTCATAGCACTAAGTGCCCACATGAAGAAACTAGAGAAAAGTCACTTTAGAGAACTGACAGAACAACTGAAAGCACTAGAGCAAAAAGAAGCAAACTCACCAAGGAGGAGTAGATGCCAGGAAATAATCAACCTGAGAGCTGAAATCAATAAAGTAGAAACTAGGAAAACATTACAAAGAATCAATGAAACAAAGAGTTGTTTCTTTGAGAAGATCAACAAGATAGAGAAACCACTAGCCAAACTAACCAAAAGGCAAAGAGATAGCACACTAATTAACAAAATCAGAAACGAAAAGGGAGATATAACAACAGACACTGAGGAAATCCAGAGAATCTTTAGGTCATACTTTGAAAATGTGTACTCCACAAAATTCGAAAACCTAATGGAAATGGACAGTTTTCTGGATAAATATCACTTACCAAAATTAAATCAAGATCAGATAAACAGTTTAAATCGACCCATAACCCCTAATGAAATAGAAGCAGTCATCAAAAGCCTCCCAACCAAAAAAAGCCCAGGACCAGATGGCTTCACTGCAGAATTCTACCAGAAATTCAAACAAGAGCTGATACCAGTACTCCTCAAACTGTTCCGCACAATAGAAGCAGATGGGATATTGCCAAACTCTTTCTACGAGGCTACAATCACTTTGATACCCAAGCCACACAAAGATAAGACTAAGAAAGAGAACTACAGACCGATATTCCTCATGAACATTGATGCTAAAATACTCAATGAAATATTGGCCAATTGAATCCAAGAACATATCAGAAAAATCATCCACCACGATCAAGTAGGCTTCATCCCAGGGATGCAAGGATGGTTCAACATACAAAAACCATCAATGTAATCCACCATATAAACAAACTGAAAAAGAAAAACCACATGATCATCTCACTAGATGCTGAAAAAGCCTTTGACAAAATCCAACATCCCTTCATGATAAAGATCTTGGAGAGAACAGGAATAACAGGAACATATCTAAACATGATAAACACGATATACACCAAACCAATAGCCAACATCAAACTAAATGGAGAGAAACTTGAATCGTTTCCTCTAAAATCAGGAACAAGACAAGGATGTCCACTCTCTCCATACCTCTTCAAAATTGTACTTCAAGTTCTAGCTAGAGCAATAAGACAAGAAAAGGGGATCAAAGGCATACAAATTGGAAAGGAAGAAGTCAAACTTTCACTATTTGCAGATGACATGATAGTCTACATAAGTGACCTGAAAAACTCTACCAGGAAATTCCTACAGCTGATAAACACCTTCAGCAAGGTAGCAGGATACAAAATTAACTCAAAATACTGTAGCCCTACTGTATACAGATGATAAACCCAATGAGAAAGAAATCATGGAAACATCACCTTTCACAATATCCACAAGCAACATAAAATACTGGGGGTAACACTAACCAAAAAAGTGAAAGACCTGTACAATAAGAACTTTGAGACTTTAAAGAAAGAATTTAAAGAAGATACCAGAAAGTGGAAAGACCTCCCGTGCTCTTGGATAGGCAGAATTAACATAGTAAAAATGGCAATCCTATCTAAAACAATCTACAGATTCAATGCAATCCCCATCAAAATCCCAACACAGTTTTTCACAGACATTGAAAGAACAATACTCAACTTTATATGGAAAAATAAAAAACCCAGGATAGCCAAAACAACTCTTTACAATAAAAGATCTTCTGGAGGCATCACCATCCCTGACTTCAAGCTCTACTATAGAGCCATAGTTCTGAAAATAGCTTGGTATTGCCACAAAAATAGACAGATAGACCAATGGAATCGAATTGAAGACCCAGATATTAACCCATGCACCTACGAACACCTTATTTTTGACAAAGGTGCTAAATTTATACAATGGAAAAAAGATAACATCTTCAACAAATGGTGCCGGCACAATTGGATTTGGACATGCAGAAAACTGCAGATTTATCCATACCTGTCACCATGCACAAAACTTAAGTACAAATGGATCAAAGATCTCTCCATAAATCCAGCCACACTGAATCTTCTAGAAGAGAAAGTGGGAATTACCCTTGAACAAATTGGCACAGGAGACCGATTCCTGAACATGACGCCAGAAGCACAGACACTGAGGTCTGCAATCCATAAATGGGACCTCCTGAAACTGAGAAGCTTCTGTAAGGCAAAGGACACAGTCAGTAAGACAAAACGACCACCCACAGAATGGGAAAAGATCTTCACCAGCCCCACATCTGACAGAGGACTGATTTCCAAAATATACAAGGAGCTCAAGAAGCTAGCCACCAAAACACCATACAATGAAATTAAAAAGTGGGGTGCAGAACTAAACAGAGAATTTTCAACAGAGGAATCTGAAATGGCTGAAAGACACTTAAGAAAGTGCTCAAAATCCTTGGCCATCAGAGAAATGCAACTCAAAACAACTCTGAGATACCACCTCACACCTGTCAGAATGGCTAAAATCAAAAATACCAATGACAACCTATGCTGGAGAGGTTGCGGAGAAGAAGGAACACTCCTCCATTGCTGGTGGGAGTGTGAACTTGTAAGACCACTTTGGAAATCAGCATGGCGGTTGCTCAGAAAAATGGGAATCAATCTACTTCAAGATCCAGCCATTCCTCTCTCGGGTATATACCCAAATACTGCATGTCCATACAACAAGGACATATGTTCAACAATGTTCATAGCAGCATTGTTTGTAATAGCCAGAACCTGGAAGCAACCTAGATGCCCCTCAACTGAAGAATGGAAAGAGAAAATGTGGTACATTTATACAATGGAGTACTACTCAGCAGAAAAATGCAATGGAATCTTGAAATTCGCAGGCAAATGGATGGAACTAGAAGAAACCATCCTGAGTGAGGTAACCCAATCACAAAAAGACAAACATGGTATGTACTCACTCATATATGATTTTTAGACATAGAGCAAAGGTTTACCAGCCTATAATCCTCTTCCCCAAAGAAGCTAGGAATCATGAAGGACTCTAAGGGATAAATGGACCCCAGGAATGGTAAGTGGCATGAACTCCCGAGCTAATTGAGAGCATGAGGGTAGGGGAGAGGGTGCTGCCACAATAAGAGCACAAGAAGAGTAGAGGAGAAGAAATGGAGGAGCAGACATATTGAGTTGGGGGAAGAGTAGAGGAGAGAGAGCAGGATGAGTGATACCATACGAGAGGGAGCCACTATAGGCCCGAGAAGAGATCTGGAACTAGGGAGATCTCCAGAGACCTACAAGGATGACACGATCTGACAGTCCAGGCAGTGGAGGAGAGGATGGCCTAGAAGCCCTTCCCCTAGAATGAGATTGATGACTACTCTCTATGCTATCCTAGAGTCCTCATCCAGTGGCTGATGGAAGCAGAGACAGACATCCACAGAAATACACTGAGCTGAAATCTGGAACCTAGTTGAAGAGAGGGAGGAATGAAGAACGAAGGGGTCTGTACCAGGTTGGAGAAACCCACAGAAACAGTTGGCCTGAAAAAGGGAAAGCATATCGACCCCAGACGCTCTTTGGGAGGCCAGTGCTGGACTAATCCAGCCCCCTGATCATGGATGCCAATGGGGAGGTCCCTGCACTCCTGGGAGCCTCTGGAGGTGGACTGGCATTTTGCCCTGGTGTGTCTGGGGGACTTCGAGAGCCCATCCCACTTGAAGGGATGCGCTCTGTCTCTGAACACATGGGGAGGGGCCTAGACCCAGCACAGGAAGATTTGGTGTACTTGGTGGAGCCCCGGTTGGGGACCCTACCCTGCCTGGGGAGTGGTGGGTGGATGGGGTGGGGGGTAGGTTGGAGGTGGGGGAGAAGGAATGGGGGTGAGGGGAGGGAGAGGGAGAGGGGACTTACATGTGAAACAAGCCTGTTCCCTAACTTGAATTAATAATAATAATAATAATAATAATAATAATAATATAAAAAGAGAAAAAAAAAGAAGACCCAGTGGGATTTTAAAAAAATGCACATGGCTGGATATGGTGGCACATATTCTCAATCTCAACACTGGAAAGGCAGAGTCAGATATATCTCTGTGAGTTTAAGGTAAGTCTGGTCTACATAGTAAGTACCTAGACAGCTAGAGGTATATAATGACACCCATTTCAAAAACCACAATAATCATAATAAATAATAGGACAGGGATGCAATTATCATTTCACAAAATAAAGAAAACTACAAAAACAAAAAACAAACAAAAACAGTGCATTAATTGTGAAAACATGGGGCATAAAGGGGTTGGAAGAGAGGTAGGTAATAGGGATAGATGAATTACTCTTTTCCTGGCACCTTAAGGTATTTGGAACCTCGTATGCTTGTCAGGAGGTGACAATATTTATCTGTCCATAAGGCAACCATATGAAATTTGTACACATGATTACAAGGCAAATGCTTTCTCAAGAACTTTGACACTGTGAAATCAAATTCAGTTCCTAAATCATACCTGAAAACCATGGCTTTAAGTCACGCTTTGGTAATACAGTCAGAATTTCAAACTGGCTCTTTTTAGAAAGAAATCAGGTGCCTATTTGATTTGTGCAAACAACTATAAGGTGAAAATGTTACAGATAATTTCAGATTTTGAAGGAATCTGGTGAAGAAAGAACAGATGCTTGAATTCTGCTAAAAGCAAAACAAACAAAGCAAAACTATAACACAAAACCATTGTAACCTGTGGAATTTTCAGACATTGGAAATAACAGAAACAACAACAACAAAAGGACTGTGTGTCCATCCACACATGTATATTCACCTAGCAGAGGCTCTCCCTATTGCTCCTTTTTAAAAGATGTTCCTTTTGAGAGTGACACTCTGCAAATAAGAAGTGTCTGCAATGGTTGATTGACTCATTGTTGTAGCAGTGAAATGGAGCGGTTGGAATGTCACACATACAGAGATGTTCTGGTTACTTTTTGTCAATTTTACACAAACTAGGCTCATCTGGGCAGGTGGAATCTCAGGTGAGATTGGCATTGAGTCAAGGCTTTGGGACAGCATTTCTCCATAGTCTCTGCATCAGATTTTGCCAGTGTTACCCGTCATGAGAGATTCTAACTTGTAACCTGAAGTAAACTCTTTTCTCCCCACATTGCTTGTGGTCATGGTATTTTTCACAGCAATAGAAAGCACACTAGAACAGGAGTCTAATTACAATCTCCCTTGGGCTATATTTAGTCTCCTAAATAGCCATATAGTGCTTACCTCTGTGTTGGACCTAATGTCCTTTGACTAATAGTTAAAAACCTTTGGGCATGTACTGACTTATCAGTCCACTAGCTCCTACCACTCCCAAAGCTAAGAATGTCATCCAATAACATCAGAGAACACAGCTGAGATTACTCAGCTTTGCAATATGTGATCTCTCTGATGTTTTCATCTATACACTTCAAAATTTTCTTGATTTATGGCTTTGTTGTGTTACTGCCTCCACACTGGACCATGGAACTTGTGGTGCCATAAATCTGTCTTCCTGGGCCATGGTCATCTCTTTGAGGTGACAGCGGTGCTTCTGAGTCACACCTGGGGACAATGTGAGGACATTACACCCACTATCCAATCAAATAACAAACATGGGTAGGGCAATTTTAATTTCATTTGTAGTGAAAGAGTTCCGAGGTGGAGTCAGCGTTCTTTGTGTTCCATGTTTAGTAGAAAATTCTGTAAAGTCAGCAAATCTAAAAGAAGTTTGATTAAAGCAGTGATTCATATTTCCATTTGGAAGTGTTGAATAAGTATCTTCCTTTAAGCCAAGCAAGTCACTTAGATGAACTGACTACTCAGGGCACCTCACACTCTAGTTAGAGGCAGGTAGATAAAGGATATTTACAGTAAGACTGTAACAAGGAATACACAAAACTACAGAATTCGTGTAAAGGGCTCATATCACTGACATATCAGCCACCTCTTTTCTCATTATAATCATTCTTCCCTGTGCTCTTGCTGCTAGCTTAGCATCATGCTTGCATTAATATTAATCTAATATTCTTTGTAATTTAGAGGTGGTTTTGGTACATAACAGTGAACTCCAAGTACACCTTTACTAAATTCACTACAGCTAACAACAAAGGGCCTCTGAGGAGGCTGATGGATTTGAGGAAAACAGGCAAAAGAGACAACACCAAATTATGCAATCCTAGCTTGCCTCAGCATTACCAAGGTTCATTTACACAATGCAAGTTAACACACACCCAAGGCCTATTCAAAACCTGCAAATTCCCCAGGGTTTTTCTAGGCATTCTCACTCAAAACAACCATGGGAGTATATGAAGTGTGTGTGTGTGTGTGTGTGTGTGTGTGTGTGTGTGTGTGTGTGTGTGTGTGTGTGTGATGGTCATATGTATGCTGATTAGCATATGTATGCTAAGCTTTGCCCCTAACAAACTTGTGGTACCGATGCGACAGAGAACACTAAAGGACAAGCATAGATCTTTTAGAACAGTTTCTTTTTAGATACAAATGTAAAAATAAATCATAAGAAGTGAAGAAGTCTCCAGACTTTTTTTCTCAAGAGACAACAAAAGAATTGACAGAAATGTAAGATTTTAGTCAGTAGGAGCTGGCATAAAAACAGGTGAGAAATGAAGTGAAATCTCTCTAGATTTGAATCTCAAGAGTGGGCTGTATTTTCTTTCATTTCTAAAAAAAATAATAGAAAACAAAAAAGGTTAAAAGAAAGCCCAACCATTTAATATACCTTAACATACCATGTATAAGGTGAACAGTCACAAATAGATGGACTTGGGGAAGATGCAGAAGGAGAGAGGTGAGAAAGGATGAGAGAGGGTGCAGTGACTTAAGGTTGACCTGAAGGGTGCATGCATGGCAACTCTGACCCCACAGACTAAGTCATCACCTCGACCTGAGCTGACACTGTGATTTTTTTGTTGTTGTTTTATTAATTCAAGTTAGGGAATAGGCTGGTTTCACATGTAAGTCCCTTCTCCCTCTCCCTCCCCTCACCCCATCCCTCCTCCCCCACCTCCAACCTACCCCCTACTCCATCCACCCACCACTCCCCAGGCAGGGTAGGGCCCTCAACAGGGGCTCCACAAAGTCCACCAAATCTTCCTGTGCTGGGCCTAGGCTCTTCCCCATGTGTCGCGAGCCAGAGTGTATCCCTTCATGAGGGATGGGCTCTCAAAGTCCCTTCTTACACCAGGGAAAAATGCTAGTCCACTTCCAGAGGCTCCCTGGAGTGTAGGGGCCTCCTTATTGGCATCCATGTTCAGGGGGCTGGATCAGTCTTGTATTAGCCTCCCAGATAGCATCTGGGGTCGATATGCTTTCCCTTGTTCAGGCCCACTGTTTCTGTGGGTTTCTCCAACCTGGTACAGACCGCTTCAGATCTTCATTCCTCCCTCTCTTCAACTAGGTTCCAGATTTCAGCTCAGAGTATTTCTGTGGATGTCTGTCTCTGCTTCCATCAGCCACTGGATGAGGGCTGTAGGATAACATAAAGAGTAGTCATCAATCTCATTTTAGGGGAAGGGCTTTTAGGTTATCCTCTCTTCCATTGCCTGGATTGTCAGATCATGTCATCCTTGTAGGTCTCTGGAGATCTCCCTAGTTCCAGATCTCTTCTCGGGCCTATAGTGGCTCCCTCTCGTATGGTATCTCTCATCCTGCTCTCTTTCCTTATTCTTCCCCCTACTCAATATCTCTGCTCCTCCATTTCCTCTCCTCTACTCCTCTTCTTGTGCTCTTATTGTGGCAGCACCCTCTCCCCTACCCTCAGGCTCCCAATTAGCTCGGGAGTTCATGCCACTTACCATTCCTGGGGCCTATTTATCCCTTAGAGTCCTTCATGATTCCTAGTTTCTTTGGGGAAGAGGATTATAGGCTGGTAAACCTTTGCCTATGTCTAAAAGTCATATATGAGTGAGTACATACCATGTTTGTCTTTTTGTGATTGGGTTACCTCACTCAGGATGGTTTCTTCTAGTTCCATCCATTTGCCTGCGAATTTCAAGATTCCATTGCATTTTTCTGCTGAGTAGTACTCCATTGTATAAATGTAACACATTTTCTGTATCCATTGTTCAGATGAGGAGCATCTAGGTTGCTTCCAGGTTCTGGCTATTACAAACAATGCTGCTATGAATATGGTTGAACATATGTCCTTGTATGAACATGCAGTATTTGGGTATATACCCGAGAGAGGAATGGCTGGATCTTGAGGTAGATTGATTCCCATTTTTCTGAGCAACCACCATACTGATTTCCAAAGTGGTCTTACAAGTTCACACTCCCACCAGCAATGGAGGAGTGTTCCTTCTTCTCCGCAACCTCTCCAGCATAGGTTGTCATTGGTATTTTTGATTTTAGCCATTCTGACAGGTGTGAGGTGGTATCTCAGAGTTGTTTTGAGTTGCATTTCTCTGATGGCCAAGGATTTTGAGCACTTTCTTAAGTGTCTTTCAGCCATTTCAGATTCCTCTGTTGAAAATTCTCTGTTTAGTTCTGCACCCACTTTTTAATTTCATTGTTTGGTGTTTTGGTGGCTAGCTTCTTGAGCTCCTTGTATATTTTGGAAATCAGCCCTCTGTCAGATGTGGGGTTGGTGAAGATCTTTTCCCATTCTGTGGGTGGTCGTTTTGTCTTACTGACTGTGTCCTTTGCCTTACAGAAGCTTCTCAGTTTCAGGAGGTCCCATTTATGGATTGCAGACCTCAGTGTCTGTGCTTCTGGCGTGATGTTCAGGAATCGGTCTCCTGTGCCAATTTGTTCAAGGGTAATTCCCACTTTCTCTTCTAGAAGATTCAGTGTGGCTGGATTTATGGAGAGATCTTTGATCCATTTGTACTTAAGTTTCGTGCATGGTGACAGGTATGGATCAATCTGCAATCTTCTGCATGTCCGAATCGAATTGTGCCAGCACTATTTGTTGAAGATGCTATCTTTTTTCCATTGTATAGATTTAGTACCTTTGTCAAAAATAAGGTGTTCGTAGGTGCATGGGTTAATATCTGGGTCTTCAATTCGATTCCATTGGTCTGTCTATTTTTGTGGCAATACCAAGCTATTTTCAGAACTATGGCTCTATAGTAGAGCTTGAAGTCAGGGATGGTGATGCCTCCAGAAGATCTTTTATTGTAAAGAGTTGTTTTGGCTATCCTGGTTTTTTATTTTTCCATATAAAGTTGAGTATTGTTCTTTCAATGTCTGTGAAAAACTGTGTTGGGATTTTGATGGGGATTGTGTTGAATCTGTAGATTGCTTTTGGTAGGATTGTCATTTTTACTATGTTAATTCTACCTATCCAAGAGCATGGGAGATCTTTCCATTTTCTGGTATCTTCTTTAATTTCTTTCTTTAAAGTCTCAAAGTTCTTATTGTACAGGTCTTTCACTTTTTTGGTTAGTGTTACCCCCAGATATTTTATGTTGCTTGTGGATATTGTGAAAGGTGATGTTTCCATGATTTCTTTCTCATTGGGTTTATCATCTGTATACAGTAGGGCTACAGTATTTTGAGTTAATTTTGTATCCTGCTACCTTGCTGAAGGTGTTTATCAGCTGTAGGAATTTCCTGGTAGAGTTTTTCAGGTCACTTATGTAGACTATCATGTCATCTGCAAATAGTGAAAGTTTGACTTCTTCCTTTCCAATTTGTATGCCTTTGATCCCCTTTTCTTGTCTTACTGCTCTAGCTAGAACTTCAAGTACAATTTTGAAGAGGTATGGAGAGAGTGGACATCCTTGTCTTGTTCCTGATTTTAGAGGAAACAATTCAGTTTCTCTCCATTTAGTTTGATGTTGGCTATTGGTTTGGTGTATATCGTGTTTATCATGTTTAGATATGTTCCTGTTATTCCTGTTCTCTCCAAGATCTTTATCATGAAGGGATGTTGGATTTTGTCAAAGGCTTTTTCAGGCATCTAGTGAGATGATCATGTGGTTTTTCTTTTTCAGTTTGTTTATATGGTGGATTACATTGATGGTTTTCGTATGTTGAACCATCCTTGCATCCCTGGGATGAAGCATACTTGATCGTGGTAGATGATTTTTCTGATATGTTCTTGGATTTGATTTGCCAATATTTTATTGAGTATTTTAGCATCAATGTTCATGAGGGATATCAGTCTGTAGTTCTCTTTCTTAGTCTTATCTTTGTGTGGCTTGGGTATCAAAGTGATTGTAGCCTCGTAGAAAGAGTTTGGCAATATCCCATCTGCTTCTATTGTGCAGAACAGTTTGAGGAGTACTGGTATCAGCTCTTGTTTGAATTTCTGGTAGAATTCTGCAGTGAAGCCATCTGGCCCTGGGCTTTTTTTGGTTGGGAGGCTTTTGATGACTGCTTCTATTTCATTAGGGGTTATGGGTCGATTTAAACTGTTTATCTGATCTTGATTTAATTTTGGTAAGTGATATTTATCCAGAAAACTGTCCATTTCCATTAGGTTTTCGAATTTTGTGGAGTACAGGTTTTGAAAGTATGACCTGAAGATTCTCTGGATTTCCTCAGTGTCTGTTGTTATATCCCCCTTTTTGTTTCTAATTTTGTTAATTAGCATGGTCTCTCTCTGTCTTTTGGTTAGTTTGGCTAGAGGTTTGTCTATCTTTTTGATCTTCTCAAAGAAACAACTCTTTGTTTCATTGATTCTATGTAATGTTTTCCTAGTTTCTACTTTATTGATTTCAGCTCTCAGGTGATTATTTCCTGGCATCTACTCCTCCTTGGTGAGTTTGCTTCTTTTTGCTCTAATGCTTTCAGTTGTTCTATCAATTCTCTAATGTGACTTTTCTCCAGTTTCTTCATGTAGGCACTTAGTGCTATGAACTTCCCTCTTAACACTGCTTTCAGAGTGTCCCATAAGATTGGGTATGTTGTGTCTGCATTCTCATTAGATTCTAGGAAGTCTTTAATTTGTTTTTTTTTTTTTTTCATTTCTTCCTCAACCCAGGAATGGTGCAATTTGGTGTTATTCATTTTTCAAGAGTTTGCAGGTTTTCTTCCATTCATATTGTTGCTGAATTCTAGCTTTAATGCATGGTGATCTGATAAGATACAGGGGGTTATTTCAATTCTTTTGTGACTATGGAGGTTTGCTTTGTTGCCTACTATGTGGTCAATTTTAGAGAAGGTGCCATGTGGTGCTGAGAAGAAGGTATATACTTTTGACTTTGGATGGAATGTTCTATAGATATCTGTTAACCCCAGTTGGGTCATAACTTCTTTCAGATCCTTTGTTTTATTTGTTAATTTTCTGTCTGGTGGTCCTGTCTAGTGGCATAAGGGGGGTGTTGAAGTCTCCTACTACAAGTGTGTGTGGTTTTATGTGTGGTTTGAGCTTTAGTAATGTTTCTTTCACAAATGTGGGTTCCTTCGTATTTGGGGCATAGATGTTCAGGACTGAGACTTCATCTTGATGGCCTTTTCCTGTGATGAGTATGAGATGCCCTTCTTCTTCCCTTTTGATTGATTTTAGTTTAAAGTCCAATTAGTTAGATATTAGGATTGCTACACCGGCTTGTTTCTTGAGCCCATTTGATTGGAAAATCTTTTCCCTTCCTTTTACACTGAGGTATCACCTGTCTTTGAAGTTGAGGTTTGTTTCTTGTAAATAGCAGAAGGATGGATTCTGTCTTCGCATCCATTCTGTTAGCCTATATCTTTTTATAGGTAAGTTAAGACCATTGACAATTAGGGATATTAATGTCCATTGTTCATTGGTTCTTGTTTGGTTTGGATTTATTGTTGGTGGTGTCATTGTGTGTGGATTTAACCCTCCTGCTTCTTTTTGTGTTTGGTAAAATTAGATTATCTATTACCTGTGTTTTTGTGCATGTAGTTATGTTCGTTGGGTTGGAGTTTTCCTTCCAGAACCTTCTGTAGTGCTGGATTTGTGGATATGTATTGTTTAAATCTGTTTTTGTCATGGAATATCTTGTTTTCTCCATCTATATTGATTGAAAGTTTTGCTCGGTACAGTAGTCTGGGTTGACATCCATGCTCCCTTAGTGCTTATAGGATATCTATCCAAGACCTTCTGGCTTTCAGAATTTCTATTGAGAAGTTTAGTGTGATTCTAATTGGTTTGCCTTTATATGTTACTTGGCTTTTTCCTTTGCTGCTCTTAATATTTTCTCTTTATTCTGTATATTTGGAGTTTTGATTATTATGTGTCACGGGGACTTCTTATTGTGGTTCAGTCTGTTTGGTGTCCTGTAAGCTTCTTGTACTTTCATAGGCATATCCTTCTGTAGGTTGGGGAAGTTTTCTTCTATGATTTTGTTGAATATGTTTTCTGTACCTTTGAGCAGTGTTTCTTCACCTTCTTCTATACCTATTATTCTTAGGTTTGGTCTTTTCACGGTGTCCCATATTTCCTGGATATTTTGTGTTAGGGATTTTTTGGACTTGAGGTTTTCTTGGTTGATGAATGTATATCCTCTAGTGCGTCTTCAATAGCTGAGATTCTCTCTTCTGTCTCTTGGATTCTATTAGTTATATTCACGTCTTTAGTTCCTGATCATTTATCCAGTCTTTCCATTTCTAGCATCGCCTCATTCTGTGTTTTCTTTATTGTGTCTAATTCAGCTTTCATGCTTTGAACTGTTTCAAGAGCTTCCTTCACTTGTTTAGTTGTTTTATCTTGGGTTTCTTTGGATTCTTTAAGAGATTTGTTTATTTCTTGAATTTTTTGGTTTGTCTTTTTCTCCATTTTGTGTAATTTTTTGCTTGCTTTTTCTTCTATTTCTTTAAGGGATTTTCTTGTTTCCTCTTTGAAGGTCTCTATCATCTTGCTGAGATAATTTTTGAGGTCCATCTCTTCTTCATGCACTGTGTTGGGCTTTTCAGATCTTGCTGGAGTGGAGTCCCTAGATTCTGGTGGTGTCATATTGGTCTTTCTTTTGTTGAGCGAGTTCTTATTCTGTCTTCTTCCCATATCTTTTTCCAGTGAGTGCAGATTGGGTCTCTCTACCTCCTCTTGTTACTCTGTAGTGTGTGTGGGCCAGGAATTCAATGTCCACAGCTCTGGATGGTCTTGCCTCTCCTGGTAGTCTCCTCACTCTGAAGGAGTTAGGCCTCCTTAGGTGTCAGGTGTGTGGGGGTGGGACAGGAAGTATGAGTGGGGTGTTTCCAGGCTCTGGGGGTTCTTCACTGCCTGGGCATGTCTACCCCAAGCAGGAGCAGGCCTGGGGAGATCAGGGTGGATAGGGCTTTGGAAGGGAGTTGGGTAAGAGCAGTGGATCATTTACCTTGCTGCGATTGGTCGGAGGAAAGGGAAGGAAGAGTGGCCTGTACCCAGATTCAGGGAGCTCCTCCCTGCCTGGGCGTGTCTACTCCAAGCATGGACAAGCCCAGGGAGATCTGGGTGAATGTTGCTTTGGACAGGAGTTGGGTACGAGCAGGGGGTGACTCACCTTGTTGCTGATGGGTTGGCGGAAAGGGCAACACTGTGATTTTTAAATAATGGAAGAATCTCTGTGGTTATGTTTGTGGCTTTTATATTCATATTGGTGTGTTTATGTCTAAAAGTGAACATCTCATTATGCACAAAACCTTCTGTAAGCCCATCCCTGGAAACACCAAGTTCCATTGGTATCTGTCTTCTCTTCATCAATCAAATCGCCAAAAAATGTAATCTCACCCAAGATCTGGAAGGTTCAACTATGCCCTTGTTCACACCACACTGGGAAAGACACTGAGGTTGGATCCTAACTAAGATCTGATTCTCCATCTAAATGAAGGCTTTCTGGTTGTGCTCACTTTACATATAGACAATAAAATTCAACTCTGAAGAATTGTGATTAAAAAACGATGAAAGATTTTAGTAGCATACCTACACATTAAAGGGGGTTAAAAAAATTAGTTCATCAACCCTTCTAAAAGATGACTGAACTTCTTTATTGCTTCTCCTGGTTCCTTCTGAGATGGTTCATTCTCCACAAATCTGAGTATCTCTGAGAATCACTCATAAACCATATCACTCACAACAGTCTGGTTGATCTTATTTGGGTCACAAGTCCCTAGCATAGGTACCCTACACTAGGGAGCCAGGTATCAGCTCAGGGCAAAAACATATCCTCTGAGGCCCTAAAATCAATTTATATGTCTACAGTTAGGCATTGCTATGGGCAACCAAATATTAAAATATGTTTGACTTCAGCATGAATATTTATAAATGAAGCTTTCATGCAAGTAGTTGGATACCATTTGGAATATGAAGTTATTATGCTATGTTGAAATTTTTGTCTCCACCTTTCCATCAGTTCTAGAAGCTGAGAGGAATTGACTTTTAGATGAAGAATTCATGTACCATTTTTCAGTTAATGAAGTGTAGTTTATTACTTCTCTAGTCCACATCAACATTTGAGAGAGAGACTTGTTTGTTAGTGAAGTAATTTTTAAGTGTGCTCTTGTAATCCCAGCATCAAGGATGTGGAGACAGATTTACTCTGGAGCCTCTTGGCAAGCCAGGCTAGCCAAATCTGTAAGCTCCAGGTCCCAGCAACAGATCCTCTCAACAAATAAGCAAGCAAACAAACACAGACAGCAAAATAATGCTGAGTGCAGTAGAAATATTATTCACTTGGAAGAATCCACCAATTGGTTGTATGGTATAAATGTGGTCAGCCCTGGAAACATATTCACATAAGCAGCATTAGACAGAGTAGGCAATTAATAATGATAAAAGGTCATGAATTTGAATGAGAGCAAGAATGGCTACATGGGAATGTCTGGAAGGGAGGAAACAGAAAAGGTAAATGATGTAACTGCAATCTGAAGAAGAAGAAAAAAAATAATTAAAAACTAAGCAGTGGGGGGTGGAGAGAAGGCTCAGCAGTTAAAAGCATTAGCTGCTTTCCAGAGAACCCTATTTCAGCTACCATCACAACATCAGTTCTGTAAATCCAGTTCTGGGGGATTCAATTTCCTCCTCAGACCTCCATGGACAACAGGCACTCAAGCTCTGCAGATACATACCTACAGCTAAATACTAGTTCTCAGAAGATAAATGAATACTTCTTTTTTTAAAAGACTATCTTCTGAAGGACAATATCCAAGGTTGATCTTGAAAACTCACATGGACATATACATGAGAGTCCCTTGATGTGAACACACACACACACACACACACACACACACACACACACACACACAGTGCTTTTCTCCTGGGATCCTGGAATAAAAAGCTTGCTAATAAAATCAATTGTGAATATCATATAGACAGTAAGTTAAACAACTGAAAGTAAAATTATGTGTAAAATTACTTATACATTTTTAATTTTTCTATGTTATTTTCATTTCTCTAGAAAGAAAAAAATATACCAATTTTTCCTAAATGCAGAAGAAGGAAAACAGGTTCCTTATTGAGGAACAGCCATGTACTATTTATAATGCCTTTTAAACAGGAAGCAAGTTTCTGAAATGTGCTGACTGCTATGTTTTTAGAATTTTCTCTTCTTCTCATTAGTCACTTTGCACAAAGTAACATCAGAGGCCCATGGTACCTATTAATTCATTAGAGAATTGATTGCGTTTTCATCCACACCTCTTAGTGTCATCAGATGCTTATTTTTTTTCTTTGTAAAAATGTCTTCACTTGTTTTCCTCACTCTTGGCTGTTATTTTAAGCACAGCTATTGGTTTTTATCTTCAGGTTTGTTTTTAACTAGGTGCTGTTTGGCTCTGAAAAGTAGAATAATTTTTTGGTTGTTTTTTTTTTTTTTTTTTGTAACATGGTGTAAACACCCAGTAAAGGCATTTTTGTAGAATGGAACAATAAACAGGATATTTCTATTGCCTTCTATTTCCAAGTAAAATAATATTTCATAAAAATACTTATTTGAAATTTCAACCTCCTACTATTATTCTGCTAAAATGGATACACTATTAAACTGAGTCCTCATGATTTTTCATTATACTCATAGGTCAGCTCAACTGTCAATCTCAGACCACTCTCAATCTCAGTTTGCTGTAGATGTGATTGACAGAGATACCTACAGCTAACTGGCCAAAGTGTTAAAAATTAGAGACTGTGGCGTGTTTGTGGGACATCTAAATCAAGCACTCCATTCCAAAAGCTTGGCATCATTGCAGAAGAGAGAGTAGACTGTAAAAGTCAGAGAAGGCAGATGACCACAAGGTATAGTGTTTTCTGTACACAGTTTGCCAGTTGCAATGGGTATCACAGCACTTGTGACAACATGCACAAGACTTGTACAAACTCAATCTAAACAAAAACACAGTGGGCCACACAGACATACAAATGATAGCAGAGTGGCAGAGTTGGAAAGAATAAATCACTTGATAGGAGGACGATAGAGTAATATAGGGTACAAAATCAGGGCTGAATGAAGGCAGACACAGTCCCATCGGGTGCCACTCAGCTCGGGCAGGTGAAAGATGTCCACGTGCTAGTCTGGTTCCTCAGAGTATGGGCTGGCTGAAGGTGATACCATTATGATGAGCAAATATATGTAGAGATATGGGAAAGAGGAGCAGACCAGTTTACATGCTGCAGAAAGAGGCAGAACTGAAGAAAAGAAGGCAGCAGTGAGGAACAGGCTGATATGGGTGGCCTGTTGCCATGCAGAGTCAGAGTGTCATCCAGGCCCAGGATGCTGCCAAAGGCCATGCCTGGGTCTGTGGTTCTACTACAGCCAGAACTTCTACAGCCAGGACATCCATGACCCATGCTGCCACCAAAGACTATAAGGATGCCTGGGGTCTGGGCCCAAACCTGTAGCCATGTTGGTGTCAGAGGGCTGTGTGGGACTATGATGACGAGTGCCTGAGCTGCTGCCAAAGGTCAAGTCTGGGTGCCTGGTCCTACAGAAGCCTGGGTCTGTGTTAATGTTGATAGCTTTAGTAGCCACTGAAGACTTTGTGGATGCCCAGAGTCTGACCAGTTACCTGAGACCATGTTGGTGTCTGAGAGCCATGCTGCTGCCAGGGACATACTTATCTGAGTGACCTGCTCTGCCACTGGGACCTTGTGACATTTGGCCTAGGTTGCTGCCAAGGGTCATGTCTGTGGCTGTGATTCAGCTGCAGCTGGAGTCTCTGTTGATGTCCATAGAACTTGTGCAGGGAGGTGCATGGAAACAAAGGTATGAAATCCAAGGGCCATGTTTAGCCTGCTGTGCCCTTTACTGGTCCTGGGATAGCTGGCCCTGTCCTTTGCTAGACACTGCAGCAGGAGAGCTGGCCCTGCCCTTCATGGAAGAGCTAGTCCCCATACTCTGGAGAGATGGCCACACCCCTCACCACAGGTGTGGAAGAGCTTGTCCTGATAGCATGGACATAGGAAATTGGCTCTACCCATTGCCTGAGCTGCATGGTTCCTGTGGCTTAGACTAACCAGCTCAGCTACCATCCAGACTCACTTCCTGGGCCTTAACTTGATATCATGATACTTTTCACTATCCCTTCAGTGACGGAGCAGTAAACTTGAGATTTTAAAAAGTACTTCTCTAAAAGAGACATACATGGTCCCCTGAAGAAGGGGAAAGGGACAAGATCTCCTGAGCAAATTGGGAGCATGGGGGGGGGACTAGGAGAATGAGAAAGGGAGAAGAGGAGGGGTGAGGAGGACACAGGGAGCAGGAAGGTTGTGTAGGGGGAAGAATAGAGGAGAGTAAAATAAGAGATACCATCAAAGAGGGAGCCAGTATAGGTTTAAAGAGAAATCAGGCACTAGGGAAATGTCCAGAGATCTACAAGGATGACACCAACTAACCATATAAGCAACAGTGGAGAGGCTGCCTTAAATGCATTCCACTGATAATGAGATTGATGACTAGCTTATATACCATCCTAGAGCCTTCATCCAGCAGTTGATGGAAGTAGAAGTAGATACCCACAGCTAAAAACTGAACTGAACTGGAATCCAGTTACAGAGAAGGAGGAATGATGAGCAAAGTGGTCAAGGCCAGGCTGGGGAAACCCACAGAAACAGCTGACCTGAATAAGAGGGAGTTCTTGGCTCCCAGACTGATCATTGGGAAACCAGCATGGAACTGATCCAGACCCCATAAATGTGGGTGTCAGTGAGGAGGCCTTGGAAATATATGGGGCCCCTTGTAGTATCAGTACTTAATCCTAGCATAGGAATGGACTTTGGGATCCCATCACATAGAGGGATACTCCCTCAGCCTAGACACACAGGGTAGAGCCTACACCCTATCCCAAAGGATATGACAGACTCTGAAGACCCCCATGGAAGGCCCCACTCTCCCTAGGGAGCAGAAATGGTATGGGATAGGTAGGGTGTTAGTGGGGGGGCAGGGGAGGAGGGGAGTGAGAGGGAATGGATATTGACATGTAAAACAATCTTGTTTCTAATTTAAATAAAAAAATTTAAAAAGTACTTCTCAACCATATATTGTGGCACTCCCCTTTGGTCCCAGCACTTTGGAGGCAGAGGCAGACAGATTTATGAGTTCAAGTCCAGTCCAGCCTACATAATGAGCTTTAGGCCATCCAAAGCTACATAAAGTGGGTTTGTCTCAAAATATCAATAAACAAACAAACAAGCAAGCAAACAGAATTTGTCATTCCCAAAGGGAAAAGTTTTTTTTATTGGTATCAAAATCTGTCATCATTTGAAAACCAAATCAACCTTATTGGAAGGATAAGAATTTAAGTCACTTCCTGCTTCCTTAGGTTGGCATGTTATATGATACCAGTATAGTAGCTACAAGCTAAAATCAAAAGCAATCACAAAGTAATCCCTTTCTGAAAACAGGATGCTATTTTTATTTGATGTTTTTAGATTAGATTTGCATAAAACACATTTTCACATTAATGAAAAATTTTCTCTTTAAATAATCTCTGTCAAACATCTGGAAGGCCCCTCAGCAGAAATATTATCTCAAAGAACTGAATTTTAACAGTATAATCTATGTACCTACTTAATTCTTTCCTTTGAAATAACATCAATAGATACCACCAGTTATATTCACATCATATTATGGAAGCTCATTTATTCAGATTTTAAGGTCTTGTAGAAGGTAAATGCAAGCAGAATTGCAGGCTTTATCTTGTGAACATTCTACCTGGCACCTTTGCCATTCTTTCTTATTATATTCAGTGGGCATTATAGCTACTCTATGCAAAAGTTGTTAAATGCTAAAAGTTAATATGATACAGTATATGACATCAGTAATTTGTCAAATATGCCTAAGGGTATTCTTCTGCATGCAATTACTGTCCTATCTTCTTATTGAAAATATTTTTTTCTCTCACAATATATCCTGATTATGGTTTCCCCTCCCTCTTCTCCTCCCAGTTCCTCACTACCATCCCTCCCATCCAGATACCCTTCCTTTTTGTCTCTCATTAGAAAACAGTCTTTTAACATATAACAACAAAATAAAATTTAACAAAATAAATATAAGATAAAACAAAAACAAACACATTGGAATTGGACAAAAAAAAGGTAAAAAGATCAAGACAAAAAAGAAGACAGAGACCCACTTTCTAGCACTCAGAAATCCTATAAAAACATGAAACTAGGAGCCATAATGTACACACAGAGGACCTGGTGCAGGCCTGTCAGCCCTGTGCATGCTGCTTCAGTATCGTGAGTTCATATGAGCTTTGCTCATGCTGATTCAGAGAGCCTTGTTCCCCAGATGTCTTCCATCCCCTCTGGCTCTTACACTCCTTCTGCCTCCTCTTCCCAGCAGTTCCCTAAGCTATGAGGGGAAGGATTTGATGGAGACACCCCTTTAGAGCTGTGTGCTGCAAGTTCTCTCTTTGTGTGCATGTGTGTGTGTGATGTCTGATTATGGGTCTTTGTATTTGATCCCATTTGGTATAAGAGGAAGGTTTTCTGATCATGGCAGAGTGAGGAACATGTGTAAGTACAGTAAAATATCATTAAGTGTAATTTTATTGCTATTTTAGAACAGTAGTCTTTGGTTTTGTCTTAGATCTCTGGATTCTCTAGCCTCTGGTTCTCACCTTGAGCAGCATCTAGTAGGCATTCCAACTTGTGAAGTGAGCCTTAAGTCAAATCAGTTACTGGTTGGTTACTCACACAAGCTTTATGCCACCATTGCCCTAGAATACCTTGCAGGCAGGGCACATTGAAGATCAAAGAACTTGGGGCTGGTTTGGTGTTTATGTTTCTCCTTTGGTAGCATGCCGAACACCTTCCTGTAACACAGATGCTAGCATGTAGAGAAGGCTCTATGTAGGCAGCAGACTTTTCCATGTTCAGTGAGTTTGTAGGTGTTGTACTCAGCAAATGGTGCCTTGTCATCAATTTGTGGAGAGCAACCTATTGTGTTGGGTTGCTTGGGAATTCCCATGGGACCACTTTGACAAACAAGTCAATTAGATGGAACCCAATTCTGGTACTGGAATGTAGGGGAAGCTGTAGCCACGCCTTCTTAGGGGCTGGCTACAGGTGTGTCTGACCACGTTTGTGAGGGCGTGGTCAGAGTGACGTAGTGTGACTGCGTTTGCGCTTTCAGTTTCTCTTTTGCTTCTTGCTGTACAGGCTGCTGCCACCGGTTGGCTAGGTCGCTCTGTAAGTAAGGCTTTTCCCTATTAAATACCCTTATATTTCTACCAGACTCCGTATTGGTAATTTCCCACTATATCTGTTGTCAGAAGTGGGATATTTGAAACCTACACCCCATTTGGAACAGGCTGTGGGTTCCATCGGGCCTGCAGCCTACGCCTGGAAAACGCCCTCTCTCCACAGGTGTTCTTGGGTAGCAGCCGACCTGCTGCAGCTGAGCTGCTCAGAACCATCCAACCAGCCCGGAGACAGTTTCTAGAGGTGAGTAAGCCTTGGCTTTCAGCAGAGGCTTCCCCTGGCCGCTGCTGTGGGAAAGCCGTGTCTGTTTCAGTGGTTGCAGCCACAAAGCCGTATACTCTCTAAGATAAGCACTACCGCTTTCGTGACCTCTCTCCAGCGCTGACCGACTGCTGCCAAACGCTGCGGACTCACTGAACACCTGTGCCACCCACTGGTCAAAGATATTTACTGCATCTGGAGTAGAAATCAGGTAAAATTATGGTGGAATATTTATCATTTGCTAAAATTGGTAATTTTTTGCTTATTATGTGAATTCACTGTTTGAGGAGGATGCTAATTTGCCAATTACTGGCCTATATGCTGTAATGGCAGTTAGCTTGCTGGTACAAATAGTATTACTAGCCAGAGGACTCAGGAACAGGACAGAGATAACCTCACCACCTACTTACAGGAAATAACAGCTTTACGCAATGAGGTTTTGGAGAACAGATTAGGTCAGACCACAATTGTGCAGCAAGTGGAACAGAAATTGGATGATAAGCTTGGCTCTGTGTCCAATACGCTAAAGACAGAGCTGTCTGAGGAGATGCAGCATATTTATGATAAGATAAACACAGAGAGATCCTCCATGTCTGAGGCCTTAGAGGCTAGGCTTCAGAAGACCATGACCAGCTAAAGAATATCTGTAGCCAGCTAGAAACTCAGATAGGCAATGTTACTCATCAACTAGGTGCAACGGTGCAAAATACCCAGCATAGGGTTGAAGAATTGGACAATGCCATTCAATCAATTATTGAAGCATCCAAGGTAGCAGATCAGAAATTTGAGTCTAGATTTGAATGTTTGGAAGATAATTTACAGTACAGGGCTGACAGATTACATAGGTCCATATGGTCGATTGCTGAGGACTCAAAATCAGCAAATCATGACCTCGAATCTAGACTCCAATACCTAGAAGGCAGTTTCCATGCCATCCAGATGCTGCCTAAGGATGATCGTATTAAAGACCTAGAAAAACATGTAGATGAGCAGTTAGAGCAATTTACAGATTCACTAACGTGCTTGGAATCTTTTATGATTAAGGAGATTGAAACTTTTCAAAAGGATATCATTGCTAGGCTTAAAGATCATTGGGATGCCTCAGAAGCAGAATCACTCCAATCCCAGGCACCTACTCCACCCAGGTATCGTGACTATTCTTCTAAGGTTGTTACTCATACACCATTAGTGTACCCAGCTACCATGGTAGAAAAGCCAGCTTCTAAGAAACAACCTCATGGACGGATGGCTTATGATTTGGCAACCTATACAGCTGAAGGATCTTAAGAATATTAAAGAATCAGTTGTTTCATATGGTCTCCATAGCCCATACGTAAAACAGCTATTACATTCATGGGCAACCTTTAACAGGGTGACACCCACAGATTGGGAACGATTGGTAGCAGCTGTACTTGAGAATTCATGCCAAATCCAGTGGAAGGCATTGGTAAGGGAAGAGGCAAAGCTCCTTGAGCGTCAGAGCATAAAGGAAGGTTTTGAAGCCACTCTAGATAAGCTTCTTGGTCAGCGTATTTATGCTGACCCACAGTTTCAGGCTGAGTATGATGATGATATACTGTCTCTATGCAGGATAAGGTTCGTGAGCCAGGAGAACGCCTAGAAGCTTATACCAGAATAGAACAGGGACCTACAGAACAGTTCCAGGATTTCTTACAAAGGTTAACTAGGGCAGTAGAATTACAGGTAACAGATCCAGAAACAAGACAATCAATTATAAATACAATAGCTTATGAGAATGCAAACCCAATATGCAAAAGAATACATTTGCCTTTAAAGATCAGATCAGCTCCGCTAGAAGAATGGGTTTGTATGCAGCCAACATTGACTATAATGTGCAAGATACTGGAGCTTGGGTAGGAGAAGCCATCTCCAAAGGTTTAAAATGGCAACAGGAAATTAAAAGTTCTAGAGGTGAGGATGTAAGGGCTTGGCAAGGAGAAGCACCTTACAGAGGTCAACATAGGTACCAAGAGGCTAGAGGTTACTACTACTATGAACCAGAACCTTGAGTAGGAAGAGCCTTCCCCTGGAGACCACAAAGGCTCCAGGAACCTAGATGTTTCAACTATGGTAAAATGGAACATATTAAGAGAAATTGTAGACAAATGAATTCTAACAATGCCTCATATGGAAGGCCACTGCCTTCTGGATTATGTAGAAGATGTGGTAAGGGCAGACACTGGACCAATGAATGTAGATCGACCAGAGACATACAAGGAAACCCCTTAAGGTTGGGAAACCCCGAGGGGGGTCCTCAAGAATGCCCCCACATCGAGAAAGGTCTGGTCATTCCCAGTGGCAGTGGGAGACAATTTCTCACAGGAACAATAGATAGTTCATTGCCTATTGTGAAAAAAGATACTGCTCTAGATGTTAATTTGAATAGTGATGAAGAATCAAGTGTGAATGGGCAAAATGAGAAACGCATATTTTGGCAAGCTTCTATTAATGATAAAAGGCCTCAGTTAAAAGTAAAAATTAATAATAAAGTTATTTCTGGCTTAGTCGACACTGGGGCGGATGTAACTATCATTACTCAAAAGTCTTGGCCTCAGAAATGGCCTCTTAGAGAGGCAAATGTACAATTTTTAGGAATTGGAACTCTATCTAGAGTTCGACAGAGTGTTAACTCAGTGCTCTGCATTCGACCAGAATGACAGAAAGGGATACTGAAACCATACGTGGCAGATATAGCTATAAATCTCTGGGGTCGTGATCTTACAGCAATGGAATACTCAGATTAATATTCCTCCAGTGTCAGATACAAATTATGTACAATCTTTAGATAGTAGAAAAGATCTGGTAAGACGCTATGGAAAACGGTTACCAACCATCCATGCTGTACAGAAACTAGGTACAAATGATGGACCTTCAGAGGAGCCAAAGGCCCTGCCATTGAAGTGGCTTACAGATGAACCAGTTTGGGTAGGACAATGGCCTATGACCTCTGAGAAGCTAGAGGCTTTAGCAAAGTTAGTAAAGGAACAGCTAGACGCTGGACATATAGAGGAATCTGCCAATCCTTGGAATTCTCCTGTATTTGTCATCAAAAAGAAGTCAGGAAAGTGGAGAATGCTGACAGACCTGAGAGCTATAAATAAGGTAATTCAACCAATGGGCTCTCTGCAACCTGGAATGCCATTACCTTCCTTAATACCTAGGATGGCCTATTATAGTCATTGATCTAAAAGACTGTTTTTTCACAATACCGTTACAGGAAAATTATAGAGAAAAATTTGCACTTACTGTACCAACTCTTAATAATTCACAGCCAGTTAGGAGATATCAGTGGAGGGTTTTGTCACAAGGAATGCTAAATAGCCCTACTTTGTGTCAATACTTTGTACAGCAACCTTTGGAAATAATTCGTAAAAAATTTTCACAATCTGTTGTTTATCATTACATGGATGATACTCTTTTATCAGATTCTAATAAGGAAACTTTGGAATGTATGTTTGAAATGGTGAAGGAAGTTCTGCCTCGTTGGGGATTACAGATTGCCCCAGAAAAGATACAAAGAGGAGATTCTATTAACTATTTAGTTTACAAGATAGACTTAACAGAGTATCAGACCTCAAAAGGTACAAATTAGGAGAGATCGTTATCAAACTCTTAATTCTCTTCAGAAATTATTAGGGGAAATTTCTCAATTACTGACGATTATTGGTGTAGAAGGACATGACTTAAAGCATTTAAAATGGCCCTTAAAGGTGATAAGGACCTAAACAGTCCAAGAATATTATCTGCTGAGGCAGAAAAAGAGTTACAATGGGTAGAAAACAGAATATTGGATGTGCATGTAGATCGGATAAACCTTGATTTAGACTGTATTCTGGTTATCTTGCCATCCAGAGAATACCCTTCTGGAATTCTGATGCAAAGGGAAGACACTATATTGGAATGGATATTTCTGCCACATAAACAGAATAAAAAGTTAAGACATATATAGAAAAGATTTCTGATTTGATTTTAAAGGGTAAATTAAGACTTTGTCAGCTGACTGGAAAAGATCTAGCAGAAATTATAGTACCTTTAACTAATGAAGAAATTTCCTCCTTATGGAAGGATAATGAATATTGGCAAATAGCTCTTACTGACTTTTTGGGAACAATTAGCAACAACTATCCCAAAACTGACAGAATTAAATTCATAAAAAAGACAGTCTGGATTCTTCCACGTATTGTAAGACAAACTCCCATTTCTGGAGTTCTTACCTTCTACACTGATGCCAACAAATCATGTAAGTCAGGTTATACAGCAGGTGAGGTAAGTAAAATAGTTCAAAGTCCATATACATCTGTACAGAAGGCAGAATTATATGCAATTCTCATGGTACTTATGGATTTTACAGAACCTCTTAATATAGTTACTGATTCTCAGTATGCAGAGAGAGTCGTGTTACATATTGAGACTGCAGAATTTGTTCCTGATAATACAGAATTAACTTCTCTGTTTTTACAATTACAGGAAACTATCAGAAACAGAATTAATCCTATATACATTACACATATCAGATCCCATACGGGTCTGCCAGGCCCACTAGCACAAGGCAATGATGAGATTTATTGTTTATTAATTGGAAGTGTGTTAGAAGCCTCAGAATTTCATAAGAAACATCATGTAAATAGCAAAGGTTTGAAAAAGGACTTCTCTATCACTTGGCAAGAAGCCAAGGAGATAGTGAAAAGCTGTCCTACTTGTTCCTTTTATAATCAAACTCCATTGCCAGCAGGTTGTAATCCTAAGGGCATTCGGAGAAATAAGGTTTGGCAGATGGATGTCTTTCACTTTGCAGATTTGGAAATTTGAAATATGTGCATCATACTATAGACACATTCTCAGGGTTCCAATGGGCTACTGCTCTTAACTCTGAAAAAGCTGATTCTGTTATTACACACCTGCTAGAGGTGATGGCAATTATGGGTATACCTGCACAAATAAAAACTGACAATGCTCCAGCATATGTCTCTACAAAACTGGAACAATTTTTCAAATATTATAACATAAAGCATATTACTGGTATACCACACAATCCTACAGGACAAGCAGTGGTTGAGCGATCTAATAGAACACTTAGGGAGATGCTCAACAAACAAGCTTGGAAGACTAAACCCCCAAACATAATGGTTTATTATGGTTGCATAATGCTTTATTAACACTAAACTTTCTTAATGCCAATGAAAAAGGACAAACAGCTGCAGAAAGACACTGGACTACCGAGAAAACTGCTGAAGTCAATCAGCCGGTATACTTCAAAGATGTACTAACCTCTGTATGGAAACCAGAACATGTGTTACATTGGGGTAGGGGTTTTGCATTGGTTTCTGCAGGAGAAGAAAAACTTTGGATACCATCAAAGTTGATCAAGATTCGAATGGAAAAGGAAAAACCTCTTGACGAGGACAAATGACAGGTATTCTACTAAGTTATACCTTATAAACTAAATAGAAACCTCCCAAAGGAAAGGGAAGTGTTTTGCTTTTATCTTCACAGGAAAACTCATCTTCAGAAGGCAAAGGACACTGCATGGGTAGATACTTAAGAAGAAAAGGTAGCTATAACCATCAAATAGAAGGAATGTGCCATACGGTAAACTTTACAGCTGTCTCTCAAAAAACTCTATTTCTCTTTATTTCCTAGTCCCTATTCAATTAAACCAATGCTGGATTTAGAGGTGGATTTGGCTTTCCTCCTCTAAAATCCAAGCACGTTATTTAACTAAACTTTAGTGTTTCTGTGTTGTATCAAGAAGCCAAATGATATAATACAGAATAAAAGAAGAATTTGGGGACTGTCTTTGTCTTTTCTTGGATTTTTCTCTCAAGGTGTATACCCTCTCATAATTGTTATGCTCTCATGGTTGCAGTCCCCAGCATGTTTACATACACAAGCAAACATTTCTCTGCTAACTGTTTATGTTTGAGTCCCACACAGCCAATGAAGACCTGCCTGACAGCAATCCCTGGACACCCTGGAAAGAAAATGGGCCATACCTCCTCGACTGCACTGGATCCAACTTGCTCCATTTCAATGGACACTCCGGCCAGAGGTTCCGGTACTGACTTCAATCAAGTTGAGGATTTCAATCAAGATCTTCAATCAAGTGAATCCCATCTAACATGGACTGGATACAATTCATTCAGGACTTCACTATACTAACATTTTCTTCCTACAGGACCTCACATGACTATCATCGTCCCATTTCAGCAGGAAGTAACTTGGAGGATGCTACGCCCCCTTTCCCTATTGTTGTCACTTAGGATAGTGTATATACCTAGTTAGGAATAGCTTCCTATTGTTTATGGTTGGGATTGGAAGGAGGTGTTCAGGCTTGGACACCTCTTTTAGATGACTTTAGGGTTTAGTTAAAATAGATAGTTAGGATGTGACATAAGCAGATTGTTGTATCTTCTTATATTTTACCTTTATGATTGTTAATTTTGGATACTTTATACTGTTAAGTTTTAATCCTCTTTTAGACTAAAAGGGGAATTGTAGGGGAAGCTGTAGCCACGCCTTCTTAGGGGCTGGCTACAGGTGTGCCTGACCACGCTTGTGAGGGCATGGTCAGAGTGACGTAGTGTGACTGCGTTTGCGCTTTCAGTTTCTCTTTTGCTTCTTGCTGTACAGGCTGCTGCCACCGGCTGGCTAGGTCGCTCTGTAAGTAAGGCTTTTCCCTATTAAATACCCTTATATTTCTACCTGACTCCATATTGGTAATTTCCCACTATACTGGAAACTTTATTTGATGACAAGAGATGGCCAGTTGGGACTCTGTCTCCCCCATTATTTGGTGATTTCACTGAGATCACTTTCACATTTGTAGATATTTTAGGAGGCTTCTCTTCTATTAGGTTTTCATATTACCCCTCAAATGGCCCTTGATTTTAGTTGTCTCTTTCCATATTTTCTTCTTTGTACTCCCTTCCCCTGCTTGGTTACTTCTTAATCCTACCTTTCTAGACTTCCCATTCTTCCAAAACTAACCTATTTGTCTTTCCTAATGAGAAATATCTGACCCTCCTTGTCCCTTACTCTATATCTAACCTCAGTAGTTCTATGGATTGTGAGTTGGTTATCATTGATCTAACAGCTAATATCGACATATCAGCAAATGCATACTATATTTTTCTTTCTGAGTCTGCTTTACCTCACTTAGGATGATTTTTTTTCTAGTTCCATTATTGTAATTTTTTTGTTTTTTTTTTTTTAAGTTTTTTTAAAATTTGAATTAGAAACAGGATTGATTTACATGACAATCCCAGTTCCCTTCTCCCTCCTGTTCTCTCCTACCACCAACCCCCCAACTAAAGCCCTATCTATTACATATCCTTTCTGCTCCCCCTGGATAGTGAGACATTCCATAGGGAGTCAGCAGAGTCTATTGTATCCTTTAGGATAGGGCCTAGGCCCATCCTTGTGTG
Source organism: Cricetulus griseus (assembly GCF_003668045.3). Taxonomy (NCBI): domain Eukaryota; kingdom Metazoa; phylum Chordata; class Mammalia; order Rodentia; family Cricetidae; genus Cricetulus; species Cricetulus griseus. Next base: position 360,141,873 of record NC_048595.1, on the reverse strand, counting down.
TCTTGGCTCAGGGAGTATTCCTCTATATGAAATGGGCTCCCAAAATCCACACCTGTGCTAGGGATAAGTACTGAACTTCTACAGGAGGTCCCATAGATTTTTGAGGTTTCCCCACAGAAACCCATGTTCCTGAAGTCTGGATCAGTCAGATGCTGGTATTCCAGCTATCAATCAGGGGAGCAAGGGTTCCCCGAAGTTCAGGTCAGCTGTTTCTGTGGGTTTCACCAGCCTGGTCTGGACCCCTTTGCTCTTCACTCTTCCTTCTCTGCATCTGGGTTCCAGTTCAGTTGGGTGATTAATTGTGGATGTCTGCTTCTACTTCCACCAGCTGCTGGATGAAGGCTATAGGATGGCATATAAGTTAGCCATCAATCTCATTATCAGGGGAGGGCATTTAAGGTAGCCTCTCCTTGGTTCCATATATTTACTGGAGAATTTCATGACATAATTTAATGGCTGAGTAATACTCTATTATGTAAATCTACCACATTTTTCTTTATCCATTCTTCTGCTGAGGGACATTGAAATTGTTACCTTTTTTTTTTTTTGTTCTTATGAATGGAGTAGTAAAGGATGAGGTTTCTTCTTGATAAATTTTGTATTTACAGGTTTATACTATAATGGAGTTTAGCTTGCATCTTGATTGAGTAGCCTTTTATGAGTGCTCTTTTCTCACTCATTTGTCAGTATTTTCCCCATTACTATTCATGCCTTTCTCCAGCACACTTTTCTTCTCACTCATCTCTTCTATTTTCCCCTAACCACTGTCCTCTCCCTCAGCCCTTCGTAACACCTCAGCCCTCAGATGTAATAATCTGTGTTTTTCCACACCAGTATCTCGTGAATCTACCTCTGATTCTTAATAGGGACACAAGTGAGTGATGTGAATGTCATCTGCTCTGTGGTAACAACAGGACCTCTGTTCAGTCATGGAAATTTATTTTGTTATTTATTTATATTATTACAAGCAGCTTCCGCCGTACATAGTAGCAAGCAGGAGGGAAAAAGCTCAAGTCAAGTGTTTACAAGAAGGAATATAAAATAAAAACAAACCAAACAAAAAGAGTTGTACAAGGGCAAATAGAACCCAGTGGACATCTCTATTCCATTAGCTGTATGAACACATACACACACACACACACACACACACACACACACACACACACACACACTAACCTTTCTAGAATTCTGAGTGTTCAAGAGATCAAACATTAGAACCTCTGGGGTAGATAAAAACAATAAACAGAGGCATAATAACTCTAAACAAAACACTTGCAAATGAAATTCAAGAACATGTTAAGATCTTACATCGAAGACAACTTGGTTACCTCCCAGAGATGCAAGCCTGTTTCAATGTACAAAAATCAATAAGTTTAATATAGCATGTAAGCACTGATAAATCTTCACCTCTCCCTAATTATGTTTAATGTAGTCCTTGAAAAGTTAGCTTCAACAGTAAAACAAGAGAAAGATTCAAAAAAGGACACGCAAAAAAAGCATGGAGTCAAATTACCCCTATCTGCAGATAACAAGATCCTATATTACTAAAACCTTGACCGGAAAACTCTTAATGTTATAAATACTTCTAGGAGAGCAAGTGTATGTGACTCTTTTCTGTTCTGAACAAACATTTTTTTCTAATGAAATAAAATGATAATTTACTAAGATTATTGATTTTTTTTTATTTTAGTGGTTAAATAATTTGGAAAATGCTTTAGGGTGGTCACAGCTGAAGATAGGGTTATTAAAACAGACAGAGAATTTCAGTGAAATCTACACTGTATGTGCCTACATGATCCATGTATGTGTCTACCTGACTCACTCAAGGATGACCTGGAGCATCCATGCCTTTGTAAACTACATATTGTCTTGTAAATAATAAGCTAGTAGGCACAGCACCTTTTCACCTGAGCGTGTGCTGCAATTGTTAAAGATAACTCCTCTCTCTGCAATATCAAATCTGTTTTTATGATGACACTTCAGTCTTTAAGACTGACTGGATCCTGAGCAAGACTGTAGACTTACAAATGTGCATAGGTTACATATGACACCTCTGATTTTTAAACCATATGAGTTTCTCCCTTTGTACAGTAGCAGTTGTCAAAAGGAGACTTAGGTGTACAGTGATAGAGACTGACTGCAGAACTGGCTTTCTTATTTGCTGAATTCTAAGCTAAGTTACTTTTGCTATATTGGAGGAAGGGAATAATTCTATTCAGTGCAATGAAGTCTAGGATTTAAATAGAAACCAAAATTACCAGGTGACATTTAATTGAATCCAAGATTAAATCTGAGGTAGAAGAGCCATGGGCATGTGAGTGGTATTCTGTATTTGTGGCTGTTAATTTATGCTTCAGCTTTGGCTAATAAGACCTCTTATGTATATGGAACAGGTGAATAAACATATTCTGTTGTCTGGTTTTTGAGAAAAATACTAATCTAAATATTAGAAAATTTAAATGTTTTAATGAAGAAATTAATGTCAGTTCACTAATGTTGTGACTTTATTTCTGTCAAAATAGGCATTTGTCTCATGTTGATTATGAAATCTAAGACCAATGTTATTTGAAATATAATTCGTGGTGTATTTAGGACCTGAAGTAACAGCACAATATATATTTTTTTCTTGATATTTATATTTATGTAACTAAATTTTACATTTTGCAAATGGCTTCTGGGCATACATGGCAATAAAATTATGACTCAAAAAATTCACGCATTCAATGTCATAAGGACATTTAGTGTTCCGTTAGATGTTGGACTGAAACTTTTCTGAAGAATACAAGGGAATACTTTGATAGTGTGAGGTATGGCTGGGAAAAACCTCAAAGCATATGCTAATTCAATATATGTCTATCAATTAATAAAACCCTATCAAAATGACACTTTCCCATTGTAATTCAGCTCACATATGAAGACCATGTTTTGAGTGTACTTTAAATTTTATCAGATCCGCTCAGTTTATAGTGACTTACTGAAATACATAGGCTGAGCATTTAAACACAGAAGCATTGGGACTAAAGCAGTGCACTTACCCCGCCAGTGTACTGGTTAGTGTTTGAAACATTAATCAAAGCTTTTTAAAGGCTGGCTTTGGAGTGTGCAGAAGAACAAAAGTGATTTCTGAGAAGTGATTGAAATAAGGCTAGCAATGAGAGAACTGTGATCACAGCAGTTCATGTTCCAGGATCCTGGTCATTGCCATAGCAACAGACTGTGCTTTGTTGCATCATGGAAATCTGGATCCCATAAAAGATGAGTGGAGTGTAACATCCTACTGAGGAGACTAGTTCATTTCCGGGAGGGGCAATCTAACATGTCACTGTAGGTAAAGGCAGGCATTTGGGAAAAGAAGATATGAAATGCATGTGATTATGAATGAGCCAGCTGTGGACACTGGAGACTATTGTGGTTTGTGAGCAGTCACCAAATCACTGCTGTCACTTACTGTCTTCCTATATTATCTTAATAAGACCCATTAACAAGCACTTTTGAGAAGTAGTTTCAAATTTTACCTATTTTATTCCTTGACACATAATATTCAATACTGCTGTTAAGTCAAGGAAATAGGTAGAAATTTGATTTTCATATGTTGTGATTACCATATTTTTGTAAAATAGATTATGTCTAGGCTCTAGATAAATACATCACATATTGAATATATATAATGCATAATGCATTATATATAATCTAATGCATATATATATGCATTAGATTGTTTTGCATTGAGGAATTGTTTACATAAACAACTAGTTTTGTTTCCCAACACTGTTGTATATTTTGAACTACATTTCCAAGGGAAGTGAAGAACACTGGCGAACAACCTGATTCTGGTTCTCAATACCCATGTTGAGACTCAAAACCGTCTTTAACTGCACATTCAGAGGCTGTGATACCCCCTTGGCCCATGTAGGCACTGCACATGAATGTGGTACACATATATGCACTCAGGCAAGGACATGCATTGTGTGTGTGTGTGTGAGTGAGTGTGTGTGTGTGTGTGTGTGTGTGTGTGTGTGTGTGTGTGTATGTGTGTGTGTGTGTGTGTTATTTTCTTTGTAAAGGCCAGAGAAGGGATCTCAGATTCAGTCTGGTCACATCATTAGCCAATTCTGGAAATTTATAATTAAGCAAACAGAGAAACCCAGTGGCATTGTACCTGACACTCCAGATTGGAACAACTGCCTAATTTCCATGGGGTTGTCTACCTGGTTAATTGCCTTCTAAACAAAAATAAACATATTTACAGAAAATAGATATGTATTTTGAGTTTTTTCTTTTTATTTTTCTGTTTTTCTTTCTTTTCTTCCTTTTTTTTTTTTTGGTTTTTCGAGACAGGGTTTCTCTGTATTGTGTTGGAGGCTGTCCTGGACCTACCTCTGTAGACCAGGCAGGTCTTGAACTCATAGAAATCTGCCTGCCTCTGCCTTCGGAGTACTGGGATTAAAGGCATACACCACCAATGCCTGTCGATAAGTTTTCTTATCTTATTAGTCATAGTAGCAAAACTATTTTCAAAATATCATTTTCAAAGGTAAAATCATTCAATTGTTCTTTGAAACAAACTTATAATTACCTGTATTTACAAAAAGAAAATACCATACTTATTATATATATTCATCATGAGAAAGTAGAAAGATGAAATACTTCCAAGAAAGTGGAATGAAGGAAATGATAAAATAAAAAGCTGAAAAACAAAAATATTTAAGGGAATAGAAATTTAGGCAAAATATTAATGTGATATAAGGATGTGAAATATAAAAATTAACAAACAAAAGGCAATTAGATTAAATATTGAGAGAAAGAATTCATATTGTGCACTTTCAGATTACTGAAAGCAGGTAGGATGTCACTCATTAATTAACACAGATTAAAATAACAAGGTAGAAGGTCAAAACTTACACCAACAAGGTGCAGTACCTGTAACTCAAATAAATGACAAATATCAAATGGCCTGTATCAGGTTTTAAAATATATATTTATAATTGAGAAACTTATTATGAAAAAATTAGATTTTGGCTGATCCATTGATGCAAACTCCTGAACAAGCAAGTAGAGAACCATTTTATAACTGGTACTAAAAGAAAATAAGTTATGAAGGAAGTAAAGGAAGATAACTAATTTATCTGGTGACAGGAAATAAACACCTCTGTAAAATTTTAAAGGCTCCACAAAGAAATTAATATAATTAACAAGGTAGAAAGCCAAAAGAAATTTAATATGCAAATCAAAATTATATATTTTAGCAACAAACAATTGAAATAGCAGATTGACTTAACACTGTAATGGCATAAGAACACATTGATAAAGTATTGAACTATTACACATTGAAAATAAAATATAAAATGAAAGGAAAGCTAAGTAAATTGGCAGAATGTCTTTATGGACTGAATTACTCAATAACTTTACAATGACAATTTTTCTTCAAATGATTATAATTCGAGCTTTCATTTCATGAACAATTTTCAGGTTTGTCAAACTTTCACAGAGAAGCAAATGAACAGAAATTAATAGACTATTTCTGGGAAAGGAAACTAACATTGCACACAATGTATCATTTCCTCTTCAACATATTTATTAAAGAACAATTAAACATTTCATTAATATATGAAGAAGCATATAAGTGTGCATAAAAATTTTATTTATAATAAACAATATGGTATGAAAGTGTCTCATAGCTAGTGAGGTGTTTAACAAACCATGTCATGTACATGCAGTGGAAATTAAATTAGCATTAAGTTTGAGCTAATGAGATATACAATAACATGGATAAATCTAAACATATTTGTTAAAGAAACTCAACACAGAAGACACAATTTCCAATATGGTATTGGATATAAGTAGCATTTATTTTTCAAGACTTGTCTAAGAAAATACTTTAAAAATGTACTATTTATTAAATATAGACTATGCTTTAATACTTTGCATTTAGTGTTGTTTATATTAAAACAATTAAATACTAATATAACTTACATATATAAATTGATGTATCATATTGGTGTAGTTTATCATGAAATTAGAGTTTACACTGGATGGCTGTGCAGTTCCATAAATGTTATTCCTAAAAGTCTATTTAATACACAAAATTGGTTTTTCACATACATTTAAGCATTCTAATGATAATTTTTGAAGTCAAATATTTTGAGTTAATTAGTAAGAAACTGAAAGGTGAGCTCTATATGTTACACAGTTAGCATCTCCTTCTACCACATTCATTGGGGAATGACAGAATCAAATTTATGAACCTGAGAAGTTTAAAAGCATAGTTAAAGAAAGAAACAAATTAATACATAGAAAACAAAATGATGGGCATAAAACTGTAGTAAAGAGTATTTCAACAGAAAGAAAATCAAGAAGTACAAGTTTTCTAGAATAGTCCATATTGAATTGTGGTTTAAAAAAACAATAAAAAATAAGGAAATGTTTCTGTAATAATCAATTGGAATATGTATGAACCCACTGCAAAGAGCATGACATTACTGTAGAAATTTTTGTATTTTTTTCTAATTAAAATGGGGAGATGGGTATGTATAATGGAAATAGCTAGGTATAACAGCTCTTTAGCACGATTTAAAGCAGTGTATGCTTAGTCTTTATCTTATGGCCCAACCAACTGTGCTGTTAGGAGAAAGCATTTCAGTATGAACTGGGGCAGCATCCAAAGTCCAGGCTTCCCAGGGCACTGCTCATTTAAGAGAAAAAGTAGCCTGTGATGTTCTGATAGCACAAGGAAGAATATGTTAAAGCCCAATGGAATACCAATTAGCTGACAAGTGCCTGTAATCAGGGTTGCCATGGTGACAGTACAGGCAGAACAGGAAAACAGAGTCCTAAAGGAGTGCCACTGCCACCTCTGTCTGTATTTCAGTTCAGCCAAAGCCCAAAGAAGACAGCTTCTTCTGTTTAACAACATGATTTCCCCCCAGTAATACAACCTTTATAAAATAAGTCTGTGTTTTCAGTCAGCTTAATAAAATACAGTGATAATTTTCTGCTTTAAAATATGCTTCGATTTCTTAAGTAAATTCAGGAATAGACTCACTGTATTTTATGGTCATTGAAATGAGATTGGAAATGATTTGCTTTAGCTTTTTTCTTATTTTAGTTTTGAATAACATTGAGCCCTTTAAAGACTATGGAGACCCTTGTGCTTTTCAATTGATTCTCTCTCTCTCTCTCTCTCTCTCTCTCTCTCTCTCTCTCTCTCTCTCTCTCTGTGTGTGTGTGTGTGTGTGTGTGTGTGTGTGTGTGTGCACTTCATGTGTATATCTATGTGTGGGTCTATATGTCTACATGTAGAGAGCATAGCTCAGTTACAGTTCTCTTTCCTCAAGTGCTATCCACCTTGTGTTTTGAGAGTGTGAAGCTCTCACTGGATACAGGGGCTCTCTCTTTGGGCTCGGTTGGTTTGGCTAGTAAATTTGAAGGAACCTCCTGTCTAAACTTCCCCATTTCTGAGATTTTAAGTATGTACCACCACACCACCCAGCTTTGCATATTCATAATAGGGACCAAGCATGGAACTTCATTGTTGTTGACAAGTGCTTCTTAAACACTCTAGCTTCTGTATTAAGATATCTCTTATTTTACAAATATAGACTTGCACATGTTCTAGAAAAATTGAAAATGTATGTATTTTACTCTAGTTTCCATTTGTTTTTAGTATGCCTAAATACCTCATAACATAGCTTTAGTTAAAATGAGAATTCAAACTTTTTGCTGAATATGCTCCCTCAGATCTCAGTCCTTTCTAGTTCAAGTTTTCCTTTGTCAATGTTTCATTTTAGCTGATGTTGTTAGTTATGTTTCAGTTAGGAGATTTTGTTACTTTATTTCTTTTTAGTCGAAGCATACAATGTTTAGTCACTCTTCTACTTTGCCTATACTTTTTTGAGTTTATTTATTTTTCCTAACTATATGGACTCCTGGCTGATGTTGCTTTTGTTTATTAATAGTTGATTTCCCTACCAAATGTGTGTTGCAAATGTGGTCCAATTAACATTTAAATTTCCTTTCCCTCAGTATCAATATCACAAGTATAGTTTGCTGAATACGTAGCTGTTGATTTAATTTTTAATTTTACAATTTCCTGGAGGTATTGGGATATTTTTGTATATTTGTGATAGTGTGCTCTAAATTTAATGATTAACCAAGATTGTTCCTATCAAGGAGATGACCTTTCCAGACTGACTTTTTTTGAATAAGCTATGTAATTGATATTCATTTAATTTTGGAATTTTTTGAATGGTTGTAGCTGTGTTCTATGTTCTGTCATTTTACTCTTATATAAAAGTCATTACATATATTGTATGTCTTCTAACTTTACCTTGTATATCAAACTTCTTTTTACTTCTTCATTTCCTTTCATTATTCTCCCATTATGTCTTCATTATTTTGGTTATCACCATGTTTTCTTTATTGACTCTTGCAACTTAATTACTAATTCCGATTATTGAGTTTCCAATATCATTATTTATAGTCCCCTCTTTCCCTTGTTCCCAGTTTTTAGTGAAAGACCCCAACTCAAACCCAGCCTGATACCCACCAGCATGTATTTGAAAATCACTCTGGCCACATACACAGCTCTGGGAAAAAGAACACATGAAATGGTCAGTCATGATGACCAAGTCTCTGGAAATTGTTATTATTACTAGTTTCCAAAGAATGCTATTATCCTCAACAACTGTCTGGTTTCTAAAAATTGTTATGGGTTACCCTGCTCCAGAGCACTGAAGTTTTAAAAATAAATATAAGTCACTCTGTTCCTGGAAAAACCACTAGCTGTCCCATGGCATTGCAGGTGTAGAAACCAAAATAACATTCCAAACCCCTCACCGGCAAAATTGTAAGTTCAGTTTCCAATCAATCAATAAATGACTCATATATGTTATAGCCTATGGATATGTTGTCACACTCCTACCTTGTGACCAAAAAGATATAAAAACAGCTTGCTTTGGAAACTGGTAGATCTTTTCTCAGAGAAAGATCCCAAGGAGTTGGAGTAAAATCCTTTTGCTTTTGCATGGAACTTGTGTCATGTGAGTGACTCTGCAGGGTGCACCCCCTGAAGTTGCTCCCCATTTTGGGCCCAACATTAGCAAGCTAGCATGGGAATTTCAACATATGCAAACGATTGCTTATTCACCTTTTGGTTATGTATCCTGGATGTTTTATAGGAAATATTTTCATTTCCTATAGTTGAGATGGGGTGTTATCATTTTTTAAAAATTTCATAATATATTTATAAGAAAAGAATTAATTTTGCCTATTAGAAACAATAATAGTGTGTAGTAGAAAAAAGGAAATTGGTAGTATTGGTTCATGTCACAGGGTAGAGATCTCAAACAGTCTCTAAGTCTCTAAGAGTATAGCTGAACTTTCAGGCTGTTTGTTTTAGGATGTTCCTGAAAACAACATCTGTTAGGAAGACTAGTGTAGTAGAGGTGGCAGACAGGTGCATAGCAGTGATCTGGGCTCCAGACAAGCTTTGATTGTCCACATAAGGAGATTTAGAACTTCACTAATCTACTTCAGTTGTTTGGAGTTGGCACAGCTAGATCTTGCCACTCTTGATTTACCAAGTCAGTGTGAGACACTTTGAAAGAAAGTAATCTTTAATGAAGTAGCTGTTTGCACTGGGGCAACTCTTGAAGGATGGCACTTAGACTTTCTGTGAATAATATTAACAGAGTCAAGAATAGTTTTCAGAAATGCCCAGTGCTTTTGGAAAGCAGAGACAGAGCTCATCACCCTACTATTTCTAGCAGACCTTGACTTCACCCACCTGCCTCTCCTGCAGCTTGTCTCCAAAGACAATTTCTCATTAGCTATTATTTCACTTGCATTTATCTCCTTTGTACTCAATGAAATTTCAAGTTTAATTTAGTTCCTTAAAAGATACTTGTTTTGGTTCAGATTCCACAGGGAAAGAAATTCAAGAAAGTTTCCAAAGGAAACCAGCAAAGAAAACTAGAGACATGAAAAACAAAACAATTGAAAAAGAAATAAGTGCATCATGATGTCAGTAATGCAGACCCTTGGCCGGGTCCTCACCATCAGTGGGCAGGTTGGACTATGTAGCCCACATTCACAACCCAAAATTTTCCTTGCCTGCAAGCAAATTGAGCCCCTGAAGTGTGAGCAGCTACTGGTTTGTGAATGGGATGAGATGGAGGTAGAAGAGTTAGAAATACCACAAAAGGAATCCCAGAGATTCCTTTTGCAGCCTTGATCCAATCATGCTTTCACTCTTCCTGGACTCAGGAGTGCTTTCAGATATCCACACTTACCTTAGGATTTCCTGCCTCTAGAAGTGGTCAGATTTGTACTTCATCATCCCTAGGTCTAGGTTCTCTCCATCTTTGTACTTCCACAGGGAACTTATCTTTTTACTGTGTGTTTGTGTGTGTGTGTGTGTGTGTGTGTGTGTGTGTGTGTGTGTGTGTGTGTGTGTGTGTGTGTGTGTGTGTGTGTGTGTGACATTACCAAGGGAATGTGCTTAATTCTCAAATTCTGGAAACCAGGAAGTTAAAATAAGTTGCCAATATCTGAGAGGATCATCTTGCTGTGCTGGCCCATATGGGGAGGCTAGATGATGAGATGGGTCAGGTGAGAGGAGAGAGAGACTGAGACAGAGACAGACACACAGAGAGACAGACAGAAACATGCAGAGAGACAAAGAGAAATACACAGGGAGAGACAAAAAACTCACAGCAAAACCTCACCTATTCCTTTGACTCCTTCATTACTACACCATCTTCTGAAATGTTCTCTGAGCCTTAAGTGCAGGATTGTGTCTTAGAAGTTAACTTGTATTGCAAATGTTTGTTTATTTTTGGCTTATTTTGACATGATTAGAATTCCTATAACACATTTCTTTCAGTTAATATCACTGCTATAAATTTCAAATTACACTTATGATATCATACTCATTGTCTTTTGTCTGTGAGCCATTTCTCTGTGCCACACAATGTTTTTGACTCTTTGCTAAAGAATTGAGCAGTAACTATCAATAAAGTCTTTACAGTTTCCATCTTTTTTTAAAAAAATACAAACATTCATGCATCCCACTGATGAAGATTCCAAAGGAATATAACATTTCTAATGGCCAAAAGATGTATTCTACTGCTCTCTGGAGTGTCAAGAGCATCCATATCTGAAATGCATAGGGGAAAATGCCAGTGTCTTATGATCCTTGGACTGGCAGGTTGGTTGGTGCAATCAATTTATTTAATAAATGAACTCATTAATCTAGCTTGCTTCTTCAGTGAGTGAGTCCTATCATCTGATAGCTCACTGGAAACTGCTTTTCTTTTCTTTTTAAAGCAGTCCCAGTCACATTAGTGAGATCTGAAATCTTCAGGTTTCCATGTGAAGTTAAGCATAAATTAATAATAATGAATCCACTTCCATTTTATTCATTTATTAATGATCCTTTCAATCACAGTTCGAAAGGACTTTTTTTCTGGTAACACTAGATGGCTTAACATCTGTATTTAGTTATTTTACTCAATCTAATGTGAAGTCTGAAGTGAAGACGCTCTCTACACATTTTAAGTTTTAAAATACTTATCTTCTAAATGACAAATAAAAATGTGAAATCTTGCACATTACTTGGGTGATATGTGATATTTTAATGCATGTATGCATTGTGTGCTGCTTAAGCAGGTTAAGGATATATCTTCCTGCATGAGCCATCTATTTAGTGTGATGACAGACTCTCTTTCTCATCACTTCTGGAAATACACTGTTTATTACTGATATCTGTAATCATCAAAAACCCAATGCTGGCTGCTCCCACATGGTCAGATTTTTGTCCATTGTTTAATGTATGCCACCCCTACCTCTCACTTCATAGCTTCTGGGTGTCATAATTCTATTTTGAATCTGTGAGGTCAGCTCCTCTAATTGCACAGAGTGAGATCATGTGGGTCTTGGACATTTTTTCCTTACTTTGATGAACATGATTTCCAGATCAGTCCATGTTGCCCTAAATGACATTTTGTAGCTGAATACATTGCCATTGTGGTGTGTCAATGACACTATTTCTAATTTACTCATCAGCTGATAGACACTTAGGTTATTTCCATTGCTTGGATGTTGTACAAAGTGCCACAATGGGGTGAAGCTATATGCCTTTGAGGCAGAGTTCATGCCCCTTTTGTATACGTTTATCAATCGAGTTGTTCTGAATCCACTCAGTGAAATCTGAATCTTAAGTCAATCATTCATAAATTATTTCTAAATTAAGACATTTTCATCAATATTGTGATATCACATATAGAAAAAGATAAACATTATTTTTGACATTATTATACAAACTTGACTGTTTTTAAATTTTAGAGACAATCTTATTTTATATATCAATTCCCCCCATTCCCTTGCTCTCTCATCCTCCCATGCCCTGAACCGACTATCCCAACCCACCCCCAACCCACTCCCCAAGGATAGTGATGTCTTCCACAGGGGATCATCAAAGTCTGTCACATCATTTGGGGTGCAATACTATCCCTCCATAGGGAATGGGCTCCCAAAGTCCATTTATGCACTAGGGATAAATACTAGTACCACTGTTAGAAGTCCCATCGGCTGCCCAGGCCTCCTAGCTGGCACCCACATTCAGAGAGCTTGGTTTGGTCCAATGCTCATGTTCCAGCTTTATGACTAGGGTCTCTTTGTTCTCACTAGTTCAGGTCAACTGTTTCTGCAGGTTTCACTAGCCTGGTCTTGGCTCCTTTGCTCATCCCTCCTCCCTCTCTACAACTGGATTCCAGGAGTATAGCTCAGTGTTTAGCTGTGAGTGCCTGCTTCTGCTTCCATCAACTACTGGATGAAGGCTCTAGGATGGCAACCAAGGTGGTCATCAATCTCATTATAGGGAAAGGGTATCAAAGTCAGCCTCTCCACTACTGTCTAGATTCTTAGTTGGGGTCATCCCTGAGGATTCCTGAACATTTCTCTAGTGCCAGACCTCTCTCTAAACCTATACTGGCTCTCTCTATCAAGGTATCTCCTTTCTTGCTCTCCTCTATTCCTCCCCATCTCAGTCTTCATGATCCCTCTTGTTCTCCTCCCCCATCCTCTTCTCCCCTTCTCTTTTTCCTACCTCTAACAAATACTACAATTTTTAATCTCAGTCATCATATAGGTGAATAAACTATTTTGAGTACAAATACAATTGTTCCTCCTAATCTGTTTTAAGGTAATTAATAACTTAAATATATAGCAATATCAGTTTAAAATCATAATATTCTGGGAGACTTCTGTTTATATTATTTGATTATTACTAAATTATCTATTGATTTTCAGACAAAAATAATGAAATTCCTTAAAATCTGGTATAACAAACTAAGCTGAAATTAGAGACACAGTGTATAGTCAGGAACACAGTTCATAGTCTTTTGCCCAAACACTGGATTCTAGTTCAAAGTCAGGTACAAGTAGAAGAGGATTATAGAACTCATGCTCCCAGAATCCTGTTCTTAAGCATCTGGTGCCTTTTAGAAGGACATGGGTGCTTTTTCTACTAGATAAATGAGCTTCCAACTTACAACCTGGGTGAAGCCCTGTAAATGGAGGCAGGCAGAGATTTTCTGTCTCATAGCTTCTCTCAAATAAACACACTGAGGCTAATTAAATTTATAAATGCTTCATCAATAACTCTGGCTTATTGCTAACTAGCTGTTAAATACTAAGTTAACCAATATTCATTATTTATGCTCTGTCATGTGGCAGTACCTTTATTAGCATGGTGCATTCATCTCCTGCTCCCTCTGCATCTGGCTGGTGACTCCTGACAATGACCTTTCCTTCCCATCATCCTTAGTTTGGGCATCCCACCTATACTTCCTGGCTACTTTATAGTGTACAAAAGGATTATTCCACAGTATTTCCCCCTTTTGTCTAGTTAAAATAAAGTTTTAACATTAGTATAGTAAGACTATATACAACAAAATTTATTAAACATGAGTTACAGTAACAACTGCCTGGTCCTGACATTTTCAATTCATAATCCATGTCTCCTGGGAGTGGCTTTGTCTTACCATGCAAGGGACTTTTGTTCAAATTTCCTTTTAGATTTCTTTTATTTTTTTCAGTTAGTTTGAAATCTAGTTGATACCCATAAGATTTTTTTCTTCCATCCTTAGTTTGGTTTAGCCTAACCCATGCCGATCCTCTTTCTAATGCTCTTTATCCCCACTTAACCTTTAATGCTGTTCCTTTTCTTTTCCATGTCACTTGTGTTCCACTGTCCCCTGTGGTGGAATTTTTTCTTGGGATGGAAATTCATAGAGTTTTACATAGCATTTTTTATTTCTTTTATTATTTATATTGTTTTAATCTAAATCTCAATCATTCAATTTTATCAATAACGAGCCAGAATAGAGATGCTCATGAGAGTGATTGCTAGCTCAGAAAGACAGAGGAAACACCCAGCTGACATTCCTCCTTTGCCAACATCCGTTAAGTTTTGGTTCCATCAGAAGTTGATGAGCCACCAGTAAACCATGGTTTGCCAAATGTTGTGACCATTCTGTTGGTCCCTAAAGTCTGCTAGATGCCTGTCTTAGGGAGGTGAGCATTTTGGGGATGGAAATTATGGGTAACTGAGCTATTTCCTCAGTACAGGAAGGCACAAACCCCTTTGCTACCACACCCTGGTCCTAAAGGAATACAGATAGGTACCAGGTCTACTATAATGCATCTCCTTCCATGGCTAAACCTGTGAGGACTCAGCCTTTGAAAGGATCCAATCCATTATTGTAAAGGTGCCCTTATGATCATAAGGTGGTAGGCAATGATTGAGTATAAGGTTCTCCACGTTTCTGAAAGGAGAATATTTATTTTATGTATATGAAAAGCATTTGCAATAGAAGCAAACAGGCAAATGCTGGAGAACTCCTTCTTGCTTTATGAAGAGTTCCTAGTTGCTAATTTACCCAGAAATATGATATCCATAACCAAGGTATCACCTGATTCAATATTGGTCAGGGTTGCATGCACTGAGAAGAGCTTACTAGCAGTTGCAAAAGCTGCTTTTTTTCCCTCTCCCCATTGGAAATTAGTTGCCCTTCTGGTAACCTGTAGAGGGTTTTTATAACAATCTGTAAATATGGTATATGATTTCTTTAGTGTGTAAACATAACACGCAGGAGCTGTATCTGAGCTTTGTCCCTATGTGGTGCGATTAAAGGCTAGGGCCAGAAACCACCTTGTCCTCTGTAACACAAATTGAACTCAGTGGGCAAAGCAGGGGGAGGGGGAGTAATTTCAATGTTGGGTAGGAAGGGATTGATGATTAAATAGGTGTAAAGTATTTAAGGAGAAGTTGAAGAAGTGAATATGTTCAAACTACTATGTTTGAAATTCACAAAGAAAAAATAAAAACAATTTAATGAGAAAAAAGATGTAGAAAATTTTATGGAGTTTAATAAAATAGAATTTAATCCTAATATATCAGGAAAATATAAAGTATATATAAACCAAATAAATTGTTCTTTTTTCCCCTGTTGGGACATATTTTTTTTAAAATTTGAATTAGAAACAAGATTGTTTTACATGTCAATCCCAGTTCCCTCTCCCTGACCTCCTCCCCTACCACCCACCACAACTAATAACCTACCTATCACATATCTTTTCTTCTTCCCAGGGAGGGTAAGGCTTTCCATAGGGGGGTCATAAGAGTCTATCATATGCTTTGTGATAGTGCCAAGGCCGACCCCAGTGTATCTTGGCTCAGGGAGTATGCCTCTATGTGGATTGAGCTCCCAAAGTCCACACCTATGCTAGGGATATGTACTGAACTGCTACAGGAGTTCCAGTAGATTTCCGAGGTCTCCTCACTGAAACCCACATTCCTGGGGTCTGGATCAGTCCAATGTGGTATCCCAGCTATCAGTCTGGGGACCAAGAGCTCCCCATTGTTAGGTCAGCTGTTTCTGTGGCTTTCACCAACCTGGCCTGGACCCCTTTGCTCATCACTCATTCTTCTGGATTCCAGTTCAGTTCAGTGATTCGTTATGGGTGTCTGCTTCTACTTCCAACAGCTGCTGGATGAAGGCTATAGGATGGCATATAAAACAGTCGTCAATCTCATTATCAGGGAAGGGCTTTTAGGGTAGCCTCTCCTCTGTTGCTTATATTGATAGTTGGTGTCATCTTTGTAGATATCCAGACCTTTCCCTAGTGACTGGTTTCTATGTAAACCTAAAATATCCCCTTCTATTACAGTATCTCCTTTCTTGTTTTCTTCTATTCTTCCCCCACTCAAACTTTCTGCTCACTCGTGTCCACCTCACCCCTCCTCTTCTTCCCTTCTCATTATCCTAGCTCCCTCCCCCTTCCTCTCTTGCTCCCAATTTGCTCAGGAGATCTTGTCCCATTCCTCTTCTCCAGAGGACCAATTATGGCTCATTTAGGATTCTCCTTGTTTACTAGCTTCTATGGTACTGTGGATTGTAGGCTGGTAATCCTTTATTCTATGTCTAAAATCCACATATGAATGGGTACATACCATGTTTGTCATTTTGTGATTGGGTTACCTCACTCAGAATGGTTTCTTCTAGTTCCTTCCATTTTCCTGCAAATTTCAAGATTCCATTTTTTTTTTCTTCTGAGTAGTACTCCATTGTATAAATGTACCACATTTTCTCTATCCATTCTTCAGTTGAGGGGCATCTATGTTGCTTCCAGGTTCTGGCTATTACAAATAATTCTGCTATGAACATTGTTGAACAGATGTCGGGACCCTGACTCTGCTGAGATTCCTGGGCTATTCTGGCCTCCACAGAGTGCAGAGGTAAGTTTCTTCGGCCCCTGACTTGGGCCTAACTTCTGCCTGCCAACTCTGTGATATCTCACCCCAGGGTCTGCAGGCAGACTGAATCAGTCCCTGAGGACCAAGAGACCATGACTCTGATGAGATCACCGGGCTACTCTGCCCCCAGGCAGTGAAGAGTGCAAAGAGTACAGAGGTGAACTGTTTGGCCCCTGCCTTGGGCCCAACTTCTGCCTGCCTACCCTGGGAACTTCTGGCCCGGGGGTCTGCAGGCAGATTGAATCAGTTCCAGAGGATGAAGCAACCCAGAGTCTGCTGACATCTGTGCCCTAGTCCTGCTCTCACCCACCTGAAGTGCCAGTGCCTCAGACCTGCCTGCACCCACCTTGAGACCCATCAGAGTATTGGACCCAATTGCACCCACCTGAAGAGAACACAGGACCCATACACACCAGGAAAGGAAGAGACACCACCTGCACCCACTGGAAGAAGAGATGGGAAGACAACAATATAAGAACCCATCCAACAACAGGAAAACAAATATGACACCACCAGAGTCTATGGACTCTACACCAGCAAGACCTGAACATCCCAACACTGATGAAACAGAAGAGCGCAACCTTAAAAACAACTTCATGCAGATGATAGAGACCCTAAGAAAGTAAATCAGAAAATCCTTCAGAGAAATAGAAGAAAAGATGAACCAAAAGATGCAAGAAATCAAGGAAAGACAAGAAAATACAATTAAACAGCTGAAGGAAACAGTTCAAGACCTGAAAATTGACATAGAGAAAATAAAGAAAATACGAACTGAGGGAATGCTGGAAGTAGAAAAGCTGAGTAAACAATTAGGTACCACAGATGCAAGCATAAACAACAAAATACAAGAGCTGGAAGACAGAATCTCAGATGTTGAAGATACACTAGAGGAAATAAATTCATCAAGCAAAGAAAATCTCAAGTCCAACAAATCACTACCACAAAATATCCATGAAATATGGGACACTGTAAAAAGACCAAAACTAAGGATAATAGGTATAAAAGACGGTAAAGAAACCCAACTCAAAGGTGCAGACAACATATTCAATCTAATCATAGGAGAAAACTTTCGAAACCTAAAGAAAGAATTGCCAATGAAAGCACAAGAAGCCTACAGAACACCAAATAGAGTGGACCACAAAAGAAAGTCCCCTTGTTACATAATAATTAAAACACTAAACATACAGAATAAAGAAAGAATATTAAGAGCAGCAAAGGAAAAAGACCAAGTAACATATAAAGACAAACCTATCAGAATTACACAGGACTTCTCCATGGAAACTCTGAAAGCCAGAAGGACCTGGATAGATGTTCTACCAACTCTAAGAGAACACGGATGCCAGCCCAGACTACTACATACCTCCTCAATATTGTCGTTGAATTTCTAGTTCGAGCAATAAGACAACAAAAGGAGATCAAGGGGATACAAATTGGAAAGGAATAAGTCAAGCTTTCACTATTTGCAGATTGTATGGTAGTCTACATAAGTGACCTGAAAAACTCTACCAGGGAACTACTACAGGTGATAAACACCTTCAGAATAGTGGCAGGATACAAGATTAACTCAAAAGTAATCATATATAGCCCTACTATATATGGATGAACAATGTGGTGAGAAGAAATCAGAGAAACTTCACCTTTTACAATTTCCACAAACAACATAAAATACCTTGGGGTAATGCTAACCAAAAAAGTGAAAGACCTGTATCATAAGAATTTTGAGTCCTTAAAGAAAGAATTTAAAGAAGACACCAGAAAATGGAAGGATCTCCCATGTTCTTAGATAGGTAGGATCAACATATTAAAAATGGCAATCTTGCCAAAAGCAATTTACAGATTCAATGCAATCCCCATCAAACTCCCAGTACACTTATTCACAGATCTTGAAAGAACAATTCTCAAATTTATATGGAAAAACAAAAGAACCAGGATAGCTAAAACAACCCTGTACTATAGAAGAACTTCCAGAGGCATCACCATCCCCTATTTCAAGCTCTATTATAGAGCTATAGTCATGAAAACACCTTGGTATTGGCAAAAATGTAGACAGGTAGACCAATGGAATAGAGTTGAAAACCCAGATGTTAACCCATACACCTATGAACCCCTGATTTTTGACAAAGAAGCTAAAGCTATAAAATGGAATAAAGAAAGCATCTTCAACAAACGGTGCTGGCATAACTGGGTGCTGTCATGTAGAAGATTGCAGATAGATCCTTGTCTATCGCCATGCAAAAACTTAAGTCCAAATCCATCAAAGACCTCAACATAAACCCAGCCACACTGAACTCATTAGAAGAGAAATTAGGAAATACCCTTGAACGCTGTACAGAAGACTGCTTCCTGAACATAACACCAGTAGCACAAACACTGAGATCAACAACTAATAAATGGGACCTCCTGAAACAGAGAAGCTGCTGTAAGGCAAAGGACACAGTCAACAAGACAAAAAGACAGCCCACAGATTCGAAAAGATATTCACCAACCCCACATGTGACAGAGGGCTGATCTCCAAAATTTACAATGAACTCAAGAAGCTAGTCTCCAAAACGTCAAATATTCCAATTGAAAAGTGGGGTACTAATGTGGGAAATTACCAATAAGGAGTCAGGTAAAAATAGAAGGTAATTTAATAGGAAAAAGCCTTACTTACAGGGCGACCTAGCCAGCCAGAGGGGCAGTAGTAAGTACAGCAAGCCAAAGATGAAAGTGAAAGCAGTGCTGCCTGTAAGCATCCCTCACTCTTAAACTTTTCCTACATCATGATGACCACGCCCTGGCAGGCATGGTCAGGCACATCTGTAGCCTGCCCCTAAGCAGGCATGATTACAGCATTCCGTACGGGGTACAGAACTAAATAGACAATTCTCAATAGAGGAATCTAAAATAGCTGAAAGACATATAAAGAATTGTTCAACATCCTTAGCCATCAGGGAAATGCAAATCAAAACATCTCTGATACACCATCTTACACCTGTCAGAATGGCTAAAATCAAAAACACCAATGCTGGAGAGGATGTGGAGAAAGGGGAACACTCCTCCACTGTTGGTGCGAATTCCAACTAGTACAGCCACTTTGGTAATCTGTATTGCAAATCCTCAGGAAAATGGGAATCAGTCTACCACAAGATCCAGCAATTCCACTCTTAGGCATATACCCCAAATAAACACATTCCTACAACAAGGACATCTGTTCAGCTGTGTTCATAGCAGCATTATTTGTAATAGCCAGAACCTGGAAACAACCTAGATGCCCCTCAACTGAAGAATGGATAGAGAAAATGTGGTACAATTACACAATGGAGTACTACTCAGTGGGGAGAAAAAAAGCAATGGAATCTTGAAATTCACAGGCAAAGGGAGCGAACTAGAAGAAACCATTACGATTGAGGTGACCCAGTCACAAAAAGACAGGAATTGTGTGTACTCACTCATATATGGATTTTAGACATACAGTAAAGGATTGTCAGCCTGTAGCCCAGGCTTCCGGAGACTCTGGCAAACAAGGGGGACCCTAAGTGCCACATACATGGTCCCCTGGAGAAGGGGAAAGGTATAAAATCTCCTGAACAAATTGAGATCATGGGGGAAGGGAGAGAGAACTATGAGAATGAGAAGGGGAGAAGAGGAAGGGTGAGGAAGACAAGATGGGACAGGGAGGCATAGTTGGGGGAGGAGCAGAAGAGAGCAAGATAAGAGATAATATAATAGAGGGAGACATTATAAGTTCAAAGAGAAATCAGGCACTAGGGAAATGTCTGGAGAGCTACAAAGATGATACCATCTAACAATCTAACCAATAGAGGAGAGGCTACCTTGAATGCCCTCTCCTGATAATGAGATTGATGACTAATTCATATGCCATAGTATACCTACATCCAGCAGCTGGTGGAAATAGAAGCAGACACCCACAGCTAAACCTTGAAGTGGACTGAAATCCATATGCAGAGAAGGAAGATTTATGACCAAAGGGGTCAAACCTTTGGTCAGGCAGGTGAAACCCACATAAACAGCTGAACTGAACAAGGCAAAACTCTGGGTCCCCAGACTGATAGCTGGGATACCAGCATGGGACTGATCCAGACCCCCTGAATGTGGTTGTCATTGAGGAGAACTTGGAAATCTATGGGACCTCTTGTAGTGGATCAGTACTTATCCCTAGAATGGGAATGGGCTTTAGGAGCCCATCCCACATGGAGGTATACTCCCTGAGCCTAGGCACAAGTGGGTTAGCCTAGGCCCTATCCCAAAGAATATGACAGACATTGAAGAATCCCTATGGACGGCCTCACCCTCCCTAGGGAGTAGAAAGGGTATGGGATAGATAGGGCATTAGTTGGGGGGAAAGGGGAGGGTGGGAGGGAGAGGAACCTGGGATTGACATGTAAAATTATTTTCTTTCTAATAAAAAAGGAAAAAATAGTTTGGCTATGTTGTGTCTGCATTCTCTTTGTATTCTAGGAAATCTTTAATTTCATTTTTTTATTTCTTTCTCTACCCAGGAATTGTGCAGTTGGGTGTTACTTAATTTCCATGAGTTTGTAGGTTTCCTGCAATTCATGCTGTTGTTGAATTCTAACGTTAAATCATGGTGTTCTGATAAGATACAGGGGGTTATTTTAATTTTTTGTAGCTGTTGAGGTTGGCTATGTATGTGGTTGATTTTAGAGAAGGATCCATGTGGCACTAAGAAGAAGGTATATTGTTTTGTATTTGGATGAAATGTTCTATAGATCTGTTAAGCCCGATTGGGCCATAACTTCTATTAAGACCTTTGTTTCTTTGTTAAGTTTCTGTCTGGTCTTCCTGTCCAGTGGTGAGAGGGGGGCATTGAAGTCTTTCACTATAAGTGTGTGTGGTTTTATGTGTGATTTGAGTTTTAGTAATGCTTCTTTTATGAACGTGGATGCCTTTATATTGGGACATAAATGTTCAGAATTGAGACTTCTGATGGATTTTTCTTGTGATGAGTAAGAAGGGACCTCCCTTATCTCTTTTGATTGATTTCAGTTTAAATCCAATTTGTTGGATATTAGGATTGCTACCCTGATTGTTTCTTGGGTCTATTTTATTGGAAAATCTTTTCCCAACCTTTAATTCTTAGGTACTGTCTGTCTTTGAAGTTGAGGTGTGTTTCTTGTATGCAGCAGAAGGATGGATTCTGTCTTCTTATCTATTTTGCTAACCTGTGTCTTTTTATGGGCAAGTTAGACCATTAATATTGAGGGATATTAATGACCACCGATTGTTCATTCTTGTTTGTTTTGTATTTGGTGGTGGTGGTGAATGAAATTTCTTTTTTGGCCTTTCGAGACAGGGTTTCTCTATGTAGCTTTGGAGCCTAACCTGGAACTCGCTCTGGAGTCAAAGCTGGCCTTGAACTCACAGAGAACCGCCTGCCTCTGCCTCCTGAGTGCTGGGATTAAAGGCATGCACCACCAATGCCCGGCACTGGTGGTGGTGAAATTATGTGTGGATATCCATCCCTTTCTTCTTTTGGCTCTTCGTAAAGTGGGATTATTTATTGCTTATATTTTTCTGGTTGTAGTTAACGTGCTTGAGTTGCAGTTTTCCTTACAGAACTTTCTGTAGGGCTGGAATGGTGGATATGTATTGTTTGAATATGGTTTTGTCATGGAATATCTTGTTTTCTCCATCTATATTGATTGAAAACTTTGCTGGGTATAGTAGTCTGTGCTGGCTTCCGTGGTCTCTTAGTGTAGGTAGAATATCTATACAGGACCTTTCGGCTTTCAGAGTTTCCATTGAAAAGTCAGGTGTACTTCTGATAGGTTTGCCTTTATATATTACTTGGCCTTTTTCCTTTGTTGCTCTTAATATTTTCTCTTTATTCTGTATGCTTGGGATTTTGATTATTATGTGGTGAGGAGACTTTTTTGGGGGGAGTCCAGTCTATTTGGTGTTCTGTAGGCTTCTTTTATTTTCATTGGCATGTCTTTCTTTAGGTTGGGAAAGTTTTCTTCTATGATTTTGTTGAATATGTTTTTTGCACCTTTGATTTGTATTTCTTTACCTTCTTTTATACCTATTATTCTTAGGGGTGGTCTTTTCACTGTATCCCTTATTTCCTGGATATTTTGTATTAGGGATTTGTTGGACTTAAGATTTTCTTTGGTTGATGAGTCTATTTCTCCTATTGCATCTTCATCTCCTGAGAATCTTTCTTCCATCTCTTGTATTATGTTGGTTATGCTTGCATCTGCAGTTCCTGGTCATTTACCCAGCCTTTCTATTTCCATCATTCCCACAGATTGTGCTTTCTTTATTGTCTGTATTTCAGTTTTTAGGTCTTGAACTGTTTCCTTGAAAGATTTTTTGATATCTTTGTTTTTTTTTTGGTTTGTTTTTCTTCCATTATTTTATTTTCTCCTATCTTCTTTGAGACACTCTATCATTTTCATGAAGATGTTTTTAAGGTCGTCCTCTTCTGCTTCATCTGCATTGTGATGTTCAGGTCTTGCTCATGTATGCTTCCTGGTCTCTGGTGGTGTCATATTGGTTTTTCTGTTGTTGAATGTACTTCTATATTGTCTTCTCCCCATCCTTTCTTCCTGGTGGGTATGGGACCAAGGTTTTGTTCTGGTAGATGTAAACAGTTCCAATACTCTTCTTGTGGATGGAAGCAGGACTGTTACCAGGGCCTTGGCAGTCTCTGGGTGGGTTGGATCCCACCAGCAGTATTTGGACCCATGATCAGACTCACATAATTGTTCTTAAGGAAAAAGATTAAAAGAGATGATGATAGATGTAGACTGAAAATGCATAAAAGGAGAAATAGAATAGTAAAAGGAAAAATAATTCATAAGTACATAGAAAATTTGAAGACTGGAAAAAAGTACAAATTCTAAAATACATTTGCTAAGTGAAACTAATACTATGAAAGAGAAAGAGTAAAATAAACAAAAAAAGAGAAATGAGCAGGCAGTGAATGAGGAAATAAATGAGGATGGCAGCAGCATCTTTCCTCAGAATTTATTCAAAAAAGGTAGCTGCAGCCATCTATTGCTAACTCAGATTTGGAGTTGAAATGAAGGTGCCTAGCAATCTAATTACAGCATGGATTCAGAAACCTTCCCAGGGGTCTGGAAAGTTGGGAAATACACACTTTGAATCTTAGTGTAGACATCACCAGCCAAAGTCATGGCTTTTCTATGACAATGGAAAAATCTGACATTTTACAGATAGTGAGACTCCCATGGGAGAACACTCCACTACATCAGATATTAACGCACATTATCATGCCAGGAGCCTGATAGTAATGTCATACTGACTTGGTAATTAAAAAATAACTAGGAATTGATGTGATCAGGACCTTCAGAAATAGACTTAGATCATATTCCTTGATATAAATATGTAACTATAATGAATAGGTGATTATCTTTGTATTTATTATCTTAATTATGTGGAGAAAATTATACTCCTATCTTACAGCACACAGAAAAGTATGTGAATAATAATTGAATAATAAAGACATGAGAAGACACAATGCAACCTCCAAATTGTGGAAGGTGAATTATATTGCATCATCTGGAAAAAACATGCAATGTAATCTTTGAGTAACCTGAGTATAGTTTGAAGCTTCATTATGTGCTTAATAAACAGTAACAAAGGCAAAGCACATTGATGGTGGAGGTGAGGAAGTTATTATTGAAATATTTGGAGGGAATCATGGAGCCTGTATGGGTCTGCACTAGGTTCTCTGTATATACATTATGGTTAGCTTGGTGATTTTGTGGGACTCCTAACAGTGGGAGTGAGTGAAGGCATGGATGTAATGATATCACTAACCCCAAGATAAATGATAAATGAGTTTTTATTAGGGAACATTTACACAGAAAATACAAAGAACAGTGGGAGCATTCCCTGTGCTTCCTACTGGATCCACTGAGCCGCCAGAACAAGCGTGCCAAGGAAAGCCACACCTCAAGCTCCTCTTTTTTCTCTTCTATCCACCTGAAACCATACCAAAAGGGGTCTGGCCACCATTATAGGTCCACAGACCAGACACCTATAAGTTAGAGTGTCTATGACTCCTTTGTCCCCTTTGAGACCCTTTTCTTCCTACTGGGTTTTCTCATCCAGTCTTGATATGAGGGTCTTATTGTGTCTTGTTATACCATGTTTGGGTGATATCCCTGGGAGGCCTGCTCTTTTCTGAAGGAAAATAGAAGAAGAGTGGGTCTGTGGGAAAGGGTAGGTGGGAGTGCCTAGGAAGAGTTGAAAGAGGAGAAACTGTGGACATGATGTATCACAGGATAGAAAAAAATATTGAAAAAAAGAATCAGGCTTGGGCCAACATATTGTCTTTTCTTGAAACAGAAAATTGTCTACCCCTGAAGCAATCTCGCAAGCACATAGGGCAAGACTGAGTATAATAAAAAACGGAACATGTATATGACTAATTCTACAATATGTCAAACTGCTGTGGGTGTGTGCACATGGCAGCAACCATAATTTTTCCAGTGGTACAGATCACTAGCCTTGGTATTTGTGTTTATTTTTATGTTCATTTATTTTTTAGATAACTTGCTTCCCTTTGTAATGATACTGACACTGCATTTTTTAGGTTCCTGCATTCTGGAATTAAATGTAATTAGACAGGTTTCCACAAAGGTTTTCATGCCCAGATTGTTTACTCCACTCCAGTAAGTAGCCCAGTTTTATACTTGTTTCATTGTTGACCTATTGTCAAGTTGCAATGTCTACATGTCTTTGTATTTCTCATTTATTCTCAGACACCTATCATTTCTGTCAATCTTCTTGTGTAAGGGGAACTTGCAGGCTTTGTATGTTTATAAGAATTTTGGGCCATTTATGATACTAAACACTATAATGATATACTTAGTCAATAAATACACAGTGTGTTTTAAAATAGTAGAAGAACAAAGGCAATAGTATATTGTGACTTTCTTTCAAGTCATTGCTTCTATGTGCCCCTATGTGCATCCTTTAGAAAACAAATTTGTTCATAATAATGTTTTTTTAATATTGAAAGGTAGTTACCGATTTTCAAATGAACTGTGTGTACATTTCTGGCAAAATGTTTTGCCCTAGTTGGGACTGATTCCATACACTGTAATACTGTATCAATATTTGCTCAATTTTATAGCATTTTTAAAACCAGGATTATGTAATTATTTTACTACATTTTCATTTAAGGAGCAATAACTTCCTTTCTATAATATATACCTTATACAGAGAACAATTTAATTTGTGCTTTATTTTTCATGTATTTCATTGGCAAACACTTTAGCATAGCTTCATCAAATATAAATTACAATGATTAATGTAATGCAGCATGCAGAGTGAAATAGGGATAGGAATTTACATTAAAAAGCCATTTTGGTAATTCAACAAAGGACATGGAACGTGGCTTCCTGACACAGAGAGTAAATTTTTATTTGTGTGTTTAAAATTTTATTACCTTATAATTTGATATACTTTTATTGTTTATTGAATTTATGAGAACATGCTCTTGTCCTACTCAGAAGTAGGTAGAAGAGTAACATTAAATAAATGTTAAATTACCCCAGAAACTGGGAACACACACACAAAAAACAAAGCTATTCAAAACAGACCTAGATCACTTTAACCTAAAATAGGCATAAAGTAGTCATTTATGCAGCACTAAATTTATTTAGATGAATGGGTTATCAAATAAACTTGAAATAATGTTCTTTAGATATATTGGATATTTAGGTGTACAACAGATGTAGACAAAATGTTTTTGTGATTATTTCAATTATCACCAATTATTGTTGTTGATTAGTTAAAAATAACACTATCAAACATCTCAGCCAGTTTTTTCCATGAGAATAAAGCCAATAATATGCATGAATCCTCTTAGAGATGTACTGTATTTACATGTACTTATGTGATATGGTAATTTCTAGATATGGTAAGTTAAACCAGTCTGGATTCCAGAGTTCAAGCTGCAGGAAAAATTTTAGTTATTGCTTTTTTAAAACTTTCATCTGATTGTGTGGAACACATCTACACACACAAAGACACTGACAAAGAGCTCATTAATATGAATGTGTATATTATACACAGCATAGTATTGTATGTACACCGTATGTTCTTTCTAATGTCCTGTATTCTCAGTATTCAGTTTTCATCTAAAATATGCTGGAAATACATAAATTATTACTTATTGCTCCTTAAGAAGTCTATTTGTCCCAGCTATAGATTTTTCCCCTACTATAATTTCAGCTCAAATGAAAATTTTCTGCCCTGGATTTTCAAAGCTCCTATTTGTCAAAACCAGCTACTCAATAAAAGAATATAGCTCCATTTTTTTTTATGTTCTAGTATTCCCATGGCTCTTCTATCTTGCTCTGCAGAAGAATAAAAATCCATTTACTGGAATGTTAGATGGGCCTGTCCATGTCAATCGGACTATGACTAACTTGAGATTAACAACTAGTGTTAACTTTCAGTCTTAGAGATAACATAATGGCTATCACATAGTTATGGCTAGTAAATTGATGTGATAGTATTTAAGGAAAATCACATATATGATTTTAGCTTCTATATCATGATCTGTAAATTGACAGATAAAGGAAATAGATTGCATTTTCTAATGAGCACGATGTCTTTGGCAGACATGTAGTATTATTTTTCTTAGACTATTCCAAAGTTGCAGAACAAAGGTTGGCAGTGGGACTCAACACACCCAGACATTGCTGAGGCCCTGGTGGCAGTTCTTCTTCCATCCACCAGCCCAGGTAGGCCAGGGGCTATCTCCAGCTCCAGTTCAGCTGGATCCAACACACCCTGATACTGCCAAGGCCCCTGTGGCAGTTCTGCCTATATCCACAACAAGAGGACAGACATCAGAGTATTGGAACTGTTTGCATCTACCAGAACGGAACCTTGGTCCCATACCCACCAGGAAAGGAAGAGACTCCTGCTACACCCACCAGAAAAAAGGATGAGAAGAGGTCAAGGTAAAAACACATTCAACAACAGAAAACCCAATATGACACCACCGGAGACTAGGAACCATATACCAGAAAGACTTGAACATCACAATGCAGATGAAGCAGAAGAGAATGACCTTAAAAACATCTTCATGAAAATGATAGAGGACCTCAAAGAGGACATGAGA
Organism: Cricetulus griseus; assembly: GCF_003668045.3. NCBI lineage: Eukaryota > Metazoa > Chordata > Mammalia > Rodentia > Cricetidae > Cricetulus > Cricetulus griseus. The sequence continues at coordinate 360,113,926 of NC_048595.1, read as the reverse complement.
AAATCCCTTAAAGAAATGGAAAAAAAACAAACCCCAAAATACTAGATATCAACAAATCTCTTAGGGAAACAGTTCAAGACCTAAAAACTGAAATACAGACAATAAAGAAAGCAAAATCTGAGGGAATGATGGAAATAGAAAAGCTGGGTAAATGATCAGGAACAACAGACGTAAGCATAACCAACAGAATACAAGAGATGGAAGAGAGAATCTCAGGAGTTGAAGACACACTAGCAGAAATAGAATCATCAACCAAAGAAAATCTTAAGTCCAACAAATCCCTAACACAAAATATCCAGGAAATAAGGGATACCATGAAAAGACCAAACCTAAGAATAATAGGCATAGAAGAAGGTAAAGAAATACAACTCAAAGGCACAGAAATAATATTCAACAAAATCATAGAAGAAAACTTTCCCAACCTAAAGAAAGACATGCCAATGAAAATAAAAGAAGCCTACAGAACACCAAGTAGACTGAACCAAAATAAAAGGTCTCTCTGCCACATAATAATCAAAACACCAAACATACAGAACAAAGAGAAAATATTAAGAAAAGCAATGGAAAAAAGTCAAGTAACCTATAAAGGCAAACCTATCAGAATCACACCTGACTTTTCCATGGAAACTCTGAAAGCCAGAGGTCCTGGATAGATATTCTGCCTACACTAAGAGACAATGGATGCCAGCCCAGACAACTATATCCAGCAAATCTTTCAATCAATATAGATGGAGAAAACAAGATATTCCATGACAAAACCAGATTCAAACAATACATATCCACCATTCCAGCCCTACAGAAAGTTCTGGAAGGAAATCTGCAACCCAAGGAAGGTAACTACATACAGAAAAATATAGGCAATAGATAATCCCACTTTACCAACAGCCAAAAGGAAAAAGGGATAGCATCCCTCACATAATTTTGCCACCATCACCAAATAAAAACCAAACAAACAAACAAACCCAAGAATGTACAATCAATGGTCATTAATATCCATCAACATTAATGGTCTTAACTCACCTCTAAAAAGACACAGATTAGCAGAATGGATAAGAAGACAGAATCCATCTTTCTGCTACATACAAGAAACACACCTCAACTTCAAAGATAGTTGGTACCTAAGAATTAAAGGTTGGGGAAAGATTTTCCAATCAAATTGACCCAAGAAAGAAGCGGGGGTAGCAATCCTAATATCCAACAAACTGGATTTTAAAATAAAATAAATCAAAAGAGATGAAGGAGGTCACTTCCTACTCATCACAGGAGAAATCCATCAGTTTGAAATCTCAATTCTGAACATTTATGCCCCAAATACAAAGGCATCCAAGAGAAATATTACTAAAACTCAAATCACACATAAAACTGCACACACTTAAAGTGGAAGACTTCAACACCCCACTCTCACCATTAGACAGGAACACCAGATAGAAACTTAACAAAGAAACAAAGGAACTAATCGAAGTTTTGGCCCAATTGGACTTCACAGATATCAATAGAACATTCCATCCAAATACAAAACAATTTTCCTTCTTCTCAGTGCCACATGGAATCTTCTCTAAAACTGACCACATACTTGGCAACATAGCAAACCTCAACAGGTACAAAAAAATGAAATAACCCCCTGTATCTTATGAGACCACCATGCTTTAAATTTAGAATTCAACAACAACATGAATTATAGAAAACCTACAAACTCATGGAAATTAAGTAATACCCAATTGCATAATTCCTGGGTAGAGGAAGAAATAAAATATGAAATTAAAGATTTCCTAGAATTCAATGAGAATGCGGACACAACATACCCAAACCTATGGGACACTTGGAAAGCAGTGCTAGGAGGAAAGTTCATGGCTCTAAGTGCTCATATGAAGAAACAGGAGAATAACCACACTAGAGAATTAACAGCACAAGTGAAAGCTATAGAAAACAAAGAAGCCAATACACCCCAGAGGAGCAGACGCCAGGAAATAATCAAATTGAGGGCTGAAATCAATAAAATGGAAACTGGGATAACAATACAAAGAATCAATATAACAAAGAGTTGGTTCTTTGAGAAAATCAATAAGATAGAGAAACCTTTATCCAAACTTACCAAACAGCAGAGAGTGAACATGCAAATTAATAAAATCAGGAATGAAAAGTGGGACATAACAACAGACACAGAGGAAATTCAGAGAATCATTGGGTCATACTTCAAAAAACCTATATTCCTCAAAATTTGAAAATCTAAAGGATATGGACAATTTTCTGGACAGATTTAACTTAACAAAATTAAATCAAGAACAGATAAGCAACTTAAATAGACCCTTAACCCCTAATGAAATTGAAGCATTCATCAGAAGTCTCCCAACCAAATAAAGCCCAGGGCCAGTTGGCTTAAGTTCAGAATTCTACCAGAAATTCAATGTATAGCTAATACCAATTCTCCTCAAAGTATTCCACACAATAGAAGCAGAAGGGCCATTGTCAAATTTTTTTATGAGGCTTCAATAACCTTGATAACCAACGCACACAAAGACACAACTAGAAAGAGAACTACAGACCAATATTCCTCATGAACATTGATGCAAAAATACTCAATAAAATACTGGCAAATCGAATCCAAGAACACATCAGGGAAATCATCCACCATGATCAAGTAGGCTTCATCCCAGGGATGCAAGGATGGTTCAACATACGATAATCCATCAATGTAATCCACCATATAAACAGACTGAAGAGAAAAAAGCCACATGATCATCTCACTAGATGCTGAAAAAGCCTTTGACAAAATCCAACATCCCTTCATGATAAAGGTCTTGGAGAAATCAGGGATAACAGAAATATACCTCAACATAATAAAAGCAATATACAGCAAGCCGACAGCCAACATCAAATTAAATGGAGAGAAACTCAATGTAATTCCTCTAAAATAAGGGACAAGACAAGGCAGTCTACTCTCTCCATACCTCTTCAATATTGTCCTTGAAGTTCTAGCTAGAGCAATAAGACAACAAAAGGAGATCAAGGGAATACAAATCGGAAAGGAAGAAGTCAAACTCTCACTATTTGCAGGTGATATGTTAGTCTACATAAGTGACTGGAAAAACTCTATCAAGGAACTCCTACAGCTGATAAACACCTTCAGCAAAGTGTTAGTATACAAGATTAACTCAAAAAAATCTGTAGCCCTGCTATATACCAATGACACATTGGTGGAGAAAGAAATCAGACAACCATCACTCTTTACAATTGCCACAAACAACATAAAATACCTTGGGGTAACACTAACCAAAAAAATGAAAGACCTGTACCGTAAGAATTTTGACTATCTAAAGAAAGAAATTAAAGAAGATACCAGAAAATTGCAAGATCTCCCATGCTCTTGGATAGGTAGGATCAACATAGTAAAAAATGGCAAATCTTGCCAAAAGCAATCTACAGATTCAATGCAATCCCCATCAAAATCCCGAGACAATTCTTCACAGACCTTGAAAGAAGAATTCTCAACTTTATATGGAGAAACAAAAGACCCAGGATAGCCAAAACAACCCTGTACAATAAAGGAACTTCTGGAGGCATCACCATGCCTGACTTAAAGCTCTATTACAGAGCTACAGTCCTGAAAAACACTTGGTATTGGCACAAAAATAGACAGGTAGACCAATGGAATAGAGTTGAAAACCCTGATATTAACCAACACACCTACAAACACCTGATTTTTGATAAACAATCCAAATTTATACATTGGAACAAAGAGAACAAGTCGTGCTGGCATAACTGGATACAGACATGTAGAAGACTACAGATAGACCCAAGCCTTTCACCATTCCCAAAACTTAAGTCAAAATGGATCAAAGACCTCAACATAAACCCAGCCACACTAATCCTATTAGAAGACAAAGTGGGAAATACCCTTGAATTAATTGGTACAGGAGAATGCTTCCTGAACATTACACCAGTAGCACAGACACTGAGATCAACAATTGATAAATGTGATCTCCTGAAACTGAGAAGCTTCTGTAAGGCAAATGACACAGTCAGCAAGATAAAACAGCAGCCCACAGACTGGGAAAATTTATTCACAAATCCCATATCTGACAGAGGGGTGATCTCCAAAATATACAAAGAACTCAAGAAGCTAGTCTCCAAAACACCAAACAATCCAATTAAAAATTGGGGTACAGAATTAAATAGACAATTCTCAATAGAGGAATCTAAAATGGCTTAATGGCACATAAGAAAGTGTTTAACATCCTTAATCATCAGGGAAATGCAAATCAAAACATCTCTGAGATACCATCATACTCCTGTTAGAATGGCCAAAATCAAAAACACTAATGACAGTTTATGCTGGAGAGGATGTAGAGAATGGGGAACCCTTCTCCACTGCTGGTGAGAATGCCAACTTGTACAGCCACTTTGGAAATCAGTATGGCGACTCCTCACGAAAATGGGAATCAGTCTATCACAAGATGCAGCAATTCCACTCTTAGGCATACACCCAAAAGAAGCACATTCATGCAACAAGGACATCTGTTCAACGATACTTATGGCAGCACTATCTGTAATAGCCAGAAACTGGAAGCAGCATAGATGCTCCTCAACCGAAGAATGGATAGAGAAAATTTGGTACATTTATACAATGGAGTACCTCTCAGTGGGGATAAAAAGCAATGGAATCTTGAATTTCACAGGCAAATGGAAGGAACTCAAAGAAACCATTCTGAGTGAGGTAACCCAAACACAAAAAGACAAACACGGTATGTACTCACTCATATGTGGATTTTAGACATAGAGTAAAGATTACCAGCCTACAATCCACACTGCCAGAGAAGCTAGTAAACAAGGAGGACCCTAAGAGAGACATACTTAGTCCCCTGGAGATGGGGAAAGTGTCAAGATTCCCTGTGCAGATTGAGAGCATGGGAATAAGGGGGAGGGAGCTATGAGAATGAGAAGGGAAGAAGGGAAGGATGCAGAGGTCATGAGGGAGCAGAAAGTTTGAGTCAGGGGAAGAATAGAAGAAAGAATATGTGATAGGTAGGGTTTTAGTTGGGGGAGTGGTAGGGGAGGATGGGAGGGAGAAGGGAACTGGGATTGTCATGTAAAACAATCTTGTTTCTAAGTCAAATAAAAATGATTTTAAAAAAGAAAAATAGTATTCTAAAATTTAGAGTCAATTATAGAAAAGATAGAGCCCAGACTAAATGTAGTGTCTCTTGTAATTACGCTGACACCCTGTCTCCATGAGTATATAAGTCAAGGTGAACAACACTTCCACAGGTTTTACATTACCCTGAAAGTTCCTGTGAAATCCTCTGTCTCATTTATGTGATAGATGATGGAGTGACATGGTATCCTGATTTCATGACACTATAAATAATTACAAAACTCTAACAAGTATATTTAAAATTTTTGCAGCAATTGTCAATTTGCTTTTCTTTATGCCTGAGAAGGCATCCATGTCTGTGTTCTGTGGTGAGGGCTGTTTGCTTGCATTATCCTTATTTCATTAAATGATTGAGGAAATATATATATATACATATATATATATATATATATGTATATATATATATTTGAAAATATGTCTGTCATATTGGATAAAATAAGAAGGTCTTTAGCTGTTTTAAAATAATGGCTGGATAAATGATGAAAATTTCCATAAAAATAGCCGATTAAATGTGATTTTAAAAGCTACCTCTATGAATATATATTGTGGCAGCTTTAATTTATCCACTATGGAAAATAATGACACTGTCACCACAAGTAATGAATATTTTCATGAAAATATTTTTGAATTTCTTTTCTCCAAGATTAATGAGAGGTTTTACTGAATTGTGAAAAACTAAATTTTTGGTCAAGGCTACAGAGATCCTTAGACTTTGAAAATCTGCACAAAGTAATGCTGAAGTGGGTCAAAAATAATAAAGTGACTCAGGAGACAAATGTTATATTTTTGTTACTGAACTACCCTGTAGTGAGAGGAAAAATGTCTCTGGCAAAATTATTGTTTGAGCAATGACATGCATTGCCAGGTAAACATCCCCAAAAGTGCGTATTTGAACACCTAAATGTTAAAGTGATTGTTTTGTAAAATGTCTGATCAAGGCTGAAGCCAAATAGAAAGGCTACTAACAAAAAAAAAATTAGAAAGAAAATGCAATTATTTTAAAAGAAGCATATTTTAAAAGATGCTATAGATCGGGGCTTTCAAAAACAAAGCCATTTTCTGTGATTATCTCTGCCTCAAACTTATATGAAAAAAGAAGTAATTTTCATGGTATCTGTTTCCCAAGGATGACAGGTATTCATTAGTCAGAGGGTTCCCCCTGGAAATCAGACAATGAAGCTGTGGCCGTGCTGTCTTTTCTAGGGATCCAAAAGGAGTTGGAGGGATGTTCTCTCTCTCTCTCTCTCTCTCTCTCTCTCTCTCTCTCTCTCTCTCTCTCTCTCTGTGTGTGTGTGTGTGTGTGTGTGTGTAGTTGTGTGCATATATGTTTGAGAGTATGCATGTGTATAAAAAACTCTGAGTGTAGTCCAGAAGTAAACTGTGGGTGTCCTTTTCAATTACTCCCTACCACATACCTTGAGACAGGTATGTCTCCCTAACCTAGAGTTCACTAGTTTGGCTATTGCCCTGGCTGGCTCCATGGTCCAGGGATCCATGTGTCCATTTCTCCTCTTGACTGGAGTCAGTGGTGTGTACCACTGTACCCAACTTTCTATGTGGGTATTTAACTCAGTTCATCATGGTCCTGTGTCAAATATCTTCACTTCTGAGATACCTTCCTAACCCCAATATTGAGTGTCTTACACTTCTGAGAGAGACTGAAGATTCACAAGTGTCTTTTGTATTAGAAGGAAAAAGAAATTCTACCTATTGGTGGCATAAGTATTTTTTTAAGAAGTTTTCTCTTAAAACTTCATGGAATATCCTTTTCATGCATTTTCCTCTTAAGAAAAGGAAACCTGTTGGCTTAGTTTTAGGCCAGGAATCAGGCCTCAACTTTTCTTTATTCTGCCTTCATTCTTTTGACACTATAATTAGTCATATAAATTTTGAAAACAAACATCTTCAGAGAGTTGGAAAAATAAATTCAATTCAGGAGTTCTTAAGAACTATAGTGTTGGCCAATGATGTGATGAACAGTCAACAGGGGTGTTGTTTTTAGCACAAACTACAAGCAGAAAGGATGACTTTGGTATGGGCAAAGCAGGCTGACTTCAATGTGTAGACAAAAAAAAATGAGTTCTTGACCTTTGCTTCATGCAATTACACTGTGTTAGGATACTGTTGACCACATTTGTATATTTTGGCCTTAGACAGGATACCTAAGTCAGTGATCTGTAGTATTATGGATGTTTTGGATACTATAATGATGTCAGATAATACATTGTTTTCTATATAGCCAAACAGTAGTTTGCAGGGTCTCTTCATTATTTCTGTAGGCTCTTAGAAAAAGTGTGTGTGGTATCTTACACCAATATAATAAACCTGTGCTGTGTAACAGTGAAACAAGGCATATAAAACATTGAGAGAACAAACTTTGCCTGTATACTGCTGGGTAAGAGCCCACTTCTCTGCCATTGCCCTTTTATTTCAGTGATGAGTAGGACTAATCTGTTACCTTGTATGCACAATCCTTGGCTGCAACATTAATTTGCAAATGTTACTTTCCTCTCTAAACTGAATGTTTCTATTACTTTATTCCTCATTTGTTCTTTCTCATTGTGGATCTGTTTTTACAATGATTAGTAATTATTTATGATCATGTGACCAAGTCAACATAGTCTTGAAATCTCCATCAATTCAATTGGTCCATTAATTTTGCATTTAGCTTCAGGCAAGTTCTTAGGATGGTGGCAGAAAGCAACCACAAAGGTTGCCAAGCTATCACAGGAATGGTGTCTAGCCCAGTTGCTAATAGGGTCGTCACCCATGATTCCTCTTGAGCTTGTCTTCTTGGTCCACACTACTCTCAGGACTACTGTCTTCCAGTCTCTTACTAGGAAGGACCGCTAAGCACTGATTAGAGCACCAATGTGTTTTCTAGAAAAACCTTTCAAAATCTTCTTAGAAAAACAACAAATATCCTGTTCTATGGAGCCAAGTTCTGTATGAGCAACTTTACTATTGCCGTGATAAAATACCATGACGCACCCAACTGGTTGTCTGAATGAGAATGGTTCACATAGGACCCTAGATTTTATTGTTGGGCTGCTAATTGATGGAATGAGAGTCCTCTTTAGACCAGGTTTGTCAGATGGAGTGGGCTTTGAGATTCAAGAACTCAACCAGGCCTAGTTTCTCTTCTTCCTTTCTTCTTCCCTCCCTCTCTGCCCCCTCTCCCTTCCTTCCTTCCTTTTTTCCTTCCTTCCCTCTCTTTCTTCCTTCTCTTTCTTTCTTTCTTTCTTTCTTTCTTTCATTCTTTCTTTCTTTCTTTCCTTCTCTCAACAAAGTCTCACTCTGCAGCCTAGGCTGCCGTTGAACTGATGGGTTAACCTGCCTCAGCTTTTGGGGTTCTGTGAATACATGCATGCTCACCATGCCTGACCTTTTCTATACACTTTAGAGCCAGCACTTCATGTAATGATGAGAACAATTACTGCTCATTAACATTTTGTTTTGTTATTCTGTGTCATCAGGGCAAACTTTAATTCAATATTTAATTACTGAGCAGTGGTCATGTTATTGTTTCCTATCCTCATTTAAATAATTGGACTTGTAATATGCATTATTATTCAAAATAATTTTTACTTTGCAATCTGTATTAATTATAATTAGTAAGCTTTAAAAAGATTTAAAGTGTTAGTGATGTTTGTGTAATCTTGGGTAATTAACTTAATTTGAAAGGTATGTAAAACTATAGTATCAGCTTTTTAATTCTTTTTTAAAAAGTGCTGTTAGATTAGTAGCATTGTAGCTTTTAGAGAAGTATTATGAAATACTGCACAATTGTGTAGCTCCTTACATATATAGCAAATATCATGCTGTGTCAATATTTCTGAAATTCTTATAACAATCTAGACCATTCTTATTTTCTCTTACTAGACTGTCAGGTTCTAGGTCATTATTTTGCATGTTCCATTTGTTGACAATTAACCTATTTGATTAGTTAATGAATGCAATTTCGTGTGAATTAATTCTACAAATACATTTAAATTTTTTCAGTGCTTGTACTGAACCAAAACCAAGAGCACTAGAAACATTACTTCTGTTGTTGTGGAGCTTAGAGCTTTCTCTTCACTTGGTCTAAACAAATGACCAGTCAGAGAGAGAAAAGAGCAGTGCTCTTTGCATTGTGCAAAATTTGTGGTCAGCATTTACTTACTAATTTTAATTTCTTTGATGTATGAAACAGATATTAGTTTTTAGTAAAATCATAAAAAGAAGAAAGGGAAATATATGTAAATCTAAAAGTTTTATTCACTCTAATTTCTGGTTTCAATAATGGATAGCAATGTTTTACACACACACACACACACACACACACACACACACACACACACACACACACACATGTGTGCATGCCTGTGCGTATGCGTGCATGTGTATAGTGCATATGTGGCAGGATATCTCACCCATGAATTTTAGGGCATTCTCCTGTCTCCTTTTCTACTTCACCATAGGCATGATAGGCTTATAGATTCATGCTACTACATGTGTTTTGCATAGATCCTGGGGATGTGAGCCCTGGTTTTCCCATTTTGGTGGCAAATGCTTTTTCAGCAAGCCATCCCCTTTTCCTCTGAATAAAAATTTGCAATGTGGCAAACATTTAAATATTAAGAAAATACATGTTGTGTTCTTTGTTTGTGCTGTTGTAATGAGCAATAGTTCCCCTTCTTCTAGTTTGCCTTTATGAATCAAGGCATATCTTAGCATTCTTTTCTTGTCAGTACTTAGCACTAATTTGATGTTTTATTGCCGTCTACTATTCCACAATGTACTAGTTATTTTTCTATTATTGTAATTAAGCATCATAACCAAGGCAAGCTACAGAAGAAAGAATGTACTTGGACTAACAAGTCCAGCATCTTAGAATATGTGATAGAGGAGCAGAGCAGAGGCATCAGAAAGGCATTGCAGCTGGAGCAGAAGCTGATTGATCATGGCCTGTAAGCACAAATCAGGGTGTGAACTAGAAATGAAATTAGTCTGTAGCTCCCAAAGCCTACTTCCAGCACCATACTTTCTTCTGCATGGCCATACATATCACCTAAACATATCCTCACAGTGCCACTAACTGGGGACCAAGTACTCAAATGCCCAAGACTATGGGCAATATGGGCTAGAACATCAATGGCAGGACAGGGACAAATTGCCCCATGAGAGTCTCAGTCCAGCCCTGAGAAAGCCACCAGGTACTGTGGGCTGGGTCAGTCAAGGGGACTGTGCTTTCCTCCCTGCTACTCCTTTCCACCTAGACCCAGTGGCTTACACAATCCCTAGAAACTTTTTAGTTGAATTCGGTGGTTCCACCCAGCTTTTATTTAGACTAAGGGACACACTGCCAGACCGAAAGACTTCCTAGAGCCAGCACATCTAATCCAGTTCACAGCTTTATCCTGGCTAGCTCAGTTGGTAGAGCATGAGACTTTTAAATCTCAGGGTCGTGGGTTTATGCCCAACGTTGGGCACCAAATGTAAATGGACTTCTTAAATGGTCTAAGTAACAAAAACCTGGAGTCAGATATAGAGGATAATGCTGAAAGATCAGAGAGGAGAAGGAGCAAGCCATCACCACACCTTACCTCTTTAGCAGACAAGAGGGGAATTTCCTGTTTCTCCCTGCTTATATACTGTTTCTACCCAGCTATGGAACTTCCTGTCTGTCTGCACAGACCTCCAGACCTCTCTGGTTAGCTTGTGGCAAACTCTATTCTTTGATCCTCAGACAGGCATTATTTGCATAAGCAAGATAACATCACACTTCCCATTTTTAGGTTTTAGCAGAATCTCAAGACTGAGGTCTTGTATAGACTTGAATGTGAAGTAAGCCCACAAGTACGAAGGAGGGTCTAAATCTTGTTGATGCTCAGGCAGAAGCTGTGGGACAAGTTGTAGGAATCTTATCTGTTTCTGGGTAAGGTCTACAGACATTCAAAAGGATAGAACAAATTGAAGCACAATCTATACATACAAGCATGAAGTCCAAACTAACACAGGGTAATATCTGACTCTCAAAAGAAGTCAAAAGATTGAGATAGAGGGTAAGGACACCTTAATCACGCTATCACTCAGGGGAAGTCTTGAGATAGAGGCTCTGGCTCTAAAGTCTACTTCCAGGGAGGGAAATCATACCTCAGGTATGACTCAGTAATCTACTAAACTTTGCAAATACCATCACTGCAAGAATAAAGGGATTTAATTTAAAAAATAAAACATACAAAAGAAAGAAAGAAAAAAAGAAAGGAAGACTCAAGCAAGTACCATGAATGCAAGAACCAGTGAAGAAAAAAGAAAGAACATACTTCTCCTACAAATCACTAACAGTGTCACCAAATGAGAATGACCTCAAAGAACTACCCATGGATTCAGAAAAAAAAATGGTTATAGGTATGTTTAAGAAATGCAAAATCACCCTGTCTTGAACCCCCCCCCCAAAAAAGAAATGCAAAATCAAAACAAACAAACAAACATAAACCAAGAGACTATTCTAGGAGAGCAAAACCAAAGTGGTAAGTAAAGCAAGGAAGCCAATCTAAGATGTGGAAATATAATTCAACAGAGAGAAATAATTGCTGATGAAATTTCAAAAGGAAATGAATCTGGCAATGAAAAACAGATTAATCTAAATAAAACTACCAGTGAAAATCTGATATTGAACATTTTGGAAAAAGAATATCATGGCTAAATGATAATTTAGAATTTTGTCATTAAATAAAATTCAGAAACAAATATATGGGATCAGGAAAAGACATAAACTTTGAATTATGGTCATGAGGAACAATTACATAAAAAGAGCGCATTTTTAATAAAAATCACACAATAAAATTTATCAAATATGTAGGAAGAGAGGTTCTTTTAAATACAAGAGGCATATAGAACTCCAAACACACAATTCAGAAAAAACCCTCCCTATAACATTTTAGTCAAAACATTAACCACAAATGAAGAAATGATATTAAAAGCTACAAGAGAAGAAGGTCGAGTTACTCTAAAAAGCATGATCATCACTGTATATCCGATAGTCAACAGAAGCTTTTTAAAACCAGGAGGCCTGGAAGTATGTACATCAAGTTCTGAACGACCACAACTATCAAGCCAGACTATTATACCCAGAAAAAGGATCTAGTAAAATTAGAAGAGAAATATGGCTTTCCATAATAAAAATAGACTAGAAGAATTTCTGATTCCTAAGCCCACTTTTTCATGCTTCTGGGAGGAACATGTTAGTCTTAAGAGGCAGACAGAAAATCCAAGAGTTCCTTGGAAATGAATCAAATGATACCAGAACAACTAATAAAAAGGAGTCCAAGAAAACACCACAAAAGGAGAAAATCCTAGAAATTAACACACACCATTCAATGGTAACCCAATGCTTGAGATCTCAATCTTCTAGCAGATACACATAAACCACATTTGGGTTATGAAGTACATTCTACCTTTTCTCTTCTTGAAAGCCACGTCTCACACCTTAGGGGAGGAAGGTGAAAAAAATTCCACAACAAATGTTACCAAAATCAAACAACTATATTTATTCTAATATCTGATAAGCAAGCTTCAACCAAAAATAGAAAGAGAGATGAAACATAGTGGGTTATTTTATACTAATTAAAGGAGCCATCAATCAAGAGAACATTACAATTCTAAAGCATATATTCATCACACAGAGATACACAAAATTTCATAAATGAAACACAATTTCATCTGAAATCACTGATTAATATGTGACTAATACCTCAGTCTTATCAATAAATAGGTCATCTGTACAAAAATTAGAGAAATGTTGGTGTTAAATTTTGTCATAAATTAAATGGGCTTAATGAACATCTACAGAATATTCTATCAAGGCATGAAAGAATACACAGTCTTCTCAGCAGTCTATGGAACTGTCTGGACAATTATCCATATATTAGAATACAAAGCAAGTCTCACCAAATATAGGAAAACTGAAATAATATCCTGCATTCTGACAATAATGGAATAAAACTAGTTATAAACAGCTCTAGAAACAATAGAGAGTACACAAAATAATGGAGACCAATTATCTTGCTTCAGAATAGTAATAGAATTGAGGAAAAGATAGAGAAGGAAATTCAAAAGTTCATTTGAATGAAAATGAAAACAAAACACCAATTTTGGGGTGACAGAATGAAGATATTTCTAAGAAAAAAGTGCCTACAGAAAACACACACACATACACACAGGTAGCACACACAAGGGCACAAACACATACACATCCACACCAAAGTCTATGAAACACAATGAAGACAATTCTAAAAACAAAGCATGTGTATACAGAAAACAAAACAAAACCTGCCAAAATCTATGGTACTCACAGACACAGTTATAAGAGTTCTAAGAATATAGTGCCTACTTAAAAAATAATTGGAGAGATCTCAAATTAATAACTGAATCATTCACTTAGTAGCTTGAGGAAAACAAGAATGGACAAAACTCCCAAAGCAGAAAAATAAAATTCATTGTTGAAATAAATAAAACACAATAACAACAAATGTTACCAACAAAAATATTATAATGAAATGAAAAGTTGATTCATTGAAAAGATTAAGAAGATTAAAAGAAGATTAAAACCCATTAACAAAGAGAGAGATAATCCACATGAAAAACATGAATAAGGAAAGGGTATTAAAACCTACAGGGGACAAAGGTCAAGTTAGTTATAAAAGCATGTATATCAGTGTAGCACAAGAAAAGTGACAGCACTACTGGAGACATCACCACCTCAGATTTTAAGTCATACTACAGTAACAAAAACAACATTGGAACTATATGGCAAGAGAGACACCACATTGTGGAATAGAATTGAAGATATCCTACAAAAGCCTGTGCTCCTATAGCCACATGATTGTCGACAAAGTGACTAAAGGCATACATTGGAGAAAAGACATTATCTTCAACAAATGGTGCTGAGCAAACTAGAGAGCATCTGACTACATATGGAAGAATAAAATCTGGTCTTCTTTTCCCTCAATCTGTATATAAGCTCAAAATATGACAAGATACCCTCAATCTGTCCAGGTAGAAATCAGGGCATACATCTGAACTCAGAGGCACAGGACAGGACTTCAACAGTACCCAGACCAACAGTTGACAAATGGGGCCTCATGTAACTAAGGAGATTCTGTACAGCAAAGGCACCATCATTCAAGTGAAAAAGGAGCCTACACAATTGACAAAGTCTTCACAGCTGTACATTTGACAGAGGGTTAGTATCCAGAACATACAAAAACAAAGCAAACCTCAAAAACTAAACACCAAGAAATCAAATAACCTAATTAAAAATTAGGTCATGGAGATAAACAGGTAATTCTCAGAAGAAGAAATATAAAAGGCTAAAGAAATGATTTCAATATTCAGCATTCTATCTATCATGGGAATTCAAATTAAACTACTCTGGATAATATCTGATTGCAGTCAGCATCAATGAGATAAAAAACAAACAAATGGAAACTAGTACTGGTGTACATGTTGGTAATGGGGGCACACTTATTCACTGTTAGTATGAGCACAAGTTGGAAGAGCAATTGTGAAAATTGGTGAGGTTGTTCTTCAAAAAAAAAAAGAACAATCAAACAAAAAACAAATTAGAAGTGGTCCTACCATGTGAAAAGCTGTACATCTTCTTGGCATACTTTCTAAGGACTCGATACCCTAATACAGAAATACTTACTCATCCATATTCATGGATGCTTTATTCACAATAGCCAGTAAATGGATACAGCATAGATGTCTGTAAACTGCTGAATGGATATTGAAAATGTGGGATCTTACCCAGTCATATATTAGTCAGTTGTAAAGAAAAGTAAAGTTATGACATTGTCAGCTAAGTTATAAGAGGTAACACAAACTCACAACTATAAATGTCATGTGTTTCCACTCATTTGTGGATGCTAGATTTGATACTTTGTGTAAATATGCTTATGCTGGCATACCTATAGAAGTCATGGTAGTAGAGAAAGGGGGCTTGAAGAGAAGAGGATAGAGGGAGGGAGGCAGGAAAGGGGTAATGGGAAAGTGTTAAGGAGTCCTAAAGTTCCCAACACTACACTATCAAGCAACAAACACAGTAGAACCCATGTACTAGTTTAGTCTATTGTGAAAACCTTACAACCAGATAGGGGATAGTATAAACTACAGTCTGAAAGCAGGATGCATGATCCAACTTTGGCCAACATGAAGACATGGTATTATTGGTAAATGTCTCCTTCTGCCATTTGCTTTATTCCTTCCTCCCAGATTAGATGATGTTCAGTGTAGGGAGGGCACCTTCTTTCTTCAGATGTTGGCTGAGTCAGGTGAGAGACTCTGGCAGGGACCTTCAGAAACAGCAGGTGCCTTCCATTCATTTGCATGTGAGATCAGCCATCTCAGGTTCTGAGGAACTTAATTAAGTCCTTTCATGGCCTACCCACATGAAACTCACTCCTCCCTGATGCTCTGTGATCAAGTCATACCTGGTGCAGATGGCATGGACAAGGTGACTGTTTTGTCATTAGCCTTCTTTCAATCTATTTCACTCACTGAGAGAAGTCAGAGCACAGTGGAGAGTGGATCATTTGTCTTTGATTCCTATTTTCTTCTTCCTTCTTCCTTCTTCCTTCTTCCTCCTCCTCCTCCTCCTGCTCCTCCTCCTGCTCCTCCTCCTCCTCTTTCTCCTCCTCTTCCTTCCTCGTCTTCCTCCTCCTTCTTTATTCTTAATCCTGTGTTTCAGAAATCTGAGGGTCATTAGCTATTTTTTAATACCTTTTTATGCCTAGGACTTTTCTACATTCTGTGCTCATGTTTGACACTCTGATAACCCTTATCCATTCTGTCTGGTTTTCACATGGCTAGAGTGTGTCCAGCAGAACAAAGATGGCTAGGAGAATTAAAACATACATCTTTGTAATTATTGGTTTGATCCTTTCAAAATAAGATCACCATGACTAGTGTGACAATTTTTCACTTTTGTGCCTTCAAAAATATATATAGAATAGGCATCCAAGGGGTGCTGAGAGATGTGCAATTGATAACATCAACCAAAACTTCCCTTTCCTTGGTTCCATAGGCATTTTTATGACACTAGACAGTTATCCAAGTAGAGTTGTCTGTTTTACTTAATGCAGAGAAATTATTCTCAATAAATAGCACTGTAGTCAGAATACAATGGCATCCCAGGCAGATGTAAGAAAATAGAAATAATAATTCTTAAATAAGTGGTTTATGTAATGATTTTTAACATCATTAAGTATTCTTGACAATTTATATTTTATACATGGAGGCCAAATGCTTTGTAAGTTTTATTTATTTATTTATTTATTTATTTATTTATTTATTTATTTACTTATTTGAGACATGGTCTTAGTATGAAGCCCAGAATGGTGTCTGGAACTCACTAGAAGGACCGGGTTTGGCTGGAATGTGTGGAGAGCCTCCTGCCTGTGCCTCTCAAGTGTTTGATTTATACGCTTGTGTAGCTTTACCTAGCTTTAAAGTATTAATTCAGCAATTTCTGTTTTGATAGCAGAGTAATGAGCTTCATTTTCAATGAGTTTGTAGAGGATTTTGCTTTAAAAGCTTAGAGACGTATTAGTCTTTGCTCAGCAGTTTTTCCCTTAGAGCTGTTTGCAGTCCTCAGACTTTGACAGTTGTGTATAATGTGTAAACAACCTTGTATATAGTCTGTTTTTTTCTTTATCTATATCTGTATATATTAGCTCTTTATATTATTTTGTATTCTCAGCAATATATGCATAAAAATTTAAGTATATTTCATCCTTTAAATATTTTCTCAAGTCACAATTTACTGTCAATATAAATACGTCTATCTTTTGATTGAATAGAAATCCTGTGATTCTCCACCAGATACCAGCTCTTCAATGTTTAGGTTATTTTCAGTTTTTCATTGTTGTCAATTGTATTGTATTACATTCCTGTGAAAGTGCTTCCCCTTAGGAAGGTATTTTAGAGATAGTATTATAAGAATATATACCTTCACATTTCAGAATTTTTCTCTGCCCACAGACTGCACTCTATATAGGTCAGCCTGAGAAAGAAAATAGTCATGTTTCTACCAGGAAATTAGAGTGCAGAGAAGCAAACATCATACCTTGAATCAAAGTGGAAAGGCAGCCTGAAAAATATGTAGACAGTTTCCTTTGTGTCTACCTTAGGATTTTATTGCTGTGAAGAGACACCATGACCATGGCAATCTAATAAAGCAAAATATTTAATTGGGGATTGGTTTATAGTTTCAGAGGTTTAGTCTATATTATCATGCATTGTAGAATGCAGGCAGACATGGTGCTGGAGGAGGCTGGAGTTCCACATCTGGATCGGCAGTCAGCAGTAATATACAGTCAACCACTAAGATTGGCTTGAGCTTATGAAACCTCAAAGTTGATTCCCCCTCCAGTGACACACTTCCTCCAACAAAGCCACATCTCCTAATAGGGCTACCTAGGGCCTATGTGGGCCAATTGTATTCAAACCACCACAGTATCACTTAACGTGGAGTTAAAAATCACTGACTTAGAGTGGTGGTTCCTAATTTAACTGGTATGTTTCATTTTCTTCTAAGTTGCCATTTTGGGGGAAGGGTGAAATCATAGCTAATTTTCTCCATAGGATCTAGTTAACTACATTGGCGGTGTTTTACATGCTTCTCCTGTTTCCATAACAACCTACAAATCCACTTTACTAGTAAATATACATAAACCAGCATGTTTATGTTACTAGACTGGAGTTGACACCTCACATTTTCTATTGTTAGTTACAGTAACTTTTAAATGGACAAGTGTTGAAATTTATTTCTCTTTTTTTCTGGCTTTCTGAATTCCCTCAAACATTATTTAAAATACCCTCTCAGACCAGATCTCAAATACAACTACAAAATAATAGAAACTTTACTTCAACTAGTAGCTTGAGAAAATCCATCCAACAAAACTCCTCAAAGGAATAGTAAATTATGCACCTAATCAAGCCACTATACACTACTAACAGGGTTTGAGAGAGATTTGAAAATAGGTGGAATATAAACACTTATGGCAATTTCAATAAATTATTTAAATTTTTGTTGTTGTTTTTGATTCTTTTTTATTAGTTCAAATTAGGGACAAGCTTGTTTCACATGCCAATCTCTTCTCCCTCTCCCTCTCTCTCTCCCTCCCCTCCTCCCACCCCTCCCACCACCCCCAGACCTACCCCCACCCCATTCACCCTCCACTCCCCAGGCAGCATATGGCCCTCGATGGGCGCTCCCCAAAGTCTACCACATCATCCTAGGCTGGGCTGAGGTCCTCCCCCATGTGTCCAGGCCAAGAGTGCATCCCTTCATATGGGATGGTCTCTAAAAGTCCCTTCTTACACCAGGGAAAAATACTAATCCACTACCAGGGCCACCCTAGAGTGCAGAGGCCTCCTCATTGACTTCCATGTTCAGGGGTCTGGATCAGTCCTGTACTGGCCTCCCAGACAGCATCTGGGGTCGATGTGTTCACCCTTGTTCATACGCTGAATTCTAGTATTGGTGTCCTTTTTTTTTTTTAAGGTTTGTATTCTTGTTGTTATCGTTATATGTTTTGCAAGTAAAGAAGGACTTTTTTTTAGAGTCGAGGAAACACACACACAGCAAGCACACAGAGAGAAAGACCACCCATAAAGCAGAAGGGGGAAACTCAGGAAGCAGATGCCTTATCTCCCACTGAGAGCTGGGGACTTTAATGGTCTTTGAGGGGTTCTTCCTTATCCATTTTAGGGTTTGTAAGTTTGAACAAAGACTGATAGACTGAATCTTCCACAAATTTGGGGAAAACCTTCCATGTTTTATCTGGCTTTGAAATTTTCTGACTGCTTTATAGGTGCTGGAGGTGGTCTGGGGCTACTGGCCTTTGAAGAAACCCTTACAAATCTTTATTCTAAGTTTCCAGGATTTGTCTTTAGTCAAAAGGTGATAAAAAAAAAGTCAGCCATCTTGAGATTTATCATCTTTATATCTAGTTAAGGCCTCTCTCCTTAATAGTCTGCTTAACCCCCACTCCTTCAACCCTTCCTCTCAGGGGGTCACCTTAACTTCCTCTAGGGATGTAAGGAACAATTGATCTGTCTGGAGGTGACAGAAATCAGAGTGCCTCAGAGGAGGGTTGGTTTAAAGGATCATGATGAAACTTAACAGATG
The DNA here is from genome assembly GCF_003668045.3 of Cricetulus griseus. Taxonomy (NCBI): domain Eukaryota; kingdom Metazoa; phylum Chordata; class Mammalia; order Rodentia; family Cricetidae; genus Cricetulus; species Cricetulus griseus. The sequence continues at coordinate 360,094,598 of NC_048595.1, read as the reverse complement.
GCAAATATCCAGAAAGACAGCCCTGTGGTGACAGCACACATCCCTGGGGCCTGCTATGTGAGTGAAGCAGCAGACAGAAAATGAGACTGTTACTGCCTCTGTAACTCCCACTGAAGACATAGTTAGAAAAACAGTAAGGGAAAGAAGAGAACAGTCAAGAAAATCATACAAGGAGCCCTTGACAGACTTTGTCAATGTATTAACAAGATGCATGATTCTTTCACTATTGTCATCTAATATAAGATACACACCTTGGAGGCCTGCATTAGTTTACCTCAAAAATCTGAGATGTGTTTACTGCCCAGCATAACCTCAGAAGTTGGCTATAGAGATTCCTCTATTGCAACTTCATGAGGAACAGAGAGAGACAAAGTTAATAAGGACATTTTTGTGACATCATGTCAACCTACGTCTTGTTTAGTGAGGGGAAACATGATTTACAGTGGGGTGAACCAAGTGCCAGATCCTTGTAGAATGATCAGGCCAGATACATGGTCTTTCCTATGCCTAGACTGACAGGTTACATAGGTCAAACACTGATTACTTGGAGCATACATATGTGTGGGGGCGGGGTATGCAGTGCATGAAGATACCCAAATAGTTCAGGTGGCTATGAGCTACCAACTGTGCGTACTGGGAACCAAACTCCCGTCCTCTGCAAGAGCAGTGCATACTCTTAAACCCTGAGTCATCAACCTAGCCCCGGTAGCTGTTTTTCTCAGTTATTTGTGCTTCCTGTCTTCTTGTGCAGTCTTCCTTCTTACTGTCCTAAGATAACCAGTTGGATTTTTTTTTTTTGCAATGAACCATAGCTTTTCTTTGTGTGAGAGAACATGTCTGTTTCTAGACAAGGACCAGTAAACAAGTTCAAGGTTCCACAGTCAGCACCAGTGGAACGGATCACCACCAGGGGAAAGAGAAAACCAAAAACATCTGTTCCATTTGGCTGTTTCTCTGATTTGTGCTTGCTGGTTGGCTTGGCTACTATAGCAACCTAATTTTTGTAGATCTTCAACTATATACATTTTACTTAGGTATTACTTTCCAATGAAAGGTGTAACAGTTCCACTCTTGCACTGTTGCTTTTTCCCAGATGTTTTAGATGTTGACTGATGAATTCTTCTGGTGTAGTCTGCAGAGCTGGCCACAATTCTTGCAGACCCGTTTCTCTCTCCTGTTTGTCTGCATCCAGACTCAGTGTAGTCATTGCTTAGTCTTTTCCAACACCTCTACTTCTTTTTATTTAGTTTGTACTCAAGTTATAAAAATAGTCCTTTCTTGCTGAACTCTGCGGGATGCTGCTGAGAAGGCTTTTCCCATTTTATCACTTGATTCCTTTGCTCTGAAGAAATTGACACATCAGTCTAGAAGGACAATTCACAAAATGTCCTAGGAAACCAAAGGTATTTTTCACCTCAAACAAAGTAAATTAGTTAGGAATATACTTCATTTTTTGTGTCATTTGGAGAATATTTTGCAGTAGGATGCATTTTGGCCTTTAACAGTATATGCTGAGGAATGCATTTTTCCACTCAACTTTGATTCACAGGGTGCAGGCAGGGAGGAGAAAACTAGAATAAATGAAGAGAAATTGTTTACTGTGTCTATTCCTTCCTTGTATTAAGTTCCATATAGGCTATATTTTATTCTAAGATGTCTGATTTTAAAATATCAATATAATCTTAATATGACATGTTAGTTTGAATTATACATTTTTCTTGTTCATTAAAAGGGCTACAAATGGCATTTTTACTTATATTGCAAGTAAACAAGTATTACATTTCATAAAAATAAATCAAAAGAAAAGAATCAGTGTTTTAATTATGATGGTCAAGAATAGGAAAGTGAGTACTTGCTGGCCGCTGTAGGTGTCATATGATGACTTTTTTCTTTTAATATTGTGTGTTAAGAATTATACTAACCTCTTATTCATAAAGGAATGTATGTGTATGGCCAAGCAATCATATCAGATTTGAGCATGACTCATCTACCATTGGAGAGAACACACTTCACTTTCTAGAATATTTTCAGTAAAAGGATGAAAGTCAGACTCCACTGCAATGTTTGTCTCGATAGTTTGACATGATCCAGAATCACCTAGGCAAAAAGTCTCTGAAGTATTATCTAGATTATATTAATTGTAGTGATATTATGTGGCATCATTCCTTTGACTGGGAGCCCAAGCAGAATAAAAAGAGCAAGAAAACTGAACTTTAGCATTTATCTGTGTTTTCTCAGTGTGGATGTTAAGTGAACTGCTGGCTCCTGCTCCTGCTTCCATTACCTCCATGAGTTTGGAACTCTGTGGTGGAAAACTCCTTGAACACCTTGCATAGAGTTCATGGGGTGCATCCTGCTGGGAGCCAGAAGAAAAGACTGTTAAGAGAAAAAAGGATAAAGGATGTGATTATTTGAATGTCCTTCATCATTTGGAATCTTTGAGTGCTTGGCCTTAGTTGGTGGTGCTGTGAGGAACAGTGGTGCAGTCTTTCTGGAAGAATTAAGTGACAGGGGATGGAATTTGAGAGATCATCTTTGCCCTACCTTCAGTTTATTGTCTATGCTTTGCACTTGTGGATGAAGATGTGATCTCTGCGTTCCTGTTCCAGCTGCCTGCTGACATGCCTTAACCATCTCCAAGCACTCTTCATTGGGAATCAGAAGCCACAAAGCATTCATCTTTCTTAACTTGCCTTTATCATGGTGCTTTATCAGAGCATCAGAAAAATTACTAATGTGGATGATGCCCCCTTCATGGTATTTCAGAAGGAAACAAGGACTCTTTCAAGGGCTGATATTAGGCCATTCGTGCTCTAATCTGATTAAGAATCTGACTGATTTATGTGTACTGAGAACTCGAATGAGGCTAAGTGAAAAAAAGTAATGTATAGATTACTTTAACTGTGAAATGTCAAGACAGCATAGCATTCAGCCTATGGCTTGGCTAATTCTCCATGGTTTTATGAAGTTCTACAGTGAGATAGAATAAATAAAATTGTAGGCTGTCTTGAGTGATTGAAATACAAAGGGAATGCGTGTGTGTACTTGACACAGGCCTGGTCCAGTCAAGAGCCATAGCTTCTAACTCATGGGAAAATGACAAAGCCTTTCCTTGTTGTCAGTGTAGATGTTAATAGTTTGTGGGGTAAATGTTACTATAGCTTCCTTCTTGTGGATTTTTTATAGTCTAAAGACTTCTTTCTTACACAGAATGTTCCTTCCAAGAGTAGCTAAATCTGTCTCTTTGATCCAGCTGGGTACTATAAACACTGCTTCTTTTTTTTGTATATAACAACTCTCTTTGTTGGATTCTATCAATAATCTACCTCTCTGATCAACTCCATCTAACAAGCACACAGATTTTGGGGTGCTGTGGCTTTTCCATCAAAGAGTGTCCAACCTTACCCAGCCTTTTTTCTGTGTCTCTGTGTGTTTGGCTTTACTTTATTCTTTTGCTGCCTGAGTCAGATCCATCACTGGAGTCATGTGAAGTGCAAGGCATAAAACATTTAAAGAATGTAGTTCAGTAAGGAGAGTTGCATGAGCAAGTTTAAATTTGTGGATAAGGAGAATGCAGGGACAAAAGAGAAACACTACTTTCTTCATTTGGAAAACTTATCACCTCAATGGAACAGAAGGAAAAAAATATTCTGAAGGGAAGGTCCTGTCAATCAACCTCTCTTACCCATGAAAATATAAATTAATTTTAAAGGAAAATCCTTGGGATGAGGATGATGAATAAGGGTTTTTCTACTCAAAACCACCTGCTAAAGGTTGTAACTTTGTAGATACTACCATTGATGCATAAAGAAATCACTACAGCTATGGTCCAAGTAGGCTAAATGTTCAGTTAGTATTGTAATTTGACATCATGTCTTCATAGTACTGTCTTTACAACACAAAAGATACATGACTGATGGGGTGAGAGAATTTTGTTTCATGGATTCAGGGAGCTGCTGAATGGAATGCTGGCTATGTCTGTCTGGATTGGAGTCCCTGAAAGAAAGACTTGGAAGATCACTGTGTGAAGCTGTGAAGATGAAGCCTAAGATGTTATGGAGACAAGATGGTATTGAAGATGCCAGGTCTGTAGGGAGTGGGTCAACTCCTGAATGAATGTGTATTATCTGATGTGGGCACATCATACACAAAGAATACCAATGTCTCAGACCACTGGTTGAAGCCCAGACAGAAGAAGCAAAACCTTCCTTTGGTCCATATGTGGTTATTGATATTGTATGCAGAAAATACAATGCTTTCTTCTTCCTGTTTACAGCCAGAAGACTGCTCCCCTGTGAGGTTGCTCCTACCAAGGAGAGTTCAGCAAGCCTCCTTGTTCAGCGCTATGCAGCATCCCTGCCTCCCTGTTGCATATAACAAAAATAATGAATTTCTTGGATGCTACAGTTCTCTATCTGAGAGGCCAGATCACCAGGCCTCAGCTTTTCTATCCATTTGTATGTGTCTGATATTTCCTCATCCCCTTTCTGCCCATGTGAGTTCAGTTCCTTGATCCACAGAGGATGCCTTATGAGGCCACAAGCTATCTACTGAGGAAAGCTGAACACATGGAGTGGAGTCAGGCAAAGAAAAGACCACCTGTGCCACAAACATAGGGGGAGGTGTACTGGGGCATTCCAAGCCACTTGGAGCCCAGATGATTTCATCAGGAGACAACCTAACAGACTTAAAGCCACAGAAGTGGGCATTTTCCCTGTTGAGTTTTATCTTTTATTGATCTTATCTTTCTTTTATATGCCTCAGTCCTTCCCTTTGCAGTGAAAATGATTATTGTGTCAGTTTTTAATGGAAATATGTAACTTGTTTTCTATTTTATAGGAGTTCACATTTTGGAGATGACCTTGAATTTTAGGAGAAACTTCAGTTATGAATGCTGGACTATTAAGTATTATGGAGACATATATTATTCAACTATCTATCTATCTATCTATCTATCTATCTATCTATCTATCTATCTATCATATGTATCATCACCTCCCTTTCCCTTCTCTATCTCCTCTTTTCCCCCTACCTTCTCCTTCCCTCCTCTTAAATACATGCATGTGGATCTGTGTTTTTTGTGTGCAGAAGAACTTAAGGCCTTATATTGAGGTTGGAAATGGACCTTAATCACTCTTCTGCTATATATCATGAGACAGGGTCTCTCAAACCCAGAGCTTGCCAATATAGCTAGTTTTCCTAGGCTCCTTGCTTTGGTGATCCTATCTCAAACTTGAAAATCTCAAACTACAACTATAATAGGTATACTTAGCATTCATGTGTGTTCTGGGGATCTAAACTCAGGCCCTATGGTGGTTTGAATTAACTGTCCACCATATTCTCAATTATTTACATATTCAGTCCCCAACCGATAGCATTGTTTAAATAGGCTTAAGTGGTGTGGCCTTGATAGAAGAAATATGTGGCTGGTAGTGGGCTTTGGAATTTCAAGTCTTTCACCATTCCCAGTGCACCCTCTCTGCTTGTGTTTGATGATACAAGCCTTCAACTTGTCCTCCAGCCCCATGCCTGCCTACTGCCACTTCTCCCTGCTCTGATGGTATTGGACTCATCTCCCTCTGTAACTGTAAACCCAAATAAACCATTCATTCTATTAAACTTGGCCATTGTGGTTTAGCACAACAATAGAAGAATATCTAGTAGAGGACCATACACTTTCTCAGTGAGGAATTTGTGTGTTAAACAGTCTCTCTGGCCCACTATGGGGCATTTGAAGTGAGATTGTGTGTTTTTGGCATTGTATTGGTTTGTAAAACTAGAAAGATAGGACTTAAATTATTATGACTTTAAAGTGATGTATTTGGATGTCAAGTTAAGAGTCAGCCAGTGTTAGGATGGATAATATTTATTACTAACCAGAGTTTCTAAAACTACCTAAGAGGTGAGTCTCTGGGCTTGCCTTTGAAGGATTGTTGAGAATTGGTTCACTAAGGTGGGATGATTCACCTTAGCTGTGGATGATGCCTATTTGGTGGCTAGTGTCGTGCACAGAGAAGAGAAATCCAAACATGTACTAGTATTCGTTACTCTTTCTCTTTCTTGGCTGTGGATGCAATAAGATGAGCTGCCTCAAGCTTCTGGTCTATGACTTCCTTACTATGATGGATTGAACCTTGGAACTATGAGTGAAAACAAGTTCCCAGCCTACCTTAAGTTGCTTTTGTCAGGGTATTTTATCAGGGCATTGAAAAAATTCTTTATAAAGTTACCAAAAGTAGATGATGACATCATAAAAAAGTCTATGAATCTGACAAATATGATTCTGGATAATTGGATTGTTGACTAGGACAAGGAGGTCAAACCCAGGGCCTTGTACTTGCTAAATTAGAAATTTTCCAACTGAGTTACATACCCTGCCTTACACAGAGACTTTGAAAAGTGAGTTTATGTATCTTGAACGATTTATGGTAACAAAGATATTTGAAGAAAGGCAAGTGGCAAGCCACCAAAAATAAAATCAGACACATACTGTGAGTTAACTTCTTCATTTAAATAGCTTGGTAACCTTCCCACTGAACTGATGCTTTGAATATCATTGAAGATTAGAAACATCTTAATACTTGATAATATCATGGAATAAATACTGTAACATAATATTCAGGTTATTATAAAATTCCCAACTTTCAGCATAGCAAGGTTTTTTCACAGATCCCTTCTGCATTTGGCACATATTCAGTGTAACAAAAGCCACTCTCCCAATGTGATAATTCACAAAAGGGCATTACAAAATTGAGATCCTGTTTGTGAGAGCATTTCGATTCCTTGTGAAGGAAGAATGAATTTCTTGGCTGAAATCATCTTTCCCAGGAACTATCAGCTTTCTTGGTTTTTGAGAGATCTAACTGATTTGTGTCACCAAATATAAGCCATCCATGCTTATGGCAAAGATCATAGTACATGCCATGCTTGACTGGAGCTGTTATTTCCACTTCTGGGGACAATTTTATAGAAGGAGCTGTGCTCCTGTGGCTTCTGCAGATAGTCCTAAATGCCAGCTCTAGGTGCTCTGAGTGAGATCATAGAACTGCATTTTACTTTCTGTGTTCTTTTTAACTGGAATAATTCTGATTCCACAGACATCCTCATGAATAATAGCTTAGATTATATTTTAGAATTCTTGGATTTTTAATGTGGCTATTTGTATTCTGTGTTATACTTTCTCTTGCACAATCTTTCATGTGATTTTTATAGACAGCTATTTCATGTCCACATTTATTTTGTATTTATATTTAGGTTTCATGGACAATGTTGCCTTTCATAGATGATGACTTTCATGTTTGTTATCAAATTGAAATTGCCTTTTTTTCAGTTTCTGTCTCATAACATGTGCAGCTATGGTATTAAACATCCTCCCAGTTATGGATATGAACACCACAGCATCGAAGTAGTTACTAAGTCAAGGCAAATATTATATACAGTGGTACATCAGGTCAAAATAGTGCCAATAAAATGTAAAACAAAAGAAATTGCTGGTCTACAACTAGATCTCCCTGAAATTGCTTTAAAATAGTCACCAAACATCATTAGTGTTCAGTGCCTATGCTCCTTTGACCTTTCTGTGGAATTAGATGTATTGTTAGATATGACAGGTGAAAATTATGTCTTCAAAGAGTTGACTCTCTTAGATAACAGATATTGTATTGAATGCTCTAAATAGTACTTCTTTAATTATAGGTTAAGAAATTATTTGACTAACACTTTGTAGAGAAATATTAAAATGCTCTAATAAGTATCTAATATTGTAAAGAGTAGGAAATAATGACATCACTTAGGTATGTGACTCATTTGTCAGTAAGGTCATTTTAGCTAACAGAAGATTATTATGATATGTGTTACCATTTCATTAAAATGGTCCAATAGGTATTGCTCAATGTCATTAAGAAGTAATGTTCAATGTCGTCTCACTCAGAACTTCAGAACACTGACAAAATTCCTGCCTTGACCAAATCCAGAAGGGAATATTCTGTTTATTTTCTAAGGTTTTATTCTTCATGATGTTAGGAGGTACTTGATAGGTAGGGGAGCTACTGTATGCCTTACACTTGTGCCTTAATAATCTATGAGCTCCCTAAACTGATCAAGTCGATAGTCAGGATTGATGGCCATGATAGTTTTACATTCCAGTTATTAATATATGACTCTAAATCCTCCATCATAATAACTGGGTTATAAAGATGTAGGCTGCTCTAGGAATTATGACTTTCAGTCTCATACCATGCCTGTGGTATAGTACATACGTAGTTCTTATTTAGTTTCTTAACCATCCTTCCTCCTGAGTGTACTCGGCCAACATAGCTGAGCTTACTGACTGGCTCACATAATATTTAAGCATACCTTAAATGTCCTCCCCTGATAATGAGATTGATGACTGACTTATATGCTATCCTATAGCCATGATCCAGCAGCTGGTGGAAGAAGAAGCAGACACCCACAACTAATCACTGAACTGAACTGGAATCCAGTTGCAGAGAAGGAGGAGTGATGAGCAAAGGGGTCAAGACCAGGTTGATGAAACCCACAGAAACAGCTGACCTGAACAAAGGGTAGCTCTTGGTCCCCAGACTGATAGCTGGGAAACCAGCATGGGACTGATCCAGATCCCAGGAACATGGGTGTCAGAGAGGATACCCCAGAAATCTATGGGGCCTCCTGTAGTAGATCGGTGCTTATCCCTAGCATACATGTGGAGTTTGGGAGCCCATTCCACATAGAGAGATACTCCCTGAGTCAAGACACACGGAGGTGGCCTATCCCAAAGGATATGACAGACTCTGATGACCTCCTGGGGAGCAGAAAGGGTATGTAATAGGTAGGGTTTTAGTTGGGGGTGGTGGTAGGGGTGGAGGGGCAGGAGAGGGAATTGGGATTGTCATGTAAAACAATCTTGTTTCTAATTCAAATAAAAAATCTGGAAAAAAGACCCTCAAAGATTTAGACCAATGGAATGGAGGAATATCCTTAGAGTATCTTTTACAGTCAGGGTGGCTTCCTGTGGTGCTAGTGGCTTCCTGTGGAGCTCAAAACTCAATGATGACAACAGTGGCATAAAATTGAAGAAAACAATGAAGTAATTCAATGAGTTACTAGAAAATACAGATTATTTCCCCATCTGAAAGCTATAAAACAGTAATATAGTTTAGGAGAATATGAGTAAAACACATAAAATTATTTCCAAACACTGAATATGAAAATACTACATCACCAACTTACTAGACTTACTTCCAGGTAGAAAGAAAAATTCAACGTGTGAATATATGTCACAAAATTACATAAACTATATAAAAATATGTAGCATTATTTAATGTAACTCAGTTTGTTTAATTATGGGCACTACAAAGAAACATGCACTTCAATAAGTATGAAAGATATAGGGAAAATTATTGAGTGAGTTTAAAATATGTAAAACTTGGAAAAATTGGGGATCCAAAGAAATTCCAGGGAATAAAATTAGAAAGACAGTATGTTGGGAAATATTAGACAATAAATGGTGATTATAATTAAATCATAATTTGTAATTTTCAATAACAAAACCTAAACCATTGACACGTATACTCAATAAAAATTATGTATAGTAATCAATGCAAGAAAATTATTGGGGTAAAAGAGCCACACAAGGAAAGACATTTTAAACTGCTTCAAATGCCAATTGAAGGGCAAACTGTGTGACTCAACATGCCACACTACAGATTCCATGAGGAGATCCCCGGCCCCTTTTTAGTTTAGTTTTGGTATTGGTTGAATGTTTTGTTTGGTTTTTGGTTTTTCCTTTAAATTTTGTTTTGTTTTGGAGGTTTCCTTGATCATGCTGTTTCATCCCAGGAATAGAAAAGTAACTAATATAAATATATATTGGTAGTTTGCTTTTGCTACTTCAATAGAAATAATTATTTTTACTTTAAAGTGATTTATTGTAAGATTCAGATAGTGGTAAGATGTACACATAGTGATACTTGAGTCTTTGGATAAACAATTATGAGGATGCTTGGTGGAAAGCTGGAGAATTTTTTAATAAAACTATTGAGTAATGCATCAATACTAATGTCAAATCTTGTGATAGTAGAGATGTTTTGATAAGAGACTGTCCTTATTTTGAATGAATTTAAAATATTTAGTGATGTCATTACGATCAATGCATTAGATTGTCAGAATTGTCATTATAATGTCAGAACTGTGACAGACATGAAAGAGGGAAAGAGAACAAAAATATGACAGTTCTACCTTTTGAAGCTAACTAAATGTTCCTTGTATTATTCTATCAACTCCTCAGTATGATGAAAATTTTCAAAACTATTAGCAAAATTTTCCTTCCTATGTCCAGCATTATAGACAAGACTGCTGTAATAATTATCTTCTAAAGTATCTAACTTACCTAGTAATAAAACAGTTTATAGAAAGATTATAATTCTGTTTGAAAAGTACAGAAATAAAAATAATTGTAGTCTTCCAGTTGCAAAATAGGTTATTAAAATTCACAGGGTAAACAATGGCCTTAAAGAAAGAGAATTTCTTGCTTGGGAGGTTTGAAGTTCACTAAAGTAGGCTCTGTGTGACTTAATACATGCATTTGTGTCATGAAACAAGTGTCATTTTAGGATTGTTCAGTTTTATTAATACATTGACACAAATAAAATATATGTGCATATATATATATATATATATACAGAATTTTATAGGCATATAGTTATTTTGCACAATACAATTAAAAGAAAGTGAAAAGAATTGATAATACAGACTATTTCAAGTGTACCCAAGTGCCTTCTGCTTTGGAGACTTGCAGCGAATGTGTTCTTTGAACACTATACAAAACTGAAGGACTTTGGATAACGGCTCAAATGGGAAGATTTAAAAAGCATTGAGGAAAGTGAAATGAAGCAGAATTAGACTAAATTACAAATTTCAGATGACTAACCAATCAAGCCCACAAAATAAACATCGATGGTGTGTCATAGAGGAAGAGATTCTTTGTAATTCTGAAAGAAATTGGAGCAGTAGGTTATGAGTCTCTATTCCACAGCTGTGATAAGGGGTAAATGTGGACAACTCACAGAAGCAGAATTTTTTACCCTACAAACTGTATCTCAAGAGACCCAACTGAGGCCTGATAGAAAAGCTGAGCTCGTGGGTAGGACACAGACACTGCTAAATATTGGCAGGAACTCAATAGAGTTGCAGAGCACAGCAGTGCCAGTGAGATTGAGCTCTCATTTTCAACAGCATGAATTTTCAACAATTTTAATATCAGTTGGGAAAAATTGAATTTACTAAATTTTCCTGGATTTGAAAAGATTTTTTTTGTTGTTGTCAAGTAGAATGGAATTGAAATTCAAAATTAAATCATAGAATGTTATGTTTTGCAAGATTAAAATGGAAATGTAAAATCCCCATCTGCTACCCAAACAAAACGTTTCCCTTCATCACAATACCAGACTTGATCACTTTTGAGTTTATGAGAACTTCCTTATGTATTTTGAGGTAATAAAAATAAAAATATTAACATTTGTATATCTAATAACTGCTATAAGAAATACTACTCTTTGTCCAATTAAAAATTCCTAGCTCTTGCTGATCAGAGCAAGTGGGAGCTAACTGACTCCTGACTGGCAGCTGGGTACCAGCATAAGACTGAACTAGGTCCTTGGAATGTGGGTAATAGTTTGGTGGCTTGGGCAGCTTGTGGAACCATTTGATGTGGAACCACTATTTATCCCTAGTGCATGAACTGGCTTTTTGGAGTTCATTCTCTTTGCAGAGATACCTTGCTCAGCCTAGATAAGGGGGTGGGTGGGGGGAGGCGTGTTGGTCCTGTCTCAAAGTGGCATGCCAGACTTTGATGATTCCCCATGGGAGTCCTCACACATTCTGAGGAGTGAATAGGGGTAGGCTGGGGAGAAGGTGCTTGTGGGAAGGAAGTGGGAGGACAGGAGGGAGAGGGACCTGGGATTGGTATGTAAAATAAGATTGTATAAAAAAATCCCTAGTTCTGCTCCAGCAGACTGATCAAGAAATATTTATGATTGTGTGTAACTCAGATCAAGAATTCTGTATTGGCAACTGCAAAGTAGCAGGCATTTAAAACAGAAGTTTTCTAGTCTGGGTAGTTCCTAACTAATACCAAGACTGTGATATTTCTACTGAAGCAGAATAATATTGTAAATCTCCTGGTTCCTGCCCCTTGAGGAGATGGCATGAACCTAGTCAAACTTTCCTTCCAACGGAACACTTATAGCCCTTCCTACACCTGGAAAGCTTTGGTTTGCTGTATTTTCACTTTTATTTTAAATATTCTATCTCCTTCTGTTACATTTTATTTAGTTTGAGACCAAGAGTTTTGTTGCTCTCCCAAATAACCTGCATTAAGTTTTTAGCACACATGTCAGATAGCTCAGAACCACCTGTAGCTTCTGCTTCTGGATCTTATGTCCTTTCTAACTTTTGCAGGTATCTGCACACATAAGGTATTTATACACACACACACACACACACACACACACACACACACACACACACACACAGAGAGAGAGAGAGAGAGAGAGAGAGAGACAGAGACAGAGAGAGACAGAGAGAGAGAGAGAGACAGAGAGAGACAGAGAGACAGAGAGATACACCTAAAAATAAATAAGACTTTACATTTTTTTAAATAAATATACTGCTTCTACTTTACCATCTGTTCTTCCCAATAGTTGAGTCATGTTATAAGTAATGAAATGATAATATTAGACTTAAGTAACTCTAAAAATGTCCAGATATTAGCAAAAGAGAGATTTAGTAGTGGGCATTTTTTCACACTGTATCACAAGGCATCTAATTTCCTCAAGATGAAGCTAAAGCATCTGATTAGAATAATATTGAGTTTCCAAAGACTTTCCCTTACATGTGTAAAAAAGATGATCTTGGATAATTCATATGAAATTTCTCTATGACAGTAGATTCAGAGTGAAGGAGAAGAGCACTGAATTCAGGTGGATTTCTATTTTTTTAATCATGGAAAAATTAAGTTTTCCAGAGAAGGAATCATTTTCTAATGTCTGTCAATTCCATGCAGAAATTGGATGCCAACAACACATTGGAGACCTATCAAATGAGTTTAAATATTTTTTATTCTATGTCAGTTCAAGTTCCTTTCAAATTAGTATCTTCTGTTTTTTTTTTTTTTTTCTGCTGCTCATTTATTTTCTTCCAAAATCTCAAGTGATCTTATGAGGAGTCTCTTCTGTTGAGTATCCAGACAGGCTCTGGAATCTAAGGTTTAGTGACTCACTGATTGCAATGTTTTAGACAATGTAGATAAGTCAAGCTTACACTCCTGTAAGAAAATGAATTATATTTAGTTTATTTGCAAGCGAGTGATATTTTAATATGCAGTAATGAAAGCTAACACTACCTACAAAGGGGGAACTAATGATTATAATAAAAACAAATACTAACAAACAATTTATCTAGTAATTCCTATTTAAAGAATTAATCTTCCATTTTATTATATGTATGTGCAAAGATTTAGGTTAAAGTCATATATTGAAGCAATTTTATGTAACTACAAAGTGGAAAATAAATGCCTTTAAATCCATTGATGTGTCAGTCATATATAGATGGACATTGATGCAAGTAAGAAAATGATAAGTCAAGAGATTAATATTAAATATTAAAAGAGAAGAAATAGAGTTCTGAACATTTCTTTAAAAATATTTATAGGTGAACAAAGACAAAATTGGACAGAAAATTAAGCTTTCATGTGTGTCCATTATAGGAAAGTATGTAGAATATTACATTATTTGTATCCTTCAGATTTGCTCACATTTAAACAAATTATTATTTTCTTAATTAATGCTGCTCACTGTTAATTTCATGCATGTATGTAATGTTTTCTGATTACTCTTTCTACTCACTCTCACTCATCTTCCTTCCATCCCCATCCTCATCCCCGTCCTAGTCCATTTCCCAGGCAGAATGGCCAGCTGAGTGATTTAGACTCCTAAAGGGACAGGGATTAAGAGAGTTACTTTTTCCTGAAGCTATTGGAGTACCCAAGTCAGGGAGATTTGGGAGTTCATTATGGGGTGGATTTGAGGGAGCAGGTCTCCTTCCTGGGTGCATGGGCATCGGGAAAGAGTCTTGATGAAGTACAGAGGAGATGAACTGAGGGAAGCAGTCCTCTTGCTGTGTTTAGCCAAACATACCAGCTAGGTGCCTGGAGAGGTTCCAAGATTCAAAGGCTGGAAAATTTTGGTTCTATAAGCAAGGTTTGGCTTTGTGTGTGGTGTGTCAATTGGAGACCTTGCATTCTGGTCAACTCATAACACTGGTCAAAGCAAGTGGATTTTAGGGAGCTTAGAGAAGACATGGAAAGCCTCCCATGCCTGACCCAGCAGCATGGTTACTGCAGGTTCATGATGAAGTTGGGTTGGATGTGGAGCAGTTAGAAAAGAGAAAGGAGAAAGCCCTACCTGGTTGTGAGGTTGGTCCAGTGTCCCCGGACTAATGAATTATTTTAATGATATGTACTAGAAATAGTTTTCACAAATGGTTTCAAAGTCCTATAGCTGACAAATATACTCAAGAATGTATGAGTTTGGAAGCATCTAGTTCTTTGATGGTTAATGCATTTGTGAAGCTCTCGATGCTGTCTCCTGCACTTTTCATGTACTGTTGCATTATTCATTCCCTCAACAAATAAATATTTGAGTGTTTGCAAGATGCTCTGCTATTTACCAGAGTTTTTAGGTTCTATAAGGAATTCACATATGAATTCAAACATTTTATAATCTAGCTCAGGAGATTAGAAAACCAACAGTTAATTATTTGAATAAATAGATAATCAACAACGTAAATGAAGAGGAAGAATTTTGACTCTTTGCCAGGGATGTGTTTAGAACCCAAGAAGAGAAACTTACTTAATCTGATGATAAAGGATACATACAGTAAAATTCATCCATAAAGGGATTTCAAATGGATGGGATCCATGAGTCATGTCATGGACTCCATGAAGACACAGGTTTTCCAACTAAGTATTTATATGCTTTTGTCTAGAAGACAGGGTTTTGGAGGTCTCTAGTTGAACATCTTTATAGGTAAAATTAAATTCTAGGAATGATTTGTGTGTCCATTGACAGTGAAATCTTCAATGTAGAGAAATAATGAGTCATGAGAATTCTGAGTGGATAGTGGGATGATGGGACTTGGGAGGAAGGAGTGTTATCCTGACATTGGCTTAGGGGAGCATAGAATTAGTTTTACTTGTCTTGAAGTTGGAGTTCTGTTGCTATACAGTTTGGGTTACATTACAGAAACCTCTTGCGAACAAGGAATTAAAACTGAGAAGATAATTGGATGATGAGAGCTGAAGAGTTTGGACTATATATGATCACACACACAAATATATATATATATATATATATATATATATATATATATATGACAAGGAATGTCTCACGGCACTCAAACCATGACTTGTTACTTTGTCAAATGAATAATGCAACCAGACGTAAGTGAAAAAGATGAGGATAGGGAATCATGTTTGGAAAACCCAGAGCAGAGAGACAAAAGAAGTCACCAGGCATCTGGAGAAATTTATGGAAGAATCTATGATTTTTGCATTATTAAGACTGGTTAAAAATTCACAAAAAATCACATCATATGAATCAACTTTTATATTATAAGATTTTATTGTATTACAAAATTAAACATGCATGGAAATAAAACAGATGTGTGAAATAATGTCATTCATTTTTAACAACAGATAATTTCCCATAATTATTACAACTTAATTTTGAACATTAATTTCTCTATAGAATTTAGAAAAATATATCCTCCTCAGTGATGATTAGTATTATTGCTTTTGGAATTTTGTTTTTTTTTTTTGGTTTTTTGAGATAGGATTTCTCTGTGTAGTTTTGGAGCCTATCCTGGCACTCACTCTGGAGATCAGGCTGGCATTAACTCACAGAGATCCCCCTGCCTCTGCCTCCTGAGTGCTGGGATTAAAGGCATGGGCCACCAATGCCCATCTTGGAAATTTATGTTTTTTTTTTTTAAATCCCAAATGGATGAAACAGAACAATGGTCAAAGATACTGACCAACCTAGTGATTAGCTAGAAAAATATTCCTTCAGACCAGGAGGGACTTCGTGACTATGTTGTTTAACTTTATCCTGTATTTAACTACAGTCTTGCAAGGCTTCAGTGTAAATGACCAACCTCATGCCATGTACATATAGGTAATTCATCAAAGCAGGAACCCTTGGCCATTGAGGAGACAATTGACCTCAATTGATCTCAGTTGACTACATTCACTTCATGTGAAATGGTTTTCATACCATGAAAATATGGCCACTTTAGCACAAACCAGATATACTGAAATAATAATAGGTATATTGTCCCATTCCATGGGACAATAAATGATAACAGGCTAGTGACAGTACAGTATGAACTTGCTGCTTCTGAATTTACTACCCATTAAATGGGTAAGCTACTTGTTACTACTAAACTTATATACTAAGTAAATTATATATAGAAAGCTGCAAAAACAGAGTAAAAAGGCAAAGTTTGAATCTTTCTGATGAGGATGTCACTTCACTCCCAAGTCTCATACTATATTTTCCTTTCTAATTTTAATTTAAAATTTTTTATTTTGCCAAAATTTTTATAAATGTCTGTATAAATGTGAACTTAAAATATGGGGATAATTTTGAGGAAAAATTCAAAGTGTCAGGTATCACAGATCTGTACTTTGGAAAATAACTACCTTATTAGTCACAGTATAAGGAAAATAAAATACAGTAATATTGAATGTTAGCTAAATTTGAAGCTTCTTTGGGCAATGTAATACAGAAAGGGACAATTTAAAAATTGCTCAACCCTTTTGGTTAGCATGCAAGAAAGATTATAGCTAAGCCTGAATGAATGTGGCCCATTCATTTACATGTCAACTTTCCCAGAATGAGACAGTTTCTCCCTTCATAGAAGACAACCTACACTTCAGTGTCTGTTACTGTTATATCAATGTGTCCTATCAGAATCAGGGTTTTTTCCAAGAAAAGTATCACCTTATTCAGTTTTCTTATAGGAATTACAGTTATGAAAATTTTGTAACCCCTTACTGTTTGAAGGAATCTATAGTTGGCGTTAATTTGGCAAAGGAGCATAGACACAAGATCTGTGTAAATTTCCTAAGTACTCTGATTGGTGGCAGAACTATAGTGCCAGAAAGCAAATATGGCTACCCACTCAAAACCCCAAAATAACGTGCAATAAATTAGTTCTCAAAGAACCCCTGGCTAAATAAATAGCAATAAGAATTGAATGTAATGATGCAATTACAGGAGATTGTCATTGCTCTTGGTTACCCTCCAGGGTTTGATGGTAAGACCCTATTGCTAAAGACACCACATACTAAAGTGTGAGAACATGGAAAACAAACATGTACCTACCTGGAAGCTTTATTCCTGGAAGCTCTCTTTCATAGTTGGTGCTGCAAAATACATTGTATGCTACCAAGCAAGAAAAGTAATCAAGGCTTACTCAGCTAGGATCCTATGAACTACGGTAATGACTGGGCTGGTACAATGTGTCCTGCTGCTCAGTAGGTGCACAAGTGTTACTGGAGTAACCAGCCATTTCCTGATGTAAGCACACCCATGTGACATTGAATTATTCCTGGTGCTGTTAACAATTCCCCAAACTCATTTTAGATGATGGTTGTGTTGTGTGAAGAAAAAGCAAAAAAAATTAAAATTAGGCAAGGAGGGAACTGCATGGGGCAGACTCTAGCACATTGCAATTCAATGCTCCCTGTTGGTTTATCACCATGCACTTTGAGATAGTGATCATGCCTCTTAGAAAAAGAACAGTGAAAATTTGTGGCACACAGATAAGAGAGAAATTCATTTGAGCCTTAGTATGACAGGGTTCTATTGGGACTGTATGGCTCACTATTCAATAGTTAATGCCAATCTGTACTCCAGCGGTGGTTTAATGTTCAGTCCAGCCTACATGCCTATAGCCTACACCCTGTCACTCACACCGTTAATGTGTTCTGCATGATGCACAGTCTCTGGGGAAAAAAGGAAATTTTCATTAGACAAGACATTTCCAAAGCTTAGAGCTACCTCCCTGTCTGAAGATAGAATACAAGTTAAAGTTCTTATTAAATAATAATTTGCTAATCAGTATATATACTTTGTATCTATAATCAAAGACCAAAGATTTTAGCATCATGAGATTCAATACGGACAATTGTTTATTAATAAAATGACTACCTTTCAAGTATACCCCTGTAAACTTTATGTATTTATAGTAGTTGTTAAATTGATATTTTTGCTTTTATATTTGGAAAAACATTCAATTAATGGATTTTGGATCTTCCTAGACAGATCCAAATTGAGGACTGAGGGAGAATTCCTGGTTTCCCAAAGTAAATTGAATATACTAAAAGCTATTTAAGCAGTGGTGTCAAATGGCAAATTTGCAATCTGGGAACATTCATTAGGAAGCAGATGGTGAATAGTTATTTTTTGTATCTATAGAAGAGGGTAGGTATAAAGTAAAAATACAGTAAAACCGACTGTACTGGATAGTTACAGCTATCTGTCTTACAGTTGTTGCCGGAAAGAGGTCGATCAGTAAAAATACCAACAAATGTTAAGAACTTTTCACAGCAAGGCAGCTACACAAAGTTTCACAGTGCTAGGCTAAACAGATGATAAATAAATATCCATTACAAGGTTTTCTTTTTTTATTAACTTATTCTGTCACAACTGTAGTTCCCCCACCTCAGTCCCCTCTACCCTATCCCCATCCACCCCTCCTCCATTTCCTTTCAGAAGAGAGATCTCCCAGGGATGTCAAACAAATATGGCATATCAAGTTTCAATAAGACTAGGCACCTCTCCTCTTTTTAAGGCTGGAGAAGACCACTTAGGAGGGAAAGGGTCCTAGAAGCAGGCAAAAGAGGCAGGGACAGCCCATGTGCCCACTGTTGGAGTTCCACCAAAGCACCGGCCTGCACCACTGAACATATATACGTAGTGCCTAGGTTAGATCCATACAGGTTTCCTGATTGTGGGTTAAGTCTCAGAGGGTTCCTGTGAGTTTAGTTTTGTTGGTTCTGTGTGATTTCTTGCAGTGTCTGGCTCCAACAATCCTTTTCCCCATCTTTCTTGTGTAGGATTCATCAAGTTCTACTTAACGTTTGAATGTGGGTCTCTGCATGTATTTCCATCAATTGGCTGGATAGAGCCTCTCTGATGGTGATTATGCCAGGCTCCTGCCTACAAGTACTGCAGAATATTATTAGGAATCATTTCACTTACCTTTTCTTTCTGGGCTTGTTTGGTTCTGTCCTAGGTATCTTAGCTAGCTTTACAGCTAGTTTTTAAAAGTTCCTATCAATGTGCTTGAATTTGAACCACAACATCAATAAAGAACTTTAATCTAAGACATTGCCTTTGGGTTGACAAAATTCTTACCAACTGTAATTTTGTTCCTAGAAATGTGATGTTATTCAGATGAGGTTAGCAGGTCTAAAATGACATTCATTGAATAATGTTTACTTATTTCTTATATAGTATGTTAAATGGGTACATCATGTATGAAAAATGATCAGTTGGACCTAAAAACATACCCTTGTGTTAAGTGTTATAATAACATTGTTAGAATAAATATTATATTACTATATAATGTATAATATAACATGTTATATGTAATATATCATAATAGAAGTTTTAGTGTAAAACCAGCACATTCTAATACAGAGTGTATGTTACAAACAGCTGCTTCAGTGAGTGTTGTCTGAAAATTCTAATATTTCTTTAACATTTTGCAGCTACTATGTACAGCATCTGAAGGCAGATGTGGTACTTAGCTCCATAATTCATCATCATTGCCAATTAACATGTGAAGGAGCTGAGAGTGGTGTCTGCCTCTGTATCTTCATCTCTACCACTCAGGAGGATCTATGTTTCAAGGCAGGATAGGGCTACATAATAAGAGCCTTCTGAAAAAAATATACTCATTGGTAGAACATTTACATAGCATATGAAAGCCTAAGCCCCATCCCCTGTAGAAACACACATACACACACACACACACACACACACACACACACACACACAGAGAGAGAGAGAGAGAGAGGAGAGAGAGAGAGAGAGAGAGAGAGAGAGAGAGAGAGAGAGAAGAGAGACTGGGGATGCGCTGAAGAGAGGAAAGGGAAAAGGGAAAGTGGCATATTTTACTCTAAGAGAAAATAATTAAATAGCTTCTTAAAAGAAGACTCACAAATAGACAAAAGTTATATGAAAATTTACACATTTCCTTCTATGTTCTATGTAGTATTTGGAGAAATACTGATCACAAGGAGATACTGATTCACCAAGAAGAATGTATCCTATCAAAAGACAAATGATAACTGTTGGTGAGGTTGGGGAGAAAAGTGAGTCCCTGATGTCACTTATGGGAGTCTAAATGAATACATCAGTTTATAGAAAAGTGGGATTCATTATTTTTATTGAAAATAGGTATTTAATACAATGTATTCCTAATTATGGTTTCATCTCCCTGGTCTTCTCAGATCCTCCAATCTTGTTCTCCCACCCCCTTCTTTCTCTCTATAAGATACAAATACACATATAACAAATAATTATAATATTAAAATAAAATACAATGAAATAAAAACAGCCAAACCAGAATAGAGCAAAAACAAACAGAGGAAAAGCCAACAAAAAAGCTCAAGAAACACATATAGACTCAGAGGTACACTCATGAACACACAGAGAAATCCCATAAAAGACAAGAAGAAACCATGAAAGATATTAAAGGTTTAAAAAAAGCCGTAACTAAGCATCATGAGACAAAGAACCTCCAAAGATGCTATTGTGCTTGTTTTGTTTTCTGTTGGCCTTCTACTGTTGGGCATGGGGCCTGGCTTTAAGAGTGGTTTGCATTTCCTTCATTGAAGAAAACCAATTTTATTACAATCTGAACATCCCCTTCCTGGCTGTGTGTGTATCCAAGGGAAGATGGAGTCAGCATGGTGAAGACAAACTTGAGTTCCTGTTTTAATGGAAGTGCTACAAGCCTAGAAATAAACTACCTAAGTGTCCACAGGGTGATGAGCAGGTCAAGAAAATGTGGTACATGCACAGAATGGAATAGTACTTCATTAGGATGCACAAATCCTATTCTTAGTGGTAACATCACTGAAACTGGAGATCCTTAGATGATCATTAATGAAATATGGGAGGAATGGAGAAACAAGCTCTACATGAAATCACTTTCACGTGGAAAGTAAAGGTGTTACCTGAGGACTTGAGAGCTCATTAGTGATATGAAGCTAATTGAAGAGTAGTGTGGAGGCCGGGGGGTGGTGGCTTATGCCTTTAATCCCAGCACTCGGGAGGCAGAGGCAGGCAGATATCTGTGAGTTTGAGACCGCTTGGTCTACTATAGCTTGATCCAGGTCAGCCTCCAAAGCCACAGAGAAACCCTGTCCCAAAAAACAAAACAAAACAAAAGAATGGAGGGGATAAGTGCTCATCTATGGGTGCTTCATTTCACAGTTAGAGGACTGTGCTCTCTCTGGGAAGCTACTGCATAGTAAGGGATGGTGATCAAGGGAAGGCTTTTGAACATTCTTGTCACAAAGAATACATATATGAGGAGCTACATATGTTTGACCCATCAAGCAATGTTTACACATAGACATAACACATGGTGCTCATTGACATGTACAATATCAGTTTAAATGCATTTAATAAAATATGCATAATAATACATTTGTTTAAATGTATATTATTTCAAGGAAAAGTGGCATATGTATGTTTCTATATACACACATATAAAATAATAGTTATATTTCAATTGATTTCTAACTACTCTGAAGTCTTTAAATACCAAAAATAAAAGAATTATCTCCTTTAGTGTGTCCCTGCTTATATTTTTACTTTATTCATCTGCAGCATTTTCTTTTCATCTGTCAGAATACTGTATTTATAATGATAAATCTATTTAGTAACTTTCATTCCTAAGATAATAGCAAGACGTTTAAATTCCCATTCACAAAGTGAGGAAAACTTTTGGTGACTAGTATTTACTAGTACATGCCCAATTGAATTTTATCCCTAATAGATGCAATTATGAACCTCAAAACTCCCCTAATGGGTATTACTAATTCTTCTTAGTACAACAGTATATAACAGTGTAGTTATAAAGGTCCCATAGAAGGTAACTCAGAATTTTTTTGAGGGGTTAATTACAGCAAAGTCCTGTGCAGGATCCCTCTCTTTTCTCTTCCATCATGGGGTTCTTTGTTTACCATAAGCAGTTCACTAGGAAAAACACGCGGAAACAGCAAAGGAGTAATCAACAACTCTTCTCTACCTCCTTTCCCAAAAGTAAGGTATTTATGACATGTTTGAAGTGTTGTTTTCTGTATTTTACTATGAAATTCCAATTTTACAAAACACATATTTATCTCCTATCATCAGGAATATATGCATTTAAAATTTTATAGAATACATTTTCCTTTCTTTTTAGTAAACATTAAAAAGTATCTTCTGTCCATTTTATATTTACAAAGTGACAAATCATATGATTCAGAGCATACAATGGCTCCAGATAATGCTAATAATGCAATAACTATAAAATAGAAGTATTCTTCATAATAGCAATGCAGACATTAGGTTTGAAAAAGGAATTGCCTCTCTCCTTAAGTTAAGATCATATTTTGGCAGAACATTGAATGCATTGAAAATAATCTCCTTTCTCTCTGCAATGCTTTCCAGTGTGGCCATGGATTCTGTGTTTCTGTCATTGAAATCAAAGCACACTGTGCATAAATATACCATTTAGTTAAAGTTTCGTTTAGCTCTATGCTTATCACATTTAATTTTGAACTGGTGTAAATGATGAACACCACAAGTGAGTAGGTGTATCTCATTGATAATGCACAACTTATCTCTTCGAGAAAAATATACTTAATGATAAATGTGAAATTATTAAATTTTTTGAGAAATTTAGCTTTAAGCTGTTAAAATAATGTGAGAAACTAGCTAATTATGGCTATGTACATGTTATTTATACTTACTCAGATTATAAAAAGTACTTTTAGAAGACATGAATCTATTTTAGAATCACTGCCAGATGTTCAAAAGAAATAAACAAGCTCACCATGAAATATCAAATTAATATCTACATAGGAAATACTGTGTCCAGAGAGAAAATTGGAAGTACTCGAATGCACACAGTATTTCAGAAGGCAATGTTTAAACAGAAATCAAATATAGTTTCAGATACAAGGAATCAAGGCAGCTCAGCCAGAAGAGGTTCTTGACGCCCAAACTGAAGACCTGAGTTTGATCCCCTGGACTCACACAGTAGGAGAGAAACTATTCCTGCATACTGTCAGCTAAAAAGCAATCAGAACATTTGTGGCCCATTCATCCTATAGAAATTATTTAAGTTGCTGACAAAATTAACCTCAACAGAATGAACTTTCCTCATGTATCTCTGAAATACCAACTCCAAAACTCACATTTTGAAAATAAAAAATAAAACCTTATAATCCCGATATTCATTATGTCTGGACTTAATTATTTGGTAAATACCCATGTGCACACACTGGACTATAAACTTCTTCCAAGTGACATCATAAGGCATTTGGTCCTTTCTATTATATATCAGGGTTAAACAAGTAATTGTCATAAACATACTTGTGTATGAATGAAGGGTAGCATTCATTTCTCACTTAAATTGTAATCTTCCTTCTAGTTTAGGGCATGCATGCTTCAACTCTTCATCATGTACCCACAGGCACTCTGGGTGCTTCTCTTTCAAAGACAGGTGCTATCGCCATCAAAGGTCGCTTCAGTTTCTCTCCATCATTCATTGAAATCTTCTACAACACCCATATTTGCAATTCAGCCTTGCCTTAAACTTTTGCAATCAAACTCATTTCATTTTATCATAGATTTCTCTGACAGTGTCTCATCTTCTATTTTGAGCTTATTTTCCATCTGTTCCCAATGTGTAATATTCCATAAGGTTCTTGATTTATGCCTTCTCTACCAGAGTAACTAAATATAACTTAAACCTTGCTTTGGCATATACCTTAGAATTTCAAAGTATTTTGTCTTTTGTCTTAGTTGAAAAAATTCACTCAGTTTACTAGGAAAAAACAATAATTCATGTCATTCCCAATGAAAATCCCCTTTTGAAGTCTCCTTTAGGGAAAAAAGACCCTAATTTCTGACCATAAGGGAAGATAATCTCCTTTTTGACTATATTACACGTTGGACAAATATTTTTGTTTTAAGTTGGTGGATCCATTTTAAGTGACCTAACATGTCCCATGTATCATAGCCCCAAATATCATACACAAACACCTCCATAGTTATGGCTCTATGGCTCTACCACCTCAGACAGTAAAATATTATAGACCCTTAATTATATTTAACCTTCATCAATTGATTAAGCCCTCCACACATTGACAACTTCTATAACAATTAGAAATATTGATTAAGAATCAGATAAACATATAATATATAATTAATCACTTTCAGTGTTCATTATTTTGTGTATGTTATTTCCTTTCACAGAAATAACTGATGCAATGATAATCTGACTGATGAGGTAAATGCCAAGGAGTCCCTAAGGAATTAATTGAATCTTAATTGCTTTTCTCCAGTATATTAAGGAAACAATTCTTGCTCAGCTCCTGGACTTTATTCCACTAGCACATATCTGAATGTCTCAGTCATGCAGAGCACAAGTCATAATGAGTGATCCCTAGACTGAAGGGATAATGGTATAACCTAGTCACCCAATGCAGAAGAGAAATGGCAATGATTCCTTTGTTTATTGCACTACAAAAAGTAAAGAAAATATATCATAGAAAAATAAAAGCAACCATGGGATACTGATATAAGGTTAATTCACTCATATTGAGGACTGTAGTGGAAGCAGAGCAAGCTCAATTGCTTTTCTCCTTGTACAGTCTGGTTCCACTCATTTATAGTGGTTCCAAGTGAGTGAATTCTGCCCTTCAGGCCGCAATGGATAATTGTGAAAAACTGTTGGTAATTCTAACGAAACTGAGTGCTTCAATATTAGCTGGTGAGGAAAGAGAAAGTCTTTGTATTTGCTGTATGGGAGGAAGCCTGCAACATAACCCATTACTTTATCCTTGACAAAACTTTGTGGTTTTCTTGATGGTGGTTACCATGTCCATATACTTTACAAAGTTATTGAATTTATTTATACTCAAACTGTACAATGAGTATACAGTCCTAAAATTTCCTTGAGCTCTTATTAAAGAGTCTCAAAACAGTTTTAGTTCCACCAGGTTGGCAGTAAAAACATCGAAGGGACTACGGCTTTTTTTAAGGTAGCTTCATTCAAAGAATTGTTACATATCAATTAATAATGCTACTGCCATAGATCAGAGATATTTAAAAGAATAGAGCCTGTATGAAGAGCAGCATGAAGTGTTGTTCTGATCTCTTTGTACATGTTTTTGTATCAGAACATATGTGCTATTGAAGGGTGGCAGTTATGAGTTCTGAACAAGAGGATCACCTGCTCTTCACAGTTCAGTTTTGTTTGCATGCTTTATATTCATACAAATACCATGCATTACATAGATCTGAGAAAATATTAGCAAACAACAACCACATCCTCTCCTTTCATCTTTTTTCTTTTCACACTTGGTGTTTCAAAGTGAGGAATTAGCTTCTTCTGTAACAGCAGTGTACATTTCAGCCATCACTCAAATCCTGATAGAGTTGCTGGAATGAATGAGAATAGAAATATGCTTTCCCACCTGTTTCTTTTTGGTGATACTCCTCAAGGCTAGTATTGCTTTCAGCTCCCAACCACCACTCTACCTCCCCATCTTACCTACAACCACAGACTATAGCCTCTGGTGCCACTCATCAATCACAAACCATGAACTAAGAGATGCTTGGAGGAACTACACTAATAACACTTTCACTTTTTAAACTTTTGCATTGGGGGTGGATATTGCCATCATCCTGTACCAATCAATGACCATACCAAGTATCTGATATTGTGTGCAGGCCCTAGAACATTCAGAAAGTTGCTAATTGCTTAATAGTAATAAATGTGGTAATATATATATATATATATATATATATATATATATTATATATACTTTTTTTCCAACTATTTTTATTTGAATTAGAAACAGGATTGTTTTACATGACAATCCCATTTCCCTTCTCCCTTCCTTCCCTACCCGCCCCCCCAACTAAAACCTTATCTGTCACATATCTTTTCTGCTCCCCCTGGATGGTAAGGCCTTCCATAGGGTGTCATCAGAGTCTTTCGTATCCTTTGGGATAGGGCCTAGGCCCACCCCCGTGTGTCTTGGCTCAGGGGGTATTCCACATCATAGTTGTATTTGTTTTGTTTTACGTTTATTTGTTTGGTGTGGAGTGAAGAGGAATGTCTGTGTGGAGGTCAGAGGATGTCATGAGAGTTGAGTTCCTTCTTCCACCACATGGAGTCCAGGTATTGAACTCAGATTGTTAGACTGGGTGTGATAAGTGCCTTTACCCAACTCACCATCTCATTGCTTCATTTGTATTCATTCTTCTCTTAATTTTTTACTGCAATTTTTACATTTTCATGTAAGTGAAATAAGAAACCAAGTTTAAGCAGAATAAAAATGGGGTAATCTGTAAAGTAGAAATTAAATAAACACAGAGATAATGCATTGGCTTTGTTTTAATTAAAATTGTGTAGTTTTTATTGCCAAGCTTAGAACAAAAACATCATTTCCATGAGACATTAGAGTAATCCATTGCATTTTAGAGTGACACTGTATTATAGTCTTCTGAAAAATTAGTAAATTAGTTTCAAGACACGTGGGTACTTACTGATGTATGAAGACTGCTTCAGAGCAGGCCAAGGTATTATTCATCTAATTTCATGTTCATTCAAATATTTGTATTCTATAATTATACTTATGGAGAAGATCTTTGGAGGCTAAAATTTTCTCACCTAGATAGAGGCATGAAGTTTCTTGAAGATTCTGTCTAGGGGTTTAATGGAAGCAGCCTTATAGAGCACTACAGAGACTCCCAGGTTCTTGGGCTTGCCAAGTCTTCTCAGTGATTTCATGATCTGGGTTGACAGGTGATGCCCTTTTGGTTATTTGAAACCTTATTTCTTACCCATAGGACATGAATGTATTCTTTAATTTATGCTGCCATATTTACTTCTAAAACATTTTAGCAAGTTATGATATAGATAAAGTAGAATCCGTGACAATCCTTTGAGCATTATCATGACTATCATAATAAATTTAAGTTTCTGGTATTATATTTCATTGAAGCTTTTGGTCCATTACAGAGAAGAGGGAAATGAGATATAACACTAATTTCTGTGTAATTCTGTTCAGTTTGCAGAAGAAAAAATTATGGTTCAGGTCATACTGATTTGCGACTCTACACAAACACCACAATACAAACTATTTGAACGTTACACCACTTTAAAAGTTTTCAACTGCGTAATATTCTTAAACTATAAATCATTTAAAAACAATAGTGAAATCTCAGTAAAATTTTAAAGTGGAGCATGTATATTAATAACATTTACAGAAAGGCTTTTCAATATTTGAAAGTTACATGTTTTTCAAATTGTAGGCCAAATATTGACTTTCGATTTTATATATGTAATAACAAATCCAACCTTAGAGGTAGAGGACCAGGATACCAGCTGTGTGATTGTAGTGTCTTCTGGACATAACAGTAAAGCTGAACCCATGAAGTCCATACAACATAATTCTAGTTCACCATCAAATGTAGAAGGGGAAATTTTTACAAGGTTTCAACCCTAGATAAATTCCTGTAGGCAATAAATGGCTTCTGAGAGAGGAAGAATCAGTTTTCAAAATCTAAAAAGTGAAAAAAGTATACACACATACACACACACACACACACACACACACACACACACACTTTCTCTTGCACACATATACTACACAGAGGCACATACACACACAGAGAAAGAGGGAGACAGAGACAGAAGAACAGAAAGATAGAGAGAGAGAGAGAGAGAGAGAGAGAGAGAGAGAGAGAGAGAGAGGCAGAGGGAGTACTCTATGACCAGTGTGGATTGCCGCTTCAACACTGGCAATAGAAATAATGGAAGATTAAAGAAATCAGGTTCTTCTTAAGAAAAGTTAATGATCAATTTGCTTATGAATCATCAACTTTGCTACAACTCAACAGGAATTCCCTGACTATCTACACATGGCTTTAGCAAGTATACAGCAGTCAAATGCAAGATGACAGGGATGTGATGTTGAACTGTATCAACCAGATACATCCTGGCTGTGGCTGGGGGTATTCACCTAATTATTTTTTTTTGTACCAAGCTGACCTCCTGAGAAAGCTCACCACAGGATTCTTAAGGCCATAAGGTTCCAGTGTAGCCATCTCCTTGAAGTTCAAAATGAGCTACACTAATCTTTATGACTCTCCTCAGAATCCCATAGTTTGGTGTCACAATGTGCTTATGTAACTATTGAGATTCAAAATGGATGATGGGTAGACTCTACCTTTTAATTGGACAAGTGTTAAAATCATCGTGGCAGGGTGTGACTATACTCAGAAAACATTTCCCACAGTTTCGAAATGTTCTTTGTTGAAGGGGCTAAGTGTCTTTTTCTTTACCAGTAAGGTGATGTCCTTCATACCAGAGAGTTTGCACAAGCCCTGTGGAAGGAGAGCACTGTGGAAGGAGAGCACTGCTCTCCCTCTGAAGAAACTTTAATTAAAGAAACAAAGGCCGAGTTTCTAAAAGTAATCCAAATCTATGTGTTCAGCCAGAGCATTCTGTCATAAAGGAAACTCCCTGGGCTGAACATCTCATAGGGTAGATACCATAAAATCGTTCCCTGAAAGGACTGGGTGTTGTCAGCCCAAAATCTAAACTTGCTGCATCTTTAAGGAATGAGCCTGGCAAACTTCAAGAATTTTATATCTGAAAATATAACTGAAAATTAGGACTTTGGTCATAGGGCAGTCCTGAGCTGATTTCAAACTGATTTCATTATGTTCCACTCAGCACCTGACAGTGCGCTGCACACCTGAGTGCCTAATAATAGGATTCAGTGATGAATTCCTATTGTAAACCCATCCTAGAATTAAAAGTATGTTGCTGTGTGATTTGAGGTACAGAACTAGAGTGCTTTCCCATTTTATTCATTTAATAAATATTTATTGAGGGTACTCAAGGTCATGGGTTTTAATTATGGGTTTTTGAGGGCAGACCAGAGGGGAACTAATAAATTTCTAATCATTTATTTGAAAGTACATGAGTTCAGGGCAAGTGGCATAATTTTATTCTATTTATTCAACTGAAATACATAAAACACTGTATCCAAAGACTGTACTTTTCATCCTTTTGTGAGAAGGTACAATGTCACTTTAGAATGTCATGGTGAGTTAAACATGCACTATCCCACATGTAGGTCAAGGTCTCTGTGAATGACATTCTAGCTTTACCTCAGGGAATCTGTGCTGATATATATATATTATATATATATATATATATATATATATATATATATTGACTTGAAAAAGCTAGAATCATTTGTGAAGAAAGAAATATCAAGTAAGAAAGTGTCTCTCTCAGATTGACTTGTGGGCAACTATGTGGCAGTACTACCTCAATCAGTGATTGATGTGGGGGGAATATTCTGCGTTGTATGATGTCACCTCTAAGCAGGTGGTCCTGAGTTTTATAAAAAAGCAGGCTGGGAAAGCCATAAGGAGCCAACCAGGAAGCAACATTCCTCTGTAGGCTTTGCTTTAATTCCTGCTTCCAGGTTCTTTCCTGAGTTTCTGCCCTGACTTTCCTTCTTGATGAACTACCACTGTAAGCTGAAATAAACACTTTACTACACAAGTTGATTTCGGTCATGTTGTTTATCACAGCAACAGGAAAACAAAGTAGGCTAGAAACTGATACTAAGATTGTGGGTGTTTCTGTGACAGACCTGATCTTGTTGTTTTGGAGAGGCTTGTGACAGTGTTTGGAACTTTAGGAAGAAGAAACCATGGAGTGCCCTAAGCTGAGGGGGTCCTCTGTGAAAGCTCCAAAGATAAGAATGTTATAGACCTGTAGGCAATGGAAGCCTAGCTTGTGAAGTTTAGATGGAGCTTAAGACTCTCTAAAAGACTTTATCTGGGCCATTTCTGCGCTATTGTGAATTGAGACTGTGTGGTTTATGGTCATCAAAGACAAAAGTATCAGCAATGATTAATAAGAGATTGGTACCACTGAAATGAAATCTTTGCCTCCCTAGGATAGTTGATGCTGGCTATCCAAAGCTGAGAAATTATCTCTGATTAATAATAGACCAGCATCACTGAGGTGATATATTCTTGGAAGTGTTTCCTCAGGGTCAGCACACAGACACCATGGTCCAGAGAGGACTGCCATGCAATTCAAGCTGGAAGCTGAGGTGAATTTGGTAATGTGGAGGAGTCTCCCAAGTGGTACTGGTTTCAGTGGTAAGGAATTGCAAGAGTAGAAGGAACATGGAGAGAAAATAAGGTCTGGAATTTTAATAGACCAGGAAAGATCATTGGTATTGCCTTGGATGCAGTAGATGTAAGATGAAAGGTTCAAGGAGAGTGTCTGAGCTAGTGCCACTCCCTTTGGGGGCCATTTTCTTTCAAAACACCACAGAGTGTAGTCTCTGTGGAGAACCCAGGAAACCATTGGTGAAGACAGGATATTAGATATAGCAGAGACCTCAGGATTTGAAGGGGTCATGAAGAGAATCTGAGGAGTGGAATCAGAGTCTCTGTAGATATCTCATGCTGTACTGTTGAAGGTACAACCTAAGTTTCAGTTGGTATCCCAGCACATTGGAAATGCCAGGGGAAAAAAACATGAAGGACAGCAGCAGGTATTGAATGGAAACCACTTGAAACTATGAGACAAGATAACTTTGCTTTAGAAGTCAGAACAAGAAAAATAGAGGTGCCCAAGCACTTTGGAGACCATCAGATTGTTGGCGAGTCCAAGATGTGAGAAACTGAGCTACTGAACTTTGATTTACATTGATCTATTGGTTTTGATTTGATTTGATTGTGGCTGTGCCCTGGTTCTTCCCTCTTGGAAGAAGAATGAACAAAATGTGTTTATGATTTTATTATTTTATATGGAACAATGGATAAGGAAGTTCAAATATTCTAAAGGGACTTTGAACTTTTAAAATGTTTGGATTTTTAAAAGATGGTGGGACCATTAAGATTACATTATGTTTTATTGTGATATTAACAAGAGAACTTGGGGATAAACAACACAAAAAGAAAGGTTTTGTTTTATTGTGATGTGATTTGTGTCACATGTGGTATATTGTTCATATTTTTTTTAAAAAATCAACTTGACACATTAAGGAAGGTTGGGTTCAATGGAGAAAATGCTTCAATCAGCTTCTCCTTTATGCATGGCTGTGGGGTATGTTCTTGTTCAATGTTTGATGTGGGTGGTCCCAGCCTGACCTGGACAGTGCTATCTGGGAGGTAAAAATTGCAAGTTGATTGATCCATGAATAGCAAGCCAATAAGCAGCATTCCCTATTGGTCTCTGCCTGAGTTCCTGCCCTGGTTTCCCTACAGACCAATGATAGATTGTAAACCAAAACTGTAATATGAAACAAACCCTTTCTCCCCCAAGTTGCTTTTGGTCATAAGGTTCGTCGCAACAACAGTAAAGCAAACCAAGATGAAGTCTATTTGAATTAAATATTCAAATTCTTATACTGTTGGGCAGAGATGATCAACCCGCACTGTGTCTACAATAAAATAATAGAATGTCAGGAAGAAAAGACTGTATTAAAACAAAACACAGCACACATCTGTTTCTCATGGCTTTGTAGAGTAGAAGTCTAATCAAGGATCCTGTATCTATAAGTAAATATCTGTCTGGTGCTGCCCCATGGGAGAGAATGGGGCATAAAGAGAAATGGGGGAGAGATAGGGAGGAATTTAGTATAATACAAATGCACAGTTTTAGTAGCTAACTTTCACCATGATAGTGACATTAACCCAATAAGGGCAAGCTGCTCACAATTCAATTATGTTTCTTTTTTGTCAACTAGAATTTCCATGATTGGTTTTTCTTCATGGTTTTAAATATTACTATATATATCAGAATGCTATTTGTACTGTTATGAGATGATTTTGTATTCATTTTATTTAAAAAAATATTTATTATTTAAGTTTTTAGTTTGGTTGTCAACTTGACATATCTCGGAAAGGAAGCTTTTAATTGAAGAATTTCTTCCACCAGATTGGCATGTGGACAAGTCTGTGGGGGTATTTTCTTGATTACTGATTTAGGTAGGAGGGTCCAGCCCACTGTGGTATATCCATAGTTAGGTGACCTGGACTGCATAAAGAGGCTCAAGAAGGAGGCCAGTAAGTAGCACTCCTATGTGGTCTCTGCTTCAGTTTCTGCCTCTAGTTTCCAGTCCCGACTTTCCTCAACGATGGACTATGAACTGGAAGTGTTAGCCAAATAAACCCCAACTGGCTTTGCATCCTGGTGTTTATCAGAGCAATAAAAGCAAACCAGAACATGTTTTAAGGGTAAACTCCATTAACATCATGCCTTGGAAAATTAATTCAGTGGTACACTAACCATACTATACATATTCAAGCCAAACCGGAGCAAAGGGTATTTTCCTTAGCCTCAACTCAGAATCATATTTTGAATATGATACAAAAGACTTTTTACTCCTCATTCAAGCACATTTTTCTGCCAATAGAGAGAAGTGTTATCTTCAATGAAAATCAGGATGAATGATATCCTACCCACAAGACAGCTCCACTGTTGTTACCCAGCTGCTAGACACATCCCTAACTCAAGACTCTGTTCAGACAGGGGCTGCCATGAGTTTTATCATTTGGATGTCTAAATGGAAATCATTAATATATAAAGCAGTCTTTAGAATGGCTGAAATTTAGATTTTGTCAGGTAGCATATTCATGACTTATTTTTCTTTATTTCTTTAAACATTATTGTGCATATCAGAATGCTACATCTACTGTTTTGTATTCTTTTTAATTTTTTTGAAAATCACATTTATTTTGGGCCTGTGCATGTATTCGTGTGTGAACACACACATGCATCATAACACATATGTAGGCAAGAGAACAACTAATGGAAGTCTGTTCTCTCCTTTTCACTACATGGGTCCTGGGATTAAAGTCATGTCTTCATGCTGGGTAACACACGCCTTTACTGAAGCTGTCTCACTGGCTCTTTGCATCTACTTTGAGTGGAATGTCAGACTTCAAGTGGGAGAACATACAACTGAGGCTTAAGTGAGATGAATCTCCTTTTCTCAGGTTCTAACAGTTTCTCCTATTCAAATATTTTTCTACCAATGCAGCTTACTTGACTCTTCAGATAAAAGTAAAGTTAAACTCTATTTGATTTTATAATGACCCACTTCAGCTGGAAATGATAGAATTTGTGCCTGGATTTTATGATTTAACTAATCTGTTCCTAAAACACATTGTTGTTTACTGGATTTTTTTGTTGCTGTTGTGGTTGCTATGTCTTGCATTATTTACTCCTGTAGTGAAAGACCAGTGTGGATTTGCAAAGGCTTCTGTTTCCTATGGAAATAAAAACTCCCTGAAGAAATCAATCAGAGTAAACGGGGCTGCTTTAGAGAGATAGCTAAATCAAAGGTGGGCTGACTGCACCGGCATGAGTGAAAGAGCTTCATGTCAAGGTTTTGATGTGTATAGTAAATTATCACTTTAGTAACACACATTTGTAGTGTAGTAACCCTGCTCTTTCTTTTCTGAGTCTACCTAAATCCTTCTCAATCCCCTTAACCGATGAGCCCATGATCTTATAAATTCCACAGTTTTTCCCCTCTGGTAATCATCACACCATTAATGTTATCCTCCTCATACTCATAATTATCTCAGACCATACTAGGATAATTGGCAGTATATGTGTCAGATATATAAATATTTTCCTCATGATTTATTATGGAAATATGACTATCCCCTCTTGTGTAAGTCTTAAAGAATATTAAAATGCTATATTAGAAAACACTTATCTCACTGATATTATGCTACATACAACAAACAAAGGCATTTCTGTCTGTGGAAATAGACTTAAAGTTTAAAGAAATGTTTGAAATCCTGTATCAATGACATTTACCTTCATACAAGATATTTTGTTTAAAATGCTTGGTATTTTATTACAGATAGCTATAATTCTTAAGAAATATGATTCTTTGTCATGTGAGCATTTGTATACATAAATTAGTGTAAAATTTTCTAAAAGTTTGGCAACAGTTTTTGTTTCGCTGTTGTTCTAGAAGTCATTAAATAATCCTGTGATCTTGAATGCTTCTTGATGCTTTTGCCTTAGCTTCCATGATCGAGAAACTAACTTATTTTTACTTAAGTAATTACTGGAAAACAACAGTAGACTCTTCCATACCAGGTTCACCAACCAGTTGTGAAGATGATGCACCCAGTTATTATGGCACTGGACTTAATAATGAAAATATATTTCACTACAAAGAGCTTTGTGTTTATTTGTCATTTACCTCATGTGATTGGAATTCTTCATATCTTGACTACATAATCCCAGTCAGCCCTATGAGAGATAGACTATAGCAGTCAGTTTCTAGAAACCAGGAACTAGCAGAGAAGGCACTTAATTGCCTGTCCCTGGTCAATAGGAAAGTGACACAACCATAATTTGAATGTTGCATCCTCACTCCAGAATCCATACTACACAAGTTGGATTTTTGCTGATGAGATGGCACCATGATCAAAAACAACTAGGGAAGAAAAGGGCTTGTTGCATATTACAACTTACAGTCCATCATGAAAGGAAGTCAGGGCAGGAACTCAAGGCAGGAATTGAAACAATTATTTCAGGACTGAAAGACCATGTAACATTGCTTATAGTTTTGTTTCCCACAGCTAGCTAAGCTTGCTTTCATATATAATACAGGGCCACCTCAAGAGTAGCACTACCCAGAATGGGCTGGGCTTTCCTGCATCAATAATTAACCACAATAGTACCACACAGTCTTTACTGCAGGCCACTTTGATGGAGACATCAAAATTGAGGTTGCCACTTCTTGGATTGCCTTAGCTTGTGTGAAGTTGATAAAAAACAAACATCAAACAAACAAACCAAAATAACCATCCAACCAACCAAACAACCCTCCCCCCCCCAAAAAAACCCTAATCACTACATAAGAGCACTTCCCAGAGTGCAGAATCATCATTGCTATAGTACTTCGGCTCTCATTACACCAACAGAAAGTATGATATTTCTGCAACCACCCATTTAATCCTCACAGCCAATGTCCACTCACTTATGCTGCTTCTATCAGTCATTCCTAAAGCTTAGAGTGTTGTTATTTTACAGCAGGAAATGGTGCTTTTAAAAGTTTTGTGGAAACTTACAGTCTTCTAGCCCAATGAAAAGATTCAGTGAGAGAATACAGCCAATTGCAGATGGTATAAAAGGAGTGGGAGGTACATACTTGGTATTAAAAGTTTAAATAGTAATAGAGATTGGAGAGATCAGAGGACACAGAGTAGACTAGCCTAAACTTACAATACATAAATCCATCATTCACTATCTTGTGTGTGTGCATGTGTCATATATAGTACACATATGAATTTGAAGAAGTCCCCTCATGTGAGTTCAGTATTACTCCTAGGAGACATGGGTTATTATGTGAAAGTTTCAGTGGCAGGCACAGGTACCTCCCAATAAGTTCTTGGCAAAGAAGACAACACACACTTTTTCCCTTCTTCACTGCCCATCTTGACTAAATGATTAGACCCGTTTTTTGAAGAAATTATTTACTTTAGATTGAGTACATAGAAAAATCAACCTGAATTGACCAAGAAACTCTCTTGCTGATAGCTAGCTCACATAGTTCCAGAAGATATATGCAGGATGTTGGAAAAAATTACATCAATGATTTTACCCAGTTCTGTATCCAGATACTATTATACTGACCAAGGAAGGCATCCCCACAGGTGCAGTAGTGGCATGGGAGTAACCAAGAACCTTCTGGTTGGATATGAGGCTTTCTCTACAGGAAGGAGTCAAGCTTGGTATTAGAAACCTGGTAAAAAGCTGTGACTATGGATATTTTGTCAAACAGTATTATTACTATTAATGTTTATATCCACAGAATTATACTGTATTCAGCTTTGGTCTAAGATGCTTATTTTTGCAGAGACTTGTAACTGCTCAAAGTGCTGAGTGTAAGTATCTCAGAATGCTCAGCTGTGCATGGGTCATCCATATCAACCTCCCGCTACCAAGGTTCAGGGACTTGGAAAAGGAGGAACAGATGGAGAATAGAGCTGTGAAAAGGACTTCTGGAAACCAGAAGGCTGTTGCAAGCATCAACTCATACCAGCTGTGGTTAGCTGAATAATACCTGCAAATGATAAAGCCAGTCAAATTCCAGCATGAATGGTGCAGAGTCCCCAGATGTCCCACCCATATTGGGGGAGCTATTGGCCGTTTATTATTGCCAAGAGATGGAGAGTCATTCATTTGGGTGATATGGTCACTGGTGGGTTTCTGATGCCCTAGTATGTTGCCATATATGTATATGAAGGCAGCACTGATTGGATTTGGGGTTCTTAATTATTAAAAAATAACAGCGTAGAAAGCTAGAAGGGATGAAGGGTTTAGGGGCACTAGATGGAGGAAAGGAGTGGTGAAAGGATATGATCAATGTGCTTTGTATATATTTAAGCATCTTTTAGGAATGAAATAATATCTTATAAAAATTACATTCAGGTAGTAATGCAGACAGGCATCAGCCAGAGGAACAGATAGGACAAATGACTTTCTGCTGGCAGCATGAAGGCTTCAGGTTTGATTAACTACAGAATGTTGTCATGAACAGTAGAGTGAATGAAAGCAAAGCATTTGTGTTGCATGCAGGTTTTCCAGGAGTGATGCTGAGTTGGAGACTCATGCTTACAGGCTTATTGGGAAATTATTTTGGGCAGCATCTGTGGAAGGGAGCCAGAGAGGGCAAGGGGACATTTGTGCTCTAAGGCAGTCTTTCCTGGAGCTTTTGTCTCACCTTGGGAGGAGCTCTGAAGCCGGGGCAGCATTTACTTCATCTGACAAAACGTTCAGCTTTTATACCCAACATTACATCAGCAATCCCCATGGACTTTTCTTTTAAATAGGTGTGACCTTGAGTAAAATTGTTTTCCCCAGCCAAGGTAATTTCCAAAAGGAACAGCAACACAACACAAAAAAAAAACAAAACCAGAAAGAACAAAATGACTGATATTTGTCAATGCCTTTCACACAGGCTGAGGAAACAAAAATCTCTGTGCAATTAAAGAGATATTGCTATTGCAACATTGTGTCTCTTTCAAGCTGCCCATTGAACTTCCTAGGTCTCCCTTTCTGTTGTAGTTCAGAAGCAGTCTTTCCACAGTTGGGGAAAGCATCTGTTCATGGGAGACTTATGCAGATTACTAAACAGCAATAATACTATTAGTATAAATCTTGAGCTTAAGATAATACTTCCAGGATTAGTGACAGCATTTGTTGTTCCAAATGTTTAAAAGGCACTCTTGGATAAAGATCATTAGTATGAATTTTAAGTAGTTACAACACTGGCCTCAATAAACTGTACAGGATGGATGGCCCTGGAGGTCAACCTGGGTGTTGATCCATCTTGTAGTCTCTTAAGGTTTGTTTTTCAGCTCTCAGCCTCATCTGGTCTCTTGACCCCAAATGATTATCCTGTAGTTTGAACAGACCCTCGTCTCTGAAAAGTTCAAGTTCTTGGTCATCCACTATTACATTCAGATTTCTGTAGTGAAACAGAGCCAAAGAAAACAATCTATGTTACAGAGAGGAGATTTGTTCAATTGGCTTGCAAAGTACCCCTGGATAGTCCAAAATGCTGTCTTCATACTAGGGAGTCAGAAGACCTGCAGCTCTTAGGTCCAGAAACTGGATAGCTCGAGAATCTCAGACTGCAGGGTTTTCTTCAGAGCTTTTGGTCTTCATCTGATAAAGACCAGAAAGTCTGGGTTCTGATGGAGGCAAAGGATAATAACAAGTACAAAAGAGATGAATACATTAACCAATAAGGATCAACTTAGGTCAAGCAAAGAGCAATACTTTCCATCAGACCCCTTGCTGACTGGGCCACTGACAAAAAGTTTGGCCCACTCTCTTGAAGGGCTTTCTCCTTATTTAATCCTTCCAGGAAATACCCTCACAGATGTGTCCAGATGTTTGTGTTTCAGTTGATGCCTGATATAATTTAGTTGACAGTCAGGATTATTCATCATACCCACTCAGTCAGAGACGCTGCTTCTGCACATTTGCCGCCAGTGTGGGTGAGGACAGTAACAGAGCCCAGAGGCTGACTTATTATTGATCCCATGCCTCTCTGCCCTATTGTATTACAGTGTCAATATGTTCTCCAGATGGTGAGAGTCAACTATGGCAGCAATGATAATGGCTTCTTTTCTTGCTTGGTGTTCACAGGACACAAAAACCCCTTGATTCTTGGAAAGGCAACAATGTAGTTCTTGAGGTAGTATTTTTTCTACTTAGGTTTTAATCATGAATACGACATTCAGGGTTACAAGAAAAGGTCTGTGGAACCTGTTGTGCTGGTGAATTAAATAGAGGACAGCTCTTAATGAGCATTTCTGATGATTTTGTCACTTGATGTCCCAGGGCAGGTGGAGAGCTCATAGTTCATACTTCAAATGCTTATAGTGCTTTATTATGAATTTTCTCATTAGAGCTTTAAACACACACACACACACACACACACACACACACACACACACACACACACACACACACTAGTGTATTCCCCCATTATTCTTATTTCTAGTACCGTGGTCCTTAACCAAGTTATTTTTGTGGCCAGGTGGAAACATCACCAATACTTGGGAGAAGAGTGATGTTGCCATGAGTTTGCTCAAAACTGAAGATGTAGTTATCATGAGAATTGTTAAGGATGTCTCACAGGTAACCAAAATTCAGCCAGCTGAATTCAATAGTGCCCCATTCTTTCCCCCAGAGTACTGGGAAGCTTTACTGATCAGGTGAAAGGTCACCTTCTATTCCAGACATGTCTAGATAATGATGGACCTCTGTCTGCCCTGCTTTTACCTGTTCTCTGTGCCCTGAGTAAACAGGTTGTAGGAAATGTCCCCAGGTTTTGTGTTTACTTCATTCATGAACACAAATGCCAATGGCAGGTTGTGACTATTTCTATAAGACAAGAATGTGGTAAGATTATAGTGAAAGACTTTAGTTTAAGGAAAAGTTCTTTTTTTCTTAGAAAGCTATACATTTAGAAAACAGTATTTTTATTTTCTAACATACTTATCTTCTTGAAACTCTTTATTCTCTGTGTTGCCTAAATCTCTGTCTGGAATCATTTTTCTTCTGCTTGGAAAGTTTTCTTTGACATTGCTTACAAAGTCTACCTTGGGAAATGAATTTTCTGAATTGTTATTTATATAGGAATCTGTTTAATTTGCCTGGATTCTTGAAGGAGTTCTCTGCATTTATAATACCTGGTAGAATTTGTATTGAGCATTTTTTTTATTTTAGAAGCACTCTTATTTACATATCAATCCACAATTCCCTAGCTCTCCCATCCTCCCATGCCCTCCACTGACCCCCCAAACCTACCCCCACCCATTTCACAAGGATAATGGGGCCTTCAATGGGGCACCATTGTAGTCCCTAACATCATTTGGGGGAGAGCCTAGGCCCTCTTTCTTGTATCTGGGCTGCAATAGTATCCCTACATAGGGAATGAGCTTCCCAAGTCCATTTATGCTCTAGGGATAAACACTGGCTCCACTGTTAGAGGTCCCATAGACTGCCCAGGCCTCCTAGAGGGCATCCACATTCAGAAGGCTTGGTTCAGTCCAATGCTCGGTCCCCAGCTTTACAACTAAGGTCTCTGTGCTCTCACTATGTCAGATCAACTGTTTCTGTGGGTTGCTCCAGCACAGTCTTGGCTTCTTTGCTCATCCCTCCTCTATCTTTGCAACTGGATTCCAGGAGTATTGCTCAGTGTTTAGCTGTGTGTGCCTGTTTCTGCTTTGATCAGGTACTGGGTGAAAGCTCTAGGAATGGCAACTAAGGTAGTCATCAATCTCATTATAGGGGAAGGGCATCAAAGGCAGCCTCTCTTCCACTGCCTAGATTCCTAGTTGGGGTCATTCCTGTGGATCCTCTACTATTTCCCACATTACAGACGTTTCTCAAAACCTATATTGGCTCCCTCTATCAAGGCATCTCCTTTCTTGCCCTCTTCGATTCCTCCCCTTTCTCATGCCTCCTGTTCTCTCCCCCCACTTCTCCTCCTCTCCCCTTCCCACCTCCCTCCTCTCTCTCCCCATGCTCCCAATTTTCTGAGGGGTTCTTGTCTCCCTCCCCTTCTTCAGGTGACCATGCATTTTTCTCTTGGGGTCTTCCTTGCTTCCTAGTTTTCTGGTGGTGTGGATTGTAGGCTGGTGGCCCTTTTTTTCTCTGTCTAATATCCGTATATGAGTGATATAATTGAATATGGTTTTAGCTTGAATGTTTTCTGACCAGGAGCCCAAGATAGATGAGTGAATGTTTTTCTGCTCTTTTTCTTAGGGATTCGAGGTTGAGGAGAAGACACACCTAGGATTAGGTAACATCTATCAAGTCAGTCATGTTGCCATTCACCTACAGTTCCAGAGAGTCGGCAGGTCCAAACAGGAGGATTTCTAATGCCCATAAGCAACATAGAGACCCCTGCTCCCAATACACACACACACACACACACACACACACACACACACACACCACGTCACATCACACACAATGTCTAATGATAACCCTTGTATCAAGTTTTCAAGATTTAAAAGGACATTTGATAGTGAATTCTGAATATGGAGATATAATTACACAACTAATTAAAATGTCACATACTTTTAATAGGGAACTAATTATATGAATATATAAAATGTGAGAATTATTAAACATGAAAATGCTGTTTTTGTCGTATTTTTCATGGCTCTGTGGATAAGCAGAGATTTTTCCCATTTTTCCCAAAAGCACCCTTCCAATAACATGCAAACATATCCCCTATTTTATCCTGTAAAACATTATGTTGTCTAGACTACTTTTGCACTGACATCAAATAATTGTACTCCCTAATTCTCCTAAGTAGCTAGGGCCATGGAGCATGTGCCACAGCATTTAGCTAAAGTTAGAATTTCAAAATAAGAAAAAGTGAGAGAAATACGAATGTAATATGTATTAATTTATTCTCCAGGGATCTCTAAACCAAACAGTACCCAAATTTAAAAATGTTAATATTATCACAACTTTAAAACAATTCCTCCAGTAATCAACACTACATTTTATTAAAACCAAGTAGCTACTAATTAATGAAGAGGTATAATATTACATTATGTCACTAGTGAAGAAAAAAGAAACAACAAGTTAAACATGTGTCATTGTTAACATGCTCTGGACTCTATGTGACATTCTAATTTCAAAGAACTTATGGTGTGAGGAATCACATGTAAATTGATTTAAATTCTTTGGCTCTTCTGTTAAAGAAGACTTTAACTGAGATTAAAACAAAAATTACGGCCAATTATGCACTTGAGCATGTATCCCATTTGTTTAGTGGTCATCCTCTTATTCATGAAATAACCAGGCTTGACCAGAGTTTGTGTTGAAGCACAAGTTAGTGTGTATCAGCACACTTTCTGTTTTGTTCTTTTGTCCCCACAAGATAGTTTTGTAACTGACAACTACAAAATTTGCAAAATCATCTTTAGTATTTTGAATGTTGCTTCATCTTCCGATTCAGGAGCAACAGTGCTGGCTGA
Source organism: Cricetulus griseus (assembly GCF_003668045.3). Classification (NCBI taxonomy): domain Eukaryota; kingdom Metazoa; phylum Chordata; class Mammalia; order Rodentia; family Cricetidae; genus Cricetulus; species Cricetulus griseus. Next base: position 360,052,653 of record NC_048595.1, on the reverse strand, counting down.
GTTACCTTTTGTTCCTATGATAAAACACAATGACTGAGGCAACAAATAGAAGGAAGAATTTATCTGGTGCTTCAGGTTTCAGAGGGTTAGAACCTGTGACCACCAAGGCAAGGAGCACAGCAGCAGGCAGCCATCATGGTGCTGGGGAAGTAGCTGAGAGGTCACACATTGAGACAACCATCAGGAGTCAGAACAGTTAAATGGGAGGGCTTGAATCTTTGAACTGTCAAAACCCACTTCCATTAATTCAGATCCTTCAAAAAGGCCACACCTCCTAACCCTTTCAAAATAGTTATATCAACTGCGTTCCAAGTACATGAGTTTATGGTTTCCACCATTTTTTAAATGACTATAAATCCTGAAATAAGCTTCTTCATTTTCCTTGGTAGGAATTGTTGCCCTACTGTCGCGTCTATCTCGACCAGCAAGAGAAACATGACCACGACTCTTCTTCAAGCAGTTTATTCAGGAACCTTGTACATCAGCTTCTCCCTTCTCCCAACCCCAGAAAGCCCTTAAGTAGATGCTCAGTGCCCAATCAGCTCATGCCATCTGGCAATCCCGGATAGGCCACAGAAGGAGGAAGCAGACGCCATATGCTTCAAGAACTTCCAAATAAGGCTTGTTTACAGCTAAGCTTGGACTACCTGGCATCCAGCCAGGCGCCATCTTAGGGCTGTGGCTCTCCATAGTTCCCCCTTTTTTATTTTATAGCACAACAGCTAAGGGTAGGGGTCTGATCTCTGAAAACAAGGGACAATGTAATGGCCCCACACCTAGGTATCAGCCAAGCTGGTGCCACACCAGTCTGGTATCTTTTGTCAGAGATGGGATTATGATACCAACCCATATGCAATCAGACTTGCCCTTCATGAAGTTCACACTTCATGTGCAGTACTACGTCTCGAAACCTGTGTGGAGGAAGTAATTACTTAGCTTTTGAGTACCGTTAACCAAGCCTGAGGAGACTGCCCTGCCTCCAGGGCTTCGAAGGCTTGTGCAATCATGGCATTACTTCTCCTCTGTGAAACCCTCATCCTGTAGATACACCGTAAAGCAATGATACTGACAAGGATAAGCATTCCTCCCAGGGCACCCATCATTATTCTGACTAATATTACTAACTATAAAAAAGCACAAATTCCCTGGCAAACCAAAACTAACATTACCCTCTATAGGACTAATATCCTTATCTAAAGGCGAAAAAGGTAAATTTAAACTCAAATTGCTACTAAAAAATCTAGGGAAAACTTGAGCAGAATGTCTGATTGGCAGTGGTTTCGGGAACACCGACAGAATCCCCCATCGGGGTTCTGCTGTCGTCTTGTTGATCAGCATCACCGTCATGATCGTCAGCATCAGGTACATTGGTCTGCTTATGATTTTCGCCATCCTCAGAGGCAGGGACTCTTCTTGTCAGCCTTTCTGGAACCCACACCAGCTCTGATTGATCCTTCGGGAAAACACAAACAGACCCTCTCTCGCCCATGATAGCACAGGGTCAGGACCCTTCCACAGTCCAGTAATGACATCCTTCCATTTTACCAATCCCTTAGTACAGGGAAGGGCACTATGATGGCGATCAGCAGTCAAAGGCCCATCCACATCCAGTTGAAAAATATTAAGAGTCAATAAAGCTAAAGATATTCTTTTCCTTGGGGGTGCGGCCTTGGCCTATTCCCCCTTTTTGTTTTATTAGGCATTCCTTTAAGGTTCGATGAGCTCGTTCAACGATACCTTGACCTTGAGGATTATAAGGAAGTCCATGCTTTAAATCTATATGCATTTGCTTGTAAAAGGCAGAAAAGGTATACGCTGGTCCATTATCTGTTTTTAGTTGTTGTGGCATGCCCCATGTAGCCCAAGCTTCCCAGCAGTGGGCAATTACATTCCTTGCTTTTTTCCCACTTAAGGGGGTAGCATGTATCACTCCAGAACAGGTATCCACAGAAACATGCACATATTTTAATGTCCCAAATTCAGGAATATGAGTAACATCCATTTGCCATAACTTAAGCGGAGTCAATCCTCTAGGATTTACTCCCCAAGCTGGAGGATGTAAGAAAGTAACACAATTCTTACAAGCTTTAACTATATCATGAGCAGCAGCACGGGATATACCAAAGCGGCATTGCGAAGTTTTAGAATTAACATGGAATTGTGAATGAAATTGTTGAGCTCTATCCAATGGAAGGGAGGTGAATGCAAGCTGCATTCTGGTACATTTATCCACTAAATCATTCTTTTCACTAATTGCTCCAGGCAGACCAGTATGCGCTCTAATATGCTGGATATAAAAGGGTTGTGAGCGCTTCCAAATAATTTTTTGTAGCTGGTTCACATAATTTTGAATGGGACCATTTACCTTTATTTTTCCAGCGACTTCTAAATCCTTAACTAGATTAACCACATAATTAGAATCTGAGATCAAATTGAAGGCCTCAGGGACCCTTTTAAACATTTCAAGAACTATTTGGAATTCCACTATTTGAGGTGATCCTGGTATAAACTGACAAACAACTGGGGCGCTCTCCCCAATTACATAAGCATCACACAGTCTTGGATCCATCCGTAAAAATATTTACAGCACCCTTAATAGGTTCTTTACGAGTCACTCTTGGGAAAGTTACTGGGTGCTCTTTAAAGAAATTTAACATAGGATGTTTAGGATAATGATCATCCATATCCCCATCAAAGCTGCACTTTAGAATTGCCCACTCATCCAAAGATGCGACTAAAACTTGTATTTGAGCAGCAGAATAAAGAGTAACGAGCACATCAGGTTGACATCCAAAATATTGTAAACACTGTTGAATCCCCATCAAGGCGAGCATAGCCACACTGGTGGGGTAATGCTCTATTGATTTATTCACTGAGCTTCTGGGATGGATCCACAACAACGGTGCTCCCTGCCATAGCACTCCTGTAGGCTGACAAACGGTTGCCAGAATACACAGCCAAATGGGTTGATTAGGGATGCATCAAATCAAGGACGCTGTACTCAATCCTTGTTCTACCTTTTGCAATGCCAATCGTGCTTCAACAGTCAGCATCTGAGGGGAATTTAAATCAGAATTACCAATTAATATATCATACAATGGTCTCAACTCCTGATTAGACAATTTCAAAAATGACCACATCCAATTAATATCACCTAATAATTTTTGAAAATCATTTAAAGTTTGTAATGTATCTAATCTAAGTGTTATTTTTTGCGGCACAACACAATCTTTATTTATCTTAGCTCCTAGTTAATAACACTACCCTGCTGGACCTTTTCTGGGGCTATGTATAATCCCTTCCTCTCCAAGGTCTTTACCAAATCTCTATATGCTAAGTGCAGCAATTTCAACTCCTTACTAGTTAACAGAATGTCATCCATATAGTGGACACATCTCACAGCAGGGTATTTCTCTCTAATAGGAGCAATAGCATGACACACAAAACTACTCTCTTCAGAATTGTCCTCTTCTGATATCATTGAGCACTCCTCCTTCAATTGTTCTAACACCTCCTGCCCCTTCTCAATGGCTCTGCAACATCTCTGATCTTCCAAACAACTGCGAACAAGCCTCCAAATTGGTCTTGTCCCGGGCTTCACTGTCCCCTGCCCCCAAGCAAAGTCTAGGTCTTTCCCAAGCTTATCGCAGTAGCTGGAGGTTAAATTACCGGAATCAGCAAACCAGGGGGCTACCACATCAACCTCTTGGATAAATCTCTCTAAAGTTCTTTTCTTTAATTTCAATCCCTTAGACCGTAACAGCTCTCGAAGAGCAATGAAAATTGGTTGCGATGTTGTAGTTCCCATACTTTCACTTTTGGTTACCTCTGCTTTGTCCGAATCCCGGAACTTTGTTGCTCCTCACCAGAGACCTCATTGCCTCTTTACTGAGGTCCATATTGCTCCTTACCGGAGACCTTATTGCCTCTTTACCGAGGCCCTTAGCTTGGTCCCAACTTACCTGGGACTTACCAGTCGACTGCCCTGACTGCAGGAAGTTCTGAGCCATTCACCATGGAGGTTCCCCGTTCGGGCCACCACTTGTCGAGTCTATCTCGACCAGTAAGAGAAACATGACCACGACTCTTCTTCAAGCAGTTTATTCAGAAACCTTGTACATCAGCTTCTCCCTTCTCCCAGCCCCAGAAAGCCCTTAAGTAGATGCTCAGTGCCCAATCAGCTCATGCCATCTGGCAATCCCGGATAGGCCACAGAAGGAGGAAGTGTGCCATATGCCTCAAGAACTTCCAAATAAGGTTTGTTTACAGCTAAGCTCAGACTATCTGGCATCCAGCCAGACGCCATCTTAGGGCTATGGCTCTCCACACCCTACCATCTATGATCCACAGATTATAGTTGTAATTTTAGTAGATGTGAATACTGCATATCTACTTTAACATCGAAGAAATACCTAAAGCAATTATTTCTTTATATATTTTGGACACACACAACACATTATATTTTATTAATTTTCACTGAACTGTCTCTGAGAAACCACTAAGGGGCAACATGGATAAAACCACAAAGAAGTAGCAGAAAAAAAGTATACTGCTCTCAGGCTGCCAAACAATGGCAGATATTTTCATTGGTTCGTGTTCTTGCTAATAAAGCTCATCTCAATGTATTCTATGAATAATAATCAAAATTTAATCACAAAGAAAGTATACAGAAATAATGACTGGTCAGTTCTTACAAGCATCACTGATAAAGAACATGTGCCCAGGACTTCTCCTGTGCAGACAGAAAAACAAGAAGCTTCCAACTTAAAGTCTTTGGAGAGGAATGAATTCAGAGGGATGCTCGGCTGCACATAAGGTCACCAGGTGAAAATAGCCCCAGTACCTTATGAAGTGTGTAGTTCTGCAGACCCTCAAAGAAGGGAGCCATTCCAGGGTGTGAAAAGACACTTGCAATGAAAAGGGATTGAAAATCACTGGGCAGAGCTCAGACACAAAGTGCTACATACATTGCATATGTAAGTGTGTAATCATACATGGATAAACCAAATATGCTCCCCATGGTCACCTAGTGTGTAGAGGCAGTTTAGGTCATGCATGGAGTTACACGGAGAAAGGCAGGGGTAACTCACAAGGTCCCCTTCCTCACTCATCTCGAGTAAGAATCCTTTTGGCACTTGATAGAGAATTTAGAGGAGAAATCAAAGCAACTCATTTGCCACTGGATGGAAAATCTTGTCTAAAAATGGATGAAGAAGCCAGGCAGTGGTGGTGCACACTTTTAATCCAAGAATTTGGGAAGCAAAGGCAGGTGGAACTCCATGAAATCAAGGCAAGCCTGGTTTACAAACCAAGCTCCAGGACAGTCAGGGCAGTAACACAGAGAAACCCTGACTTGAAAAACAAAAGAGAGTAACTGTAGACTCATAAAAAGTGTTTGTCAATGCCCTTCTGCTTCTATTGTGTGGAACAATTTGAGGAGTTTTGGTATTAGCTCTTCTTTGAAATTCTGGTAGAATTCTGCACTGAAGCCATCTTGTCCTGGGCTTTCTTTTTTGTTGGTAGACTTTTAATGACTTCTTCTATTTTCTTAGGGGTTACAGGTCTATTTAAACTATTCATCTGTTCTTGACTTAGCTTGGAATTATTGGTAACAATCCAGAAAATTGTCCATTTGCTTCAAATTTTCCAATTTTGTGGAGTATAGGTTTTTGAAGTATGATATATTGGTATGTCCCACTTTTCATTTCTTATTTTGTTAATTCGCATATTCTCTATCTGCCCTTTGGTTAGTTTGGATAAAGTCTTGTCTATCTTGTTGATTTTTTTCTCTTTGTTACTATTTTATTTATTTCAGTCTCAATTTGATTATTTCTAGGTGTCTACACCTGAGTGAGTTTGCTTCTTTTTGGTATAGAGCTTTCATGTGTGTTTTTAAGTCACTAGTATGAGATTTTTCCAGGTTCTTTAAGTAGGTACTTAGTGCTATGAACTTTCCTCTTAGCACTGCTTACAAAGTGTCCCATAAGTTTGGGCACCTTGTGTCTTCATTTTCATTCAATTTTAGAAGACTTTAATTTCTTTCTTGACCCAGAAGTGATTCAGTTGAACATGGTTCAATGTCCATGAGTTTGTGAGTTTTCTGCAATTAGTGTTGCTGAATTCCAATTTTAAGCCATATGATCCAATAGGACACAGGGAGTTATTCCAGTATTTTTTATCTGTTGAGGTTTGTTTTGTTACAAAGTATGTGGTCAATTTTAGTGAAATTTCCATGAGGTGCTGAGAAAAAGGTATATTCTTTTGTGTTTGGGTAGAATGTTCTATAGATGTCTGTTAAATCTAATTGAGTCTTAACTTGTGTTAGTTCTTTTATTTCTCTGTTAAGTTTCTGTCTGGTAGTCCTGTCCAGTGGTGATAATGGGGTGTTGAAGTCTCCAACTATTAGTGTTTGGGGTTTGATGTGGGCTTAAAATTTTAGTAATATTGCTTTTACAAATGTGTTTTCCTTTGTATTTGGGGCATAAATATTAAGAATTGAGACTTCCATCTTGATGGATTTTTCCTGTGATGAATATGAAATGTCTTTCTTCATTTCTTTTTATTAATTTTAGTTTGAAGTCTATTTTCTTAAATATTAGAATAGCTACACCAGCTTGTTACTTAGGTCCATTTGATTGGAAAATCTTTTCCCAACCCTTTACTATGAGGTAATGTCTGCCTTTGAAGTTGAGGTGTGTTTTTTGTATACAGCAGAAGGCCTGTTTTTGTATCCATTCTGTTAGCCTGTGTCTTTTTATAGGCAAATTTAAATAACTGATATTAAGGGATATTAATGAGCAATGATTGTTAGTTCCTGCTTTTTTTTCTTTGTGAGTAGTCAACTAATGCCTGATTTGACCCAAAGTTCACTCTACCAGAAAAGGTAGCTACACCCAACACTGCTAGTGTAACCAAGAACCAGAGACTAGATAAGCCAGAGACCTAGAGTAAAACCAAAACATTACTGGCCAAAATGAAAGCAATGAAATGTTTCCTAATGATATTCTGCTATACTCATATATCAGTGCCTTATCCAGTGAACATAAGAGAAGCTAACTATAGCAGCAGTTGGGAACAGATGCAGAGACCAACAGCCAGAGGGAAAGGGAGTTAGGAGGAACTAATGAATGACAAAAAATCACTAGAGTCAACTCCTGAATAAATAAGAGCAAGTCATTAAATCATTCTTTTTTTTAGAATTCCCCAAAGTCTCATGTGTCCTCTTTCATCAGTCCTCATTCTTTCAAAGAAAGTAGCTTTTATTAATTGTCAAAATATATATGACATGATACAAATTAAATAATAAATTATCAATAATTTGTTACATTACACTTCATACAAGAATCTGAAATGATTTAAATTGTTTCATATAGGTGACAGTATTTTTTTTCTTACAAATACTCACCAGTAGATCCTTCATTAGATAATCAGTGTTTGAGTTGTTTACAATGTTTCAGTTCTAACAGTTAAGGTATGCACAATTTGTGCATGTCTGTACATACATGTTTTTTTTTTAATTATCCATGTTAGAATTTAGGAGGCATTTTCTGAAATACAGTTATTCAAAGTAATTGCATGACTGGGAATAAACCACAAGCAGTGTAGCCAAAATCTCTTTTTCCACAGTTTTAACAAATTCCTACTTATATAATAATCTGTACTTTTATCCTTTTGTAGAAGGGTAATGGCATTTCTACATTTTATTTAAGTTTATTAAGTTTATTAAGTGTTATTGTGGTTGTTACTCACTACAGGGACACTTAGGTAGTAATCTACCATGCATCGGATTGCCCATTTTGCTAATTATCTGGAAGCATTTAATTATTCTGGCTTTGAGCCATTTTCAATGATGTATGCTACAATTACCTTCTGGTCTGTTGTTGCTCTTGTCAATCTTTTAAATGCATTTTTGATCCAAAAAAGTTTTAACTAAGATAATATACCAACATTTTAAATTGTTAAGTTCTCTTGCAATGAAGGATATTTATTACCAGTTGCATTGAAGGATATTTTTGCTCCTACTATTTCAGCTCTTTAGCCTTTTGGGGAGCCTACCACCCAGCTCCCAAGTAAATCACATGGAGACGTATTCTTAGTTATGAATGCCTAGACTTAACTTAGCTTGTTTCTAGCCAGCTTTTCTTATCTTTAAACTATCCCATTTGCCTTTGCTTCTGGGCTTTCCTATTCTCTTACTTTGATAAATCTTACTCTTACTCCATGGATTGCTGTGTAGCTGGAGGTCTGGGTGACTGACCCCTGATTGCCTCGACTCTTTGATCTCTTACTCTGCTCCTCCTCATTTCTTCTTATATTTATTCTCTCTGCCTGCCATCCCTGCCTATCCTAGATCCTGCCTTGATATTGGCCATTCATGTCTTTATTAGACCATCAAGTGTTTTGGAAAAGCAAAGAATCACAGCTTCACTGAGTTAAACCAATGCAGCATAAACAAAGTTACACACCTTAAAATAATATCCTACCCCATATTTCTTTCATGCTACTTGAAAATATATGTAGTTATACATTTTAAAATTTATTATGTATATGTCACATGCCAGGATTTTGTATCAGGCTTTTTAAGAAAAATATATATGTATAGATTGTTTGCATTCTTAAATTTTATGAAATTACATATGATTGAAAGTGTTTACTTCCTGAATGTTTCCTTGTCTCACTGAACAGTTATTTATTTATGCATGAATTTCTTTGCCATGATAAACTTACTTGTGCATTTTCAACAACCTGTTTTTGGTTTTGTTGGTTTATTGTTAGCATATATCAGCAATCATGTAGATGATTTCATGCATGTTTATAATGATTTTGTTTACTGATTGACCACTTTCAATTTCACAGTTCTCTTTAGTAATGTTTGTTATTTATTTTCCCCAAATTACTTTTTGTTTATGTGACTTTTATCTCAGCAATTTTCTGAGGCAGAAGCTTAGTTACTTATTTTTTTCAACTTTTCATATTTGATGCTAATTTTTTTCCTCCCACTACTACATTTGGTGGTTTATGGAGATGATAGTTAGGGATTATATTATCACTCCCTGTAGTTTTCAACCTGTCCTGAGACCACTTCTCTGGTCCATTCTTACTTGGGCATTTATCTTATAATAATATCTAAGCATTTGGAAATTTCTTGGCTTTGGGTTATTTTTAATGTAAGTCTTTTCTCTCAGAGGATACGGCATGGTTTCTGTTCTTAAATCTGTCTTATTTTTGCATGTTTTATATCTTAAAATGTGGACTTATAAATGTTCCATGTGAACCTGTGAACAACTGTTGGTCTGCTCTTGTGTGTGTGCATTCTAGAAGTGACAATGAGGCATTGCTTATCCCCTGTGTTGTTTCTTTCAGCTATTTTCCTGCTGATTTTCTGTAAGCTGCATATTGCAACAACGGACAGAGGGATGTTTAATTCATTAGGCATAATTGTGCAAAAGTTATATCTACTGTTTGTCTCATTAAGTAGATTTATGTTGGGTTTATTCTTATGTTTTCTGATATTGCTTTAATTGTCTATTTTGATATAAATTTAAAATGATTATTGAATTATTGCATTAATATTTTCATACTTATCACAATTATATATCCTCCCCCTGTCCTCTCCTCTCCCATCCAGATCCACTTCCCCTCTGGTCCTCATGAGAAAACAACGTAAGAGATAATAGTAAAATAAAATAAAACAAAAGCTATCGAATCAAGACAAACCAACAGAAAGAAAAAAAAAAAAAACAAGACAGCAATCAGAGACACACTCAACCATACACCACGGATCCCCATAAAACTAAAACACTAAACTGGAGACCATAACAGGACCTGGTACAGACCTTTGCCTGCCCTGTGTATGTGCCTCAAACTCTGTGAGTTCATAGGCATGAGATTTGATCCTTATAATTTAGAGGGCTTCATTTTCTTGATGTTCTCCATCCCCTCTGGCTCTTACACTCTGCTTCTTGTTCCACAGGGTTCCCTGCGGCCTGAGGGTAGGAATTCAATGGAAACCTCCAGTTCATGGCTGACTGCTCTGAGGTCTTTCATTTTCTGCATAATGTCTGGCTATGGGTCTGTGTTTATTCTTCTGCTGAAGGAAGAAGATTCTCTGATGGTGTTGAAGAAAGGCACTGATTATATTTGTCTCCCTTAGCTTGGAATACCTCACTCAGCACAGTTGTTTTTTTTTTTTTGATTGTTTGTTTGTTTTAATTTATTTATTAGTTCCAGTTAGGGAACAAGCTTCTTTCACATGCAAATCCCTTCTCCCTCTCCCTCCCCTCACCCCCATCCCTCCTCCCCCACCCCCAGCCCACCTCCCACTCCATCCACCCAGAACTCCCCAGGCCTCCCTAGGGCCCTCAATGGGGGCTCTGCAAAGTCCACCAAATCTTCCTGACTCAGCACAGTTTTACTAGTTCTATCCATTTACCTGCTTTCCCGGATGGAGTTGATTCTTTCAATTTTAAAATTTTGTATGTGTTTGTCTTCATATTTTTTTGTGGATGATGATGATGATGGTGATGATTATGATGATGGTGTGTGTGTGTGTGTGTGTGTGTGTGTGTGTGTGTGTGTTTATGTAATATGTGTATGTGTGTCTTCACATGTGTGCCAAAAAAGCTCACTTGTGGAGGTGACAGGACAACTACTGGTGCCTAGCTTTGCATGCTACCTTTCAAAGACAGGGTTTCCTGTTTGCTTCTCTATATGTCCAACTGGCTGTCCTGTGAGCATCCAAGCATTCTCTTGTCTCTGATTCTTATCTTTCTTTAGGAGACATGTACTGCAATGTCTAGCTTTACTTGAGTCCAGATGAACCAAACTAATGTCATCATTGTTTCCTGAGCTATCTCCCTAACTATTTTACATTTTAAAATTGTCTTTTGTTTAAGCATTTTCATAAGATTACATTGTATTTCCTCTTTTCATATTATCAGTTGTAATATTATTTATTTGTATGTGGAAATGTATACTTACAATGCAGAATCAGCCATTAAAATTAACAGTTCTAGTATGTATTTTTGCAACTCTTAAGTCCATTTAAGAATAGCATTTATAGACCATTATAAGTCCATTATAGAATAGCATTTATATATACATTCAGGTGCCTAGGTAATAATGTTAAGTAAACTAACTAAAATTAAGATAAATATTGCAGTTTGTTTCATACATAGCATTGTAGTTTTAAAAAGAATATATCACACCCTAGAGCAGATGGGGAACTACATATAGAGAGTAAGGGCACCAGTAGGAGGTGGGTAAAAAGAGGAAAAGGCAACAAAGAGGCATGAATATGATCAAAGAAAATAGACCCATTCTTTACTACAATAAAGATACATGAAAAAGAAGAAAACATGACTTTTCACATAATTAATCTTATTTTAATCATTGTTTTAAATAGCTAATTAACAATGCATTGCTTATTTAAAAGGTCATTCTACCATCATTATATTTTATTGGTACTATCTACACTTGTTTACTAGATAACATATCCCTATGATTTTAAGCCAGTACCACAACATGTGCCATGAGTCCAGAGCTCATGCTCTCATAGATATAGCTCTCCTGATCACAATCAGAGGATGCTGCTTTTAATACCCTAAAATATTCCTTAGGTCAAAAATACAAGAACCACTATTTTATTATGGCATTTTCCCTTTAGACAAAAGAAAATCAATTCATACCTTGGTGATTTTCATTAAGCAACAGTGAAGCCAAGGTTTCAAAATCAAGCCTACACATTATTAAATCACACTCAAATATGGGGAGTAACAAACTTCCTAGTATGAATTTAATCAAATGGCCATTAATTAATGGTGACTCCTTACTACCAACTATTTCCCAACAATGATGGGTTATTATGATACCTGTCTCAGATGTCATACAACTTAAACTATAAATATTACATGACTTATTTGTAAGGGAAAAACATTAAGCAATTTACCTGCTTGAGACCTGGTTTCATTTTGTAGCTAAGGCTTTCCATGAACTTGTCACTTTCCTCCTCTGGCCCCTGAGTGTTAGAATTAAAGATATATAACACTGCATCAGGAGAAAGGCTTTTAAAAAGCAAGCAAACAAACAAACAAACATGTAATCATGATATCAATTTCATGGAGTTTTAAAGATATAAACATTTGTAAACTTACACAAATTTGTTGTTGTGATCTTTTATTACTTTTGTGTAGTCCATAAAAAAGCTACAATTCTAGTAGCTTCATCAGAAAATCTCTCACAATGTGAGATGCTTCCTGTAAGAAGATTCATGCAGCATCTGGTCTTTGGTGACTTGTTCACTTAGAAGCATGTCTTTGCCCATCTGATTTGTCTTAAAACAACAGATATGCTCATTTGTAAGAACAATGATGGGGGAAGTACTTCTGTGTGTTTGTCTTACTGGATGATAAATAAAATACTGTTTGGCCAATGAGGCAGCAAGTTAGGCAGGAAAGGAGTCAAAGAGGATTCTGGGAAATGTAGTAGAGAAGTGGTGATCCAGGCAGGAAGTGACATAACAAGGAGACTCATATTTAAGAATGGAGAAACAGGAAGTGTCCTCTTTTCCCCTTCGTATCTTCCGGTGGCAAGAGAGGGCACCATCAAAAGGCATCCTCTATAAGATAAATCTTATAAAATATATATATTTATGATAATTAAGACTGAGCTAACAGATGAGAAATCCTAGTTATTGGCCAAGCAGCATTTGAACTTAATACAAGTTTCTGTGTATTAATTTGGGCCCTAACTTGGGTGGGTGGCTGGCGTAAAGTGCACACATGGCCGTGGGGCTCAGCGGCTTTTGGCAGAAAGATTTATCGTAACAGAACAATAGTATTCACTACTATAAAATTGCCATGTTTTGTTTTATTTGTTCATCTGTCAATAGGCATTTCTTAAGAACAGTCTGAGAAATGAACAGCAGATGTACTTGATAGTTGCTCCACACTAATAGTGTTCAGGGAAATGCAGTTGAAACCCACAGTGATGTGAACTACATTTAATAAAATGGACATAAAAACGTCATGAAGAAATGCTAACAGTGATGTAGGAAAGTTGGAACTCTTGCACCTATTGAGGGAAACACCCATGAATCCATCACTGTGGAAGACTGGATAGAAGGTCTTATTCCTCAAAATTATAGAAACTACATTAGGGCGTGTATGCTAAATAATTCAAATCAGGATCTTGAGAAAATATGTGTCCCCCTATGTCCTTTAAAGTTTTACACATAATAGCTAATATACATATTTTTGACTTGAAGATTTGAGTTTCTGGTTTTTTATTTCTCTCTCCAAAGCTTCTTTTGTGCAAGGTAGTCTCCTGGAGAACGATTTCTTTCATTTTCATTAAACTGACGATATCAAGAAAAACAGCAATCCCATTTTTATTTCTACATGTTGTAATGTTGGAATTTGAACTCAGGACCTCTTGCATGCTCCTAATGAGCAACAACTCAGTCAACTTCACTTATCTGAAGTAGAGATAATTTAAAAGAATAATTTGTGACAGGTGTTGAAGTTCCCAAAGGATTGAGGGTTTGAACTACCACCAATATTAAAATTGCAATGAGCCAGAGGAACCTCTACAATGAACGAATGAAGTAGAAATGAGCTTTGGAATCACAGAACCTGATAAGCAGTAAGTAAATTCCAGATTTAGTTAACTTGGAGAGACATAGGACTTTGTACAATTCAAGAAAGCACATGATAGTTTTGGAATGTTCCTCTTACACATATATCTTAGCACTCAACTACAGAAGTCCCTGGTACAAGATCAGGAAAACATGCTCTTTCCACAGGCAAGCACCTTAATAAAACAGTGTAGGCAAACAACCAGAAATTAATCTAAGGCTCAGTGACATTTAAACATATTTGTTAATATCTCATGTAAGCTTGTTTCTTAAAGAAAGAAATTTTGAATATCGTGTTATTCCAGACACTATGACAGTAATTGGTTGAGAAAAAAGAGACTAGTGAATTAGTGAATTAGCCAGGTCATCACAACAGTGATGGGTTATCACAGATGACAAGAACCATCCCTGTATGTTGCTCTCTCGGATGACTGAATCTGGTTCTTGTCAGGGCATTGACATTTGTTCACATTGATATTTGACTATGTAATGGTTCCCGGTCCCAGGATCCTGTTTTCCTTGCTTGTTCCCAAGCTAGTATTGCTGTGGAGGACCAGGTGGAACACTTTTATAACTGTGGGGTTGCCTTTGAAATTTATACCAGATCCTTGCCCCATCTACTTCTTGTCTGCCATGGGGTGACCATTCCCTGCTACATGCTCCTAAGGCCATGATGCTGTGTTTCTCCATAGAACCAAAGAAGAAAGCAGGCAGCCATGGACTGAATCTTACAGATCTACAAAGCAAAATATACCCTTCCTCGCTTAAGTTGTTGTGTCAGATATTTTGATCATTGCAATATAGCATTGACAATTGCAGTTCTCTTGACCTCCTTTCCTTGGGGAAAAATTTTATGTCCCTATATGTAGGTGTAGGAGGAAGAAATAGAAGAACAGAATGAGAAAGAAATTCAAAGGGACATTTGTATGGCAAGAGTTAAGACACAATAAAGTAGGAATTTAAAGTACCATGACTGTGCCTGACATTCCTTGCAAAAATGGTAGAGATGATGCCTCTAAAACCCCTGTATCAAAGACCCACCTAACACCACACTCTGAAGGAATTGGTGAATTTTTAGATGCTATTCTCAGAGGGAGAATCAAAGAAAAATAAGATTATATCTAAATATAAAATTTTAGAGGGTTTCTCTTACTGCAAGTAGTAAACTCCCTGTAAAGCCTCTGAGAGAATTATGGCCAAGAATCTGTTGCTGGGGACTGAAAGGTAGAATTTAAGAAAATGATCATAAAAGAATTCTATAATTGATTGTCCAGTAGAAAAACAAGATTTGATAAGTTTTGTATATTCAGTTCTATAAAATACAGTAAGGGTTTAAAAATGACTTAGTAATAAAGATAAGTTTGACAGTCTAGAACAATTTAGACTTCTTATTATACAATATGATAATTTATATATGTATGCCACTTTTAATTTAAATTAGAATCAAGCTTATTTTACATGTAAATTTCAGTTCCCTCTCCCTCCCCTCCTTCCCTGTCTCCCACCGACCCCCTCTCCCATCCCCTTTCTGCTCCCCAAGGAGGGTGAGGCCTTCTATGGGGGCAATTTTAATTAAAGAGCGCTATATCCTTAACTTGTAAACAATGCAACAATATTAATTCTAGTAGTACATGTTATATGCATGGTATTAATAGCAAATATGTTATTCCTTATGGTAGTACCATTTGCTTCTGTATCTATTTTAGAATTGCTTTAATGGAGTGTAATATAGGTAATTTAACTAATGCATGATTACCAGAGTAACTGACTTAAGTGACTGTTAAATCCATGAAGGTGATTGAGATACCTCTGATGGGTATATTCATGGTGGTATTGTATGGTGTTTTGAATGAGGATGGTCCCCATAGTTTATATATTTGAATTCTTGGTCACCTGAGGGTGAAACTGTTTAAACAGTTGGGAAGGATTAGGAGGTATGGCCTTGTTGGAGTAGGTGTGGTTTTGTTGGGCAAAGGGTTTCACTGGGAGTGGGCTTTGAGTTTTCAGAAATGCAATCCAGGTCAAGCCTCTATTTTGTGTTGGCCAACTACTTCTGGGCCTTGGGCCTGCCTTGGAGTATGCCTTCTTCTCCTAGACTGTTTATATGATAAGAAAGTTAAATAATTTCATCAAGCTGTGATTTTTTATCTATATCTATGTGTACATCTAGTTTATATAAGTATATATCTTCATATGCACAGAGCTGGGATAGTTATATATGCACACACACATAAACATAATAGATAATATATATATATATATATATATATATATATATATATATATATATCAGATAAGCTGATATGTATAACAAATTTGTATGTTTTATTTCTTTATGTTCAAATATATTTTCTTTGATACTTGGCAAGGAGACTTTGCCAATGTCTCTGATGTCAACAACCATCATAAAATATAGGGTGTCTTATAGACATATATATCAGTAACTACCCTGAAAAACCTTATAAACTTATAAAGCAGGTGGTCAGTTGAACTACTTGAGCTTCTAGTCACATGGTAGAACATTCTGTAAGCTTGCTAAATGAACAACTCACATAGACACAGGACACAACTGGGGTCATTTCTGCACCTTCCCAGGGTAATTTGATGAAACCTCTGGGGAGGCTAGGCCATGATGATTGCTTCTTTCCTGGTCCACTTTGTATTTTCTTGTACTTTTCCACTCATTGAGAGAAT
The DNA here is from genome assembly GCF_003668045.3 of Cricetulus griseus. NCBI lineage: Eukaryota > Metazoa > Chordata > Mammalia > Rodentia > Cricetidae > Cricetulus > Cricetulus griseus. The sequence goes on along the minus strand of NC_048595.1, from coordinate 360,036,326 downwards.
GTCAACATATGTCTGCTTTTGTATGTAGTCCCCAGCTCCACTTATCTACACAAAACCATAGGCTCTGCACTTGTGACTGATGGAATTCTGTTCTAAATGACCTACAGCTACTAGGATTTCTCTGTGTAGCTTTGGAGCCTGTCCTGAAACTTCCTCTCTAGACCAGACTAAGCTAGCCTCAAACTCATAGAAATCCACCTACTTCTACCTCCCAGCTGTTGAGATTAAAGGCATGCACCACCACCACACAGCTTAAAGATACTTTTTAACAATGAATCATCTTGTATATAATTAGAAACCAAAAAGCAACTTTAACATGACTTCTACAAAATGCATGTTGGTGGCTAGAATGTTTTCTCTCTCTTTTGGGCTATATAACAATGATAGTTGAAATGGTACCTACCTCTTTTCAGGTGATGGTGTTTATCTGTTTCTTGCTGTATCTTTCCAAGTGATGAGAATTATTTCTTTCTTGTCAATTAGCATGACCTAATCTGTTATAATTACAGATCTCATCAAACATGTTCCTCTTTATGTACCTAATAGACCCTCTAAGCAGTGATTAATTGAAGGTGAACTCTAATTTTCATTATTAATTTGATTATATAAATAACAGAATCATGAAATATATTAGCTTGCAGACTTAGTTATTTTGTGATTCTACAATCATTGATACATAAACAATATTCATTCACTCATATCAACAAAACACCATCTAACATAACTTTTCTTATAATTTTTGATGCCTTAAATATCATACAAATATAAATTTTATATTCATTTTCTTCTGAGATGTAATACTTTCCTAGATAAAAGTATTAATAAAACAACAGAAAAGATGTGAAGTGGGTATAAGTAAATTCTACCATACATGGACTTTACTGGTATAAAAACTCATGATTAATGTGTTTCTCAAGTCACATTTTGTAGCTATGGAAAACTGGTGCTATCTTTACAGGAGTAGAGAGAGGATGGTCTGACCATACATGCTCACATCTTAGTTCCTGTCTATGATATGCATTTAACAAATCACTACTGCAATGATTTATTCATGATAATATTGGTTTCATGTGTTAGCAGCTGGTGCACAGTATTTGGTGTTATCAGGAAGTTATATAATCTTCATGGTATGGACTTTTGGAAGGAAGCTAGGACAAGGAATGTGCGCTTCTTGGGGATATTGAGATCCTGGTCTCTCCTTTCTGCTTTTTCTTCCTCGTCTGAATTTGTCTATCTTGTTCTCTGGAAATGATGTACCAGTGCCTTCCCATAAGCCAAAACTTGACTTTGAGGACTATGGGTGAAAAACTGTGAAATTATGAGTCATAGTACATTGTTACTATTTAAAACTTGGTTGTCTCAGCTATTGCAGTAAGGGAAAGCTTCTGTAATCATAGAAAGTAGTTTTTGAAAGTTAAATTGTCAGCAAAACACAAATAATCTTAGTCAAATTTGTAACACTTCAAGTAAGAATTTATTGTTTACAGAATTATAATTCCATACCATATTTGTACTTACACATGTTATGATTACATATAATAATTTAGGATTAAATTATTAAATTATATACAATAATAGAATACAATTATAGAATAATTAGAATCAAAGATGAATATATACGAATTTCTAATCTTAAATTTGTTGAGCTTATTTTTTAATTAATGGAAAACAATGTGGAATACATGGGCCTTTAAATCCTAATAGTATATCAAGTTCCATAACAGTATTTAAGAATTTTTACATTAAAGTACGTGAACACATTTGTGAGAATCCCTTGGTTCCTCAGCAAAGTATAAAATTGTTTATCAGGAAAAATATTCTCAACTCTCATTTGAATGGAAGGATAACAACAGAATATCTCCACAAAAAAGATGCAGTACACAGAGAATAAACGGAATCAAGGGTCCTGTTTTTGTCTAAGTAAAATCTTATCAGCTAGCTAAAATAATCCTGTACAATAAAGGAACTTCTGAAGACATCACCATTATTTCTTGCTTTCCTATAGAGCTATATTAATAAAAACAGCATGGTACCTGGGTGGTGGTGGTGCATGCCTTTAATCCCAGCACACTGGAGGCAGAGCCTGGCATAGCTCTTTGAGTTCAAGACCAGTCTGGTCTACAAGAGCTAGTTTCAGGACAGTCTCCAAAGCTACACAGAGAAACTCTGTCTTAAAAACAAAACCAAACAACAAAAACAAAAAAGCGCCAGGTGGTGGTGGCAGAGGCCTTTAATCCCAGCACTCAGGAGGCAGAGGCAGGCAGATGTCTGTGAGTTTGAGGCCAGCCTGGTCTCCAGAGCGAGTGCTAGGATAGGCTCCAAAGCTACACAGAGAAACTCTGCCTTGAAAAACCAATAAAATAAAATAAAATAAAAAAGCATGGTATTGGCATAAAAACAGACACAAACAGGTGGATCAATATCAATGGAATCAAGTCAAAGACCCTGACATAAATCCACACATATATTATAGAATGGAATTATATAATTATAGAATTATAGAATGGAACAAAGAAAACATCTTCAACAAATGGTGCTGGCATGACTGGATATAGGCTTATAGGAGAATGAGGATAGATCTATATCTATTGCCCTGCACAAAACTCAACTGGAGACCAACTGGATCAAAGACCTCCACCTAAATCCAGCTACACTGAACCTGATAGAATAGAAAGTGGGAAGTAGCCTTTAACACACTGGCATAGGATACCACTTCCTAAATATAACACCAATTATGGAAGGAGGATTGTGGCTTTCTGAAAGGAGACAGAGAAGGTGTGAATGCAGGGGAGGGTAGATGAGTAGTGGAGAAAGAGGGAACGGGAGGAAAAGAGGGGAAGATAATGTGGTTTGTATGTAAAATAAATGAAAAAAAATGTTAAAAAATTCTGAAAAGAGAGAACTTTTCAGAGTAAGTTCAGGCTAACTGTGATGTTTAAAAGCTGAGGAAATGCATGGATGTGGTAAGGAAATTATACTTCAAATGTACTTGTCAAACAACTGATGTCAGGGCATTAGAAACTGGCTATGGGGCTGGAGGAATGACCTAGTGGTCAGGTAATTCCCAACTATGTGTAACTCTAGCTTTGGGGACCCAACACCTTTTGCCTCCAAGGCTGCCTGTCAGTCGACATATTGAGATACACACACCTACACATAATTCAAAATAATGATGGACACTCTTAAAGATATATCTTAGTCATTTTTCCTTCTTTTGAGAATTCTTTATTCAGGTCCCAGGTATATTTTTTTTTTGTATGAGTCATTTGCTCTGTTTGACTTTGGAATTTTTAGTTCTTTTTATAGTCTGGATATTAAATATGGCTTTATGAAGCCCTATTTGTCAATTGTTGACCTTAATTCTTTAGCAGATGGAGTCCTATTCAAGAAATTATTTCATAAGCCTATGTCATGTAGGGTACTGTTCTAGAAGTTTTGGTGTTTCCACTTATGTGCTCTTTTTTCACTGTTGTATTGCTCATTTTCATTCTGAATTTCTTTATGTCATTTAATACTAAATATTTGTGCCCCAACTACAAAAGACAATGAAGACGATTTTTTAAAAGAAAAAAAAAAAGGTGCTTGTGTGCCTTGATGCCTGGAGTCTACGGTACAGGATTAGGATACAACATTACCATTGGTAAGACTTTCATTTTTAATGCTGAGCCAACTAATTATGTGAGGTTTGAAAGAAATTCCTGTGACCTTATATGAAAGATTTCTGGGTTTTAAAAAGTAAGGCATTTAAAGGCTCTCACCCATCTATAGGTCTAATTAGCTCTTCTGGGTGTTTGAGAAAGAAATATCTTTCTCGGGACCCAAAAGTACAGTTGGAGACTTAATTTCAAATGATTTCCAAACCTTTCTCATAGATCTTTAGTTTTCCACATAAAATTAAGTACTTGAAAATCTGTAGGCAAATTATCATCTTAAGTCGTAGGCACCTGTCAATGTTTTAAAATATTCCACTGCAGGCTATGGAGATTATAAGAGCTAACTCTGGATTTTCTTTTCATGAAGTATGAAAAGAACAAAATTTGAAAGAAGATAAAAACGATGGGCACACAAGTGTCAGTTTCTTTGAGAAGCAGCATTACTGTGTATTTTAGATATAATTGTATGCATTTTAATATATATACATATATATGCATATATATGTATACACACACACACACACACACACACACACATATATATATATATATATATATATATTATATATATAGAGAGAGAGAGAGAGAGAGAGAGAGAGAGAGAAATTGCTTATAAAAATCCTGTGTCTTCTTGTAGTATACAATAAAATCTACTCGTGGCTTTGTGAAGATAATGGTCCCATGCTGCCAGCATAAGTTCTTCACCATCAGAATATCAATAGTACAGACATAAATTCTTTTAATTTCATAAAATGTATTCTTTAGGACACACAGTAAAATAATTTGTGTTTCTGATTGGACATGCTGCCTTGTATTTCTTAAGTCTGATGACTCATTTGTGGTAGAGAAACTTTGCCATCAACTTAAATGTTCATCAATGGAAATTTCTGTTAAACAATAATCTACCATCTAATACATTTCAGTCTCCATCACAATCACATTGGACATCATTATTTCAGTGACATTTTATTGATTGGCTTATTTGAGAGTGTGCTTCTCAAAATGAACCTAGCTAACACAGATCTCTGTCAAGTTGGTCCTAGGAAGTTTTGTTTGACAGGTTTAATTCTAGAGTTACTCTTTGATGTTTTGGGTTGATTATAGCTTTCTACTCATGACTCAGAGCCTTTGGATAATCCTCATTTTGTGTATTATTTCATTTGATGCTGATTTCTTTTGGGAAATAAATTGAAACCAGCAAAGTATATTTCTTTTTGACTTGAGAGACATACAGATTATGCCTCACATGCTTTGATATTCATGCTGTCACAACCAATCATCGTGTGTGTGAAATAATGGAGTCAGGTTGAACACTCAGGAGAGGCAAAGAACAGGTAGTTTTCTTAACTACTTGGGGCGCTACAGACTTCCAGCACTAGGGGGCAGTAGGGTGGTGCTAATGTGTACCTTCTGTGCTTCTGTTCTACTGTGCAGATTTAGAACTGTTCACGGGAAGAGAGTCTACCAGCAGAGAGAAGGGAATTGTCATGCCAACTTCTACTTTAATACTGCTCTCCAAATGATATGGTGTTCAACACTTCAATAACTTAGTGTCCAACAAAGTTAAAAAATAATTTCAACTGCTTAACATTTTGGAATTCTGGGGGTTTATTAATTAAAGGAGTATATTGATTGATGTGAAAATAATGAAAGAGGGGATTTTGATTGTTGACCAATATTTAAAACATTGTATGTATATGTTTATTCTCAATAAATCATATTTTATAACCTGTAGAGGTACTCCTTTTATACAATATTTTGAAAGGACAAAGTTATGGCAACAAAGAAAAAAGTTGGTTCCCAGGGACTCTCATTGGAAGGAAGAGAGCTTGCCACACCAGAACCTGGAAAACATTCACATTAAATTGCTTATAATAGAGCTTTAATTTGTAGAAATGTGTATCACATAGGAAAATTTCACTGTAGTCAACTGTCTTAGTTAGGGGTTAAATTTCTGTGAAGAGACACCATGACCATGGCAACTCTTCTAAATGGAAACATTTAGTTGAGGTGGTTTACAGTTTCAGAGGTTTAGTCCGTTGTAATCATGGCAGGACATGGCAACATGTAGGCAGACATGGTACTGGGGAAGGAGCTGAGAGTTAATAAATCTTGATCTGCATGCAACAGGAAGTGAACTAAAACACTGGGTATGGCTTGAGCATATGTAAGACTTCAAAGCAAACTTCCATTTCCCCAACAAGGTCATATCTACTCCAAAAGCCACACCTCCTAATAGTGCCACTCCCTATGTGATTATGGGAGCCAATAACATTCAAAACACCACAGTATATTTAAAATTTAGGCACATGCATGTTTCATAATGCCTAGGCATTTTAGTTTTAATGCTTAATAATGTACCTACCATTGTATCATAGTTGTAATGTAGCCCTAAACTGTATGAAAACTTAACAACCACAGGAACATTATTCCTTAAAAATTGACATATAGTTTGGTAACACACACACACACACACACACACACACACACACACACACACACACACACACACAAAATTAGAGAATAATCCAACAGAAATACTAAATATGAACATATAAGTCTTACAATAATATTTACTTCTTAGTCACTATATTGAGTGCTGTTTTGAAACATTGCAAACAAATTACTAATGAATTATTTTTTCTTCAGTTTTTTAATTTAAATTAGAAACAAGATTGTTTTAAATATCAATCCCAGTTCCCTCTCCCTCCCTTCATCCCCTGCCTCCCCCCAACTAACACCCTACCTATCCCATTCCATTTCTGCTCCCCAGGGAGGGTGAGGCCTTACATAGGGGATCTTCAGAGTCTGTCATATCCTTTGGGAGAGGGCCTAGGCACACCCCCTTCTGTCTAAGCTCAGGGATTATCCCAGCACGTGGGATGGGCTCCCAAAACCCATTCCTATGCTAGGGATAAGTACTGAGCCACTACAAGGGGCCCCATAGATTTCCATCTTTTATTTTAAACAATTGACATACTAAAGATGTTATATAAATGTACTATACCTATTGAGATTAGCTTTTTCTATTTGATTAGACTATATTGCACTATAAATTATTTTAATTAAACAAAGGAAAAAAGGATAATTAGACTAATAATAGAGCTTCATAATGAATAAAACCATTAAGACTGGATGCATTACTTTGTAGTTTTCTGGATACTTCACCAAAAGCAAAGCACCATGAATTCAAACCCTCATGGCTTATTTTATATCCACTTAGAATATAAAAGAAAAATAACAAAACTGAGAAGGTCTCTGCATAGCACAGTCTTAAGGGCTTACCTTAACACAATTAAAGATTTTTTTCATAGTAAATTAGAAATTAGTGCCATATGTATGTTTTGTGAAACTTGCCCATTTTGTTACATTTCATCATCTAGTTTCACTGAACACAGTGAACCTGCACCTAATTTATAATTAGACAGCACTTGCAGGAAAGCTTAGCCAAATTCTCAAACAAACAAACAAATGGGTACCATAGCATCAACAAACCAATAATTTTCCTAGCCTAAAATTTCTATAGCTAGCATATCTTGGAACCCAAACCATCTAATTAAAGCTCAATTAAAATGGAAATTATAAGGTAGCACAATATTTGCTCATACACACAAAAGTTTAAGTGGTACATATTTCAGGTGATAGAGATGTTAATTAGCTTGATTGTATGTGCTGATCACTTCCAAAGCACATGCATGTGGAAGCATGTAGCTTGTACATGTTTAAATATATACACATTTTTGGGGAATTTCATGCATCTCTATATTCATCTAAATAAATATGCACAAAGAAATGAATAATTTCAGTCAAATTTCCAATTATTATGTTATACTTGTGGAAGCTTGCTCAGTACTGGATAATTTTACCATCATCATGCTGAAATATCGGAACCTACTCATCATCTCTATATAGTCATACAAAAAGAATAAAGAAGAATTAATTAGTTCTCATGAAGGCATCTTAGCTAAAGAAGAGTAATATAAATGTCTTTAAAATTTTATTACATTTTTATTTATTTAGTGGGGAACACAGGCTTGCCAAAGGTGCTCTTCTTAAGGTCAAGGGACAACTTGGAGGAGGTGATTCTCTCTTTTTACTTTGTGGATCTCTGAGATTGCACTCAAATCATGTGGCTTGGTGGCCAGCACCTTTACCTGCTGAGCTATCTTGTTAGCCAAGAAATATATCCCTATGAACATTAACAATAAAAATACTAAATTTAGCTTTTCAGTCTACCAATTTAACCTCACATTTAGCATACCTGGTCAAGAACCAATCCTTTTTGAATCTCTGGCTTTTCCTGCTTTTTCAACTTTATTGTACCATCAAAAGATTTTGATAAAAATTTAACTAAAAAATATATAAAAACATAATATTTATTGTTTGAGAACTGTATACATACCTACGTACACTGACTGAATCCACACCATTCTTTCTCTTCCTATTCTTCCTTTTTCCCATGATGATTATTTTTTCCTTTCCATGTTTATGTTTTTCTTAAGCACACTAATTCCACATAGTGGAATTAGTTACTGGTATGTGCACATGCCATCTGTTGGGGTCTGGGCAGCATCCTATCAAGAGTGGCTTCTTCTGTGGGACCGACGACAACTAATTCAGAGAATAAGACTCTAGAGCTCTTAGAACTAATCTGACTATCTTTATGAAACCACTCCTCTTCAAGGCTCAGGGGTGACAGGTGGGGTGACAGGACAAGTACAAGAACCTTTAACTTTATGCTATCTTATCAACTGTTCACTTTCCTTCCTGGTGCCATAGAAAGATAACCATTTTAGCTGCATATGTAGTGAGTGGGAAAGGGCTGAGGGGGTGGTTTCAATATCATTCACCAACTGTTTAGAAGCAGCAGTATTGAAATATAATTTTCTATCATAATGTTCTTTTGAAAGTATATAATTCAATATTTTAGTAGCTCTTATCATCATATAATTGTCATCATCCTCAAAAGAAATACTGTATTCTTAACCATATTCATAACCACAATCAAGCTATTATCATATCAGCTCTCTATGTCTGTGACATTTCATATAAATGAAGTACTGTATAGCGTGTGATCTTTTACAGCTGGCTTCTTACACTACACAATTTCAGGTATCATTCTTTGCTACTGATGAATTAGCATTTCATGATATAAATATATCACATTTTTTATCCATTTATCAAGTGATGGGTGTTTTAACTATTATGGATAGTACTATAGATGAACCTTGAAGAAACTAAATAAAATAGAAAACCATACACTATTTCCTTTTATGAAACATTCATAATAGTCAATTTCAGAATTGATGAGTCACATAATAGTGTCAAGAGTAGGTTTGAAGCCTTACTTGGAAATTTATTATCAGTGAGCATCATGCCTTGGTTGAGTCACTGTAAGTGAAATGAGCTCATGGGAACCCTGAGAAATGTTACACACGAATATCTCATACTACCATGTGAAGAGGGTAGGTTTATACCAAGTCTTCTTTATGAAGTAAATTACTTTTTAAATGTGTGCCCATTTCAATACTTTTGTTTGGATATCCATCATTAGCATTAAGGATTTAGTTTGGATACTATAATAGTTTGAATTAAGAATGGCCTCTGTAGTCCTCCACGGGCTCATACATTTGAATGCTCAGTCACCAGAGAGTAGAACTGTTTGAGATGATTAAAAGGATCAGGAGGTATGATCTTGTGAGAGTAGGTGTGGCTTTGTTGGAGGAAGTGAGCTACTGAGGGTGGGTTTTGAGGTTTCAAAAGCCAGGTCAGGCCTAGCATCTCTTGTCTCTAGGCCTGCCTGACTGTGGATCAGGAGGTAGCTCAGCATCTGTTCCAGAACTGTACTGCTGCCATGATGACAACATTGCAACCCTCTGAAACTGTAAGCAAAACAGTTATGTGCTTTCTTTTATAAGCGTAGTCTTGGTTACAGTGTCTCTTCACAGCACTAGAATAGTGGCTCAGACAGATACTATAGTTCACTGTTGATTTGGTGAAGCAATAAAGATGTATTGTGGGCTTGGAAGAATTCACTGGAGGAAAGGATATCAAGGGCATTCTGGAATGAGCACATATTTTCTCCAGGTGTCCTGGAACTTGCCAATTTGTGTGATTCAGAAGGAATAGTTCATAGAGAATACCTCCTCCCCCAAATCCTATAACATACTGTGCTTCATTGGTTGGTAGATAGCAGTATCCACAACACATAGGTTCTTGAATGGTTTCAGGGCATTATTGATCTACAATGCAACTGTATATTCTCAGTAGGAAAAAGATATAGACGTTTGAACTGTAACAACGAACATCCTGCATGGATAATTTCTAAGCTATAAATACTCTGCCAATCCTGTTCATGGATTTGAGCCACTCTATGAAACTGAAAACTCTTTGATACACTTGGAAGTCACAGGAGATTTTGAGTTTTATGCCACAGAATTTTTGGTAATATTTTGCCATCCTTTCTACTTGACTGACACAACACAAACAAAGGAATTTCTAAAGGGACTTCTGAAGTTCCAAAACCATCTAAATGTGGATTTAATTTTGGGCACCATATTAGTTACTTTTCCAACTGCTACAATGAAATACCTGGTAGGGGCAGCTTAAGGAAGGAGAATTGTACTGGATTACAGTTCAAAGGGATATACTCCACCATGATGGGAAGACTAGGCTCGAGGAGCAGGGGATTGGCTGGTCACATTGTACCCACTACCTAGAAGTCAGAGAGAGAACACCAAGATCTCTCTTTGGTGCCAAACACGACCAAAAATTAAAGTCCCACCCCCTCAGTGATTTACTTCCTCCAGCTTCCTCCAAAGAGCTTCTACTTCCCAAAATGTCTGTAGGTTTCTTAAACACAATCACCTACTGCACAGCAAGTGCTTAAATCCACCAGCCAATGGGGAACCTGTTCACATTCAACCACAAATGTAGAGAATGACATAGAAGAGATGCATTCACAAACCACTAGAGAGTTTGAGATTTCCTCTACATACTAATGTAACTCCAGATGTGGCAGAGTGATAGTTTCTAATTTTACACAAGAGCCCATATTATCTTTTAATTTTCATCTACTCCATAACTTCACATCCTCCTTGAGTTTTCATTCCTGCAAATAATTAATTGAACACTTAGTATTAAGTTTTGAAAGTTGTCACATTAGAATTCCAGTCACATCGGAGAAAAACACTAGAATGAATCTTTCATGTCTCCAAAGAGCAGTTCAGGCATTTGCTGCAATCCAAAACCCTCCACCTTGTATTGTGATAATATTGTAGAAATACAACCATCCATATGTGATCTTTACTGCTAGGTGCTAAGTAAATATAGCTCTAAAAACATTTATTTTTAGGGGCCTGACCCTAATTTAATGAACATAATTGTAGTTCTCATTATTTTATGAGCAATAAAAATATTGCTGATAATGTTTATAGCATTAATCTTATTTTGCCATATTTTAAAGCTGTTTGTGTTCTTGACAAAATTATATAACGTGCATATGAGGTCCGATAACCTCAGTTAAAGTCTGGTGCTTCACACTTACTATCTGGATGACTTTGGTTAAGCCAGTTCTCAGAATCAGTTAATGACCTTAAAATGAGGATTGACTTTTTTCTTACTACAAACTAGAAAACAGTAGATAATGCATTTACATTTTTCTTATGAGTCCCATTACAGATTTAAAATAAATTCAGTTCTAGTCAATATGAATGATATTTATAGAATAAATATTGAAATAGTTTTAGCCACCATGTGTTTTTTCTAAAAGTCTTAGAGCAAACTGTTGATTATATAGTAGCACCTTGAAAAGTCTCCAGATGCTTCAGGGGGGTTAAAATAAAGCAGATGAACACACACACACACGCACGCACGCACGCACGCACGCACGCACACACAGAGGCATGCACACAAATGGAAAATGAACATCCATGGAGGGTTTGCATGGAATCCTATAGATTTCAACATTAACTACAATAATAAAACCACATTAGAATTAGATATTTTGAGGACAGGAAATTACTATAGGCAAGAATGTTGTGTAGTAGATTTAGTGGTTTAAGATTTTAGTCAACTTGTCTCAGTCTTCCTGACCCACCTTGTTCTCCCCTCTCCTCTTCTCCCCTTCTCTTTCTCCTACCCTGCCTCCTCTCTGCTCCCATGTTTCCAGTTTGCTCAGGGGTTCTTGTCCCTTTCTCCTTCTTTGGGGGACTATGTGTTTTTCTCTTGGGGGTCCTCCTTGGGGAATGGGTGGGGGTAGGTTGAAAGGGGATTGATGGGGTCATGGAAGGATGGAAGGGTAGGGAATGGGGGATTTATATGTAAAATAAGATTATTTCTAAAATAAAATAAAAAAGAAAGAAAGAAATATAAAATAAATGCAAAAAAGAATATGTATTTAGAAACTTGTTGTTTTAGCAAAGCAATAGTAGTTGATTCTCCTTGTTGGTCCATTGCCTCTCTAGCCATGGATGTTTGCCAAGTTAGAGTACCAGGCATTAACTCCCCTCCATTGAGTAGCTTTAGTCTGATAAGACAGGTGTTAGTTATCTCTAAGTAGTTGTATCACTACTGTACATTGGGGAATCCAGAACCGAAAAAAGGCAGATTAAACTGACAGTAGGATACTTAACCCCAATTGATACATTTATAGTACAACTCCCTCCTCACAAGATATTACAAAGTAGAGTTGTGTAGTTTCTTCTTAAATGACAGGGAAGCTGCACCCACGAAATAGCAACATAATGTTTGCCTAAACAAGAATTTTATGATGATAACATCTTGCCCTAATCACTTTTTAAATTTCTTGATACTTTTTAATGCTGATGCACAAACACAAAAATCCAGTACATATTGATAGGATATATTTAAAAAGACCCTGTGCATATGTTTTGTGATCAAATAAATAGGAACTTAATATTTTATTTTAATAGTTTTATGAGTTCAAATAATATAATTATTAAACTACCACATAATATATCTTAATATCTTAATATCTTAATGAAAATGTTTTCATCTGAATAGTAACATTTGTTAACAAAGTAAATTGAATTAAAAATATTGAGAGATATTTAATATAGAAGTGCAAAACGTGCACAGGATGCCAACTACTGCTCTAATTTTCAGTGGTTAATAATGAGCACAATAAATAAAATTATTTTAGTGTGAGATAGTTACATAAAATTGCAGATTATAAATCATTGGTTGTTTTAATGACAGTGATTACACTATTAAAAGTTGGTTAAAACTGTTCTTAAAATTAAAGTGTTGTCCAGACAATGATTCATGTTTGGATATAAGTTAAATGCACTGCAGATAGTGATATTGAGCATTAATGAGAAAGGGAATGCATTATGAAACTATAAGCTGGTGTTTATGTTCTTATATTTGAATATTAGTGATATGGGCTAAACCTTTGCATTAAACAGTTTTACAATGATCCTGTTGAATTGAGTTAGACCACAACAGGTCAGTGCATTTATATGTGGTATGAAGGAGCAACTTGAGAAAACACACACACACACACACACACACACACACACACACACACACACACACACTTTTTGTTTAATTTTGAAATTGTATTTTAATTGCATTTCTTCCTAACCTTTCCTCACTCTAAACTATAATATAAATTTTGAAAATCTGTGTGAAAGACTAAAATTCTCCAACTTTCTCTAAGTAGAAATTGCAATACAATTAAACATAATCATTGGGATACTTGAAGTCTTCTGAAAATAAGAAGGAAAATATTATCAAATCCTCTTATTGAAAAGCACATATATTTATAGACATAATCTATTGTGGGTTATTATAATAATTATATTACTATTGTAACTAGTAATTATCCTTATCTTAATTATTTCTAATTAGTATTAGCTGTAAAGTAAAGGAAAGCCATGCTATAATTCAAAGACCCAGAGAAGCTAAGTAAAAAAGAGATATTGCCAGTGGACAGGGAGAGAAGGCTGAAAGGTGGAGGGATGGGAACAGGAGTGATCAGATAAGGGGGAGATGGAGGGAGAGAGCACTATGAGGAACAGTGTAATCTTGGGAATCCCTGGGATGAGCTAGAAACCTGGTGCAATAGAAACTCCCAGGGATCTATATGGGGTGACCCTAGCTAAGATGCCTAGAAATAAGAATATGGCGCTTGAACTGACCATCTTCTGTAACCAGGACAAACTTCCAGAGGAGGGAATGGGACACCAAACCAGCTGCAAAACCATCAACCAACAATTTGTCCTGCCTAAAGGTGTGCTGGGGTAAAGATGGCACAGAATTGTTGGAGCGATCAAGGAATGGCGGTCCCAGCTTCATAACATGAGAGGGAGCTCACCCCGGAGGGCCAGGACCCAGAAACAGGATATTACAGGGACCTCGGATAAAACCAAACATGATTGGGAAAAAAGTCAATGATATGACCCCTACCGATGTTCTGCTGTACTCATAGATTAATGCTTAGCCAAATGGTCATCAGAGAGAGGCTTTACTTTACAACTAATGGAAACAGATGCAGAAACTCATAGCCAAATATTAGGTAGAACTCAGGATTCCTGCAGAAGATGGGGGGGAAGGATTTTAGGAGCCAGTGGGGTCAAGAGCACCACAAGAAAACCCTAAAACCAATTAACCTGGACTCATAAGGACTCACAGAAACTGTACTGACAACCAGAGAATCTGCATGGGACTGACCAAGGTCCTCTGAATACATGTTGAAGTTGTGTAGCTTGGTCATCTTGTGGGAATTGTAACAGTGAGTGCAGGAGCTGTCTCTGACTTTAGCCAGCTCCTGTGACATATTCCTCCTAAAGGATTGCCTCATCCAGTCTTAATAGAAGTGGAGGTGGCTAATCTCACTGCAACTTGATACAACATGCTGACTGATACCCCCGGGTGGCCTGCCCCTATCTAAAGAATAATGGAGGAAAAGTGAATGAGGTAAGGATTAGAAGGAAGAACCAGGAAGAGAAAAGAGAAGGGAAACTTTGATTGGAATGTAAAACAACACAACAAAACAAATTAATTTCAAATAAAAATATTAAGGACCATATAAAATAGTCAAATAAATTAATTAAACTATGCATGACCTGGGCAAGATAGTCTGTCAAGACAACAAAATTGGAAGAGAAAATCCAAGCATGGAGGAAAACAGTCAGCCAAGAGACTGAAATACTGTAAAAGAAGGAAACAAAGGTAAAAGAGTCAATTCCATGTGACTATTCTTAGGTCCAGGAAAGTGCCTCAGCTAGGAAAGGCACCTGCAAGCCTGACAATATGAGTTCCACCTGAGGGGCTCACACAACAGAAGGAGAAAATTAACTCCTACAGACTGTTTTCTGGCCTCAACAAGAACATGCAGGCATGTACACATTCAAATATACAGTAAGTGAATGAATGGAAAAGGGAAGAGTGTTTCTTAGAGTTCTAGATTTAACAATCACGAACAAAAATGTAGCAACTCAAATCCAGAAATATTTAATAACAACTCATATTTTTAGGGTGATTAAACTACAGTTCATGAAGGCACACTTGATTCGATATATGAAATTTATTTTAAGATAAATTTATTCATTTTATTATAACACACAAAATTTACTGTCATTGAATGCTGACAAAAGCTTTTCATGATAAATCACTTACCAAATCTAAATATTCCACACTATGATGCATTTGTGATTGACAACATGTGGTGTTTGTTTTTCTTGGTTGGGGCACAGCGTTTTAGATTTCCATCTATTTATCTGAAATTTCAAGTTTTCATTTTTCTTTATGGCAGAATGATGTTCCATTGTGTATCATGTCACATTTCATTATCCCTTTATCAGCTGATTGATATCTAGGATGTTTTAATGTCCTGATTCTTGTGTTAGACTAGTGATGAACAAGTATCTCCATTGAAGGATATGTAGTCATTTAACTTTAAGCCTGGAAATGGTATAACTGTATGATTTAGAAGACATATTTCCATGCTTGTTCTTTTAAGGAGTTTTAACTTTGGCTATTTTGCAAATTTCCATTTTGCATATAAAAATCAATACCAATATTTACAGAAAATACAGCTGATACTCAGCGATTACTGAAATAAATGATAATAAATTAAGTGGATATCAGCAAAATTTACACATAGAAGAATGAGATAATTGAAGCCTAAAAATAAACAAAGATGTTTAGCATTATTTTATTTTCTGAAAATGTTATCATCAGTTCGCAACAGGGAAAAGTGATATTTTTAAATATATGGGGTAACTGCCTACACTTTTGTATCACACCATCTAGCATCCTTAACCCAAAATATATCAAAGACATACATGCAAACACTAAAAATACAAAACCATTGCACTTAAATTTTAAAAGTTTTTACTTGTAGGGCTTTACATACGACCAGGACAAAGAAGTTAAACACAGGTAAAGAAATAAAAATTCAAAACTATACTAAACTAAAATTAAAATCAAGAAAAACTAGTAAATGGACAAACCATGAAATCAAAGAAAAAGTGAGTATACTCACAGTGAAGGGCTTATATCTTGACTAAATAAAGAGCTTTCAGGAGGCTGAAAAGATAGCTCAGTAGGTAAGAGCATGTACTACCCTTGAGAGGACCCATGTTTTATTCTCAGCACCCGAGTCAGGTGGCTAGCAACTGCCTGTACCTCCCACTCCCTGGGATCCAAGCCCTTTTCTGGTCTGCATGTGCACCTGCACTCTTTAGAGAAATTAGTTACTGAAAAGATGGATAGGGCTGTTGAGATGTATGGCTAGACTATGTTATAACAGAAACAAAATTGGTGAATCCTATATTAGCTGAATACACTGATCTAAATTAAGTGGAAAAGGGAATGTCAAGAAAGTATGTCTTTTATGTATGTCAAGAGTTTAGAAAAGTGGCAAATGTCATGTTTCCTGATTGTGGTACATGGTATTACAAAAGAAGCCTAATATCACACAGTACAGGAGAATGTGGAATGTTGAATTCTCTGTTTTTCTGATCATTAGTCAATATCTACAAGTAGGGTGAGATCTGAGGCATCTGCCTTCCACAAGGCAATATTCAGAGGAGAGTTTTTTCTGCATACTGAAGAAAATGGATGAGCAAAGGAAATGACTGTTTAGAAAGACTTAGTTTTCTGACTGTGTTAAAATAAGAACTATAAAGTTAGTCCTTAGGCTAAAATCAAGAGACAAATAGAGGATTTTTTTTTGTAAAAACAAAATTACCTTAACATTTACTGAGGGCTTGCTTGTTTTGGCTTGTGCTCACAGAAGCAAAAGGTCAGACATGGGCATTTTGTGTTCTAGAAACCTGCTTTCACACTTGGATGCTTGTAGAAGAAAAAGGAGAAGAAGGAAGTGACACAAGAGCCTTTAATGCAATTGGTTAAGAGAAAGTGAAGATTTATTGCATGTCACAAGAGATGTGCTAAAGAAAAAAAAGATTAAACAGGCTAACATACAAACCTACCTTGTAACTTTTGAAATGTGGGTTTCTAAAAAAGAAGTCACTATTAGGTTATACAAAAGTTACTCACTTATAGTATGATCTTGTGGTTTAAAATAAATCTAAAGTCATACATGTTTGCCTGTTTTACTTTGATATTTTTTCTTTATGGTGTGTGTATATGCATTTGTGTGTGTGTATGTATCTGAGTGTGCAAATGAATGTGTGTGTGCACATGTGCTCATGTGAGCATGTGTTTGTGTATGTATTTGAACAAAAATATGTGCATATGTGTGTGCATTCATACTCTGCAATTACTGAGTATAGAGGAGGATGCTGAAGACCCCATCACTCTCCACCTTGTTCCTCTTAGACAGGTCTCATTTCTAAGACTATCACTAGGCCAATAGGTAGCAAGCAACAGCAATACTGTTGACTCTGCTCCTCTGATACCCCATAATTTGGAAGTGATAGATGTGAGTGGCCAAATATGGTTTTTATATATCTTTTGGGATCAGAACTAAGTTCCTCATGATGGTAACACAGATACTCTTACCCATGGAGCCATACTCTGTAGGGAGCCGTCCCTGCATTCTCCATTACAAGATGGCGCCTGCATCTGGCAGGCACCGAATGTAAACAAGATTATTGTGCAGGCGCTGGGTAATTTTCCATTCCTTGATCTCTGCCTATTCCGTGGCGTCATATGGCCGGATGAGCTGCAGCCAATCATGGGGTGACACGTCCGAGGCGGCGGTTGCCAGCCTTTATTAGGGGACGGGATTCTTGGCTCGGGGTCTCCGCTCTGGGAAGCTTATGCTCTTTCACTCTCAAGATGCATTAAAGCTTGTCTGCAGAAGGATCCGAGTGTCCCGTGTATGATTTCTTGCTGGCGAGAAATACAGAGCGTGCGCGGGACATATGGTGCCGAAACCCGGGAACATGTGAACATTTCCAGCACCTCGGAGACCCCTCTAACGAGGCGGATTCAGAACTGCAGGGTGGTAAATTCGGAGAGGTATGATTTTTCTGGACTTTGGCTTGGGAATGTTGCTATTGTGGGAGGTTAATATAGAGGCTTCTATGCTTTTACTAGGAGCTATTTTGACTTTTCTCACTGTTGTAGCAATCTTAAAGAAGTCCAGAATTACATATCAGAAACCGAATGTGGTGAGAGATGGGGCGCGCCTAACAATAAAATATAAGAAAAAAGGACCTCCCGGGATGTCTAGTGACAAGGGAGTGAATAATTTGTTAAGAGAAACAGCAATAAATAAGAAAAAAGGACCTCCTGGAATGTCTACTGACAAGGGAGTGAATAATTTGTTAGATGATTCTGTAAATAAGTTTAAAGCTTTAAATCTTGATAGCTCTAATGACTCTAAAAGCTCAAGAGATGGGGTTTTGGAAGGAACAGCTCAGCTGGATGAGGGAGAGACAGAGAAGGAGGGAGAGAAAATAGGGAATAACCGGTCACACCCCGGTAAATTTAAGAGAAATAAAGACTCAAAACCTAGCCTCTGCCCTACAACGAAACTGGAAGCCTTGGAGCTGAGCAGCTCAGACTCTGAGATTTTAGACTCTAGCAAGGAAGCAGAGCTAGAGAAAGAAGCAGCACGATACCACCCCGATAGATATCGGCTGCCAAAAATGCCAGCGGGTGTGCTTCCATCAGCACCCCCACTATTTGGTACCGACTCCTTTTTACCATCAGAGGAGCGGAGAAAATTACAGATGGCTTTCCCAGTCTTTGATAGGGGAAAAGGCTATGCATGTTATTCAACACTGCTTGGAGGCCTGGGATGCCTGGGAAAAGCCTCATATCCTAAAGTTGCTCAAGTAATTTATGTATGCTTGTTTTAAAATGTTCTATTTCCTGGTACGGCCATTTTGTAGCTGGTCACATGACTGACGGTAGCCATTTTGCTAAAGTTAAAAAAAAGGATACTTAAACCGCCATCTTAACTAAAGGTGACCGCATGGAAATCAGAGGTACCATCTTAGAAACAAGTTTTTCAGTTAAGATTTAAAATGTTAATGCTTCTATATATTACAGAAAGACCTTAAGGGAATTTAAATTTCTTTTTAAAACCAGTTTTCAAATGTTTGATTTTATTAATGTTTATACTTAAAGAGCTTCAATTTAGAATTATTTTTAAGCAAAGCCTGACAATGTAAAGTTCTTGTTTTTATAAAAGATGCTAATCTATTATGTTGGTAGCACACACCTTTAAGCTCAGGGTGTTGGTGACACACGCCTTTAAGTTTTGGGCGTTGGCGGCATACGCCTTTAATCCCAGCACTCGGGAGTAAGAGGCAGATGGATCTTTATGAATTCAAGGCCTGCCTGGTCTGGCAGATCAAATTCAAGGACAGGCTCCAAAGTCACAAAAAAAACCCTGCCTCAGAAAGAAGTTAAGCTACTGTTTAAGGAAGTTCAGCTGTATTACAGAAATAAGACTTTACCTAGCCACCTGTGTGCTTCTTAAAAACAGATAATGGGCCGGCTTATACCTCTCAAAAGTTCCAGCACTTCTGCAGACAGATGGAAATTACCCATCCAACTGGCCTACCTTATAACCCTCAAGGACAAGGCATTGTGGAACATGCCCATCGCACACTTAAGTCTTATTTAATCAAACAAAAGGAGGGAATGGGAGCATCCTTACCCTCGGTGCCAAGAGTTGCAATATCCATGGCACTCTTTACCCTTAATTTTCTAAACATTGATGCTCAGGGCCATACTGCGGCCAAGTGCCACATCTCAGAACCTGAAAGGCCAAAGGAAATGGTAAAATGGAAAGATATCTTAACTGGTCTTTGGAGAGGCCCGGATCCTATTCTCATAAGATCCAGGGGAGCGATATGTGTTTTTCCACAGGATGAAGAGAATCCCCTGTGGATCCCGGAAAGACTCACCCGAAGAGCCCCTTTGGACCCTCAAAAGTCGGAACTCCACCCTCTCCCCGGGAGTTGAGAGCCGCTATTATCCAGATTAACTCCTGTCCTTGACGGAGAGATTGTCATCATAGATAGCTTCAGCTGTCTCCTATTTTAAGGAAATGGGTGGAGGTGGGATTGTTTGGTGCAGCCGTTTGCTGCGGATTGATGTTGCTTCTCTGGCTGGTCTGTAGGCTCAGGGCTCAAACTAAGAGAGACAAGGTGGTTATCGCCCAAGCGCTTGTAGCTTTGGAACAAGGGGCTTCCACTGATATTTGGCTAACTATGCTTAAGCAATAGGCCGCTGGCCAGACAGCTCTTGCACACCCGGAGCCTAGGCTCATTGCACAGGGTAGAGTGCCTGGCTTGAGCAGCCCATGAGGGATGTCGAGCAAGGCATCGCACAGAGAGTTGCCCAATATGCAGGCTTCTCTGGGAGGCATGTTGTCCTGCATAAGGGTTGCCTGCCCTAGTCTCCCTTTCCCAGAAAAACGGCAGAGGACAGGTCGAGAGCGCTTCGGGTCAAGCTAACAGCCTGATGGCGACTCTTGTACACAGTCTTAATATTTGATTGGGAAGGTACAACCTCTGCCTCTATCCCTCAACGTTTGGGTGACTTATTTGCTTGTAATAATATAAAGCCTTTTCATTAATTAATAAAAAAAGGGGGATATGTAGGGAGCCGTCCCTGCATTCTCCATTACAAGATGGCGCCTGCATCCGGCAGGCACCGAATGTAAACAAGATTATTGCGCAGGCGCTGGGTAATTTTCCATTCCTTGATCTCTGCCTATTCCGTGGCGTCATATGGCCGGATGAGCTGCAGCCAATCATGGGGTGACACGTCCGAGGCGGCGGTTGCCAGCCTTTATTAGGGGACGGGATTTTTGGCTCGGGGTCTCCACTCTGGGAAGCTTATGCTCTTTCACTCTCAAGATGCATTAAAGCTTGTCTGCAGAAGGATCCGAGTGTCCCGTGTATGATTTCTTGCTGGCGAGAAATACAGAGCGTGCGCGGGACAATACTCTCAGCTACATTCTGAGAGACTTTTAGTATTTACATTAGTTTGGTGTAAAAGGAATTGTGCTTTCAGACAATGTACTTTCAGATTTTGAAATCACTATATGAAAGTTGATTACTAAACCATTATTAACTATTTATCAATGAAGCTATAGTAATCAGCACATCTCTACAAAAGAAAAATGTTAATTTATGTCAGTAGTTTAATAGTCCCTGTTTCTGGATTTCATGAACATTTACAAAGCATTTTCTGTGTTCCCTAGTTATGAAGAGTCTTTCACTGCAAATAAATACATAAATAGTCAAGGTGCTTGAAGCGGTAGTCTGTTAGTGAGGGTCCAGTGGATGTGGATGCTAAGGCAAGTTGCTTGGCCAAACTTGTTCAAATTCTGAAGCTTTGCTTGTATGACAAGAAGCCATGCATTTTCATGAAGGATGTGGGACATTTCTCTTGGCCAGTGCTGACTACAGGTGGTAGGGCTTGAGTGCTTTCCATTGATTTTCTAGGCACACTTCCCTGACACAATGGTCTTACCAGGATTCATAAAGCTTTTAGTGAACCAGAGTAACAGCAGACCAAAAACAGTGCACATGACTGTTATTTATTTATTTATTTATTTATTTATTTGGTAGTGATGTGGGTTTTGCACTGGGAATTGCTTTGGACCTTCTAGGTCCAAATACCGAGTTAGTTACTACAAATTGTGATGTATAATCTACTTTTGTGACTTGTCAGTACTATAGAAAGATGCTTCATTTTTGTATAAAGAAGGATATATATATATATATATATATATATATATATATATAGAGAGAGAGAGAGAGAGAGAGAGAGAGAGAGAGAACAAAAGAGAGAAATTTTAGGATGCTCAGGAGACACCAAATTATTTAGTTATTGCCTTTTACCTTAGCAGTTTTTGTCAAATGCTGAATACCCTTGGAAGCATATTTGTTGAAATTATTTGCCAGCTTCTTGCATAGTTAGAAGACATTAGCAAAACCATATCTGACAAAAACCAGGCAGTGACAAGGAGCTCTTAGTAGTTGGCTTCTGGCAGAGTGGCAGTCAGGTTTATCTAAGAGTTCAGTTACTAGTAGGCTGACCCCTCTCCAATAGGAAGCCACACATCTAAGTGGATATGGGCAGCACCAAGTATAACTAATTGTTTCAAAAAGAGAATACAAAGTTGCATGTACAGGAAAGCGATGTGGATCCTGAAGGAGCTGAGAAATGGTGAATGTTATCAAAGTGTGATGTATAGAATTAGCAAAGAACCAATAAAACAAAAAATACATTATTGAAGATACATTATCACATTTCAGGTGCTTCTGACTGATTGAGGCACTGTTTTGAAGTTTAATACAATATGCTACATTGGTCCCAGATATATGACTCTATGCCATGATACATGTATCATTTAGAAATTAGATTCTATGCCTCCTATCTTTTTCCACTTAAACTCAATAAGACATTAATGAAGAGACATGTAACTAAATGAAACTTTTGTTTGTATTGCAGGGCCCCATGCTATCTTGAGGCTATTAAAGTGATGTTAGGCTTGTGAGATGGTGCAGTGGTTAAGGTTCCTGATGCAAAGAATGTAGGCCAGAGTTGGAATCTATGGGACCAAAGTAAAAGCTAGAGACATGACACCACATTTGTAATTCCAGAACATGGAGGGGCAGAGAATGGAAATAGGTTGGTGTCCCTGTGTCATTCTCAGCAAGTTCTGAGTTCATTGAAGGCTCTATCCAAATGAGGTAGAGAGACAGGAGAAAGGCTACTAATGTGAACAGCATGCCCCCCAACACACCCACTCACCTCACTCACTCACTCACTCACTCACTCACTCACTCACTCATTCAGTCACACAGATTCACCAGCACATATGTGAACGAACACATGTGGACACACACCTGTGTACATGTACCCACACATTTATTTGCACTACATACACATGCCCATGCTTAAAAAAAAGTGATGGACTTACAAGAAGGACATGTTCAAGTAAGAATGCTACAGGAAAAATATAATTTTTCACATAAAGTGCTGTGTTTTTCCATTCTTTTAAAACATATAGATAATCATTATTTTTGAATCCAAATTTTATAAAATGACATATTTTGTATCATTTTCACTTCTTTATATAAGCATCCTACTTTTTATTGATTCATATTATTTCTTCTAACATCCCACTAGAGATTAAAATAAGCACAGGGTTACTATGAACCACTGTAGTGTTGCCACTTAAATTTAAGTTGTATGGTGCCTCTGTAGAATTTTTGTTGTTGTTGTTTTGTTTGTTTGGCTAAATACTTTTCTCTATTTTTGCCACTGGGTAGTGATGGGGGAGGTCCTTCTGTGTATATGCTTGTCTTATTGGTTGATAAAGTACTGTTGGCCAATAGGAAAATAAGATATGTGGGACTAGGAGTCAAGGAGGATTCTGGGAAAGGTAGGAGAAAGTGGAGAGTCACCATGTGAGCCGGGGAAGACAGGACGCTTGCTGCTAGCATCTGATATCATACGTCTTATAAAATATGTAGATTTATAATTAAGACTAAACTAGCAGATGAGAAATCCTAGTCATTGGCCAAGCTGCATGTGTACCTAATATAAGTCTCTGTGTGTTACTTGAGACTTTAACATGGCGGTAGGCAGAACTTGGGCAGCCTGACAGAAAGACTTATTGTTACAGGGTAGCATCATTCTTTTTTTTTTTTTTAGTCTTTCTCTTATTGCTCATTCATGAATTGGTGAAACAGGGACCAGAAGACTGATTAAAATTCAGGCCTGGTTACTAGAATATATTTTACCCTAATAAATCTACATATGTGATTTATTAACATTTTAGTGGTTGCTAGAAGTATTCAGAGAAGGCCACAACTAAATGAAGGGGAATTTATATTCCTGTCCTTGAAAATGTGATAATTGTTTATAGCTGGTTTAACACAGACTGCTGAGAGAAGTCAAATCTCCTCGCTCACAGTATTGAATGCCAGAATATGTTACCAAGCCTCTCCCTTATATAGTTCATTGCAAAGTTAGGATGGATAAATCTTTTGGCAGATAGTATTCTGTATGCATTAACATCCCAATTTTAGTAATTTTATTGTCTAGGTCATCACAATCATATATATATATATATATATATATATATATATATATATATATCAAAAGCACCATTATGGTGAATATAGGCAATCAGGAGCTTTTTCTCCATTTTAGAATCTTCTTTAAACTACTTCCTTGTGTCCTTCAAGTCTGTATTCTTGAACATTTCTATTCTAAAATATATATTAATCCTTCAGAAAGGAAAACCAAATTGGAATGTTTATATCTTTAATGAGGTGTTATCTCATTCAGCCTTGACTTTAGAGAAAATGTCTGACATTTGTATTATTAAGACTCCAGGAAAGTAATTTAAAAAATATTCCTTGATTTTAATATGGTGATATTGGTGACCTGATTGCCTTCTCCAAAATTCATATCCTGAAACTTGAGTGCAGATAGGATATTTATTAGAAGTGAGGTCTTTGGGAAGTGATTCAGGATTGTCCTCATCTGAAGACTTTTTAATATTAGGTATAAGGATAATTTGCTTTCCTTCCTCCTTCTCCACCTGAGGATGAGGTGGGAAAACACCCTAATTGGTGTAGTCAGCACTCATGGCCAGATTCTCTTTCCTACTGTCTACTGGTGGGCTGATCCTCCTGTCCCAGCCTCCAAAGCTGAGCTACCTATGCATATTGTTAATAACGAACCCAGTCAGAGGTGTGCTGTCAGCCTGTCTTCTACTCTAAGAATTTACTCTTTAGTGCAAAGAACATACCTTTTTTCCTATAATATATGACTAATTTATAGATCTTTATAGATCGTTTCAGCTTTTTTGTGCTGTTGGATTTAATCAGTTGTGTTCTTTTAAAAGATATGAAGTTGTGAGGAAGATAAGAGCTATCACTGTTGAGGGATCTGAGGGAACTGGAGGGTATGGATTGGGGGCATATGTGACCAAGAGACACTGTATGTGTGTGCGATATTTTCAAAACTGTAAAGTAAATTTCTCTTGATAAGCATCAGTCATAAGTTTAGCTTTGGAATGAATGTGACATTTAAATGCTATGGAAAATGCAGAAAGCAGTAAGATTGCTCAGTGGGTAGAGGCATTTGATGCCAATTCTTTTGATTTGAGTCTGAACCCCATAAACTGTGTGATAGAAGGAGACAGAGTCACTCAGGCTTTCCTCTGACCTCTGAATACTGCTATGCCATGAATAAGCACCCCTGAACATACTCAGGCAATTGAAAGATAATATGTATATGTACATATATATTAAATATTTATATAAATTTTAACTAAGGTGGAATTATTTCCCTAAAAATCAATAACAAATTCAATAACAAATTTACAAAAGAAGACATTACTTGCAATACTTAGTCCCATGATAAAACAAGGAAATAAGACAAAGCAAACATTAATAATTTAGTCCACAAATGTTGATGGCAGACTTTTCTTGTTGTGTCCACAACAAACCACCCCCCTAGCAAAAGGAAATAAAATTTCTCATAAAAAAAGAAATACCATCTAGAATTTGTGAGTTTGGTAAATTAATCTACATAAAGGTAAAGAAGTACACAGCTGTTAAACCGACACAACTTCGTCATACAACCCAAAAGTCACCAAGAGGTGAGGCCTTCCATAGGGGGTCTTTAGAGTCTGTCATATCCTTTGGGATAGGGCCTAGGTCCATCCCCTTGAGTCAATGCTCAGGGAGTATCCCTCCATGTAGGATGGACTCCCAAAGTCCACTCCTATGCTAGAGATAAGTACTGAGCCACTACAAAGGACCCCATAGATTTCTGAGGACTCCTCACTAACACCAACATTCAGGGGGTCTGGATCAGTCCCACGCTCTTTTCCCAGCTATCAGTCTGGGAACCAAGAGCTCTCCCTTGTTCAGGTCAGATGTTTCTGTGTATTTCACCAGCCTGGTCTGGACCCCTTTGCTCATCAATCCTCCTTCTCTGCAACTGGATTACATTTCAGTTCAGCCTTTAGCTGTGGGTGTCTGCTTCTACTTCCACCAGCTGCTGGATGAAGGTTATAGGATGGCATAAGTTAGTCATCAATCTCATTATCAGGGGAGGACATTTAAGGTAGCCTTGTCTTGTTCCTGATTATAGAGGAATTGCATTGAGTTTCTCTCAATTTACTTTGATGTTGGCTGTTGGTTTACTGTATACTGTTTTTATTATGTTCACATATGTTCCTGTTATCCCTGATCTCTCCAGGACCTTTATCATGAAGGGGTGTTGGATTTTGTCAAAGGCCTTTTTACTTTTCTAACATCTACCTTCTCAGGGATGATTGCATAAAATTCTAATATACTGATTTATTCTGTTTTTGCCAATGGACATTCAAGAAAATACGAGTTGGTAGTAATTCCCCTGTCTCTGCACATAGGCTATGCTCTCCTGTGATCTTAGGCTGTTGGGGATTTCTGTTATAAGGAGGGAAAATCACCTTTGACCCCAATGGAGTTCAAATTTGACAAGGTCTTGCTCTCAAGAGACTAAGACTCTGTGTCTTGAGACATCAATTGAACCTGATAAACTGTCACCTCTAACTTCCTCTCTTTGAAAGCCCTGCCTCTTTGTCACCTCTGACCTATAACCTTATATCCTGTAATTTAAAGGCAAGGTTGAATCATCTTGCTATTCACATAGATAAACTCAGGGTATGTGAAATTTATAGTATACTAATACTAATAATTTCACTAATAGAATGTTAGAATTATTTTTCTCTTTATGTTTAATACCATGTGGAAAAAAGGTTCTTGGAAGTTTGTAGATTAGGTAGGGTCTTTACAACCTTCAGTGGCTTCAATGGATTGGTTTCTGAGCTCAAGGAACAGACAGTTTATAACATCCTCTCTCAAAATTGAATCAGAGTAACAGGGAAGGTTTAGAGTGCATATCTTGGGGTGAAGCTTTTACTGAGCAGTGGAGAGGTTCTGAGTCAAAAATATATTGCTCTGGGGGGGGGTTAAGGAATGTGTAGAGTGCAGGAAGTTCACTTCACACTGAAAGACCTGGAAGGAGATTTAGGAACAGTCATGAAGTAAAAAAATGACTCCTTGGAGAAATCGCTGAGTGACAGGCACTTGAGATCTCTCTGTGTATTTTCATAATCTACTTTTTACATTGTGTATTAAAAACAAGACATAGTGATTCTAGCATGTGATTTTGCTTCTAATTGTGTTCAAGGATATATAGAGAAATGAATACTTCTTAGTAGCTTAAATTACTTTCAACTTACTAAGCAAATGTCAGCCTGCAATAAAATGAACTGAATTGTACCTTTTATTAGGAACTGAAGACATTGGGATCATAAATCAATTACTTCCTATACACAAGAGCAGTTCATTTCCACCACCGAAGATATCACTTTAATGTGGCATGAAAGTGAACAGATTATTGAATTACACAGCGTAAAACAAGCAGGGTTTTCAGGACCCAAGGTACTGTAGTTATTTGCTGATGTTTCTTTTTGCCTGACTATTCCCATCTTCAACTAACCATAACCATGTACACATACATACATACACACGTACATAAGCACATGCATGGACACAGGTGGACATATATATATATATGTAGAGAGAGAGTGATTCCCCTCCAAACATTAGCATATGCACAGAAAAGCACAAACATACAACATGTACAAACACAAGTACACATAGACACACTCCTTATTGTGTTAGGACATAAATGCTGCATTAATTGGGAATTTTTTGAGAATCATGATATGTTTTCTGATAATAATACTATCTTTTGAGAACATTCAGACATGAACATTTTATTCTATGTTAGAATCATAAAATAAAACATGTGAATCGATACATAAAAGGGAAAGGTTTTAAAGTCACCATGTAGCATATTTTGTGTTCTTTTTTTTTGCATTGCTCTTCTTTAAAGTTTGCATAAAATATGTTAACTCTGAAAAGGTCATCTAAGATGATCTTTTCTGATTAATTACCATATCTTTGAGCACAGTATGTTCTGGGAAGTGAGAGAGCTTGTTCACATCTTTTGCACTTTGTTATCAGCATAATATTTTAATAAGACAAATTAAATGCAATAGCACCATGAAAGACAACTTTAGCTGTCAGTGGCTTCACATTTGGCTAATAAAAAATATTTTTTAAGAAGCCAAAGACAACTTCTGTCAGGACACTGAATCCATAAATTTACCATATGTAGGTTAGGAGTTATGATAGAAGAAAAGTACATTTTTAATGTAATAATGCACAGCTTTTCTGCTTGCAATGTTACCTTTCAAAGGACAAATGATTTTTTCTTGAAAATTACATAACATAAAAGCCATATCTTAAATGTTTGGATACCTTTCAAAGAACAAATAATTTTTTCCTGAAAATTATGTAACATAAAAGCCATATCTTAAATGTTTGTCATTTATTATAATTAGCATTCCTCAAAACAGAATGGCACACATCACCAGTGATAAGGAAACATGGCAAACTAAGATTCTAGTGGTTCAGTTGTCACAGATATGAAACTAATAAAATCATAGTGTTTATATTAATAATTTGTTGTTAATATGGGTTTGTAAATGTTTTACTGAAGAGTTTTGTATTTGTTTCTAACAAGAGAATTGGACTGTTCTTGTTGCTATTTTTGGTCTGGGTTTGGAATATGGGTTATAGGGAATTTGTAGAATGGGTGAAGGAGTCTTCCCATTCCTCCTACTTTGTAGAGTTAGGTTCAGAAGATTTGCTAATAATCTGCAATTGATTCTAAATTATCTGATAGAATATAATAAACTCATTGATTAACCAAGCAAAAGTTGGGTAGAATTATTTTTTGATTTGTCATAAATGCCTTGCCACTGGTGAATAGATGTTTGTTAATGTATAAATAGGAAAAGTTATTGAAAGAGATTGAATAAGTAATGACTATCACAACAAAAACAACACCAGACCAAGAAGAATTCACCTTTATATTCTATATGGCTGACTCAAAGACAGGTTCACCATCCAAAATCATACATGAGTATGTGTGAGAACTGTCTTCCTGAGTACCCTTCAACTTGCAGGCAGAGTCTACCCAGGAGAATCTCCTCTTTCACTGACTGTGTACTGCTTTTGTAACACTTGCAACACTGATAGGAATCTGTAACATTCATTACTTTTTGGAACCTTGTATGCTTCATTAGCTTTCTGTGTCTCATAAGCTTATGTCTCCTTTCCAGGAAGGTTATTTCTGTATAGAGGAAACAGTTTCACAGCAATCTCATTTATTCATTTTAGATTTTTAAAGTTTTCATTTTATTTGTTTATTTTTGAGATTGTTACTGAATTACAATATTTCTCCTTATGTTTCCTCCCTCTGAACTCTGCCTTATACCTCTCCCCACTCTTCTTGAAATCCAGGGTCTCCTTTTTTATTAATCATTATTGCATGCATGTATGTACTTGTATGAACATTAATTACATCCTTTTGAGTCCACATAAAGTAGCATGTGTGTATGTTTTCAGGGCTGACTGTTTAGCACTGGACAACCAATTTGTGTGCTCTTCTCCGGGGAGAGTCACCTCTCTTGCTCCCAAGGTTACTCAGTTTCTTAGAGTTCTTTGAGCTGTGGCCTTAGAGTTGAGGTGCCCTAGGATTTTCCATGTGCAGATTGATTTGTTCATTGATGTAATCCTTTTTGGGTTCATGCTTGGGTGGTCAGGTAGTGAGACTATACATGTATTACCTGTGATGTTACTAGAAGACACAATCTCATAGCAAAGTTCCCAATTCTCTGACTCTTATAATTTTTATACCCCTCCCCATCCCCATAGCCTTGCCCAAGCCTCAGATGTGGGAGTATTTTGTAGATGTATCCATAGGGTTGGTCTCCACAACTTTGCATTTTGATTGGTTGTGGTTGTCTGTAATGGTCTACAAATGTTATAAAGAGTAGTTTCCTTAATAAGGGGTGAAGACAACACTTATCTGTGAGTATAAGGACATATATTCATATATTGTTGTTAGGCTTTATGCTGGTTTACTAAATTGGGTTTTATAAGCATGTTTATGCAATTTTGTTACTCACCTATGTTTAGGAATCTCTTTTATATATCATGTAATTTATTGAGATGTAAGATTTATTTGTTTTTATTATTTTATGTTTCTCTTTTCTTTGTATAGTTTGGCTAATGAAAATATATGCAAAATATCAGATTTAACTAATATTGGTATTCAGGAATCTGAACTGTCCTGACATTGGGGTTCTGAGAGGATACATACTCAGCTGCCATTAAGAGTACCACCCGTGCACATTCTCTACTTTCCCTTTTAAAAAAAGTCCTGCCCACCTTCCATATTTCTGCCTTTCTCTCTCTCTCTTTCTGCTTCTCTGCCTGTATCTTTGTTTCTACTTCTCCCCCTTCTCTTTCTCTCTTTGCCCCTCCCATCTCTTCTGCAGCTTGCTCCTACCCCAGAAGCCAGTCTCCCCCCACCACCATTTTTCCCAGTCACTTTCCCCCCAATTAAAAAATCCTCCACCCAAGCTCTATCACTATCACATGGTGAGTTTCTCCTCTGTGCCACTTTTAAGAGACTTGCTAATAACATCCATCCACTTTTGATAGTAAATGTGGTTAAAATAGTTAGTAGTTTCACTATGGAATGTCTGTATTTCTTTAAAACCGACTATCTATGTAACAGAATTTGTATATAACAGAACTTGTGACAAGTCTGTTGTACCTTCATATAGAGAGAATATCTTTAAAATAGTTTAACAAAATGATTATATGTGCTTATGTGACTGATCTGATTTAAAAACTTCTCTCAGATATTTCTTTATTAATGGCTTGTGATTTTACTGGTGGAATATGTATTGTAAAATCAGTATTTTTTTAAATGATCAAAAGCAACTATATGCAGGTATGGAATGGTAAGTGTAAACATAATAATGAAAAGAACTATTAAAATCCACAAATGTGATGTACACTGAGATCACAAAATTTACAATTCATTTAACCATTATTTTTACCAGGCAACGAGATGCTTACATGCATCTACTGTAGCTCAATATTTAGATATTTAGTGTTGTCATTTCCATGTCTGCATTAAATTTTCCCTCCCTGGCTTGGGACAATGATAAAGATTTTCATTTAGTAACTGTACTTTATTTTCTAGGAGACATATACCCTATATGATACACTGCCTCTCACAACATATGATGTCTTTTTTTTTCAATTCTCAGAATTATCTGGCCAGGTACTAGTATGTCTTACCTGCATCTTTTTCTTTTCATCATGCTAAGCAGTCTTGGCCCTCTGAGAATAACCTAAATATGAGAAAATGTGTGTGTACAGAACAGCAATTCACAAAATAGGGATAGAGCACAGGGGTTGATCCAATGCAGGCTGAAGGTGTCACAGTACTATTTTCTCTAATGCAGTGACCATGTCACATTTTTTTGTTTGTTTTTCTTTGTTTTTTAGTCTATGGAAGATTTGCTTGGGCTTTACCTTAAAAGATTAGGATAGGAGATTGGTATGGCATTCTAGTGACTTCTTGACATGGAAGTTCTTACAACAGCCATTTTGGAGCCCAGAAATAATGGACATTTATTTGTCATGAGGGAAAGTAAATGAGAACAAAGATACCATATTCTACTAAAATGTTTGAAAATACCTTTATATTCGGTTCTGTAAACTAATCAACAGTTATATTTGTCTTATGTATACATTGGATGAAAATTGATGCTTCAACTTTGCAAATAAATTCTATGTGTGTAGCAATGAAGACATGAAGAGATTGTAACTTCCCAC
The DNA here is from genome assembly GCF_003668045.3 of Cricetulus griseus. Classification (NCBI taxonomy): domain Eukaryota; kingdom Metazoa; phylum Chordata; class Mammalia; order Rodentia; family Cricetidae; genus Cricetulus; species Cricetulus griseus. Next base: position 360,004,426 of record NC_048595.1, on the reverse strand, counting down.
CAAGGTGTTAATGAAGTAGGTTCAATTTGAAGTAAATAACAAGTAAAATATTATCATAGTAAATACAACCATAGGTTAACTACTAATATGATATTTCATAGAATAGTTTTATTATTTGAAACAGGTATGAGGAATCTGTTGTTGTTAGAATGGAATAAAAAGTTCCTTGATTATTGGTGATCCATCAGACCAATTTCTTCATGTTCCCTAGATCTCTATTTTGTTTGAGATATTATCTAAGTTGTCTTCTAGCCTACCTTTTGGATTATCAGTTCTTCTGAGATTTTTGTCTCTGGTTACAAGTCCACTTCTATTATTCCATACACTAATCTTTTGTATTTTCTTCTGTATAGCTTTAAGTATTCTATTGTATGGTTTCATACTATTTAATGGGTTGAGAGAACCATGCCTGTTGCTCTGAGGTACTCTGAGATTTGAAGTATAAAGACTTTTACTCAGTATTCATGTTCCCTTTTTGCCTTCCTGATCAGCTCATCTGGTTTTATAACATGCCTCATCCTTTCACCTTGTTTTTTGACAATTTGATAAAAATTGGAGCAGAAATATGATACCATGTATAATATTTCCATTATTTACTGAATTTGTTTTCCTGTTGGGAAGGGCATTAATTAGAGATAGATTTTCCCAAACTAAACAAAAATTGAGCAGGTCTATAAAGGAATTTTTGCTTCCCCTTTGTTCTTTATACATGCCGTTTTGATATTTCTCAAATAATACAATTGAACAAGTTCAAGTTATAAATGTAGGAGGAAAATCAAAAGTATAAGAGGAAATTGTTATTCAATGCTAGATTCATGTTTCTAGAATTCTCTTCTCTCATGCTCTTTCAAATCACTTTAATAGCAAACTGATGAATGCTTCCAAACAGAAATGTATGTGTGCATGAATTTTGTGTGTGTGTGTGTGTGTGTGTGTGTGTGTGTGTGTGTGTGTGATTACTGCCTGTTATCTTTGTGTTTATTTCCTATTTGAGAAAGGAGACAAAAGATATTCCTTGTGAGGATTTGGGGCAAGGCCAATGCTTTGTGTATAACTTAAATGACAACAAAATCTACAGCACTTTACCTGTGCAATCTTCATACTCTTTTGCTTACCCAGGTCAAACTGCTGTTCTGTAATTATTGGACTGAACAGAGTTCTAGTCATTGAGAATGGGATATTGGATACCTTTGTTATGTAAGGTATGAGATAAACTATAATGATCTCTTCTATCATGTGGTTTCACAATATTTCTCATGATTGTATTAAATGAAAGGATAATTTTCTTATTCAGTATGAAATAGGAACAAGTTTTCTAAATGCAGTCTGTAACAGGCTTTAATTAAGAGACTGGAGAAAGATAGGTTACTAAAGACTTTGATTCTGGGCAATACAAAATTTTGGTGAGTGGATTTTTCAGAAGAGTTTTACTGAGAGGAACATTATATATATACCCTGGAATGATGTATGTGGAATTGATAACTGTGGTGTGATACATAGGGGTATCTGGTGTAAATTAATATTACAGTGAGATTTCTAAACATGAGATTTGTTATTAAAAGTGTCTGGAAGCAAGATAAAGTAAAAAACAAGAGGGGGCACTAACCAAGTAACAATAAGTGATGCTGTGTTAGAACCTTTAGAAAATGACAATCTCTAATCCCTTGCAGGAATGGACAAACATCATTCATATTCATTTACACCTCGTTTGCTGCAATAACACTTCTTATTAGCTGGAATCTAATAAATCAGCACCATCCTGTTGAGAAAACTCTTAACTACTCTAAAAGATATGATGGTGGTCCATGCACACAGGATGTGTAAAAGGCATTAGTTCTTTACATGGTTTTGGAGTTTTTTCAGGACTTAAGCTTGGGTTGGTACATTACATGTCTCTAAAGAGCTTCCATCTTTCAACTGTTTTGATGCTATGGCTTGAGCCTCCTTCGGATGTTTATGAGAACTGAAGGCAAATGAATCATACATGGATTTATTTACGTCATAAATGCTAGAAGATAGGACAGGATTTGGCATAGGCATATATATATATATACATATATATAATATATATATATATATATATATATATCTGCATTTCATATTAGCAGAATGTGTCACTAAACAATATTTGTCATTTATTTTAATACTTATATAGAAACAACAGGTTTCTTGTTAAAGAAAGACAAGTATACAAATTAAAGATCGTATTTAAGCCAATTTGTTCCTTATTTAGTCTTCAAGGGAAGCATTATGTTTAGGTATACTTGTCAACTATCAGTACCTAGATAACTTCTTTGTTATTGGCAGTGGAGAGGTGATCTGAAGTAAAATCTGATCAGCTTGTGAAGCTGTAGTTCACAGGTGTTAAAGAATGGTTCAGAATTCTAGAAATGCTATTAGTTATCACATCCATAGAGCTGAGAACATAAGGAATGAAGTATCCTTAAATAAGCATGTAAAAAAAAAAACTACTATGCTGAAGCTAAATACATTATTTGTATCTTTATCTATGCAAAATATCACTAAACATGTTGGTAACTTCATTTTTTTGATGCAAACAGCATGAGGCTTTATTATAGTTGTTTAACGAGCTAATCCCATGTTAGCTCAGGTCTTTCATCCACCCACCATGGTAGATGGCTAGGAAAGACAGCTCCAAATGATTGCATAGAGACCTTATAGGGCAGCATAAGGGGAGTGTCTAGGGGTAGGCACAGGCTCAGGATTGGTGTGGCTCCAGGCTTGGAGGGTTTGCCCTGTGTTGATTGGTCAACTGGTTGTTATGGCCCAAGGCCCTCCCAGGGTGGTTGCTATGCTCTGCATTTCATTGCCGTGCACTTGTCCATAAAGCATACCCAGAGCCGTAAAGCATAAAATCACCAGCTAATTTCTGATTGGTTCGTTGCCATGAGGCAGGCATCTGACCTCCTAGTGACCAAGGCAAGGTCAGGGCAAGCACATGTTCAGCTGTTATGGCTGCCGAAATGGGGAGCTGGTCCCTTCATTCCCCCATTTTTTTGGGGGGGGAATTCCAATCATGGAATTCCTGTCTCTCTAGCATCCCCATCAGGGAGTGAGAGATATTGGCATCCTCTATGTAAGGGAGTTCCGTTTGACTTAGCATTTCAACCAGGGAAAATGGGTGATGTATTCATTCCCATACTACATCCTGCTGACTTTGGGACAAAGTTAGGGACCCAAGAAGGCTGAAATGCTAGTCAAAAGCAAAAATGGGGAATCCATCAGGAGCTGTTGGCAGACTCGTTGCCGAGACAGGGGCATCAGCTGGACTGGTTCACATCCACAGCAAGTCCAGGGCTCGCAGTCTACTTAAGAACAGCCTGTAGTCAGCAACTGATATACTCAGATGTATCTGCCAGAAGCAGAAACCTGTTTAAGACATGTTTAAACTAGGAACAGAAGTTAAAATTCATTTACTGAAGCCCACAGTGCAGAAAAGGCAGATATCTTTATCTGTTCAAACAGCAGGAACATATTCATAATTTTGAGTCCTAGCAATAACTACAGTTTTGGGCTAGAAGCATGTACATTTTTCCTCTGTCCAGAGAGCTAGATATGGATTGGATAGAGGTGACTTTGGCCTGATGAAAAGGCCTTTAAGTTTATACTTAGATGACAACAAGAATAAACATAAAAACCTTGAGCTTGGTGGTAACTTCATTCTTATAGTATCAATATTGTCTAATTTTGTGTTCATATTAATTTACACTTTGTAAAATCAGCAGTCCGAATATTGAAATTCACTTACTATAAACAAGCTAGCAAGTATATAAAAATAAGCAAATACAGAAATAAGCAGAAAGTACATATTATAATGTCTACAAGGCCAAGCTTAAGTTTTAAAATTTGAGACTGCAGCCAGGTGTGGTGTCATGTACTCTTCGTTCTAGCTGTCAGAAGGCAAAGGTAGAGAAATCTCTGTGAGTTCAGTCTCATATACTCAGTCAGTTATAGCCCAGAAAGTGAAACATGAAGAAACCCTGTCTCAAAAACAACAACAGCCATAAGCATCTTTGAAAAATAGTTTGGTCTGCTTGCTTTCTCTGTCTGAAAATTTGTGTCTACTGGCTATACATAGGCATGAGATAGATTCATCTCAGCTTCCTGACAAGGGCATGAAGCAAATTCTTCATAATAACCTGCTAATTTCTGAAGGTTCCATGCCATGTCTTTTAAATCATCCATTCTGCCACTAAGAAATAGCACATTTAAATTTCAAAAACCCATATATGTGCATGGAAACATCTAGCTCATCGATTGTAGATCTGTTTCTCTTTTTTCTATCATTAGTGGTAGCAGCACTCCCTGTCTGTTTGAGTGCCACCTAGAAGCCAGAATGAATAATGATTATGTTCAGTTTTGAACATTTTTTAATTTCTCAGCCAAAAAAAAATTCTGAGCTGTGAGGACTAGGAGGGAAAGAAAAATTGGAAGCACTATTGGCAATGATATGTGAGGGGAAAATGAAGATTGATAACTCTGTAGGAGAGCTTTTGTTGGATTTTGTATTATCTTTGCTGCTGGAAAGCCAGAATCAAAACCCAAATGTTCGAGTGGAGTTTCACTCTACCTTCGATTCTGAGGATTTTCCCTACAAAGGGACCATCTCAAATCACAGGTACTTTTATATACATGGTAATTTTGTAGAAAATTGAATGCTTTGTTATACTATAATATTCAGGAGATTTTATTTCCATTACATGAAATCAGAAACACATGCACACACAGACACACAGACACACACAGAAACACAGACACACACAGACACACACCAAGAAAAGAGAGCCTGAACAAAGTTTTATTAATTTTTTAACTAATAAATTATTTATGGAAAATTTGACTTTTAGGAGTGAGAACATCCAGAATCTGCAAATATCTGTCATAATGTGAACTTTTGCCTGTGCTTTCCATGCCTTCAGTGTGTATTGAAGCAGTCCTATTACCTGTAGCATACGTATTTGTCTGGATATAGGTATGTTTTTAACTGAGAATTTATCAATTCCACCCCTATTCCCTCCTCTCCAATCGCTTCCCTGACCTCCTCTCACTTCCCTCCCTGCTTCCCTCTCCCTCACTTCCCTCCCTGTGTTCTTTAAATGCCCTGAGCCCACTGAGTCTTTCTGTATGTTTCTAGATGCAGACACAGATAGTGGAGCTTGGGTGGTCTTTTATGTGCCACATAACTGAAGAAAAGCTATCAAATGCAGTATCATCTCAGATAAACATTTGACAGAATGAGCTGTCAAAATCACAGACCATGCCATGATTTTGACTAGTTTCATCTTCAGCAGACTTTGTGTATGCAGTCACATCTGTGGGTTAATGTGTGCAATGCCTGTGTCATACACAAGAAATAAAGTTTTGTTGTAAACATCTACTACTTATGGCTCTCAAAATCTTTCTGCTCTTCTTCTGTAATGATCCCTGAGTCTTGGGGGTACAGTTGTTATATAGAAAAGTAACAACCAATCTCTCTTTAGTAGAAATGAAATAAATGCGATGGCATTCTGTGTTTGAGTTAATGGTGAGATATACATCTGTAAGTTTTCATGTTACAGTGTGATTCTACCTAACCTGTAATATTTGATAAGAATCAGAAATGATATCACGAGGGATATTGGTCTGTAGTTCTGTTTATTTAGTTGTATCTTTGTGTGGCTTCGGTATCAAAGTGATTGTAACCTCGTAAAAAGAGTTTGGCAATGTCCCTTCTGCTTCTATTGTGTGGAACAATTTGAGGAATACTGGTATTAGCTCTTATTTGATTTTCTGGTAGAATTCTGCAGTTAAGCCATCTGCCCCTGGGCTCTTTTTGGTTGGAAGGCTTTTGATGACAGCTTCTATTTCATTAGGGGTTATAGGTCGATTTAAACTGCTTATCTGTTCTTGGTTTAATTTTGGTAAGTGATATCTATCCAGGAAACTGTCCATTTCCTTTATATTTTCGAATTTTGTGGAGTACAGGTTTTCAAAGTATGATGATTTTCTGGATTTCTTCAGTGTCCGTTGTTATATCCCCCATTTCATTTCTGATTTTGTTAATTAGCATGCTCTCTCTCTGCCTTTTGGTTAGTTTGGCTAGAGGTTTGTCTATCTTGTTGATCTTCTTAAAGAACCAACTCTTTGTTTCATTGATTCTTTGTAATGTTTTCTTAGTTTCTACTTTATTGATTTCAGCCCTCATTTTCATTATTTCCTGGTGTCTACTCCTCTTTGGTGAGTTTGCTTCTTTTTGCTCTAAAGCTTTCAGTTGTTCTGTCAACATTCTCTAGTGTGACTTTTCTCCAGTTTCTTCATGTGGGCACTTAGTGCTATGAACTTTCCTCTTAGAATCTCTCTCTCTCTCTCTCTCTCTATCTATCTATCTATCTATCTATCTATCTAATGTTTTTTGTATATTTTCTTTTTTATATATTGAAAATAGAGAATTTTTTCATATTCTATGTTTTAATTATGCTCACCCTCTCCCAGCTCCTCCCAAACATTACAACTTCCCCATCTACACAAATCCACTTCTTCACTCTCTAGTAAGAAAAGAAAGAGACAGCAAAGAGAATAAGACAAAATAAATGAATAATAAACAGAAAATGTCTAAAGAAACAGTTTAAGAAAAACACACAGATTGAGACATATGCATTCTCACAAACAGAAATTCCATAAATATGTGTATATATATATATATATATATATATATATATATATATATATATATGTTATAAATGAAAAGGGAAGGCAAACATTAAAAGACAAAACACTTCCTAAACTGCTATTGTGTTGGTTGACTGTCTACCACTGAGCATGGTGTTTGCCATTAAGTGCAATATTGTACTCAATTATATTTGAATATTTAAATTAAGCCTATATTGTAAGATAGTTCTGATTGCATGTATGTGCACATGCGTGTGTGTAATGAAATTTTTCCTTGAATCAAAATTGACTTTTCATTTTCTTCATAGAAGAAACTATTGTCTTGTATCTCATTATAGGAGAGATCTATAAGATAAGATCTATAACAGTAATATGACATGGTTAAAATTAACAAATTTATCATCTACCTATGAGGAACTATATGCTTTATCTTGCTTAATTTTCTTGATTAATTCACACTTTATTTAATTACTTATTGATTTTGAGTTTATTTCTTTTTTCCCTTAATTAATTTTAAGATTTACAGGATTTAAAATGTATAAATTATATGCTTAATCCTGAAACAATAATATAATAAGTATATGCAATAAAATGGGAGTAGTATTCAGACCTTTAAGTTTTATGTTCAACAAAATTGTAGCTTACAAATAAGTTATGTGTGTTCTGGTAAATTATCTTTTAAAGGAGCTTTTATAGAAATATGATAAATACATTTTCTTTATTCATGTTGCAAACTAATTGAAGTTAAAGTAAACTCAATCTTAGGGCTACTGGGATCCTCCCCAGGGTTCTGAATAAGATTTTAAGTACCAGTCATGCCTGTCCTCCTGTGGCAACACAAATAACTATGGATTCAAATTCAAACTTTTTCACGCTTAAACCAAAAAGGTATTTTTATAAAAATAACCACAAGTTAAAACTAGACAATTTCTGACCCATCCCTTTAGCAAAATACTTTATCATACATGTTATTTCCTGGTTATCAAGAACAATATGTGTAAGCCACATTGTAAATACCTCCCATGAGGTGTGGAGATGACTACCATAGTTTCTTCACCACCGTGATGGACTGTAACCTTTCAAACTGTAAGCCAATATAAATCCTTCTTGTCTTAAATATCTCCAGTCAGATATTTTGCCACAATAATAAAAAAACTATAAATCTGGTAACCCAAAAAAGTCATTTTTGAAATTAGTATGACTAAATATTAAATGTTTGGAGTTGTTGGCCAGAGGAGATCTTGACTACGGGTCATCTTGCTGTGTCATTGGCAGAAAAGGCACAGGCAGAAGATGCTCCACATAGAAGCTAATTCGGGATTTGCCATCAGAGTGCCTAAGCAGTGTACATTTTAATAGATGGCACTGTAAACTTATCTCCTAAATTAAAAATTACACACTTGGTTATGCTTATTCCTGAAAGTACAGCCAGTTTTCAATACAAGACACAAAAATCACAAATCTGCAGCAATAGAGTAGTTATTTGAGAAAAAATAACATCAGGACAGGAAGTCTGTTATTCTACAGATTGTCTTCTTGAATTCTCTAAAATCACAACCAGCGCTCAGCCATTTCATCCAGTGTTGAGCCCACAGAAGCGGTCTAGCTGGACAGCACATCTCAGCAGCATAGTTGGGGAAATATCAGACTGCCATGTACAGTGAGTCAGCTGCTATGACCCAAGACTGTGTGCTACATTTAATTCAAGAGTATATGCAATATGTGACATTTTATGTCCAAGTTTGTTTTCACAATTAAGTTGAGAATGTGATGAGATCACTTTATCTTTTATTTTAAGATATATTGTGTCACTGTTCTATGAGATGTGATTGTAAGTGTGCATTTTGTTAAGTGCTGTGGTTCCTAATTGATATTTTATACCTCTATTGCCTGTGCTGACAATCAACAGTCAAAGACAATTAACTTCAGCTTTTGGTTTATGTTTTCATTTTTAGTAAAGCTCATTTTTATTGTTTGCACATGCCTGTATGCTCAAGTCAAAATATTGATGATCCAAAATGAAAAGAAAAACAGGAGGTTTAATTGAAGGTTCATTTTTCTGTTTGTGATTATGTTAGATAAAGATAATTTCGTTATGAATCAAAAACTGGGTATCAGTTAGATTCAGTGTAAATCCTACCCCATTTTCACTTTGGTTTGGACAGAGAAGGACCACAAGGGAACAGGGGAACATAAAAGAAAAGAGAGAAAACGGAGGGTGAATAGAGAGAGGGAGAGAGCAGGGCCAGAAGGGGCCTGGATGAGAGCTGGAATGTAGAACTTCGCTTGCTGACTTCCTGCACCAGCCTTATGCAACCTTCAATGTGACCTTGATATATCTACCCTATTTACATGCACGTTAATTCTGAAACAAATTCTAGCAACTAATTCATACTTCATCACCATACTTTATTACCATAAAATTTCTAAATTTCTCTACTCGTAGTGATATTTTTCAAAATTTGGTGTTTGGGGATTAAAAGAATTGTGAAAATTTGAGTGTCCTTATCAACATAACCTAATATAACAAATGTACCAAGCTGGCAACTTGAGTCACAAACACGAGCTTCTGATAGTTGTGGAGCAAGGGAAATGTGAGACCTCCTGCCACAGATGGAGAGCCTGGGAAAGGCTTACTTTTGGTTTGCAGAAAGTAACTATTGTAGTTGGAAATTTCTTTGGGCCGCCAACCAGCTCCCAAATCAAGATACAGAGACTTATTGATTATGAATAATTAACCTTAGCTTAGACTTATTTCTATCTAGTTTTGTTTTTAACTTAAATTATCTCATTCAATTAATCTAAGCCCTGCCCAGAGGCTTGTTTACCTCATCTAGGTGCCTCTATCTTCTTTCTTGCTTCCTCCTTGTCTTGCTGGCTGGCCCCTGGCTGGCACCCCTCTCCCCTTTTCTCTCTGTTCACCAGCACTGACTATCCCTTATCTGCCTAGCTATTGGCCATTAAGATTTTTATTAGATTTTATCCAATCAAGTGCCTTAGGCAGTCAAGGTGAAACAGCAACATATCTTTACATAGTTAAGCAAATGCAGCATAACCAAAGGCAATACATCTTTACATAGTTAAACAATTACTCTGCAAAAGTTACCTTTACATAGGTAAGCAAATATTCTGTTCCACATTACACTAAATAAAGTGTATGTAAGAGAGAGAGAGAGAGAGAGAGAGAGAGAGAGAGAGAGAGAGAGAGAGAGGTAGTCAGAGGCAGAAAAAGAAAGAATAACAGAAACAGACACAGGAGATTGTCTTCTCCAAGGGCATTGTCATAATCACATCCTCAATGGTGATACCTCCATGCCTCAGTCACCTTCCAAATAACACCTTGTTGGAGATAACAATTTCATAGTAGGTCTGCAGCATTTTTTTTAAGTTTCCTCAATCCAACCAGCTGTGATGGGATATGATATCATTAAAATTGGGAAGTCTGTCCTTTAGAACTTTTTGAAGGACATGGAGATGCATCCCATCCCCTGCCATCACACACATTTTTGACTCATCATAGTAGAGCAATGGTATAGACTGAACATCATCTTTTAGCTATATCATACATAGTGTTCAAGCTTAACATTGATGTAGCCGGGGCACACACATAAATATTGAATTCATAGGATCCCATCTTAAACATCAATATGCAACTTTGAAAAGTAGTCAGTTGAAATAAATTTTAATGCAGCCTACTATAATTCTTCACTTCTATTCATTTTAATTGTGTCAATGTTCATTGGGGAAAGCAATATTTCCCTCAGCAATTCCATTTTACCTCACAAAATAGCAAGAATGTTGTTGTAATAGAAAGGACATTTCAATTTCCTTTTTATATGCTAGACAACAGCTCAATACACTGCATGCAAATTTCTAAGGCCACCCTTGGAACTCATTTGATTCATTTATGTTCTGATTAAAATATATACAAAAGAAAAGGGAGCAAAATAAGGGTGGAATTTGTACTCAGTAAGGAATTTCAGTGGGAATAAAATCTATTGTTAGAAAAGATAAAGAATAACCTTGCCTAGGAAGCAAACAAATAAAAAAAGAACTGCTCTGAGCTTGACTGTTTTGTTAGTAAGTGCCAAACATTGTGTTTGATAAAATTGTTTTAAGAATTATTGGAGGCCCGGGATAGCATTAACTTCTTCCAGAGGTGATTTTCATTTTCTTTTACCCTGCATCTCTCAGTGCTTCTAGGCAGTGGTTTCCAAATCCAATTGCAGGCACTGAGATTTGAGGAGGGTTCTCACCTTCATTTATGGGGTTCTGTTTATTAGGGCTATGACTATATTTAGGTTGTTTAGGAAAGGCTTACCTTTGATGAGCTCTAAATTTCAACTTTTTTCCTCCTAATCTAAAGAATCTCCAAGATGCTGGTTTGTTGTAACCAGTTTCGGAATTGAAAACATGTCCCCCTAAGGTCTCCTGGAGCTCCTTGTCCTAATGATCTATGGCCTGTTGTGACTCAAAGCTCTTAAAGCTTCTACCAAGTGTCCATTATTCTTTGTATTCTATCACAGTTTACTGGGAACAAACAAATGTTCCACATTCTCTTTAATTGTAAATTATTTTCTGTTTTCAGGAAAGAATGCAAAATGTTAGGAATTTCAAAACTAAGTATAGAATACTCTCATCAAGCATACTCAGTCCAACATAGAAGCTGATTCATGAGTTTCCATTCAGTATTTACTTACATGCAATGCCTTATTAATGTCAAAAATTAAGTTCACTTTGTACTACAGGAGGAAAACTATTAATCTGGGACCATTCATAACAAATAAAACTAAAATGAAACCATTTATACACTCAATCGTGTAGAATTTGTGCAACACTTTTTATTTGAGTGCTTTGCCCACTCTGAAGTGGCACTGGCAATTTGGATAACAGAAAGATTATCATGAACATTCTTTATAGATGACTTGAAGTCTCTAAGGACAGCAAGTATGTGTCATCATGTGCTGCCAATGACAGAAACAAGTTCTGAGGCCAGTCAATTTTGTGCTGTGATAATCTCAAATTGATTGTATGTAAAGAAACACCAACTGCTTATCACTCCATGACAGCACTTGATGCTTGCAAGAGACAAGATGTACAACAGATGGGTGAGGCAACTTCTGTCAGGACACATATAGTGTTGTTTCAACTTGTTTATTTATTTATTGTTTTGACTTTTATTTTTCACTTAAAAATACCATCCATCCAGGCATGCTTGCATACATACATACATACATACATACATACATACATACATACATCTTGATCATATCAAACTCTCACTTTCTTCCTGAAGCTCCATGTCAGGTTCCCCAAATACATTTCCCTCACAACTTCATGTCCTCCATTTATAATTTTAATTCAATTAATTAATGAAATTAATTAAACCAAATCTAGTCCATGGAGCCCTTAGGTATATGCATATGGGGTCATTGACTGTGGCATGGGGAACTTTCCAGTGTTCATACCACAAAAGAAATATTACCCTCCCTCAGTCCAGTAGCCACCAACTAAAGTAATCCCATTGATGGGTGTTGGGAGCCAAATCTCAGGGCTTGGCATAATATCCTAGGCCATGCTTGGCAGGCCACATAGTCAACCTTTACAGAGCAGTTCCTTAGAACCTCATCTCAAGAAAAGAAACAACTTGACCCAGTCCTCCACCCACAGGCTCAATCACCTAGGCAACCCTTCCTGGACCTCTTACTCATAAACTCTTTATCCTGCCAAACATCCTCTTTGTGGCTTCCTAATATCCTGCCTACACTAACACCTGGCTCACAAACAACCTATTCTACCTCTCCCCATATCCTGCTCTGCCGACTATATAAGCTAGCCTGAGAGAAAAATAAAGTTTTCCACTTGATCAGAATCCTGTCTGTGGTTGTTCTTTCTGCATCTCTTGTCCCCATTCCCTATCCCTGACTCTCTTGCCCCAGGTTGACGTCCTGCAGGTCGGGACAGATGGGGGCTTGTGATCCCCTCCATCCTCCATACTGGAATCTTGGGATGGTCTTTTAAGCAAATATACTGTGATTTCAGGCATTCAACAGCCCTGTCATGCCCAAATGACAACACTTTACAGCAATCCTCTCTACCATTTAGCTCATACATTTCTTCTTTTTCCCTCTTATTGAAAGTAGATTCTTTTTCTTATACAATATATTCTCATTAAAGTCTCCCCCCTCTATTCCTTTCATTTGCTCCTCACTTCTCTTCCTATCAAGATTCACTCCATATCTGTGAGTCATTAAAATGAACAGGTTTCTAAGAGAAAACAATGAAACATAACAAAATAAAATAAAAACCTTCACATCGAAGTTAAACAAGGCAAACCAACAGAAGAAAAAGAGTCAAGAGAAGGCACAAGAGTCAGAGACCCCCTTACACACACACACACACACACACACACACACACACGAGTCCCATAAAAACACTAAACTGAAAGTTATAATCTATCTGCAGAGGACCTGGTACGGAGCTGTGCAGTCCCTATGCCTGCTGCTTCCACCTCTGTGAGTTTATATGAGCTTTGCTTGGTCGATTTAGGCATCCTTTATTCTCGCTGGCTCTTACACATCTTCTGGCTCCTCTTCTATGACATTCCCAGAGCTCTAGGGGAAAGGATTTGATGAAGACATCCCATTTAAATAGAGCTCAATGTTCTAAGTTTCTCTCTCTCTCTCTCTCTCTCTCTCTCTCTCTCTCTCTCTCTCTCTGCCCCCTGAAAGTAGTGAAGTTAATTTGAAATAAAATCATAGGTTCCTCCAGCATTCAGAAACTCACAAGGAGCTGTTTGTCATGTCACTATGTCCTCTTGTATCAATGACGCATTGTGATGAACCATCTGGAATGTCAAGACTTTACTTTCTGATAGGAAATAATGGAATTATGATGGAGAGGCTGGAAAGATAGAAATAATGATGGTATTATTTTTATTAAATATACTTAAAAATGAATTGCCTCAAAAATGGACTGTTGACATACTGTAGTCAATAGTCGTGTTTAATGGACTCTATGATTCATCCTCAAAATAGCACATCACATACTTACAGGAACATGAGACATGATGTCTATTAAATATACAGAAAACTGTAGTACTTTCATTTTCTCATTTTTTAGTCTTTTGGCAAGTCTGCACAATGTTTGTGTTTTGATCACATTAACTTTCCCAGCCCTCCCAGCCTCAAGTCCCCTTTTTGACTAGTCCAACTTTGCAGTGGTTTCTTTCTTTCTGTTTTTTGTGGATTTTGGAGACAGGGTTTCTCTGTGTAGCTTTGGAGCCTATCCTGGCACTCACTCTGTATACCAGGCTGGCCTCAAACTCCCAGAGATCTGCTGGTCTCTGCCTCCCGAGTGTTGGGACTGAAGGCATGTGCCAACAATGCCCAGCCCTGCAGTGGTTTCTAATATATCTTCTGGAATACCTAGTTTTGCTCATAAAGTTTTCATTATCTTTGTTAGTTTACATACTACAATACAAGGATAGCATCATGTCTTTAGGTAAAATAAGTAACAAAAACAATATATGTTGTGTATAACAATAGATATTAACATGAAAGTTTTCTCGATATTTGATTGGTATATCATTATGTTTTCTTGGCATAATCACAGCTAAAATATTATGTCCTCCTTTCACATAAAAAGAATCATTACAGTAACTTTTTAAAACAACATTTAAGTGGAATAAAATGGAAATACAGCATCTGTAACAACAGTTACTGCTTCTTTCTCTAAGCTGTGTGGATTGGTAGTCCAAACTGTATTATGAACCAACATCTATCACACCTTGCATGAAGAGGCCTCTAGAATTTTTATATATTAACAATTAAAATAGCCAGAGTAGGAAAATAAAAGAGAAACCTTACAGTGGGCAGAAGAATGTTAAATAGTTGAAACCAAAAGAAAGCTAGCTCTTCTGTAACAGAATTATCTCCTCTGAACATATTTAAGCGAGGAGCTGTAATGGTGTGTATGTTTTATTTCATAAAAAGATTCACCATTTGCTAGATATAGAGGAAAATAATAATCCATTCTCATTCCCAGCAAGAGGATGTAGAAGTTACAATTTGTGTGCTGTGTGCATTCTCAAAGCAGCATACTTAAAAAGTTGAGAGTCTGAAATTAACTAGAAGAACTGCAAAAAGTCTAAATTTAACTGGCTTTTGTAACCAGGGCAATTGCTCTAAGGACACTTTAAATAGTGAGAGAAGTAAGTGGTTTTGTGCTGCAATCCCATGTGAAATCTGCAAGAAGAAAGTCCTGCTTCTATTATAATAAATAAAAGGAAAGAAAAGTCTGAGCTTCACAGAATGCAACACTGGGGGAACAAAATAAAATAACTAGGAGCTGGGGTTGCAGCTCAGAACACTCAATTTATGTGAAAGCCTAAAACAAATTATTTATGCTCTAACGTTCCACACATCAACAATAAGCAATCCATTATCAGCTCATGACCAGTCTTTTTGTTTGGGAATTTTCCCCAGTGACTTTATTATTGAAACAATAAGAGAAAATGCTGCTATGGACTCACGGTCGATGAAATGTAGTCAACGCAACACATTAGTGCAAATTCACCCCTTCCAAATCTTTCAAAAGCCACTTGAGACTCACAGCAGCTTCATCAATTTCTTTTTGTTCTCTTTCATTACCCAAAATATATGACAATTCTTGAAGAAACTCTTTTTGGTGCAAATATCAAAGAGGGAACTTTTTAATGATCCCTTAGCTGGAGGATGGTGGAAAGCCAGTTGCTTCTGCCTTTCTGAAACTGTAAAAAGGAAAGATTGGAGTATTTTACTTCTTTTTTTGTTCAACTGCCACCACAAGTTCCCAAGGTAAGCAAAAGAAATTACTTGACAAGAGAAATGAGGATTTTCAGAAGCTGTTTGCTGTGGTGAAGACATTATTCACTTTCTAATATGTATTTATAAAAGTATTATGCCACACATTGTTTGTAGCAAAAACAAAATAGCTAGGGAAAAAAGTTTCCAAATGCATTGTCATTCAGGTTGCAGTTCTCATGGAGGAAGAGAAAACTAAAACTTGGTGATTTAAAGGAGTGGTTCTGCACTCGGGTTGTGGTCCCCTTTAAAAAAAAACATGATATCATAGGATAAACACATCTGTGATAAAGTATAAGATTTAAACTTAGGATTTACTGAGGGGGCTATCATATTTTGATTGATTTTTATTACTGTTATTATTCATTACTTTATTGTCATTGGTTCTTCTCCTTGGTTGCAAAAGGAGTATGAGTATAGAGGGCCTCTCAAATTGCACTTTTATTAAAAATTCACATGGGCTCTAAATCATTTGTGTGCTTCAAGGAGACAGATAATAGTAACTAAGAGATGGGGATCTGGCACACTTTCTTCTGCAGTGCATTTAATTATGTTGGTGTCTATGGTAGTCAAGGGAGACTTTCTAAAGCTCATATTAACACCTTTTACAAATGATTTAGTTAACTTGTTACATAGATTTGTTGTTGTTATATCGTTTCAAGTAAAGAGTAGCAAATAACATAAATGAGAAAGCAGAGTGTAAATGAGCCAGTTTTTTCTTCAGTGTGTATGGAGGTTACTGTACAACTCTTGAAGTTGTTTCTCTTCCTCTGTATTTACATTGGTTCTGAATCGAACTTGGATTACCAAGATTGGGTGGCAAGTGGATTTACCCACTAAGTAATTTTTCTGGTCCTTATTTTACCATTTATTAATTATGAAATCAAGCTCATATATTAATGAGATAATGTGACTATTTATTTCTAATGAATTTTTTATTGATTCTTTGTAGGTTTCACTTCAGGTCTCCCAATCCCATCCATCTCCCCATCCCTTCATATCTGCCTTCCACCCTACAACCTCCCCCCAAAATTCAGAAGAAAACCAAAACAAAACCTAAAACCAAACAACAAAAACAAAAGCAACCAAACATACACACACACACACACACACGCACGCACGCACGCACGCACGCACGCACGCACGCACGCACGCACGCACGCACGCACGCACACACGCGCACACACACGCGCACACACACACACACACAGTATTGGCATGGAAGCTGCAGTTTGACACAGTGAGTCAAGCAGCAAACCCATTTATCCATATATCTTTATTTGCAAGTATTCATTGCAAAGACTCATTGGTCTGATTCAAGGCCTCTTGTTTCTGCTACACCATCAGTACTGGCCTCTCACCAGGGCTTCTCTGGGATAGCCTGTCTTTGCCTTTTGTCTTGGAGCAACTACAGCTTTGTATCTGCAGGTTCAGCCCCTTCACATGCTGCATTATTACATAGGTGATGTAGGTGTTGGTTGGCATGGGGCAACTCATAGTCCTGGTTCTCAGCCTGCATTGTAGCTGGGTTGGTCAGCCTACCAGATTTCCCTCATTGACCAACAGGGAGAGATCTCCAGCAATGCCCCAGGAGGCAGTGAGGATAAGGCCAGTTCTCCTGATCTCAACCTCAGGGCCAGGTCACCTGCACGCAGGTACCAGGGCTAGCTCTACTATTTTCTTCAGGTGAGGTGCGTGGCCTGCTTTCCTGCTCTCATGGCTGTGAGGCCCGTTCTCCTGCCTGCTGCTGGTGGCAAGGGGTGGGGTGCCATTTTTCCTTCTTCTATGCCACTACATGGGAGATGATGAAGGTGGGGATAGCCCTCCTCTTTTTTTCCCCTCAGGGCTGGCTCACCTGTACCCCTTTCAGCAGGGTCAGCTCTACTGTGTTATCTGTGAGAGGACCGAGGTCTGTTTTCCTAAGTTCTGAAGCTAATGAGGAGCAGAACAGCTCTCCTACTCTCATGACCTCAGGGCCAGCTCTCCCACCCACCACAGGTGGTGAGGGGTGGGAAATAGGAGAGGACATCTTTCTCTCACCCATTTCACCATATGGCAGATGAGGATGGGGCCTTATCTCTCCTGCACTTTTATGGGGCCAGAGTACCTGTGCCCCTGTCCAGGGAGTCAATTCTATTGTGGTGCCCAGGTGAGGTGCAGAGCTGTTCTCCCAAGTGCCACAGCCAGTGATAAACAGGGTCATATCTCCCACCCTCATGGCCCCAGGACCAGCTTTTCTGCCTGCAATAGGTGTTGAGGAGTGACAGGGTATCTTACTCTCACAGATACCACCACATGATAGCCAGATGGTGGGGCCAGCTCTCCCACTCTCATGCCTCCAGGGCTAGCTCACCTAACCACCACCAATGGAGTCAGCTTCACTGTGCTGCCTAGGCAAGGTGCAGGGTCTGCTCTCCCAAGTGCTTGCAGACAATGGGTCGGGGAGGTGAGGGTCAGTTCTCCCTAGTTCTGGAGCCAGTGAGGGGGGCAGCTAACTCTGTGTAGCCCTATCCTCACTGTATTGGGAGGTAACAGGAGTCAGGGACATCCACACAGACCATGGCTGTAGCAGAGCCATGGACACCAGAAATTTCCTTTTGCAGCAGCCCAGGCCCAGATGATACCATGATCTGGGTGACAGAGTAGGCTTCTCAGATCTGTATCACAGCCCTTGGACACTAACATGAGCCTACATGGTGGCCTAGATCCTGTTTGTTCCAGTGGCTCTTGGTGGCAACACAGATCTCAATTACATTTTAACCAGGGATCAAGGCATGGTCCTTGTCAACAGCTCAGGCTGGGATGTCACCATGACCACACTGTAGGTCACTCAGATTGTGGTGGACCCATAGGTCGCATAGCCTTTGAACACTTACATGGCTTCAGGTGGCAGCCCTGATCTCAGGCATCTGCATAGCTCTCCATGGCAACAGGAGATTCAGACATCAACACAGATCCTGGCTGTATCTGGACCATGGACCCAATTCCTGGGCAGTGGCTATTTATATCTATATTAAGACAAATCTAGGTGAATATTTATAGCATTTTTCAGAGTTAATTGTTACTTTTCCATGACAAAACCATGTTATTACTTAAAAGATAGTACCACAGTCCTTACAAATTACTTGAAGCTATAATTTACCCATTTAAGAGTCTATTTCTATTTAATCAGTATAGCACATTGTGGATGATAGAGAGGGTTACAAGTTTTCAATAAGTGCAGTTGACATGTCTTCAACAGCAATATGAAACAAACAAAATCCTTGTCACCAAGTACCTCATTCTTAAACATATCTTGGTCTGTTAGTTAACACAATGATACCAGTAAGTCAGTTCTCCTGACTGCATAAATCTTATGTGTGTTACAATAAAAAATGCATTATTTGACAAAGATCAAGTAGTTTAAATTATTAAAATAATTCACTATTTTCATCATGAATGAATTTAACAATCCTATAAGCACCACAAATCATCATTCATTTCAAGGACACCTGTGGGGGAAAGTAAACAGTGAGATTCATGAAATGAGTTTTCATTGCTTTGTATGATTAGTATATCCACTACTTTCAAAATTTTGAACCGTTCTGCTTAAAGTCGTTTTCTTGTAAATAGCATATAATGAGATATTTTAAATATCCACTCAGAATATCTGATTTTGAGTTGATGAATTTAAATGTTCCTTTCATTGTTCATGACTATTGTGTCTTGATAGGTATATACCATTTTTGTACATGTCTATTCATGATATTTGTGTTTGTTTTTTTTATTCCTTCCTTTCCTGCTTCTGAGAGTTTTTGTATAATTTGACTTTAGCTCTTTTCTTAGCATATTAGTTATATTTTACTCCTTTTTTATTTTAGTAGTTGCTTCATTCAGTGTTTCCAACTTAATATGTCTTAATTAAGTCAATGTTGAATAGAGACAATTATGTTTCTGTGTATTGCTCTTAATTTTTATCAGAGTGCTATGGATCTTTCACCTTTTCTTTTTATAAAATTTTTATTGAGAATTTCAATCATATAATATTTTTGATCAAGTATGCCACTCATTTAGCCTGCTCATATATTATGTTCATTCATTATATCTTTAGTTTTGTCACTTGAAACAAAGGATTTTTGCAGACATATTTAAG
This sequence comes from Cricetulus griseus, assembly GCF_003668045.3. Lineage (NCBI taxonomy): Eukaryota > Metazoa > Chordata > Mammalia > Rodentia > Cricetidae > Cricetulus > Cricetulus griseus. The sequence goes on along the minus strand of NC_048595.1, from coordinate 359,984,782 downwards.
TTTGCATGTATGTATGTGTATTGTGTATGTACAGTGCTCTGTGATGCCAGAAGAAGGCATTAGATTCCCTGAAACTGAATTTACAAGTAGAATATGCTATCTATTGGGTAGTGAAAATTGAACTCAGGTCTTAGGCAACAGCAGCACATACACATGCTCTTAACCACTGAATTCCATCTTTGGCCCCAAATTACATTTAGATTAGATAAGAATAAGAAACTTTAAACTTTATTTTACTTTCATTTATTTGTTCATTATTACTTTATATTAGCTTTTGCTAATTATATATAATCTTCATATAAATTCTTCATTAGTTTCAATAAATTTGAGTTTCCTGAAAGAAAAATTGCACTAGATACTGTTAAAAACAGCAATAAGTATTCAACTGCTCTGGTGGATATTTAACCCAGTTGAGGCAAAGTTAGGAGGTATCCAGATAAGCTTTTGAAATACTTCATTAAGCTCACAATGGGCAGTAGTGAGGGTGCTTGCAGGTGTGATTCTACCATTCATGTGGGCTAATGGACACATAGGAAAGCTAGGCATCTATCTGCGGAAAGAGAGACATTTCAAACAAATTACACTTCCATGTCTCAGAGAGAGTGTTACTGGATTATAGATTTATATCCTGAAATAGCAGAGAAAGTGTACATAAGAAGCCAGACACAAACATTTCCTTTGAGACTTGTGCTCAAAGTACTTTCAGCTGTCCTCAGAAGTTTGTCTACTATTTAGAAAAATTAGTAACAATTAAGAACACCATTTTCCTTTTCCTTGAAACATTAAAACATTTCTACCTGCAGGTGTATTGGAGCTCACCCCTTTCCTGTTTTGACAATCTGTACAAGCACTTATCCAACATTGAAACACAGATTCACTAGATGTAGATTCTATGTTAGTGAGATTTTTTTGAATTTGTTTTTGTTCATTTTCTACATCATTACTATATCTAAATTGTTATCAACCCTTTCCCCAACTCTTCCCATGTCTCCCACCCTTCTCTAACTCCTGACCTCTTCATTAAAATTATTTTAAATATACACACAAACACACAGAGAGAGAAGGGATGGGGATTGAGTCCATTTAGTATTGCTTGCAATGCAAGTAGCTAAAGAGCTGACCTCTTGCAATTTGCTACTTATCAAATGCCTCAGATCTGTAGAAAATTGATTCTTCCTCTCTTTGCAATCATTTATTGCCCTTCATCTAGGAAAGGGTTCTTATAAAAATTCACTCATCCAGCTTGGTCTTATTTAGGCTACTACATTGCTGAATTTTCATGATTACTATGCCCTTGTCATGTTTAGAAGACACCATTATGCAGCCAGTGGCTAATTTCCTTACTCTTTCTTTCTTTCTTTTCTTTTTTTTTTTGGTTTTTTCAAGACAGGGTTTCTCTGTGTAGCTTTGGAGCCTATCCTGGCACTCGCTCTGGAGACCAGGCTGGCCTCGAACTCACAGAGATCCACCTGTCTCTGCCTCCCGAGTGCTGGGAATTTCCTTACTCTTACAATCTTTCTGCTCCCACTTTCATGATGTTCCCTGTAACTTACCTTTGTAGATGTTCTAATTAGGACTGGATATCCCATAGTCCATGATGCTCCCTGTACCTTAGTGGAGAGGATGCTCTGTAGATGTTCTATTTAAGGTTGGACACCCCAAAGTCAGAAAGCATAGTCAGTTTTTTTTTCAATTAACATTTTAGAATTTTATTTCTGTTTTTAATCTGCTTGGTTTCTAAAATAAGATATTCTGGGAATTTCAGATTCATTGCACTATAAATATGATGATTCTACCTCTCATTTTTGGGGAGATGAATTCAGGAATTGTAGCTTTATCTTTGGGGAACTGTAGTTCAAGTCTGACATGCTTGAGCACATGCTGTCTTTATTTGGTGTTCTTTGACCTTTCTCAATACACCATTTACCATTTGTCATTAGCTCTGGAATGTCTCTATAATAATCCATGTCTGTAAATATATGTACACACTAGGAGGCCAGAGGCCCTCCTCCTCCTTTCAATTATATTTACTGTTATAAGACAATCACTTTCTCCTGGACAATTGATGGTCCATGAGTTTGAGGGAGAAGTCCTGTAAGTAAATGTTTGTTCCTTTCTTGGAAGTTTTTCTACAGAGTAGAAGGTGGCAGTAAAAATGCAAACAAATGAAACAAACACCACATACACACCTCCCTAAAGTATGGTTAGATATCAGAAGTTTTATGTTTATCTGATATTTTTTACTAGTTTTGTTGACTTGTTTATTTACTGTAAAGAATCAGGCAACTGAGAGATCTGAAGAGTTTCAAAATTAAATTCATGCATCTTAATCCTGAACTACATCAGCAGTAAGACTGTCTAATTCTATAACACTCATATTCTTTCAAAAGGAATTGATTCTCACTTCCTATTGTATAATCAAATACTCTGTGGTTGAAATTAAGTCTGTAGTTTAAATTATTCCAAGTTTACACATAAAATTAAAATGATTGCAAATAAGTCATCACTAGAGATGTTATCTAGTTTCTGTGAAAATATAACATTTCAGATAGAAGCACTATGAGCTGTTTTTGAAGGTGGAGCTTGATATCCATTTTAATATACTCATAATAAAACTTATTGTTATAGCTCCAATATTTACTTTGTGGTTGATAAAATCATTAACTATACACTGTACTTCAAAAGCTCAGCTACAAGATGAATGGATTCTAGTTTACTCACTTACCAATTAAAGCTAACAGTTAGGCAGGAGATAAAGGCTTCTAACTGCAAAATAAATGTGTTGCACAAAGGCCAGGCAACACTGATTGACTCTCTCTTTATGGCTCTTTTGCAAAACTTTTTACTACCTGTCCCAAACTAGGTAAGCAAATTTTATAAAATGAATCAGATCGTATAAAAATAGTCATCATGTAGCCTGAATAATAAAAACCCAGAGACAGGAATTGGTGTTCAAGATGAAGATCAAAAAAGCAAAGCATCCAAAACACCATCAAACTCTTAACTTCTACCTAGGCTAGAGCGATCCTGTCCTCAACATGACTTCAGTGTTAATGCCACATGATACTCCACACTCCTGCCTTATATACCTATCTAGTGCTGGGATTAAAGGCATGCAACACTACAGCCCAGCTTCTATGGCTAACTAGTGTAGCTGCTGGGATTAACAGTGTGTTGCACCATTGCCTAGCCTCTCTGGCTGTGGCTAGCTTTACATTCTGATCTTCAGGTAAGATTTATTTGTTAGATCATAAACAATATATATCACCATATCATCACCTTAAAATCCGGGCTAACATAAGTACCAGAGGGGGAGATGTCATTAGATCTGTGATGGCTAGCACATGCCATGAGCTAATCATGAGCATAAAACAGTAGCTGATTCTTGCACACACCACTTTGATGCTCACCACTCAGTTTTAACATGGTATCATCCTTTAATATCCATTAATGTCTGTAAAAGTCACCTCTGGTCACCACCGTGTATGCATATTCTCCACTCTGTGTCATAGTTTCTGGTCTTCTCATGTTGAAAGTTTAATGAAGTAGATAGATTAATTGCTGGTAGACTGTTTATACATCACTTAAAATCTAGGGAATAGTTATAACAAAGGATGGGCCTCCTTTGGCAACCCTTGTTATCAGTTTTCTTCCAACTCATCAAACCAATTGCACTGCTCATGAGAGTGGTTGACCTGTTGGGAGCATTATCTCATGAAAACATACCTCCTCTCTCGACTTGTTCTTCATATCCTGGTCTACTAGGACTACAAACTCCATTTGGAGGCTCTTGACCACATCAAGTCTATCACTATCTAAACTATATGTCTTCTTTCTAGCACACTAGTCTTGACCCTGCATATGCTTTTCATTGTCCAGGTCGTCAATAATTGATGTCTCTCCAAAGTGGCTAGAAAGTTTTCCTGTGGCTCTTAACTACAATCCTCCCCATATCTGCATTTTGTTCTTTGTTTGATATCTCACAGAGCGTTGCCTCTGCTAATGCCCTTCCTTTCCCCACATTATGCCCATAGCTCTAGAAACTCTCCCTGCCTTTTTTCATATTCTCATTTACCCCCATGCTAGATGCTTTCAAATGATGTACCAACTGCTACATTGCAATACAGGGGGTAAACTCACTGTTACATATGCTAAATTTTTAACAGTTTCCTAACACAACACACCAGCCTTTCAAGAATCAAGTTAGAAAGTGTTCATACTACCTTAGAAATATAGAGTTCCACCACTAATGTTGCCATCACTGGTGTGGTAGCCTTGCACTACATGTCACAACTACATTCTACTAGAAAATTAGCAAGACTGTGACTTGGGGTAAAGATAAGTGATTGTAAGTTCTGATAAACCTATAAACAAAATAAACTATTGAAAAACCAGTTAACCTGAGGTATGTTAGATGGATTGCAAGCCATTATACCACAAATTGCTTAATCCGGAATTTTAACATCAAATTGGAAAGAGTATATCCAGTATATCTGCTGACTTCCATGACAACTATAACATCTATAAAAAACTAGGCCTTCTAGTTTTTTACCCTATTAAAGCTATATTAAGTCTATGAAGAGGAGTTTTTTTCAAACCATGGGTGAATCTCAAAAGAATTATGTTGAAAGGCAGCTCATATATAATTTATTTAAGTTTTATATATATAATTACATATGCACAAGTACTAGGAAATAGCAATTTAGTAAGTATTGCTACCAGGTCCCAGGAGTTAAATATTGACCACAAGTCAACAGAAATAGACTATCTCTATCAAAAGTTACTGTATCATGGCAGTGGTGGTTCATTTACAATTGTATGTTTCTCCTTTTATTCAGTGAACAGTACAACCTAAACATATTAATTTTGTTGTTTATATAACTAATGAAAGTAATCTGAACTTGGGAAAGTAAAAGCATACCCAGAATATATTATACAGTCTTTTCTTTTTAGTAAAACAATCAAAAATAAAAGATAAAAAGAAAAATTTTCTATTTAAGAATACTTCAACAGTATGTATCCTCAATATAAAACAGCATTTATCCTAAGGAGATTAATTCTGCTACAGCATTTAGAAATTTCCAACCATCTGTGTACCATACAACATACACTAAAACCATCCTTTCTTGCTTAAAATCAGAGATACTTTCACTCCATCCCAAAGAGATTACAGTTTTTTGCATAATAAAACGTATAATCATAACTAATTCTATACAGCATAAATATATTACTCATTTTAGTTGTAACATTTTTCATGTTTTCAATGCTTGTCTTAAAACTCTCCTAATCATACACATGGAACATGATTTAACAGAATTTTTTTTTCAAATCATAAAGGTCTTTGCATTAGTATCCATCATTTTCTAAAATGCAGCTCCTGGGAGATGGAAAATAGCTCAGTGGGTAAAATGGTAGCCATGCAAGCATGAGGATGTGAGGATGAATTCCTAGTGCTCATGTAAAATCTAGGCATGGTGACATGTTCATGTGATCCAGGCACAGGGCAGATGGACTAGACACAGGTACTTCCTATAGACTCATTAGCCAGCTGATCTAGCAAGTCATCGAATCCTAGGTTCAGTGAGAAACCCAGTGGAAAATTCTAAGGTGGAGAGAAATCAAGGACCTCTGGCCCCACAGCCCACATGTACATGCATACCACAGGAATGCACACACTGCCCTGTACATAGACATGAGCATGTACAAAAACTTATTAGACTGCAAATGAGGGAAAAGAAGGAAAGTACAGGATGTAGCTCTCCTGGCTAATAACAACAGAATTTTACAAATTTTGCTTGCCAATTTTGATAGCCACACTCAGTGAATGTACAGTGTCTTCATCTAGTAGACTAAGGTTTCCTAAACTGAATGAAGACAATCTACATAAAAACAAATATTAAGCTGGCACACACCTTTAATCCCAACACTCAGGAGGCAGAGGCAGGCAGATCTCTGTGAGTTTGAGGCCAGCCTGGTCTACAGAGCAAATTTCAGGACAGGCTCCAAAACAATACAGAGAAACCCTGTCTCAAAAAAACAAAAACAAAAACAAAACAAAACAAACAAAAACACAAATATTAACATTATGCCCCCCCAGTGAGCCTGGACGTTTTTACCTGAGACTCAGATTAAAACGTGTTTGTTGCCTTTTCTATGTCTACCCATATCATACTCGACTCCCTGGGTAATTTAACAAAGAGGAAAGAAAATAAATCAAATGTTAATTGGAAAAAGAAGAAAGAGGAGGCTAGAGAGAAGGCTCAGTGGTTAAGAGAACTGACTGTTCTTCCATAGGACCCAGGTTCAATTCTCTGCACCCACATGTCATCTCATAACTATCTCTAACTGTGGTTTCTAGGGGACCTTGTAGTAAAATATTATTTTAAGGTGTATGACTTTCGTTTATGCAGCATTTGTTTAACTCGACATGCAGCTACACAGCAATCCACAGAGTAAGAATAAGTGCTATAATTTAAGAAAAGCAGCAGGCATGAGAAAGATGCCATGAAACAGAGTTGGTTTTTTTGTTTTTTGTTTGTTTGTTTGTTTGTTTGTTTGTTTTCGTTTTAATTAGGGAAAGGGATCGTAAAAGAGGTGGGGGGACCAGCCTCTGGAGACAGGAACAGCAGGCGAGAGGAGAGAGGAGAGAGGAAAGAGGGGGGGTGAGAAGAAAAAGGGGAAAAGAGAGAGGGAGAGGGAGAGAGTGGAACAGAGAGAAAGAGGGAGAGAAAGGAATAAAAAGAGGAGTATGGGAGGTGGGCAGGGCCTTTTTAAATAGTGAATATGCATAGGTGGTGCTCTTAGTGGCTATAGCTGAGGGTGTATCTTGTCAGGACCCCAAGGACAGACCAGTACAGATGCCTGAGTAAAACAGTAAGATTAACAGGAGTAAGAGAAAGGAAAAAAACCAGAGGCAACAGGTGAATGGTTAATTTAAGTCAAGAAAAGCTGGCTAGCAACAAGCCAAGATAAGGCCAGGCATTCATAATTAAGAATAAGAGTCTGTGTGTGATTCATTTGGGAGCTGGGTGACTGACAGGCCTGCAAAAGAGAGAGAGAGAAAAAATATACTACTACAGTACCAAACACCCTTGCACAGGCAAAATACCAATGCTCAGTAAAGTAATTAATTGGTTAATTAATTAATGACTGAATGTAGAATTCTGGTAATGCTGACAGAGTTCTTGTAGCTAAATTCCACAGAGATTATGGCCTGGAATAAGTCTCAGAGGATCTCCAAGGAAGGAAAATAAAATCAGGAAGTTTGACTTCAGTAACTTTTTCTATCTGAAAAGAGTCAGAGTCTACGATTCAAAACTTCAATACATTGCCTGCCAGAAAAGGGCTGACAGCTAAGTCTAGGACTATAGTTATCTCCATAGGAAAGGCATTTTCTTAACTGTGGGTGGTGCTGATCTCTTTGTGACAAGAGCAAAGAAGGAAGTTTGATCATCTGCCGAGGTATATGTATTGCATCTTCAAAATACTCTGGTAGATGCACTCAGACTGGACTTAGGTATGTCCATAATCTTAGAGATGAGTATCCTGCCTTTCTTACTTAGTTTTACTTGAACTCTCAGGTCTACACTGCAGGTTAATAGTATCTTCCTTCTTATAATAATGACATTGATTGAAAACAAAATGTAAGTATTAATGTAGAGAACAAATTCCTCTACACAAATATTAATTCCATGTTTTATTCAATGTTCCACATTTTATTTTAAATTGTGCAAGTATTGGGGGTTATTTTTTTTAAATTTGAGCTTAATTTCTGACAGATCTTAGTGATTTTTAAACAATTAGGAAAATCATGTATACTTACAAGTATATAATTCATATTATATCATCAATAGAAAATAAATTATACCAGGTAAACATTAGTCAATAAAATATTTTAAATTATATACCTGAAGAAAACTGCATATATAAACATTTGGAATTCAAAATTTACCTCCACGAAAGTGCTTATTATTAGAAGAACTGACTGTCTGATACCATAAAATAATTGAAATGAATTTTATATCAATGAAATGTGTTATTGTAAAATAAAATTTGATATTCATTTAATTTATAAAGTAAGATATCAAATATAGTGTGAAAGATCCTTCATTGACATTGAATCTGCACTGATAGTTTCAAAACTTTGTTTCCTGAAAAACATGAAACTCTTATGTTTTTTAACTACAATTTTGATGGAAATTAATTTAAAGGTATTTAAAATCAAAGAGACATGATTTCCACATCACCAAGAAATATTTTAAATGGACTTTTGGTTGACATATAGAGTATGTGACAAGGTATGAAGAATGTATGAAGTCAAAACTGAAGCTTGTATTCATTGTAATTGAGTACCTACTCTTATTTGTACTTGACTTCATTGTGCCCAGTAATGGGCTCCACAAAGACATTTTATCCTGTCATCATCTCTTTAGGAGAGTTGCAACTAGGAAAGATGTAACATAGAACAGAGTCCAGAGGGTGGTTGGACTATGGAGGTGTGTCAGGGAATGGATTCACAGAAAAATGACTTGGAGAAGAAAGCATGGGAGGGGTGCTGCAATTAGGCCACCCCTGTCTAGAATCCCATATCACTTGGTACTGAAGTATTTCTGAGACGTATGCAGCCAGTGTGAAGAAGCCTGCACAAGGGTGGACATGTTGGGGCAATTTAAGATTAGTATACCTTTAAGATTATACTTGTGAATGAGTGTTGGATGCGATTTTCTCTGTCACATTGTTGCCTGGTGCTTAATGCCTCCCTGCAATTTCTCTCTTACAAGTAGAGATGGAGTACAGAAGCAGTTTAATGAGACTAAAATGAATGCATCTGTAGCCTGCTTCCCTATAAAGGCTCAAGGAACTCTTTCCAGGAACACAGGCCTGGGGTGGCATCACACTCTCTTTGGCTTTGACCTCACAAGCCTCTGAGTGAAGGTGCCACTTCACTCCCAATCATGACATCTCAAGTTCACTAAGTTATTCACAGCAGTAAAGACTCCCTTGGGATTTAAGGCGGTATTTTCAGGTTCCTGGCCTTCAGGCATGATATCAGTGCCTATTATTCATCACAGGACATTTGTAAACAGTTTATAATTTTATGCAATGGGCCATATGCTAGAAATAAAATCAGATACATTTAGGGTTTCAATGTGAAAACACCAACTTTGAATAACATAGTTACTATATTAAAGGAATGTTAAACCAAATATAAAATTATATAGACACATTAGGTTAAAAGTGCACATAGTCATACATATAGGTATCTATGATATTTGAGTTTGCACCAGTATTTTAACAGTGGGGCTTGTAATTTATGCTTATTTAATTTCACTTCCATATAAATATAATTAAATGCTTGGATAATTTAACCTCCTATATGAGTAGTTTTGATTCTTCATGAACATATCTATTAAATATATGCAATGCAGGGATAATATATCACTACATCAAGCTCTAAAGGTGGCTAGAACTCCAGCTCAGTGGTGACAAGTGTATGTCTTAAACTTTAAAAACACAAAAGTTTATTGCATAAGAGTTTGTCATTCTAGACTTAAATGCTATACACTACTCACTACCTGTGTATTTGAACATCGGTAATCAGAGAGAGATGGAGCAGGTGTCAACTCTTCCAAAGCTTGCCAATTTATTTTTCCTAATTTCAATCTTCTTGCTCCAATCACTGTTGAAATAATTCTTGAGTTTTCTCTTGATCTCACCAAGGGATATCTGACTCAAGTCTCACTTGCCTTATGCTTTTCAGATAAAAGGGTGTTAGTGTAAAATACTAATAAACAACATAACTATGGGTGGCCCCAACATGAAGGTGCTTGTTGGCATCAAAAACTGAGAAATAAGAATTTAAAACAAAAATGCCTCAAACATTTTCATTTGGCTAGTATTTTAGGAAGGTTGATGAAAAGGAACTGATTTGAAATGATAATATTCTAATTCTGGTTTTAAAAGTCATGAAATTATGCAATGGCACACAGTGAGCAAAAAGATTAAAATGGTAATTTAGAGAAGTGTTGATCCAAAGGAAAAAACTGAATGAAAAAATCCCATTCTTCTAGAGGACTATATAACTAAACTGATTTCCATGGAGACCCAAAGCAAGAGGTGCTTAGTGGTGACTGCCCATAGCATACACAGAAAGAGAACAGCGGAATTAGTGAGTGCCTTCACCACTATCCTGTCCATTTGTATAACAATAATGATTCACATATATTTATTGGGTTATTTCTTTTTCTAAAAACTAAAAAATATTTCCAGAGGTGAATTTTCTATCTTTTCATGGCTGTGAGGCAGTAGATGGAACTGAGTAAAGGTGTCAGTGCTTAAATTACTTCTTAGGTTGTGACTGCCTTTAAAGTGTCTCATTTGGTGTTCTATGAAATGCTAACAGAACCAGAGAGTGGTGGTTTCCCCGTTATTTCCGGTAAACTGAAGGGTATCCTCTGATTGCTTACAGGCTCCTATTGCTGAATTTATTGGCATTTTAAATTCAAATGTCAAAGCAAATAGTTATACAGCCACATGTTTCATAATGAATGGGACAGTTGAACTTTTGAAAGAAAATTATGATCAGTGGATGAATTACACGAAAGAATGGTGGCAGCAAGGGGGGTGATCTTCAGTATTCTCATTTTGTATAAAATAAGTCATTTTAATAAAATCAATAATATTAACTATATTAATTTTAACTTTAAGGTAGGAAGCAACTTTTTCCCCTAACCACTGTCAAGTTTATTTTCTCTGAAATGAGGTGCAGAAATTCTCTGCAATTTGTTGACAGACAAGGTATAAACACACTAAGGCATGCAAGTATTTATAGGAAGGAAGATCAGACATTTGGTACATATTTATACCTAGGGCACTATTTTTCAGATTTTAATATGTACAGAAAAAGCCTATAGATCCAGTCTCTGATGTGTGACAGTTCAAAGATTCTGGATTCCCCCTCACAACGAGAGACCCCAGGTCCTGATTAAAAGTGCACTTTGAATAGCCAGGGTACAGTAGAGCAAACCTAACTGATTGGGGTGGAAAAAATCATGAGATGTAAAATGCCTGTTGGTGGATACTTGTGTCTATAGGAGAAAAGTAAGGGACATCGTGAAACTATATTCAGGCTAATACAACTCATAAGACATAGGTGTGTCTTTTCTGGTTTAAGATATAATTTACAACGTTTTAAACAGTCTTTAGAGCAAAGCTCCTGGTAGAAACACTGTCCCCGATTTTAATGCAGTTGATGTGATGCTTATAAAATCAATGTATCTCTGTATGAAAGGATTAGTGCCTCCATTCTCTACCCATCAATTCTAAGTTGTGATGATGAATGCAAATGGAAATTCTATGTGTCTTTTAATTTCTGGCAACTGGAACAGAAGAGGCAGTATGTAAATTTTGAAAATTAAGATCCCAGGTCATTTCTTCAGTGAGCATAAGCATCTACAATAGGTAAAACTGCGTTACATTAATTACTAAAATTAAGTGTATGCTTACAGATTGTGGAAGTCATGGAAAGTATTGTTAACTATCCCATAATTTACGCAAATAAGTTAATGACTTTATGGTTGCCAAATGACAAGTTATATTTTAATATACTTATTTATACGTGGTTCTATTGTTGTTTAAGCCAATTGTTCTATGTTGCTTCACTGGCAGTAGGTCTTAAATTGTGTATGTTTTTTACCTTTCCTTCTCCTAGGGCATACTTGATATTTGCTACAATTGTGTATAGTTTTGTATCAAGCCTAAATCATCTTCTTTAGACTAAAAGGGAAATTGTAGTGAGATATTCACCCCTGGAACTGTAGTGACCATGACAGTTTGGACATGACCTGTCAAAAGGATTTAATTGGGGCTCAGAAGGCTCTTTGGCCTGCAGAGAGCATGGGGGGGCAGGGCCTGCATCCTTGGGGCTGGAGCAACTAGATAGTCACTTGTTTCCTGTGTAAATTATTTTCTCCAAATAAACTCCACTTCATGTTACTGGTCAAGCATCCTGATTTCCACACCCATATTCTATGTGTGAAGATATACCACCTTTAAGTAAAACATAAGAAATAGTATTCAAAAGAAGACAGCCTAGAACAGTTGTTAAAATATTACACAGAAACATTAATTTTAAATATTTTATTAGAAAATGTATGCATTAGATATGTTGTTTAAATTCTATGTGCCCTAATGACCACATCATTAAAATGTAGATTGCTTTATTAATTTCAGAATGGTGTCCTAGCTATGGAAGAGAGCATAGACACTCCTGGGCTTCTTTATCATTGCATCAATTTCATTAATGAGGGCACTGATTCTGACACTACCACCTTTTAGTTTAGAATTTCAACATATGAATGAGGGCTATGAATATTCACATGATAATAACTATCTATAATTAACTTTTTTCTAATGCTAACATTATTTTCTGATAGATCACCTTTTTTTGAGATAGGTTTTCTCTGTGGCATTGGAAGCTGTTCTGGAACTCTTATAGACCAGGCTGGTCTTGAACTCACAGAGATCTGCCTGTCTCTGTCTCCCAGGTGCTGGGATTAAAGGCATTTGCTACCACTGCCTGGTGACAGACCATCCTTTTAATACATTTCAGAGTATCTACTAGAATATTATTTTTTATTATATAATTTTTTTCTTTGGCAATATCAATAGTGTATATAATGCATCTTTATTGTTCTCACCACATCTTCTCCTATAACATCCTCCACCTTCTTGTAGGCACTTTTCCACTGTTCATGTCTTTTTACTTTGTGACCTAGTGAGTTTAATTTAGGCCATCATTGTGAATGTGACTTTGGAACAATTCAATGAGGCATGGTGAACTCACCACTATATTATGACTGCATGTAACATCTCCTCCTTCCCCAAGATCCATCAGTAGCTAATAGTCCATCAGTGTGGGGTAGAACCATGTCATGGATGACTATCCTTTGAGCCAAGCACCACCATCTTGAGACACTCAACTGTAATCTCTTGTAAAAGATCATCCACCCTCCTGGAGTACTAAATAAGGTCACTAGATCCTTACTAGAGTACACAGACACACTATACCACCTGTTGCATGCAATTTACCTTAATTATCCATGTCCTCAAAGAGGGGCAGAGTATATTGTAGTTGGTTTATTTTACTCTTTACTTTTTGTGAGGCCCACCACCCAGATCCCAAATAAATCACATGGAGGATTATTCTTTCTTATGAGTACCCGGCCTTAGCTTGGATTATTTCATGCCAGCTTTTCTTAAATTATCTCACGTACCTTTAGTCTCTGGGTTTTTACCTTCTCTATTCTGTATTTATTCCAATTACTTCTTACTCCATGGCTTACTTTATAACTGGGTGGCTGGCCCTATCCTTCTCTTGCTCCTCAATTCCCCTTCTTTCCTTTTCTCCCTCTATTTATTCACTCTGCCTGACAGCCTTGCCTATCATTTCTCCTGCCTTGCTATTGACTCTTCAGATCTTTATCAGATTAATCAGGTGTTTTGGCAGGCAATGTAACACAGCATCACAGGGTTAAACAAATGCAACATAAAAGAATGCAACATATCATTGTATCATTAAAAAACATTCCATAGCATAAATGAATTGACACATCTTAAAATAATATTAGACAACAATATATAGGCATGGTGAAGAGTAAGTGATCAGGATGTATCTATGAGGCTATAGCTACAAGGAAACCCTCACCCATGCTAGTAAAAACAACATCAAGAAGAAGAAGGAGACAAAAAGACAAAAATCAAAAACAAACACTTTTCAAGTATGGCTCTTTGGGGTACATCCACATGCCTATAAGTAAACACTAACCCATGTTCTGTAAAAAGACATAATAAACTTACTGGTTCCCCAGGATGAAATTTGCCAGAATTTGTCCTAGTGATATTCAGGAAAGGGTAAGCTTTTTTTTTTTCTTACATAGGCCCCTGGGAAGGAATTTTTGCTACAAACACCAGAAGCATGTCTCTAATACATGCCTGACTGTTTACAGCCTCAGACTTATGTTACACATAGATCATTTCTGATTGTGGATGTTGAACTCTCCTAATGAACACATTGCCAAGGGAACATTTGACCACATAAGTCTAAGTAAATTAGACCTGATTCACTAACAGTGGCCATCACTTTGACAGAATGTCAATATAATCTCAAAATGGAGACTTCTGTGCCAGTGTATTGATATTGATTGAAATATGGAAAACCAATTGAAATATGACAAAGTTAGTGACATGAGCATGGGAAATTGGTGGGTACAAATGGCAGGAAAGTGGCAAAGGTGAATCACTATGAATAAAGTGATTGATTTTCCAAAGTGATACCTCTACCAAAGAGAGCTATCCATCACTCAAGCAAGATGGTCTTCTGTTTCATCAGAAAAACTACCACATCAATTTTTTTCTAGGAATGTTACGAAGCAACAATGAGTATGTTAGACCAAATATGTCTCTTAATAAGTGCTCAGATAGGCTTAAGCCATACTAGTTTTTCTAGTCTAGCAGTATGTGAAAATGATGCAAACTCTCATGTCTAAATTTTCATGCTTTAATAACCAGCACACTTAAAAGTTCCAATGTCACTCCTAGGTGAGACACAAATGCCCCACACTTTCAAGTTGCCTTTAATTTCCTCATTTTCATGCCACATTTATCTTTAGTTGCCTACTAGATGTTTCAGGACAAATGTCCATGTGATTTCAGTGCCTTTTTAGCATTGTCTCCAGTCAGTCTCACTCAATTCAGATTAAATATCTCTCTTCAGTCATTAGACATAAATCTTTTAGACTCAATCTATTACTTAATGCCCCCTGCCTATATCAAATATGTTTGCCACAGAATAAAAAGTCCCTCAATATTTTTTATGGCTAGTTTTACTGGATAAAGCCTCTACATCCAGATATGTAGCCTAGAATATCTGACTGTCACCACTACTACTATTACTACTACTAATATTTTGCTTTTCTATGAATTTTTCTACAGAGCTAGGCTGCCTTTCATGTATGTTTGACAGTGATATGTAAATATTTATGCTGTGGAAATAGGATTGCCACAACAAATCCTTTATATACCATGACATCTTGATTTAGTTAAAACTCATAGATGGCTTAATGTGCATGATAAAAGTCAGATGCAATTTTAGCCCCAGGTATTCATTGTTAAAGTAATTATACTAAAAGTTTACAGAGTAAAATGTCCATCTCACACTGGACAATGAAATAAAGTCACACTGGCAGAGCATATTTGTGAGTAGGGTGGTGGCAATAGTCAATAATTAAAAAAAAATAACTGTCTTTGAGATGAATTCATGGATTTCAAATCTTGGTGCAGGTACCCAGACACACTGTGCCATGATATCAGCCATATTGTAAAGAACTGTACAAAGCCATAGAATGATTTTTGCATGCTCAGATTCTAGCTTCTCTTCTGGAGCTTTCTTCTACTCAACAATAACTAATAATACTGAAAAAAGCTTTTCTTTCTGAAGTCAAACTGGTGGGGACTCTGTGAGCTTGACATAGAATATAATTGTACATTAATGTCATCTACAAAACCTGAGGAAACAATAATCTCCATGATGAAATCCATTTATTGTCATATTAATACATTGTCACATAAGTGAGCTGCTGAGGGATAAGGGAAGGGGGAGCTCTTTAGGAAAGGAAGAGGGAGGTGAGTAAAGTAACAACAGTATCAGAAAAAAAAAACAAATCATACTATTAACTAGTTACCAAAGCTATAATATACATAATCCTGTGTATAAATATATAAATATAGTTTTAATGAAGCTTTTTTACCTGGGCTGACTGTACTACTCTAAGAGCCAAAGACCACCTAACAAGAACCCAGTATCAGATATGAGAATCTTTCTTTTGAGTTGTTGCCCAGAGATGTCCAAGAGATTCTCAAAATATACAATCACTATTTCTATTGTGTGGAAGGTAAGTCTCTATTGCTGAATACACCATGCATTTCAGACAGGGACAAGAAACCCCCGAGCAAACCTTCCAAAAGGCACTATTCAAGCTCCCAAAGAGGAAGGCAATCAACAGTCCTACACAGCTGTAAAGCATATGAACCAAATCAGCGTTCAGCATCATGAAAGGTCAGCATAGCATGATAACCCTACAGGAGCAGTAGTGACCTGAATACCTTGGAGGTAACCAATAGCTCCCTGGTTTTACTTATAACCATCTCTGTTAAGAGTGAGACCACACCTAATACTGAATCCTCACTAACTACTCAGTGCTTGTGAATTCCAGGTTATTACACAATCAAAATTTTGATAGTTCTTACAAATATCCCTTGGGAAAACACACTGCTAGGAGTATTACTAATTCCATATATCTACATATTTCCAACATAAATGTAAACAAATGTTTAGTAGCACTTGTATTTTTCACAGAACAGTTTTAACATAATCCATCAGTGAGGTATTCAATTTTCTTTTCTTTTTCAAAAAAAAATCTTTCTTTTTTGTATTTGTTTTACTTTTGGTCATTATTTGTTTGGTTTTTGAGACATAGTTTCTCTGTGTAATGGCTCCAGTTATTCTGGAACACCCTTTGTGGGCCAGGCTGGCCTCCAACTGACAGAAATCCACCTGCCTCTGCCTCCTGAGTGCTGGGATTAAAGGCATGTACCACTATGCCCAGCTTCAATTTTCAATAGTAAAAGCAAATATTCATTAAAAAGCATCTGTATTGATAATACAACAATACATGATTGATATTTTCCTTGGATAATTTAACATTCAATGTTATGCTAAAGCTTATGCCTCTTATCAGAATGTTTAGGTAAAATCAGTCATAGAATCATATGCATATTTTATGATAAACTAATTTGGTTATATGAAGATAAACTATTGTTAGCACTATTTATAACACCTTTTCATCAAGTTTCATTGTCATGTAACATTTGAGTTTGTGTAACATTAATTGATCCTTGTGTATGCAGTCTAGTGGAAAGCATTTAGTTCATACCTTACAAAGGGCACTCTAGACCAAGATAACACAACTTCTATTAGTAACTATAGTGAGAGTCATTTTCTGAAATAACAGCCTGATGACTTTTTCATAAAGCTCATATGAAATGATAACCAACTTTGTTAAAATTTGAGCTAAAATCAACTTTCATAATATAAGGTTATCTGTCTCAGAAAGAGCTAAAGATAGACTTATTTGCTTGTTTCCCCCAAGTTGTTTTTTACGTTCATCTTTATTGAATCTCACTTTAATTTTTGCCTTCTAACTATCATCAGAATTGCAAACTTGTTACTCTTGATATCATTTGCAATCCAAAGCATTAATTAATTCCATGTACATTCTAAACTCCTTATTGAAGGTTAAAAACAAAAGTCTTATGCAGGAGAGAATAAGAAGAAATGTTCCATTGACACCCTAATAGGGAATTCTCTTAATCCAGCAAGATAGGGCTATTCAGAGGTTGCCCAGGTGTGTTGTCTCACCCACAGACTGAGCTTATTTGTTGAGAAATGTAATTATTTGATCTCTGCTGAACTGTTGATCAGAACTTCTAGGTGGCAGAGAATTGAGAAGTCTTCTGGGTAGCCATTTAGGAGACATACAGGTATGAGCAGTTCCATTTTCACACTGCTATGGAGCAGGGGATCATTTTACAGTATTACATTGATGTACATATCTGCTTTAGATGGTAGAGTTCAAGGCAACCTGCCTTTATAATGACAAGCCACAAGTGGCTATTTTATAAAGGGTGTAAAATTTCTCTTCTAACCTCTCATCTATGTCTTTAGAGCATCAATGTGTCATAGGAGTTAACTAGGAAAAGCAAGAGAGGTGTGGCAATAGAATTTAGCTTCTTATAAAAGAGTTTTCTTCCCCAACCTAGGCATATTTAAAAGATAATAGAACTGTTGGTGATAGCTACACGAAGTGGTATGAGCCACAGTGAGAGTAGGATGGGGGAGCATGTAGCCTCTGGTAAATCCTTAGACAGTGATGGTAGAATAGTGTTTTTCAAGGAAGATCTTCATTATTTGTGGTGATACCTTCCTTGAACAAATAAAGCCTTTCTGGGGGTCAGATAATGGAACTTGCCACAAGCTAACCATAGAGGTCTGATGGTCTGTACAGACAGGCAGGAAGTGATGTAGCTAGGCAGTAGCAATATATAAGCAGGGACAAACAGGAAATCACTCTTTCTTTGCAGAGATGCTTAGGAGTTAAGGTATGCTCTGGCTTGCTCCTTCTCTCTGATCTCTCAGCATTTCCCTCTATATCTGATTCTGGCCTTTTGTAATCTAAATCAAATAAGGACTCCATTTACAATTATTTTTATTGGTGTGAACTCAAATTTTGATCAATACTGCTTAAGAATATTGCTTTTATAATTTAAAGACTTTTAGAGAATTTAATATAGATGAATTTGCTGAATGTTAGAAGAAAACTTTAAGCAATGTATTAATAGTGTTGAGTTCTGATTTGGGGTCATTTCATTTTAAAACTGTGTGTTTAATAATGCAGATATTCTAAAGTTAGGATGTGGAAAATACAGCTCCCAGTATAATTACAAACTCCATGACACAGCACATACAGTAAAAGTGTATGATTTAGAAAGCCAACTATATGTGAAATAACTATATAAATTGTTATCCAAGATGTTTTAATGGGAAATATAATTCTAAAATATGAGGCTTGTACACAAATTCTTAAGCACAGTGTTTTTTTTCTCATGTTGTTTTGAGATGACATTTTTTCTGTATCTAATGAATGCTGTGTTGAAAACCAATGGCCTCTGATTTTATTGACATTATTGAAATAAACAAGAGTTGTCATTTAAGGGTTTTGAAGAAGATTAAGATGCCAAAGAGCCAGTAGAATCAGTGCCAATACAAGATAGGTTATTCATAATGAATTTCTATAAAGTCACTTTATTTAACTGCTTTGTGGTAGAAACATATAATTTGATAATAATACTAGTTTTTAATGGAAAAAATACACATTTTGGTTCATTTTATCATTGCAGTTTGGCTATTAAATGGTGATAAGTCATTTTGAAGATCAAGCAATGAGATGATCAAGTGAATACCACTGAGTTTGTGACCTGACACATTTGTGAGCTTCTGTGCACTGGGCTGTACCCCTTTAAATATTTCTGCAATTGTGCTGTTGTAGTTTTCAGGGTGAGAGCAGAGTCAAATTTACTTTCCAAGGAGTAACAGAAAATCGTGAGTTAGAGCATTTTTAAAATCCAGTGTGTTACTCTGGTTTCCATTGCTGTGCCAGACATTTGAGAAAATCACTTAGGGATGGAAAATTTTAACTTAAAACCTAAGTTCAGAGGTTTCAGCTCATGATCCATTTGCTCCATCAAGATACATGTGTGTATATATCTTGGAGGTCAAAGGGCCCCTTATATAAAAATATAAGCTATTGGTTACCTTCTAGGAGTTGAAAGGACATCCATAATGCTGAAGACACCATACATTTAGAGAAGGGACTTGGAAGAATCAAGCTATAAATGGCTTGGAAGCCTCCCTCCCGAGAATTCTCTTTCATGGTACAAATAGACTCTCCAGAAGCTTCTAAACGTGGAAAGTAACTAGCAGTCCTACCCAGGTATGAGAGCTGTGAACCACATGAACAACCAGCATGACAAGATAATTCCCATGGTGCAGTAGTGACATCAAAATGAGGCAGTACCAGCATCTCTCCATTTGGACTTAAGTCCCTCTTAAAATAGGGAAAATCATTCCTGGTATTTGAAAACTACCTGGTACTTGGTAAGTACCAATAGGCAGTGTAGTCATAAATCTTAGAGGAAGATCTGCAACCACCACTTTATTGAACCAGAATCATCTTTAACTACAGTCTAAATACGTGTTCTTATACTGACAGATGCATACAGTCCTCAGCCCTCATCAAGGAGAGGCACCATTACCAATTCAATAAAAGCACAGTTTCAGTGCCCAATCTGAATTCACTCTGGGAAAAGTGAGTGGAAAGAAGACATAGAAATAATATAATTATGTTATAATCTTAAAAGGAAAATAAAAATTATCTAATGTACTGTAAGGGCAATGATTATTTGAAAAGAACATATTCATTAGTCATTATCAGGAAAATACAATTTAAAACTACCATGATCTATCATCTCAAATCCATCAGATTTAATATTAACAAAACAAGTCATAAGCATGATGAAGACATATAGAAAAGTGTCGTTCATGCACTCATGTAGTGTTGTCAGGGATGTAAATCAGCTCTGTCTGCCCTGGAAAACCTTCATTGTCATATGATCCAGCGTTCACAACTATAGGTACTTACCAAAGAAAGATGCTTATCATATTTTCATTGAGTGGCTACATAACTCTATGTCTTATATTTCTGTTTTGGTCCATGTTTTATTACAGTGAAGAACAGTATGGAAGTTTTTAAAAAATAAAAGTAGGTGTAGCATATGACCTAACCATCCCATTTCCATATAAATGTCTAAAAGAAACAGAGCTTCCTGTAAAATACTACTATGGTGCTGTGTGTAATACATATGATACAGAATCAGTCTAAAATCTAGATGCTCACCAGTAGAAGAATGGGTTAAGGAAGGGGGTCATGTGTAAACCAAGGGGTATCAGTCGTCAGTAAAAGAGAAAAGAATTCTTTCCTTTATGGGAAAATAGATGGGACTGGAGGTACTCACACAAGGACAGAGAAAGGCAAGGAACATACATAATACTTTGTTTTTAGAAACTTAAGAAAAAGTTGAACTGCATGTATAATTTGGATTCTAGTGACTCAAAACCAGAAGGTGTGGGTTTAATAGAGACACGCTTAGATTTGATCAGTGCTTTCTAATATGCGTAGTGAAATATTATACTGTATGTATTGGCGTGAACAACTGACATAAGTCAATAAAAATAAAGTGTGCCAAGATTCAGTTGGATTGCATTACTAAGATAAACTTTAAATGTATTATATAGCACAGTACATAATGTATCTATATTCCATTTTTCTGGTTAAAATACTCTCACTGCAACAGATAATAAGAATTCCAGGGAATGACCATGTTATTCCATTTAATTTAATTGTTCTGTATTATTTTAATTATCAGTAGTACCAATTTGTATTCGTAACACAACTAAAGGTTGTCAAGTTACAATTTAATAAATTTATAAAGAATGTATTAAAACTAACTGAATAATTCCACACAAATAAATACATGTGCAGTGTGGACTATAAATAAAATTGAACCGAGCCTATCAATATTAATTTCCCTACTGTGATGTTATAAGCTAATTTTTCATTGTTGATTCTAATTGAGTCTTTGCATAGAGTTGGTCTCTGTTGCTTATTTCTCCTCCTCACCTCCCCCTCTCTCTATTTGTTTCTGTTTTTGTTACTGGGATTTTGTTTTTTAATTTTCTGTGTATTTTTGAGAAAAATTATCCCTCTGTAGGTCAAGCTGAACTCCAAATTGACTTTGTTATACCTTACAAGTATTGGGATTATATTCATAATTCTGTACGCTCAGTTTTGTTTCATTTCTTTAGCTGCATATAAATTATGATTTTTATCAAACTAAAACATCTTCAAAAAGGATTTGATCAAAACATATTATTATTCATGGGTTGAAATTTTAAATAATAAAGTAATAAAATATTTGAATGTATAGTGTAAGTTTCTATGCACAACTCATTATTACAATAGCTCTTCAGGCACACTTCCATGATGGAGTCTGAGTTATTTAATCCATTTGATCTGTCTTTGTGTATGGAAGCTCACACATTAGTAATGCATAGTATCAATTTGTAGTTTCTTTTAATTTTCTTTAAATAAAAATCTGTATAATGTAGGTTCTATGGTCAATGTTGTCAAACATTGTGCTTGCTATTTTCATACACTTACTTGTATGCTTTCACTTAAAGACTTGTAAATGCAATTGCAAATTTGGTTTTGCTGAATTGTAAAGTATCACAAATAATTTCATAGCACAACCTGTGTTCTGTCCATGGAGTAGTCAGTAATTGCTAATGTACTAGCCACTCATCCCATCAGGTTACAACTGTCTGTTCTGTATGTCTTTGCACCAGGATGGTTCATGTGAATGGCATACACACCATTGTAACTATGAACACCATGTGATTGCACTACACAGTGGAACACTGCCTCTTAACCCATATATTTACTGGAAAGAGAAGACTGTCATTTCTGGGGTGTCAACATCTAACATGGAATTTCATTCCAAGGTGTAGAAGCATAAACCTCTGATTTCAGAGTCAGCAAGGGTAGCACGTAGGAGTGCTAAGTTTCCAGAATTTAATATTTTAGATGTTTCTGGGCGTTAGTAGTGCATGCCTTTAATCCAAGCAATTGGGAGTCAGAGGCAGGCAGATCTCTGTGAGTTCGAGGCCAGCCTGGTCTCCAGAGCGAGTGCCAGGATAGGCTCCAAAGCTACTGAGAGAAATCCTGTCTCGAAAAAGCAAAAAAAAAAATTGAGGATTTTGAAGATGGCAATATAAAGTCACAGATTTAATCATTCTTGGTGATCCCTGGATTTCTCAGGAGACCAACAGTCAAGAAATAGCTACTTATGCAAGTGAAGAGAGGTTTGATGAAACACCCAGAGTGGGTTCTTGAGCAATGTTTATATCTTTATTTTTTGCTCTTTCTCATGACAAAAACTGATTAGCTGAGATATTTGAAAGGTCATTTACTTATTTATTATTTATATTCTAGACACTCTTTAGGATCTGAAGATTTAGTCCAAGTCTGAGAGCAGAAGCAATACATGGAGTAGAAACATACACTTAGCCTGGAATGCAGTGTTTGCTTAAGTGTGCAGGTTAATGTGTTTGATGACACACTATTACAATTATTTCTTACATCTACCACATGCATGGAAAGTAGAAAGTGTAAAGAATACATCCAAATATTTTGAGTATGATTGATGGTTTCTTTTCCAAAATATTTCCCTTTTTCCAATGTAAACTTTTACTCTAGCCATCAGTCCACTTGTCTCGATTTCTACATTCTTGTTCCAGGAGTGACTGCATTTGTGCGTAAGACCTGTTTGATAATATTTTAACACTGGATGTTGAGTAGAGAAACCCTAGCCTGAACTGATAGGACTTATGTGAGTCAATTAATTCTTTCCTCCAAAGAGGAAATCTTGTTCCAAGTGATATTTCTATTTCCTAGGTAATATATTCCTATCAAGTGAATGTTAAATTTGTCTATCTGGCTCTAGTTAATAGTATAGTCTGTAAATAAATTGACATTTGTTTTTGTACTATTTTATATGCATTTCTTTTCTCATATAATTTTTCTTTTCTTACATTTTTCATATTTATAATTTTCTAACTGCATTGGACAAGAAAGGAAAATGTGTTTCTTAAATGTGATTTTATTCATATTTTAAATTTGGATGAGCTTCATATTCTTTTTATTTTAGTTCTTATTAATTTAAAAATATTTATTGATTTTACCAACCCTAGTTCCTCCTCCCTTGCCTTCTCCTGCACCTCACCTCCTGTGTCCCCCTCCCCACCCTCATTCGCTCTTCAGTGGGGATAAGGTCTTCTTTGGGGAGGCCACAAATTCTGGCATGCCAAGTTGAAGCAGGACCAACATTCTTCCCCCTGTATCAAGGCTGAGCAAAGTATGCCACCATAGAGAATGGGCTGCTAAAAAATACCAGTTCACGCACCTGGGATAGGTTCTGGTACCACTGCCAAGGTCCTTCCCAACAGATCCAGTCACCTTACTGTCACCCACATTCAGAGGGATTCAAAGGGTCTAGTTTGGTCGAATCCAGGTTCCCAGCTCTCAGTCCATAGTCCTTGAGCTCCCTCTTTCTAGGGTCAGCTGTCTCTGTGGTTTTCCCCATCATGGTCTCAACTCTCCTTGTTCAAATTATCCCTCCTCCTGCTCTTCAACCAAACTCCAGGATTTCAGCCCAGTGTTTGGCTGCGGGTCACTGCCTCTGCTTCATCAGTTACTAGATGTAGGTTCTATGATGACAATTAAGGTAGTCACTAATCTGGCTTTTCTTTCTACTTCAACAACAGTCAATGTTTTCACTTATTTGTATTGAGTAATACAAATAGTTTTTTATTTACTTTTTACACATCGGCTTTTATAAAAATTGTGTACATATTATAAAAAATGAAAATTCAAAACTCACTGAGACAAAGCTGATTATAGCAGCAGAGTGACAGTCACACTTAACTAGAGGAAACGTCCCATAATTTCATACCAAAGCATGGACCTTCACTGACTCAGCTGTCATTCCCCATACAGCAGAGGCTGGCCTATGAAGGGGGAAGCCCTGCTCTGTACATGCTGTTCCCACTTCTTCCTTGTTGCTGTCCAGTAGCTCACACAGTAGGGTAGATGGCATATGTAGAAATTCCACAGTTGTTGCTCTGGTCTCAGGCCATCTTTATGTAGCCATTCATGCCCCAATATGCAACACGGCTGTTCTTGACCAGCCAGTATTTCTTGCCATCTGATTCTTCACCATAGCCAACCACCAGAACGGCATGATCCATCTTACTCCTGCTACAGACTGCCTCATAATACATGCCACTCCTATAGTTTATTGCCCCATCTGTGGCTATTTATGAAACTTAAATAATTGCCAGCTTTCAACAAAACTTGTGTGCCTGATTTGTTTTTTTAAATTGTACATTTTGAAACTTTTTTTTGAAATTTGAGGCTAACTGTGAATATTTATTAGGACAAAATCAAAGTTCCCCTACAGAGGACGTTTCTGATAACCATATATCCAAATATTCATTAGTATAACACATTAATTCTTAAAACATTTATATATTTACAAAGTAACCATTAAAATAAAAAAATTCTCTTTTGGAATAAAAACCATAAAATCCACAATAATACTGTTATTTGACTTAGGAAAGTGTTTCCCCCATCTTTTATTTCTTATTTCTGTTGCCACTTATCCTCACATTGCTTGCTGAATAAACATAGTTATTTACGCTGACACATTGTTCTTTCAAATACACTGGTTGCTGTTTATTTCCTGTCTTCTTAGCTTACAGTAAAATGTTTATGTGTTGATGTTTGTTCTAATGTCTTGTGAGAAACTGGCATTGATTGCTGTAAATTGCCATCTTACAAAAGAGGATGATTGAAAAAGGCACAAATTACCATGCAATTCCTGAGTGTATATCAATTTGTAAATATCTTGATAATGTTTTGCATTCATATGTGTCATGACCAGTAAGTTACTCTGGACTTCTTGATGTTTCTGGAGTGGAAATGCTTTCCCCTCTGCTCTCCCTATAGCCTCATTCCCTTTAAAACTCTACATTTACTATTGCTGTGATGCCAGCCTTAAAGGTGACATTTGAAATCTTCTTCATTAGTGAACTGGAACAATATTACTAAGACCTATATAATTTGTGCTTATAGAAAAACATAAAATATCCCATGCAGGGATGAATATATTTATTGCTTTTCATTTATTTACTAGTCAAACTCTGTATACTATAAAGCAAATTATCTAAAGAAATTACCTCAGGTGTCCATTTGTTTTTTTTTTTTAAGTTTTGACCGATTTTTGAATAACCATGGCATATTAACCTTATTTCAACATCAACAAAAACTTTAGTAGTTAAATATGATGTACAAAATTTTAATTAATATCAGTGAAAATATTTTTCAAAGGTTTTAAGATTGAATAATCATTTGTTTACCAATTGTCTTTATTTCCCTTAGACTAAACTACAGTTTCCCCAGGGGTCCTCCAGCTTGACTCACTGCACAAGTCACCTGCACAGCTCTATGCCCTTTCTCCTTCAAGATCCTTGCCATGGAATACCCTCTCCATGCACAAGCTTATTCCCAATCTGATAGACCATTATTCTTGGAAAGATGTGTTCCAAGACTTCATAACATAATTTTGTTTAATAGTTGGACACCTGCACTGGAACCAGTAGTGGTTGACATAGTACCCCATATTCACAAATACTTGAGGGATCACGATGCTCAAATGAGAGACATGGTTGGGTCACAGACCATGTAACTGACTGTAACTGAAGTTTAAATATTCAATGTGAAGTTTGCTCTTGGTTGCTTAAAGCATTCTGACCAATAGCAAGAGTTTGAATGGGACAAACATGTTCACTTCTTCACATTTCTAAGTAATGAACTATACAGACACACCCAAACTAAAACTCTGTGGCCATATTCAAATAATCTTAAAACAGTGCAGAATTCTGATTCATAAAAAAACAAATAGCAGCAGAAATTAGGCCCCAAAACATTTACAAAATACTTATTGAGGGGCTGGAGAGATGGCTCAGAGGTTAAGAGCACTGACTGATCTTCCACGGCCCCTGAGTTCAATTCCCAGAAACCACATGGTGAATCACAACCATCTACAATTCAATCTGGTACACTCTTCTGGAACATAGGCAGAACATAGCATCCATAGCATAGGAACAGAGCATCCAAAAGTGCTAAATTTTCTGTGATATTCAGAAAGAATACAATCTTAAACCTTTACTTATATATTAATAAGTTGGAAATTGATATATAGTTAATTTTCTATAAGATTTCCATAAAACTGCTACACGTCCAAATGACAGTACTTTTATACAACACTATTATCAATCAAAATAATTTTTAGATTTTCACCTAATTTTGCCATCACATATAAATGTGATTACTTCATCTGTAAGGAATCATCAAAGTAGTGATTAACTGAATAGGTTCTCTTAAATCAAGGTATTTTTAATGTCCAAGTGACAGTGCCCCCCTCCCACTGTGCTCTTCTCCATGTTTCTGTTCCCATGGCCCTTCCTCACTCTCTTCTACGATGTTCCTTGCCTTTGCAATTATGAACACAGCTGGATCCACATGGTGCTACATAGAGCCAAAAGAGAGATAAGGGAAAGGGGGCACAGGAAAAAGAAAGGATATGAGAGTGGTTCGTGACTGGTTAGGAGAAAGATTGATGGCTTCACTAAGAGAAAGGAAATAAGACGGTGTGAAGTGTGAATCTAATCAAAGCACATTATAGACAATTAGGATATTATAAAAATGAGTAAGTGAGAATAAGTATGGATCCTCACATCATTATTCATTAGACAAACCGCAGAGCCTGAAATTGAGGAGACACTTGAGTTACTATATAGAACTTAGAGTCATGACATGGCTGCATTACATTTTGGGCGATAAATTCCCAGATTCTCTGTGCTATGGTGGAAATTAATACAATAATGCATAGGTTGATACTTGATACAGTGTAAATTATCACTGGTGGGGCTGGGAAGTGTATGTGTTTGCAGAATATGGCATGCGAGAAAAGTACACAGAGCCCTGCCACTGTAGTAAAAAGTTGACTAATGAATTTGTCTGCAGTGACGATTGAGAGGAATCCACAAATCAATATTAAAAAGAAACAGAATTCCTATTGAAAGGGAAAAATTTAAGGTCTAAAACCTAGACTCCAAAGCCCAAAAAGAAAACTCTGAGTTCCCAAAAGGCAGCTCAGTAGACAAGGTTAAACAAAGGTTCACAGGACTCAAGCCCTTAGACCAGATATCACACCATAGAATGGTGTCTACATTCCTCTGGTCCAAAGAGGATCAGATAGTTATCGATTGTGGAAGTCCCCATCCCAGGAGATAATTAACAAACTCATTTCCTCTGCATCATTCTGCTTAATTGTACCTTTCCTGAAGCATACAACCATTGCCCTGTCCTGTGTAACCACGAAAGTTCTGTAATCTTGGGGCTTCCAGCCCTACAATTTTCTCTTATAAAAACACCGCTCATTTGAAAGTGGGTACTCTATTTGTTCCCGAACAAATGGGATCCTTGCTGAAGCTCGTATCCTTGAGTCAATAAAGAAACCTTTGTCCTTGCTTTCGGTGAGTCATCTCCTTGTTGGAGGGTTCTTTTGGGGTTCCAAATTCTGGGCACAACACTATCTCAAGAGTTAGTGAAAAGTGCACATGGCAATTATGCATTAATTACAGCTTCAGAAAACATTTGTCTGAAAAGTGACCACTATAATTGATTTGAAATAATGGCATACTTGCAAGTAAGGCAACAACTGATAATAAAGGAGAGACCGAGAGAGAGAGAGAGAGAGAGAGAGAGAGAGAGAGAGAGAGAGAGAGAGAGAGAGAGAGAGAGCAAGACACACAAGAAAAGAGGAAGCAGAACAACAAAGTGAGGCACTGAATTTTGCTGCATTTGCCATGGTGAGGTCAGCTGATTTTATAGACAGCTGTGAAACTTCTAACAGGTTTTTAATTAAGAAGGAGGAGCCAGGTTTTTGTGTTTGTATCATCCAGTCCCTAGAGGCAAGATAGTCCCAGGAAGGGACTATTTCAGTCAAAAAATATCATTATAGTACAAGTTTTCCCCAAGCAGAGAAACTCAAATAAAAAAGATTGCTTTAACAGTTCTGTATATTGCCCTGTGAGTCTTCTTTTGGTCTCACTTAAAGTCATTCACGTTTGTGTTCTGATGCTTGATGGCCATTCTATTGTGTCCTAGGCTCAGCCAATTTTCCTTAAGTCCAAGATGGGACACAAAACACAACAGAAACAAGGAAAATTATTAGTTTCATTTCTAAGGCCACTTAAAATCTATCGTTAGAGATCTCAGCACACCTCTTCCACTTTACACCAAAGCAAAGTTCAGAGACATCATGGCTCAGGAAAATAGAAAAAATAGGTATCATTTATTTTACTTTAATGGCAAATTCTCATTACAAAAGGCAGGGAGGATTTGTTTGTGGTGCCCTTTAGCTTTTTTAGAAATAACATCCCCCAAGCTATCAACTATATAGCAGCTAAATGGGTTCAGGACCCTTCTCAACAACAGACTCATCTGTGACTCACAGTGCACAGAGCTTCATGATGCTGAGAATTGATGTCTTGGTCTTGAGGGGATGGAGGTAGTGTTAGTATTCAGGCATCTGTACCAGCCTGTCCTTGGGGTTCTGGTAGGATACACCCTTGCTGCAGCCATTAAGAGCACCACCTGTGCACATTCACTGTTTCCTTTCCAAAGAACTTGCTTACCGGGCATCCTCCTCTCTTTTTCTCCCTCTGTCTGTCTGCCACCCCCACTGCTCTGCCCCTATTTCCTCTCTTGTGCTGCTCCTGGCACCAGAGGTTGGTCTCCCCCCTTTTTATTTTTCTACAATCCCTTTCTGGAATAAAATCTCTCTGCTTGAACTCTGTGGCATGATGTCTTTTTCTGGTGTGATGTTTTTTTTTAAATTACAAAAGATAGTACATCAGAATATCACCATGGTGCTGTAGTGCTGACTTAATCATTCTCCTCTTCGGATTCCCATTGACTATAGTTGGATCCAGGCAACTTCCAGATGGCGAAGAATGTAAAGCATGCTCTCATTGGAAAAAAGCTTACACACTTCTGTCTTGACACTGTTTTTGGCATCACTATAGAGAGCATATGGGAATACATTCTTTGAGTGTGAGACCAAGGACAGAAGCTAAGATTGAATGTTCCTGATTTCATCATTTTGCACATGCACATAAGGTTACATACTTCATATCTTAGGAAATTTTAAAATACCATTTGACTGTTTAATATGAAGCATATAATCAGGGCATATTTAATCATAGATCTGAAACTACAACCCTCAGAATTTCTAATTAATGCATTGAGAAGTTAGGGCCTGAATACAGTTTATTGGATCCTTTCACCATGAGCTTTACAGACCTAAGTACTGAGATGTCATCTCATCTTGAGCATCATAATTTTTGAGGCTACCAGAGTTCTCAACAGAATTCAAATCCTGGAATTAATAGAGCTGAGCCCCTGGGATACTAGGTGCCATCTTTCTGCATGTATTTCTGGGCATGGCTATTTTATTTTTTTCATTTAGGCTAGAAGTTGATGTTTGAACTTCTAAGTGCTCCCTTAATTAGGTCAGAACTACCAAGGTCACCTCATTTTTAACAACTCAAATAAATTGTTCAGTAATAAAAAGAAAGGAGCCATGCAGAATGTGTGTGCCATGGGGTTGGTTCATGGGGACGTTCTTATAAACCTGACAGTTGGTGGTGTGAATCTCAGGTCTGAATTTACTCAAAGTCCCATTCAACTTCTTGCTGTTGATCAGAATGATTTCACCAACCAAGAACAAACTGAATGCAATGATACCAGCATACTCATGGATCATAGTTTAAATAAGGAATGTTATCCCACATACTCATGCTTGGACTCTGGAGCTAATAATCTTGTTTATGAATGTTGTAGAAAATTTGGGTCAAAGGACTTACCTAATGTGTGTGTAGCCAAATGGATGGATTTTACAGGTGCTTCCATCCAGCCCTCTACTTTTTTATACACTAATAAGAAATTAAGTCTAATCAATGAGGCATCACATTTCTCAAACATGATGAACTGTGCCTATTAAATGATGAGACAAAATAAGCACTTCTTTCTTTAAGCTGCTTGACAGGTTTAACTTTGTTTCAATTTGTAACAGAAAATAAAATGTAATTAACACAGAGAACAATTAATTTAGAGAACATCCTTGGTGTAATACAAAAGAAGGGTGTGGGGAAACAGAGAGGTAAGAGCTGTGAAGTAAATTTATCTCAGGAAATCCAGGAAGATCAGAACTTTATTTTTCAGTCTAAATCTAACTGTGCACCCTAAGTAGACTTGTACATTTTTATGTAAAAAAAAAACTGGTTTCAGAGTCACAACAATCTACCCGCTCAGCCCTCTAAGCACTGCAACCTCAGGTTGAGCCATCATTTGGGGTCAGAGTATTTTTGAACTTGAGACCACAGTCTGTATTCAAAACCAGGTTCAGCTACCATCTTCAGGAAGGCAATTAAAAGAGCCAAAATAAGAGTGTAAATCTGAGAATGGTTATTCCACGTAACCACATTAAAAAGGGGGCGAAAGAGATCCAGTGAACACTGAAGTCTGATTTGGGGATCTTTAAATGAAATTTAAGTTTAAATAGAGGGCCAAGGATTTGTGTATTTATGAAGTGTGGTTCAAACCACACTGGTCAAAGTGTGGTTCCAACCCCCATGGATTCACTGTTCAGATCAGTCTAGAAATGTGGTCTAATAAGTAATAAGCAATTAGTAACTAGTAGCCTTGGACTGTCATCCTCTTTCTACAAACAAAAATCAGTATGTTGATTGAGGGCAGAAATGGATTCATTTGCTGTAAACACAGTTTAAAATATATGCTAAATTTGTCCTCTAAATTTTACTGAGAGATATTTCAACATCCACCTTTTAAGGAAAACTGTGAACAGAAGAAGGAAAACTAACCATAGCTTGCCAAGTCTTATATCCCTGTAACAACACAATAACCTTACTGCCCTTCAGAAGGTCAGGTAATAGATATCAATTTTGCTTTGGGTATCATATTTATGTGTTGTTTGCAGCAAGCAAATGTATGTGCATATGGTTGCCCGTGCATACAGGTACACCAGGCTAGAGGTTCACATTAGGCATCGTTTTCCTACACTTTTCATCTTGCTTTTTGTAATAAGGTGTCTCATCAAACAAAATGTTCAGCAATTCAGCTGGATTTTTGGAGAGTCAGCTCCCAAGTGAGATCTGATGGTCTCTGCCCCAGAATTGTGGTTATAATCTGCCATAGAAATCGTAGGTAGGTGTTGGGCACCCTCATGTTTACCGAAAGCATTTTACCAATATTGTTATCTACCCAGACCAGAATTGTGTATTTTCTTAATACATTCAAAGTACACAGGATACTTAATTTTTATTACTTCTGAGTCCGTATATGTAGTGAAAGTAGAACCACATTGTTTGAATGAGTATTCCTCTCAGTTCTTGACTCAGGTAAGTTCATGTGAAAGAATTTCTAAGACTTGGTAAATGGTCATCCATCTCTTAACATGGAAAACTATATTAAAAGAAGTATCTCATCCTGAAAGACTCTAAAATTATGATCAAAAACTTGAAAATCTCATGGGTGGTGATTTTTTTCTAGTAACACCTAATTACTACATAGCTGACTATTTCAAGGCCTGGATCAAAATGGGGAAATATTAATAGATTTCTATGTCAACTGTGGATTCGTTTCAGGATGAAGATGTAACTGAGGAAAATCAGTGCCAACTCTGGAAGTTGGTACCTGATCCTTGACCTAGAAAACATTTCCTTTCTATTTTTCACCTAAGAAATGTAGCACAAATAATAAAAATATAAAGACAGATGTTGGGCTCAAGCTGAAGATCAGAAAAGCAAAGCAGCCAAACTCTAGAGAGTTCTTACCTCTACCAAGGCTGGGGCAATCCTGTCCTCAGTGTGACTGCAGACTAAACACCTTATAGTCCTCTCTAGTGCTGGGATTAAAGGTATGCACCCCCACCCCCGCCTCTATGGCTAACTAGTGTTGCTGCTGAAATTAAAGGTGTATGCAACCACTGGCCTGTATGGCTGACTAGTGTGACTAGCTTTGCACTCTGATCTTCAGGTAAGCATTGCAACTTGATTACAGCCAGGCAGCAACTACCACATGGACATGCTGCCCCATAAGAAAACTTACTC
Organism: Cricetulus griseus; assembly: GCF_003668045.3. Taxonomy (NCBI): domain Eukaryota; kingdom Metazoa; phylum Chordata; class Mammalia; order Rodentia; family Cricetidae; genus Cricetulus; species Cricetulus griseus. Next base: position 359,952,234 of record NC_048595.1, on the reverse strand, counting down.
CCCAGTAGGGGTGTCATCCACCCTTCCACTTAGAATCAGAATGCCATGCAGTTTCAAATTTGTGAACTGATGATTTCTGAGATTCTTCTATTGCACATTTCAGTCTACAGAATTCCAATCTGCTGACTGACCAAAATTATTTAAAAAAATGGTTACTTTGGTAATATTTTACATTAAATATTAAATACTCCAGAGTTTAGGAATCAAGTGGACATTGTCATAGTTTTAATAAACCTAGACTTGAGATTGTCTCCACTGAATTGTACTCCATTGTGTAAATGTACCACATTTTCTCTATCCATCTTCAGTTGAGGGACATCTAGGTTGCTTCCAGGTTCTGGCTATTACAAATAATGCTGCTATGAACATTGTTGAAGAGATATCCTTGTTGTATGAATGTGCTTCTTTTGGGTATATGCCTAGGAGTGGAATTGTTGGATCTTGTAGTAGACTGATTCCCATTTTCCTGAGGAATTGCCATACTGATTTCCAAAATGGCTGAATGATTTGGCATTCCCACCACGTTATTAATATTTCTTGTTTTACGTCCGTGAAATAATGAAGAATAAAGAAGGTATTCTGTGAACTAAGGTAGCTGAAACCACTTATCAAGAATAATTTTGATTCTCTCGTTAATGAATGTGCTTCAAGAGACCCACTGGAAGACCCTGTAGATATCCCATATAGAAATACATTAGGGAAATATCAGAGCAAGACCAGGGAGTTACAATTTAGATCAGTTGATATGTCTCATCGCAGAAGACAAAATTTTTGAAAGAAAAAAAAGGAGAGACATTCAGTAAAGCATGTTCAGAAGAAAATAAATGGTATAATCCAACTTAGACTGTAATTCTATATATGATGAGCTGGAAAGCTTCTGCACACTCATCAATTATGTATAATTAGCCTTTGTCCCAAAGACTAATGGGAGGAAAGCTGTGAGTAGCTCATGTAAGCACTGCATGATCTTGTCTATCTTTTGATCTAAGAAGTATCTGGATTTCATTAAAGCTCAGAGAACTACTATGTCTGATTCAAGTCAGAATTGGGTAATTTATTATGCAATTGTTACTGCACATGGATGTATATGAGAAACGTAAATTGGTACTGAACAAGATCAGACATGGAACATCTGCTTCTTGTTCTACTTCTGCTTTGGTCAAGACACATACAAATATTCTGTCTCTGGTGGTTAATCTAGCCATTGTCAATTGCCTGGGTTTGGAACAAGCTGGGAGATTCTCCTTGGGCATGTTTGGGAATATTCTTCCAGAGAGGTGTAAAAGAGAAGAGTGGATTCACTCTAAATATGGGTGGCATTATCACATGGCTTGACATCTGAGACTGAATGTAAATAAAGAATAAAAAAAAGCTAAACATAAAGTGAGCAACTTCATTTCTTTCTGCTTCCTCGCTGAGGACTTGATATCTCTAAGGACCCAACTCCCTTCCCATCATAATGAATTCTATTCTCTTGAATCATCAGCTAAAATCAAAATCTCCTTTCTTAGCTTGTTTTTGTCAGATATTTTGTCATTGCAACAAGTTAAGTAGCTAACACAAAAGATCTGGAAAATTTTCACTGGGATTTCACTGCTGGGAGAACATTTGAAATAGAAAAAAAATGTTTTATTGTAAATAGAGTTAAAATTATTTTACATGTCCATTTTTGTTAGGTGTACTTTGTTCATCAGGAAAAAAAATCTGCAGACTCACTGGCTTTCTTTAATTTAATTTTCCTGGTCTGCCTTTAGAGTTCTGACAAGGTATGCCCTCAGTTGCAGTCACTAAGAGCACCACTTGTGCCTATTCACTATGTTCCCTTTCAAAAGGGCCCTGTCCACCTCCCATCTCCCACTCTTTTTCTTTCTCTCCCACTTTCTGTCTGTTCTTCTCTCTCTCCTTCTCTTTCCCTTTCTCTCCCTGTCTCTCCCTTCCTCTGTTTCTTCTCTACCACTCTCCTCCTGTCCCTAGATTTTCCCTCTCTCCTTTCCCATTTTACCATTCTTTTGCTTTAATTAAACATGCTTTCACTTGAATTCTCTCTGGAACCACTTTTTTTTATTACAATAGTCGGTATTTATGTTTGTGTACCATATTTATTTCTTCTACCCATGAAGGTCTAAAGAGGTTTTTGGAAATGGAGTTTTAGACGGCTGTGAGCCACCATGTGGGTGCTGCAAAATGAACCTTTTTCCTCTACAAGGTCAACAAATGCACATCACTGGTCAGATGTCCATCTAGATACCTTTCATACTTCTTCTTACAACAATGTACACTCTCATGTGCTGATATCCGATTAAGTACAGAACAATCACTCTACAGACTAAGATTTGGAAGCAGAAATGGAAGAATGAAAATTCTTAAATCCCCCAACAAAATTTTAGATCTTAGTTTCATGGTTTAACATCTTGTTGTGATGTGTTTTATTAAGAGAAAATGTGTAGAAAACATGGAAGGAAGTCAACAAAATTACAAAATGCATCCAGAAGAGTCTTACTCATGACACCCTTACCTAGATAAATGAGACTTGCATTTCAATTAATTACAAGACTCGGCAGGACAAACTAGGCATTTTATAAAATGACAGCCTGAACCTAAGTGGCATTTGGGTTAAATTGCTTTTTTTCAAAGGCTAATATCAGAAAATAAAATGAACTTTACAGCACTCACAATCCCTGATAACTTCCAGGGTGACCGAAGATTGCAGATATTTGAAATGAGTTCAAAATGTGCTGATAAGGTCACCTTGTAAATGTTATGTTTTATGTATTTAGTGTTTCATTTTATTTTATTTTTATCTTGTGCAAACTCATTCTGACTATTTTGTGTGCTGACTGGTTTTATGTCCAATAAAAGAAAAAGGCACAATGTCTCTTTGTGCATGTTAAACTTCTCTCCTGGCACACCACTGAACAAAAGTCAATCTTCTACATAAGAAATGCAAAGGGTTTATCTCTTCATCTGGTCTCAAGGAAGTCAGACAATATGGGTGGCATTGGGTAAAGACACCTGGTGGAACTGTGTCCCAGTAGCTTCCAGGTGAAGGAAAGGGAATGGCAATAATGCTTTCTTCTTGGTGGCCAGTGGGATAAGAAACATATAAGTGGCTAAATAAGAGCAGATAATTCTGTGTGGTTAGAGAAAGCTTCTTCTCTGTGGGCAAAATTAAGGGCATTCTTAGCCCCAATTAGGTCCTACATATTTTGACTGCTATGAAAATTACCACTACATTTCCTGGGTTGCCATTATGAATAGTATCTTGGCTTTCTGCATGCCTGACTTATTACAGTTGATCTCCTGGTTTGTTGATTCTGCATATGTGCTTCACTGCAGACTGGATATCACGCTTCAGTTTTTACAAATATCAGATCTTTGTTGATTTTAATTTTGTCTACATAGCTATTTGGAAATAGATAATAGGCAGTAAAGAACATCCTTTATGAGGAATGCATTAAAATCTGAAATTTTAAAATGAAAATTAAGTTAAAAATATGTAAAACAAATTCTGAATGTTTTTAAACTCTGTGTTTCCTGCCTCGGAAGAGTGTCTCACATACTTAAAATTATAGGAAAAAATATCTTATTTAATGACATGAATATCTGAAATACAAAAATGGCTTCTTCAAAATAAATAAATAAAATGTAAAAAAAATCCTTGACTAATATTTAAAACACACATATGAGGCAAAGTATTAATTTTTTATGTATACAGAGCTCTTACAAATCCACAGTGAAAGTGTCCTTAACCTACATTTTAAAATAATCAAAATTATGGATGGTTCCTTGCAAAGGAACAGTAGATTGCTCTCAGTAAACCTATCAAAATAAGAATACCTTATCTAAATCCAAAGGCTTTAATGCACCATGTCTACCAGTGTACACACAACTAGGAGGCATCACTAAATACTTGTGGAAATATAAATTGGAAAAACTTCAAAGGACAAAGGAGTTCTATCAGTACCCCAGTGAGATGACCAGTCTTGAGTCCCAGTTTTTGGAACATACATACCAACACACTATTGGCTTTTCTGAAAAATGATCTGTATTTTACAAAGTTGTTGGGTGCCACTTTATCAGAAACTAAAAACACTGAAATCATCTAAACATTACCAATGTAGAAATTCATAAGAGATATATATATGTATATACATATAGTATATACTTGCATTAACATAATATAATAATATAAGATCTGTCTCTAGGGAGATTTCCAGAGATCTACAAGGATGACACGAATGGAAAATCCAGGCAATGGTGGAAAGGAAAACCTAAACGCCCTTCCCCTAAAATGAGATTGATGACTACTTTTTTATGCCATCCCAGAGCCCTCATCCAGTGGCTGATGGAAGCAGAGGCAGACATCCACAGATATACACTGAACTGAACTCTGGAACTTAGTTGCAGAGAGGGAGGAATGAAGAGGGAAGGGGTCTGTACCAGGCTGGTGAAACTCACAGAAACAGCTGGCCTGAACAAGGGGGAACACATCGACCCCAGATGCTGTCTAAGAGGCCAGTACAGGACTGATCCAGACCCCTGAACATGGATGTCAATGAGGAGGCCTCTGTACTCTAGGGGGCCCCTAGTGGTGGATTAGTATTTTTCCCTAGTGTAAGAAGGGACTTTGAGAGTCCATCCCACGTGAAGGGATGCACTCTTGCCCTGGACACATGAGAAAGGGCCTAGGCCCAGCCCAGGATGATGCTGTGGACTCTGGGGAGCCCCTGTGGAGGGTCCTACCCTGCCTGGGGAGTGCAGGGTGGATCGGGTCGGGGTAGGTCGGGGTGGGGTAGGAGGGGTGTGGGTGAGGGGAGGGAGAGTGAGAAGGGATTGACATGTGAAACAAGCTTGTTCCTAGTTTGAACTACTACTACTACTAATATATATATGAATTAACTATTTATATATGATATTGAGATATAAATTATAAGCACATTTATATGTATGAAGCACCATGTCAAAAGTCCTTAATAATTAATCCAGAAGAAAGAATTTGGCATATTTTCATTGCTTCAAGTTTTTGGGACAGTTCCTGGCACAAGCTAATTATTGAATAGTCATTTTGTTATTGTTGTGAATGATATATATATATATATATATATATATATATATAGACAAATGAAATATTTTTTAGCCTTTTGGGTAAGAGAACCTATCACTTCCTACCAAACACCTAAACTTGAAAGTGGAATAGGTCAGCCACAGAGATATAAACAAAGCTATATCCTGTACATATGATGAATCTGGAAATACTTATCCTTCTGAAAGAAGATATGAAGTTATGGTTGCTGTGGGTAGAGAGAAGGGGAAAGAGAGAGCTGATATTCATTGAGCAGAATGTTACACTTACATAGGCAGAAAAGTTGTAGAGATGGTCTGACATCAGAGAGACAGTGTTTGACTTTATACTTTTGAGTACTATTGATTATTGAAAATTGTAAATAATATTTTTGAATTTGGATGCCATCAAAACAAGTTACAAGGGCAGGAGGGCAGAAATGAGCCTGGAGAGGTGCTGGTTATGTTTACCACTTTAGCTGTAATGATCACTTGATGAATGTGTGCTTATGGTTAACCTAATACATTGCACAGGAGAGCTATGTGCATTTTTTATCAATTATAAGCTAATATACAAATAAAGGCATAATTAAAAAGAACTTTTCAGCTCAAATTCATCACTGAAGCATTTGTAAACTTCAGTCTGTGGTGGCCAAACAAAAATTGCTGAAATGATGTATGAAAGCATAGTATTTGTTCTCCCTGTGCCACACAAAGGCAGAATGCTATCTCATGCTAGCATGGGGGGTGCACAGAAATTCTAGGGTGCACAGATAAGCACTAGGGCAATGGTTCTCAACCTGTGGGTCACAACTCCTTTGGGGGTTGTACATCCCTTTCACAGGAGTCACCAAAGACCATCAGAAGACACAGATACTTACATTATGTTTCATAACAGTCACAAACTGTTAGGTTATGAAGTAGCAACAAAAATAAGTTTCCCATTGGGGTTGCTACACCATGAGGTATTGTGTTAAAGGGTCTCAGAATTAGCAAGGGTGAGAATCCTTGCACTAGAAAAATAAGGGATGGGAAACACACAAGGTTTTTCCTTTAAAGGAAGGAATGTATCATCTGTTTCCTCTTAGAATGCATGGAGCCTTCTAGTAGTTAATACTCTGGTTACTTTTGTTCTCTGTGTGTCCAAGACCACAATGGATCCCCCCCCAGCAGTCCTTTGTCATAAGCTTGCCAATCTATAGAATCTATCTTTATGGAAGATGTTGCATGTACTTTATAAAGATTTTTTGATGTAGACACATCTTCAACTCATTGTACACACAGGATTGAGTTAATTATCACCAGGGATGTTTCCCTCAAGTTGTGCTGTGCTTAAATATTCCCCAAATAAACTACTTGATATCAGACTTCTGAAGTTTGAATCAATACTGAATACTCAGTTGTGTTGAATGAAACTACCTTCTTACCTCCCATGGGTTGTTACTTTAATGGCTGTGATGGACATAGAGACACTGTCTGTGAGTTGAGTTGAAATGGGGACTGACTGAACATATGGGGATGAGCTATGCATACCGTTTGTTCCTTTGGAACCACATCTGTGATTATCTATCTAACTGTGTATCTATGTATCATCTATGTATGTATGTATCTATGTATTATCTATGTATCTATTTATCATCTATCTATCTATGCTTCTATCATCTATCTGTCTATTTAGTTATCTATCATCTACCTATCTTTCTGTTTTCCTCCCTTCCTTTCTTCTTTTCTAACTCAACAGCCAGGCCAGGCAGCTCATGAACACCAGCCCTTCCTCTGGCATCATTACACCCTGCACATGGGTATAGTCACATAGAAACGATTTCAAAGACACATGAATAAAAATGTAAAGTTTTAAGAGGAGAATATTGACAGTAATTGAATGTGAAGAATGTGTCTGCATTGCTGTTTTCCAATGCAGTGTATTTGCTTTTTTAAAAACAAAAAACTTAGAACTGTCTTTGGCAAATAGTAGCCATATGTATGTATGAAGCATAGTGATCTTGAATTTACTATTTTTTTTAAAATACAACTGTTGGCTGTCATTGTTTTCTTAATAACTCTTAGAAAATTGATATTGTATTAAAATAAAAAAGAAACATCAACAGGCTATGTTCCTACTTGAAAGACTTCTGATACCATGGCATACCAGTAAAAACACACCTGTCAATAAATAAGCTTGTGAACATGCTTTCTTAGAGATGTAGCTCCAGATATGTAAAATATGGGCTATAAAGCACCTTTCCATGTGATTCTCTGTGGGAAACAGTGCACATGGCAGGTGCAGTACACTGGTTCACAGTTCTGTTTGTTGAGGCTTATTTCCTCATACTTGACAATTGTGATTAACCTTTGAAGTAGAATGGGGACACTTGCACTTTGGCAATCATGTGTAGCATTCCAGAAATTTCTTCTGTGCTGAAAGAACAAGAACATATCACTCACACCTACAGATTACAAGTTCTGTGTCAAAGCAATAAATGATGAAAAAACATACTCCTGTTTCCATGCCATAGATTGTTCTATAAGTTATGTCTTAGGAGAATAGGAGAATTTATGACTTGCACTGCCTTCCAATTGTGGAACCTTGAGAATTCACAGAGCCTCAAGCATCATTTTTTTATTTCTTATGGAAGTAGTTCAATTTTTCAAATTTATCAAGTTGCTTTATAAAAAGAAAAAGGTCCAGCCAACATATCAGTGTAACTAAAGCTGAAAGTGCTACTTTAGTTTAGTGGGAAATAAAAAGGAAATAAAGAAAGTAAGAAAGAAAGAAAGAAAGAAAGAAAGAAAGAAAGAAAGAAAGAAATGTAATAAAGCAAGTGAAAAAGGACTATGATGACAAATAACACCTTAGCCTGTTTGGACATGTGACTGAATGGAGAGGGTCCTTGAGGAGCTGCATTTCCCATTGTTATTTTAAAATAGACTTAGCATTTTTTTAATTCCAAACAAATATTCCTCTCTCCAAAGGGAGAATACTTTTTTAAAGCCCAACTTAGTATGAAAAGGACACATTTAATAGATATGGTGAATTAAAATCTGATATGTCAGAAAGACAAATAACTTTAAAAATAGAGAATGTACCCAAGTACAGACCAGTAATAGAAGTGCATCCCTCAATGCATGATACAGGAAGCAATCCATCTCATAGACCTTCCAATCTTGCTCTTTATGGGCTTATCCTCAAGCTTAGGCAAGCACAATACAGAATCCCTTTCTCGGAAGCCCCCGCACAGCCAATGTGAAGAACACAAAGAGGCAAATCAGCAGCTAAAAACACAGCCTCTTCTGCTACAAAGGAAGAGGTCTCTGCTGTTTCTGCTCCAAACACAGAGGATAAAAGGTAATTTAATCTCCACAGAAGATAGTCAGAGGACTGGAATTGTCAATTTCCAGCTCTCAGATCTCAAACCCTGCTTGTCAGTGTGGTTAGAAAACTACAAAACTGAGTTAATGGCCTGTTGGAGAGTATACTAGGATTTAGGAAATGCAAGTGAAGACAACTGATCACTTTGTACAAGTGTTTCTCCATATATACCAAATGATCTGTGTGAACAGAGCCTCCATGAGAGCCTTCTATGTTAACCCAAGCCTGATCCTCCCATGCACTGGCTAGCAGTCTGTGTATATACTTTCCTCAAATGTCTTCAGCATTTCATCACAAGAAAAGTGAGAATTCTACATTAAAGCCAAGAGGCTGTGCAGAAATGGTGATTGTGTGACTAAATGACACTACTGGGAGGTGATAGTCTTGATTTCTGTTTGTATTCTGTCAGTGTGGAACAAGGGATGAGAGCCTGTCTGGCAGAAGTGAAATGAACTTATTCTAAAGGAACACATGTATGTCATCCCTTGTGTGGATATCAGACTGTTGAAAGAATAGACCCAGAGAAATTGGAATTTCTCCAGAAATCCTAATGGAAGAGAAAGTGGCTGAAACTGGTGGTTTCCAGAGGAGAAATATTTACAACTTGCTCAGACCTCACAGGAGAGACTTAGAAATGGATTACTGTTTAGCCATGCACATCTCTGGCTTGTGATTTAAACTCTGCTCTCATGACAGGCCCCCTGAAGGAGGACCTTGGAAGAGTGTGAAGAATCTCCCTCTCCTTTTCTCCTCTTTGGCTCATTTGAACAAACTTCCTTTTATACATTTTATTATTAAAAAACTAAAATTGTGAGTTTCTTTTTACTGACATGTTATCTAGTTCTGCTACCATGAATATGACTGTTTTTGATTCTTAATGTTTATTTATTTATTTATTTTTGAGCCTGGAAGACACTGTTCCTTCTAGGGAGGACTTTTCAGTTTTGATTCATACAGAGTTCATCTATGGTATTGCAACCAAAAGATTTCACTTAATGTGGAGGGGTGGGTGCATGTGTGTGGACTGCTCTTCCCATATCCATTGTTATGTGTGGGAATATACACATATGTGTATGCATGCATATTCAGCAAGAGGGAGACATATTGTATTATTCTCCAGACTACTTTTTTTTTTTTCATTTTCAGATATAGTTGCCCTCTGGCCTGGAGATTGCCTCTCTCTGCTAAAGAGCTTTAAGGATCTATTTACAGCTTATCTCCAGATCTCTAGCCTCTCTGAATTGGTCCAGCAGTGTGTGTGTGTGTGTGTGTGTGTGTGTGTGTGTGTGTGTGTGTGAGAGAGAGAGAAGAGAGAAAGAGAGAGAGAGAGAGAGAGAGAGAGAGAGAGAGAGAGAGAGAGAGAGAGAGATTTGCAGGAGCACATTTACATTGTGTGAATATTAAAGATTGATTTGGGTATCTTCTTCAGCTAATGTCTTATGTTTTGAGACAAGGTCACTCACCAAACCTAGGGCTCAGGATTCAGCTAAAGTGACTTGCAAACAAACCAAGGGATCCTTTTTTTGTTTTTTATTTAAATTAGAAACAAGCTTCTTTTACATGTCAATCCCAGTTCCTTCTCCCTCCCCTCCTCCCCTGCCCCTCACCTACCCAACTCCTAGTTCTGCTCCCCAGGGAGGGTAAGGCTTTCCATGGAGGATCTTCAAAGTCTGTCATATCATTTGGAGCAGGGCCTATACCCTCCCCAATGTGTCTAGGCTGAGAAAGTATCCTTCTATGTGGACAGGGCTCCCAAAGTCCATTTGTATACTAGGGTTAAATACTGATCCACTACCCATGGACCCATCAATTGTCCAGACCTCCAAACTGACTTCCTCATTAAGGGGGTCTGTTACAGTCCTATGCTGGTTTCCCAGCTATCTTTTATCCCACACCTAGATTTAGGATTACAAGGGAACACCCTATCTTCAATCTGGGTTTGCATCATTTCTACAAAAAGGAACATTCACATACTCCACAGATGAAATACTAAGTATAATCAGCAAACAAGGTATCCCTGAACATACTTATCTGGAAGAAGGTAGAAATGCTTGCCTACATCATGGATGTTGCTACCATATTGCAGAAACAACAACGTTTAAACAAATGGAGATTCTCTAAGTATGTGGCCATCTAAATGACATAGATATCCATTTAGATTTTGATGCTGTCATTGGAATGAATGTCATTCTTTCATTTAAAATCACTAAATCAAAGTTGTATCTTTCACTACTAGACAAGGAAGGTTGAGTCTGAGGCTCCCTTACTCAATCTCTACTGAAGTGAAAGGTGGCAGACATTTGAATAGCTGAGAGGGAGCTGTAAATGGGAGGCAGAAGAATGGTCATGACAGCAGTCTGAGTTAGCTATCATGTTGCAGGTACTGATGTCTGGATTCTTCTGCTTTCTCCAATGTGAGTCTTGGAAAGCAGGCCCTAGCCTACTGAGGCTGGACAGAGGCCAACATCTTCATAGACTTCTGCATTCCAAAATGATGGCTCTGAGATCCTTGCAAAAAGAAAAAAATCCTCTGAATTGTGAAAATAGCAATAAGCTTTCAGGGGCATTTATACGCATTTGAATTGGAGATGTAGAATTTGCAATTATAAATTTTCATGTATGTGACTCATAAGGAAAGAGAGGTCAGTGACTCCTCAGTGGGATAATAACATGTCTAGAGTTGGTCAAGTGGGGGGAGCTTTGAGCCCATCCTGGTCAAGTCTTCAAAACACAAATCATTTCTCAAAGGTTCTAGTTTGTTTCATTCATTTCCAAGTGTTCCAATAGCTCACTCAGAATTAAAAATTTTCCTGTCTCTTTGGATATGCAGAGTATATAAAAAGAAATATGTAGCTATGTCACACCTTTATGTTTAAAATATGAGGCTTATTTTTTTTGAAGTATAGCACTAATTATATTCTTTATTACTATTTTCATATGTAACAATGTTTGTTCATCCTAAAACCAAGATTTAAGTGACCAGACAAGATCAAGACCATCACCATTTTAAAATTTAAATAGTTTATTAAATTTTGTACTTACATAATTAAGTTGGGAAATATTTTATAACAATGAGGTAGTGAATTAGTTTACTGACATGGTACTTTTGGTATCTGTTGCAATGCTACCCTTTGTTAACTGGCTTTGTTGTAAGTCTTAGTTTTTAGACTTTTGGTCTCTTATTCCCTTTTCCTGTTGGTGTGAAAAAAATACCTTGACACAACAACTAAGGAACAAAGGGTTGGATTAGCTGAGTTAGTCCTAGGTTAAACATCATAATGCCAGTGAGGTCCTGGTATAAGAAGCTTGAAGTAGGTAGTCACACCCTGTATGCTTTCTGAACTAGTGACCTATGAGTACATGCATAGTAGTGATTATTTGACTTCCCCACTGTCATACAGTTCAGTATCCCTGCCTATGGAATAGTGATACCAAGAGTGGGCAGGAGTTTCCACCTCCATAAACATAATAAACATAATCTCTGCATACATATTGAGAGGCCCATCTCTTGTGGGATTCTAGCTTTTTGTCAAGTTAGCAATTAGCACAAACTAACATACATGGAAACTGAGAGAACCTTGATATTCAAGAAGATATTTAATGAAAAGATACACTAAATCAGTATAATTCAATCATTATTGAAACATATTTGCACAGTTAAAATCTGTTTGCCCAATTTGATATTTTCATGCTTATTTAACTTTCTTCTCCAGATGTCTGTGTCTTTGGTTATAAGTTTGCACTTGTGCTGATTCCAGAGGTATGCAAATAAGTTATTCCTACAAATTTAAATCAAGACAGTTTTTGATATATAGCAAATAAAATTCTGTATTAATTTTTAAATATGGTTCTTAAAGTATTTGAAAAACTGTTCCAATTTGGTGGAGACATATGCTGGAGCATTGTCAGTTTTTATTTGTGCAGGTATACCCATAATGGTCATTACTTCTAACAGGTGTGTTATAGCAGAATCAGCCTTTTCAGAGCTAAGAGCAGTGGCCCATTGAAACTCTGTAAATGTGTTAATAATATGGTGCACATATTTTAAGTTTCCAAATTCTGGAAAGTGAAAGACATCCATCTGCCAAACCTCATTTCTCTGAACGCCCTTTGGATTACAGCCTCCTGGCAATGGAGCTTGATTATAGAAGGAACAGGTAGGACAGTTTCTCACTATCTCCTTGACTTGTTGCTAAGTGATGGAGAAATCCTTTTTTAAACCTTTGATATCTACATGGTGTTTCTTATGAAATTCTGAGTCTTCTAGTAAGTCTCCTATTAATAAACGATCGATCTCATCATTGCCTTCTGCTAGTGCACCTGGCATGTTGTGACCCGGCATGTCTCAGCTCTAACCCACGACAACCATGAGGTTCTACAAGAGTCAGGGTGTGTGGACCTGGAAGCTCCCAGCAATCCAACTGCGATAAAGACCAAACATAGGCTTCTTGTCATCTTTAGAGAGCTCCCAGTTCCATGTTGTAGAACTAGAGTAATTTCTTTATTAGCCATCTTTTCTGGCATTTCTTAACCTTCCTGCCAACACCATGAGGGAACCATCTCTCTTTGTTCTCTCTGCTCTCTGGTCACTTGCCCCTAACTCCTAACCTTCAGTCCTCACAAGTTACTCACACAACTCTGCCCTCCCTGCCCAGGTGAGGGGCTATTCAGATGCTTAGGTGCATAGAGGTGCAAATTAGGAGGCATATTACCCTGAGGCCATGGTAAACAATAGTAGCCCTACTGGCATTAACAATACAATAGTGGGCCGGAGCTTTCCGGTGCTCCATGTTTAGTGAAACCAAAGGCTGGATCTCAAAATATTCCATAGCAGAAATATTTTGGTACCCTACACTGGCAGAACTGTATAGGATCTGATATATGTTGTATATAACAGATGAATCCTGTTCCTGATTGTGTCTTATAATTGTATAATCAGTGAAGTAAATTCTGTATTGTCAGGAACCAATTCTGCAGTCTGGATGTGTAAAATGTCTCTCTCTGCATATTGAGAATCAGTAACTATATTGAGATGCTCTGTAAAATCTGTAAGTACCATAAGAATTGTGTATAATTCTGCCTTCTGTACAGAGTTATACAGATTTTGAAATACTTATCTCTCCTGATTTATATCCTGCCTTACGTGATTTGTTCGCATCAGTGTAGAAGGTAAGGACTCCAGAAATAGGTGTTTTTCTTACAATACATGGAAGTATCCAGATTGACTTTTTTATGAATTTAATTCTGTCAGTTTTGGGATAATTGTTGGCAGTTGTTCCCAAAAAGTTAGTAAAAGCTATCTGCCAGTATACATTGTCCTTCCATAAGGAGTAAATTTCCTCATTAGTTAAAGATACTATAATTTCTGCTGGATCTTTCCCAGTCAGTTGACAAAGTCTTAATTTCCCTTTTAGAATCAAGTCAGAAATCTTTTCTATGTACGTCTTTAGCTTTTTATTCTTTTTATGTGGCAGAAATATCCATTCTAATATAGTATCTTCCCTCTGCATCAGAATCCCTGAAGGATATTCTCTGGATGGTAAAATAACAAGAATACAGTCTAAATTAGGGTCCACATGGTCTACATGTGCATCCAATATTCTGTTTTCCACCCATTGTAATTATTTTTCTGCTTCAGCTGATAATATTCATGGACTGTGTTAAGTCCTTGTCCCCTTTAAGGGTCATTTTTAAATGCTTTAAGTCATGTCCTTCTACTCCAATTATTGTCTGTAGTTGAGAAATTTCCCCTAACAATTTCTGTAGGCCATTAAGAGTTTGATAACAATCTCTTCTAATTTGTACTTTTTTCGGCCTGATTTTTTGTAAGTCTATTTCATAACCTAAATAATTAATAGAATCTCCTCTTTGTGTCTTTTCTGGGGCAATCTTCAATCCCCAATTAGGTAGAACTTCGTTAATTGTCTCAAACATCTGTTCTAATGTTTCCTTCTTAGACTATGACAATAATATGTCATTCATATAATGATAAATTATGGATTGTGGAAATTTCTTACGAATTATCTCCAAAGATTTTTTTTGTAGAAAATGCTGGCACAAGGTAGAACTACTTAACATTCCCTGTGGCAAAACCTTCCACTGAAATCTCTTAACTGGCTGTGAAATATTGTAAGTGGGTACCAAGAATGTAATTTTTCCCTATCCTTTTCTTGTAATGGTATAGTGAAGAAACAATCATTTAGATCAATGACTATGATAGGCCATCCTTTAGGAATTAAGGAAGGCAAAAGCATTCCAGGCTGTAGAGAACCCACTGAATGAATTACTTTATTGATGGCTCTCAGGTCTGTCAGCATCCTCCATTTACCAGACTTTTTTTGATAACAAATACAGGAGAATTCCAAGGGCTGGTAGATCCTTCTATATGCCCAGCATGTAGCTGTTCCTGCACTAGATTTTCAAAATCCTCTAGCTTCTCAGAGGTCATAGGCCATTGTCTTACCCAGAAAGGGTCATCTGTAAGCCATTTTAAGGGTAATGCTTTTGGTTTCTCTGATGGTTTATCATTCATACTTTGTTTATGTACAGCCTGGATGGTTGTTATCTGTTTTCTAAATTGCCTTACTATATTTTGTCTACAATCTAAAGGTTGTATGATTTGCATCTGATTCTGGAGGAATGTTAATCTGGGAATTCCATTGCTTTAATAGGTCACAACCCCAGAGGTTTATTGTGATGTCTGTTACATGTGGCTTTAACCTTCCTCTTTGTCCTTCTGGTCCAATGCAGACAACCCACCTAACACTCTGGCATACTCTAGATAGAGTTCTAATACCTAAAAATTGAACATTCATTTATTTTATGGGATATCTCTGAGGCCAGGACTTTTGGGTTATAGTAGTCATGTCCACCCCAGTGTCCACCAAACCGATAATAGCTTTATTATTTATTTTTACTTTCAACTGAGGCCTCTGATCCTTTGTAGAAGGCTGCTAAAATATGCGTTTTTTTTTTTTGTCTCCTTCAGACACATTTGATTCCTCCTCACTAGCCAAATTACCCTCTAAAGTAGTACCATTTTATTTTTTACAATAGGCAATGTACTATCTATTTGTCCTGTGAGAGATTGTCCTCCACAGTGACTGGGTTAGGGTTTCTGACACCAAATATAGACGATTACAAAGTGGAGTCAGAAATAGATTGATAACAGGTAGTTTATTAAGGAATAATTCTCATGCAAGGGAGCCAGTGACTAGGTTTGCACTGGAGCAGGAGGGACCCACAAGATTCTTCCTAGTGAGCTCAGCCACATGAAAAAGAAAAGGGACCCCCTTGCACACCTCCCTCCTACTTAAACCCTTGTTACATCACTCTGACCATGCCCAAGCCCAATTGGGCATGGTCAGTTATACCTCTTAATCAGGGTTTCTCCCTACATATGTTATATAAGATAATAGGGTTTATTATGGCATTTTCATGAAACATTTTTTTACTGCTCTTCCTTCTCTAGTGACCCTAAATCTCTCTGCACCCCTTTTGGTGGGTCTTTCCCTCTCTGCCATTAACTCTCTTTTACTTTCATTTCACATATGTTATATTACCCTCTTGTCTATACCCTTACCCCATACACACCATATTTAAAAGAAGGTTCTGTCCAGGAGTGCAAACATGGTATCAGTCTTTCTCAATCTGTCTTATACTTCCTTATAGCATAGGTAATATGGACAAGGACATTTCAAGTAGAAAACTATGTACTGGTATTCACTAGGCAGTTTGTGTCATTGCTTAGTCCTTTGCACTAAGCTAGTGTGTCCTTTCCTATCCTTGCTGATTAATACCTTAATGGACAGGAAGGAAGCTATTGTAGAAGTGTCCTGAGTCATTTGGGAATAACTTATAAATTTGTGTTGAACTTTAAATCTACAGAATTTTGGATGTTCTAGTGACAAATGAGCAGAAGATGTATATATTCAAGGCACACTCAGCACAGATCATCTGTCCTACTTACAAACAGATACTTGGTGCTACAAATGGATCATTCAGAAAGAGAATACTTCTATTGCATGTTTTATTTCTTAAACCTGAAATGCAATATAATGAGCAAACAAAATTGTTTAAAAATATCACTTTTTTCTACATTGTAGCTCAGTTCAATATTAAGAGTGTCCTATGACTGCTGATCATATTGAGTGTAATTGGTTATAATTTCAGTTTTGCTTTGCTTTATGTACTTGAGAATTTCCAAAGAGCTAAAACATCCTAATATATAGTTCCAAAGAGATGAAACATATATATATATATATATATATATATATATATATATATATATATGAGAAAGATGCACTTTAGAAGAAGAGAAAGTTTTGGTGAGTGTATGGGAGTCCTAGTTTTTCCAGTTTTTGGGAGGGTGTTGGACACAATATGCTAATCATTAGGATTCTTTTAAATGTACTTTTATTTTCATTGAACAACCAACAGAAGTATTGGTTAAGTTTCCAGCAATAAAGGTGTACCATAATACCATTATGCTTCATATAAATGAAGCTATGTAATAATAACTATCAAGATAAATCAAAGATTTTTCCAACCAGTGATGGTAAATCATGTATTAATCTCTTTGGTTGCCTTATTAAAGCAAAACTGATTATATTTGAAAATTTTATTTTTCCTTTTTAAATTATATGTGTATTTGTATGCTAGTATATACGTGAATACAGTGCCAATGGAGGTCAGATGAAAATATTGAAGCCACTACAATTGGAGTTTCATAAAATTGTTAGCCACCAGGTATTAATACTAGAAACTGAACTCAGGTCCTCTGGAGGAGCAGGAAGCTCTCATAACCAGTCGCTGAAACATCTGTGCTGCCCCTGAATCCTAAAATTTCAAAACAAAACAAAGTAACAGGACTACAGAAAGTTCCCCAACTATTCTTCATGAAATATATAAACTTTTAGAGTTCATAACAATTAATTAAAAAAAAAACACAATCTAATATTCTAGGCAAAGCACCATTTTGGAGGCATGATGCCAGGACCCTAATATTTCATGAAATAAGTGAAATAATTGAGTGTATTGTTCATGGGAGAGTTTGCCTAACTTTTCTTTGGAAACTTGAACCCAAGAATATGAGTGACTTGGATCAGTCAATATCACCACAATCAATGCATTCAGTGCAATCAATGCAACATTGTCTCAGCTGTGATTATGGCTCTGATTCTGGCTTCATTCTACAGTATCCTCCGTAGTGATTAGTATTGCAGTATCTGCCAACAATAATTATTGATTCCTTGTCAGGTTAGTAGTAGGCCTTCAAGTAGTACCATAGCAAAATAAACCCACCAGAATTTAGGGTTAGCTCCAACAATCATATGCAATAAGTGGACATCATTTTCGAATTCTTCAAAATGGTTGGTAGTCACTAATAATTAAATACCTTTCATTTAAAGTGCCACCTGTGGTTTCCATCCACTGCCAAGGAAAGTTCTGGTATATCATTTTTCTATTGTTTAAGAAAGTTCTCTTGGTCAGATACACTTTCAAAAGTGAGAATTTGGCACAGGAGCTAGCTTATTAGAGCCCATTCCCTATGGTGGGATACCATGTTCAGCCTCAATGCATGGGAGAGGGGCATGGCCCTGCCTCACACTTTTGTGTCAGAAGTGGACTGGGGGTGGGCTTGGAGGAGGTGAGGAGGGGTGGGGTGGGGAGAACTGATATTGGAATATAAGAAAAAAATAAAAGAAAAAATGAACTGATAATCCCAACCTCTGTGGAAGGAGGGGTTGTGACACTCACTTTTCGATGAACAAAGGAAGCTGGACTTGAAGACCAAGGGACCTAAAAGGCACAGCGAGTTCTTAAGGCTAGGAACTATCATCTACCAGAGAGACACAGACAATGGTTTAGAGAAGAGGGACATCGATCACTGGTGCACTTGTGAGCACACGTAAATGGCCATGTATATGCATAGCCCTGCTCTGATTTGAGACAAAAGCCAAGGCAAGTGACATACAGCTTTTTAGAAATACATTTCATTTGTGATAATATTTTCCATGGTTATGTACCTTGTAAAAGATTAATAAGCTGTTTAAACATTATATTAATATATAATATGGCTATGTATCATGCATTTTCATAAATGCTTATTGATTTTGCATGTAGCCCCTCCCATTATTCACATTTTTACCTCTCTCCCTTTGTTCTGAATTCCTCCTCTTCCTAAAGATTCCTTCTTTTACTTTCATTCTATATCTATATCTATATCTATATCTATATCTATATCTATATCTATATCTATCTATACCTATATCTATATAGTTGTTGTCCTTCTTTTCCATGTTTTCCTTTACTGAAAACAGATTTTTTCATAAAATATATCCTGATTATGTTTTCTCCTCTCCCTAATGCTCCTAATACTGTCCCACCTTGCCTCCCAACCAGATCTACATTCTTTTCATTTCTCCTTCAAAAACATTGAAACATCTAAATAATAATAAACAATAAAATAAAACAAAAATGAACAAGTCAAAACAAAACAAATGGAAGAAAAAGAGCCAAAGATGAAGCACAAGAAAGATGGATGAAAGCAGAGTCACTCATGATAACACACACAGAAATCCCAGTCAAAACAAAACAAACAAAAAACAGGCATCATAATACACAAGCAAAGGGCATATAAAGTCCTGGCAACTGTTAAGAGACAAAAACAGTCCAAAGATGCCATTGAGTTAATTTTGTGTTGGTCACCTACTTCTAGGCATGGAGTGTGAGGACTGGTGCTTATCTTCAGTGAGACTCTGTTGGAGAAAAATACTATTTTTATAATTGGAGATAGTTTCTTGGTTAGGGTTAGGGGCATGTGTCCATTTCTCCTTTCAGCGCTGGGACTCCCTCTGGCTCAGACCCATGCAGGCCCTGTGCATGATGCCGAAGTCTCTGTGAGTTCATTAGCATTGGTGGTGCTTTGTTTGCAAGGCTTTGTTTCCTTGGTGTCCACCATCCCGTCTGTCCCTTAAACTCCTGCTTCGTCTTATTTTGACTTCCCTGATCCCTGAGGGTTGGGAATAGATACACACTATTTAGGGTGGAGTGCCCCAAGGTCTCTCAGTCTCCACATATTATCTGACTGTGGGTCTCTGTATTTGTTTCCATCTTCTGAAGAAGGAAGCTTCTCTGATGAGGGCTTAGCCAAGCACAGATCTATGCCTGTAATAGCATCCTTTTAGGAGTCCTTTTATGAAGACTCTCATTTCTGCCTTTCTGAATCTGGAAGAGAAATTAAAACTTCTCTCTAAATTAAAAGTGCTTCAGAATGAGAAGTGTACCCTATTTCACGAAGGCAAATTAAAAAGGTGATGTGATTAATAACAGAAAGAAAGCATTTTGTTCAGACCACCTTTTACAGTCCAATATACAATGTGATGATATGGCATAGCAAGCCTACCTCCTCCTTTCTATTCTCTGAAGACATTCAGCTTTCTCTGAGTTTAACAAAGGCTAGTGAGGTCAGCTGTGATAGAGTACCATGCCAAGTAGTCCCTCTTGAAGGATCTGTCTTATTGCATGCACCTGAACATCAGAAAAGGAGTCAGAGGTAGAGATGAGACTCCAGATCTATACTGAATATGCCACCATAACCTGGACCTAGATGAGAACAAGGGGAGGGATGAAGGAAGCCACAAATCATCAGGACTTTCA
Source organism: Cricetulus griseus (assembly GCF_003668045.3). Classification (NCBI taxonomy): domain Eukaryota; kingdom Metazoa; phylum Chordata; class Mammalia; order Rodentia; family Cricetidae; genus Cricetulus; species Cricetulus griseus. The sequence continues at coordinate 359,932,142 of NC_048595.1, read as the reverse complement.
ATAGTTAGCACCATGTTCTATCAGGAGACCCCCCCAACAATGCTGAGACAGGATGCTCATGAAGGAGAAAGTGATGTAGACTATGTATCTATCTACTTACAAACTTAAAGGGAAAATTCAAGAATCATGTGTTATTTAACATCTTTATTTACTAAGTGTTCAGATAAGAGAAAATAAGAAGAGTGAATCCCTATGCTTGATAAGATAGAGGTAATTGTTCACCATGAAGGGTGAGTTAGTGAATTCTAAGAAAAGAAAAGTAACTAAAATTCACACAAGAGAGCATACACAGTGGATAATTGAAAGGAGGCAACACGTTTAGCATGGCTTTATGTCAGAAAGAAGTGTAATGTCTTCTAGGGATTTTCCAAACATAGCATTACCTTCCTCTGCTGTATGTGGTAAGTAAGATGTTTTAGACATTCCATAATCTCACAGACTTCTTACAGATCACAAGCAGGATTTAAAGGTATTTTTATTTAAAGATAAAATGCACAGTCTGAATAATTTTGGTTAAATATTTTAGCACTTTCATTCCTCCTGTGAGTTAGCTAATCCAAACTCATTTACAGAATATGCATTCAGACAACTAGGGTAGAAGGTAAGGGGAAAGGAAAATCATTTTCACACAGCCAGATGTGGCAGATGCAGGGCACTTAACTGGGATTACATGTGTGTCAACATGGCTAAAGTGGATGCAAACAGTGTAAGCAAAACTGACAGTGAAAACCTGCTGGAAATAAAGGAAATCATAAAGATAATATCATGTATATTGTTCTAAAATTAGCAAAGAAAAAGTGGTGCTTATGAGTAAGTTTTTAAAAACATTTTTAAGATTCGCAGTAATTTCACCAAGGAGACAAAACTGTGAGAATGAATGGTGTCAGGAAAACAAGCAGAGTGACAACAAATAAGGTGCTTCTGCCAGTCGTGTTAGGATGGGGTGTGGTGTTTATTTGATGATTTCACATCCTTTCTCAGCATTAGGCTCACTATTTTTTTATTTGCGTTCTATCTGTTTTGGTTGGCAATAAGTGTTTACAGAAGATGATTCTACACCAGGAGCTGTTCTTACTTCATCTTTTGCTGCTGATTCAGTTTTGTTGAAATACATGTTTTGTCAGAGTATATTTCTTAACTTTCGATTTGATATGAATTCCTATCAAGTACTGATTTGATGAGGAGTAAGATGGAGGAGTTCAAGATGATTTTATCTTAGAGATTGAAATCTCTATTGTCTTCTTTCTAGAAACACACTTTTTGAAAGCTCAACTAATTTAGGAAGACACTACAGAGTCTCCCTCCCCCTCTCTCTTTCTCTCTCTCTCTATCATCCATTTCCCTCTACTGTACATTTTTATTCATTCTGTCATTTTTTTTTTACAGTAATGCCTGACTTAGGTTTTAATGCTGTGAAAACACTCCATGACCATGGCAACTCTTATAAATGAAAGCATTTAACTGGAGCTGGCTTACAGTTCAGAGGTTTAGTCCATGGTCACCACGGTAGAAGCTTGGCAGCACACTGGTGGACATGCTGCTGGAGAATAGGTGAAAGTTCTACTGATATCAGGATTGGCAGGCAGCAAGAAAGAGAGAATGACACTTGGTCATTGTACTATGTTTAACAAGGGTTCCCTGTTGTGATTTTAAAAAGGAGCTCAAGAGAAAAGGATGTTATGTGACAGAGCTCATGTGGAGGGACTTTTTTTTAAATTAGGAGAAAGGGAATGGGGAGAGGGAGAAAGGGAGGGAGAGGGAGAAGGGGAGGGGAGGGGAGGGGAGGAGGAGGGAGAGAGACAGAGATAGAGACAGAGAGAAGGGAGGTGGGCAGGGCCCTTTTAAAAGGGAACATAGTGAATATGCACAGGTGGTGCTCTTAGTGGCTGCAGATGAGGGTGTATATTGTCAGAACGTCAAGGGCAGGCCTGAATACTAACAGTCCATCAATCAGATCTGCTTGGTGTTTAAATTTGAATCCAATAACATTTAAAAGACAGAAAAATCTTAATCTTCTAAATAACATTTATTTATGTTATTATGACAATAAAGTCTTACCATTGCCTGACAATGGGATGAGTTATTCTTTCACCATTTGATGCCCAAGATCAGCGAGAATGCAAAAATTCTCATCAGCTGTAATTCGTGTCTCTGTATCTGCAAAATAATTCCCCATACTGGTATCAACTTGTGTTGTTTCTAAATTTTAAGGTTAAATTTTCCATGATAGCAAATTTTGTATAGTATACAATAATTTAGAGAGAAGACATGAAAATATTTCACTAAAAGAACAGATAACAATGCCACAGTTCTGGAGAGATTTCTCAAAGGAAGAAATAAAAAGCTAATAAAACTGAATGAAATGTTGACCCTCTTTGGCCAGCAGGGGAATCCACAGTATGAGTACACCTAGTAAGAATCACTTACAGGTAAATAACGTTGTACTATATATATATATATATATATATATATATATATATATAGAGTATTGTTCATATATATTGTTCATATGTATATATTGTATATATTGTTCATATATATATATATATATATATATATATATATATATACTAGAGTTTGTAAAGAAGACAGGGAATGTGAATAAATAAAAGTGGCATTTGATTATTGCACACTTCATACATGTGTTAAAATATGCATGGTCCCTATGGACAATTATTACCAATCAATAAAAGAATAAAAAATTTCCTATGTTGTAGTTACTCTTCCATTGCTGTGAAGAGACACAGTAACCAGGACAACTTACAAAGGAAGCCTTTAATTGGGGACTTACTTACAGTTTCAGAAGGTGAGTCCATGACATGGTGTGTCACACTGTGGCAGGAAGGCAGCTATTGCACTGGGGCGGGGGTAGCTGAGAGCTCACACCTGAACTTCAAGTTATTGGCAGATAGACACTGGTTCTGGAATGAGCATTTGAAATCCCATTACCCATCCCTCTTGACTACATCTTTCAACAAGACCACACCTACTGCAAGGCCAAACCTTCTAATCTCCCCCCAAAGAGTTTCACCAACTGGGACCAAGCATTGAACTATATGAGCCTTTGGAGACCATTTTCTTACAAACCATCACACCCTACTTCAGCTACTGGATGTCTTACTGAAGAACCCAGAGTAACCTACCAGCCAAAGATTGATATATATACACATATGAACAATCCATGGGAAAAAAGCAGGAATTTGAAAGAAGACAGAAGTATGTGTGAGATGGTGAGATGTTTGGAAGGAGGGAATGGAAGGGGAGAGTAATAAAATCACTTTATAAATCTCAGAAATAGAAGAAAATTTTTAAGAAAGATTTATTTGGAAAAATTGTTCTTATTACCACCTGTTTCACAAATTTATTTTGGTGCTTTCTCAAACCATCCTTTGTAATCTATAAGTGTTCTAGAGAAAGCCAGTCTCTATTGCAGATATTTTTAGATATTTTATGTAAATCAGGAATAGATTGGGATAAAAAAATGTGAGACTATACTAAAATAACAACCAGAAAATTGATCATTTTTAATGCAAGAGATTTCTAATAAAAAGAATTTAAAAATGTATTTTCCAAACAGTCTGTAAATGATCTAAGATTCTCTTTCAATTTGCTTAAGATGCATTTTAGCAAAAGAGTGAAAATATTGCATCCTTGTTTTATTGCTAGTTTCTATTTGGAAACCTATAGCTGCTGTTCAGCCCTTGCTGTCTAAATCTCCCTCTCTCTCTCTCTCTCTCTCTCTCTCTCTCTCTCTCTCTCTCTCTCTCACACACACACACACACACACACACACACACAACACACACACACAGAGAGAGGAGAGAGAGAGAGAGAGAGAGAGAGAGAGAGAGAGAGAGAGAGAGAGAGAAACACACATACACCCTTTGGCTTCAGTTTCTTGCAAAAATAAGGGCAATGTTAGGTGAACAGCTCAATTCTAAAATAAATTTCATTATTAAATATAGACCATTTGAAATTATTCCTGGCACATATAAGATTTGTTTCCCTTCTTTTCCTTCTTTTGTTGCCCATCATGTCTGTATCAAAGAAGTTTCAAGCATTATTCTTTGTTAAGTTATAACAAGGGGCACCCTGTGTCCAACACACAAAATAAGTATTATTTTTCTGATATGTTCACATGTGTGAATATACTGAAAAGTGAAGTAAATTCTCTGTTATTAAATGATATTTGGTTTGTACTCAGTGAATGAAATGTAATCAGAAGATGGGGAAAGATATTCTAACTACAATGAATCAAGTACACCCAAGGCTGTTTCATGAAATTTTATAGAAAATGGAGTTAAGGTCTCGCATGAACAGTGTTATAGTGAATCATCCCAAATTGTTTTCTTAGGAATGAACATGATTAGGGGAGAAGAAGGTGAAACAGAAGGGAAATGTCTGGTAGTTGAAAGAAAAGAGGGCAAAAATATCCCCTGCCTCCTGCCCTCACTGCCTCCCTCCATCCATCCCTCCCTTCTGTAACCATAACTCTTTCCAACAGCTGCCTGAGTTCCGCTGCCACGTTAAGGCCCCCAAACAACTTACAGAGATTAAAATTAGTTATAATGCTGCTGGACAATGCCTAGGATTTCTTATTTGCTAGCTATGTCTTAAGTATCAACCATAACCATTAATCTATATATTTTATGAAGACTTATCTTATAGAGGATGCCAGTGGCATGCGTCCTCTCTTCCCCAGGATCATATGATGACTCTCTTCTTTACTACATTTCCCAGAATCCTCCTAGACTCCTAGCCCTGCCTAACTTGTTTCCCTATTGGCCAACTGTGCTTTATTTATCAATCAATATGACAAACACATATACAGAATGATCTCCCCCATCATCTCCTCTTTTCTGTCTAAATAAAAAGAAGGGTTATAACATTAACATAGTAAGACATATAACAAAACTGTTATCAAGTAAGAACTATAGTTACAATATTTATTTTGTTAACATTTAGTAATATTTAAAGAAAGTATTCTATCATCTATCTTATCTTTGTGAGTCTAAGGTCTTTTATGTAAGTTGTCTTTTATAATAACTAAAGAAATTTATAACCACAACTATCTGTATTCAACTCCATCAAGACCACAGAAGGAATAATATATAAACTCTAGATCTGACAGAGACATTTCGCTGCCTGGACAGTCACCCGAAGTTCCTCTCTAATGCAGGAGGATCCATCTTCAGCCTATGGGCCACAATGTTTCTGACAGTCTTCTCAGTAAAGCAGGAAATTTTAAACTGTCCACCTGCACTGGCAGTTTGTCAGTCAATTTCCTCTGTGTCCTGAAGAATATCTGGCAGACTCTTCCATGAAGCAGGAACCCTTCAGGACTGTCCACCTTGTTTTGTAAGTTCAGCAGTCACTTTCCTGTGGGTCATGAATGTCCAGTTTATACAGCAACAAACAGTCCAGGCAAAAGCATTTTCTTGTCCAAATAGCCAATCCAATTGCCATGTTGAAAGCAAACTCCATAATGAATTTCTTCAATGTCCCCCTTGCTCTCAGCCATACTTGGTGTGCCAGGAGCAGATGAGTCTCACTGCCATGAAAACCCCAAAACATTTAAAATGCCATACATTCTGTAGGTCTTTGAAAGGTTTGAAGAATATCAATCCATCTCAAATACTTGTCTGTATATCTAGAAAACCTAACTAACCTAACTGTAAATTTTGACTATT